>NC_047038.1:94587593-95214609 GCF_011762595.2 Tursiops truncatus | reverse complement strand
TACTTGACACCACCTAAAATATTATATGTCATTTAATTTATCTCACTTATTATCTGACTTCCCCTACTAGACTGCAAGTTTCATGAAAGTAAAGGTGCTTTTTCTGTATTGTTCCCTTCTCAGTGCCTACAAGACTACCTGGAGCATACAAAGTGCTCAAAACATATTTGATAAATGAAGAAAGAATGAATAAAAAGTCAAAGGAGTAAGAAGAAAGCCTAGAGAAAATGGTGTAATTAAACCAGAATGGGTAAAATGACAATGGAGCCGTAAGCTGTAAGAGATCAAGTTAGATAAGCAGGCAAAAGTACACGTTAGAATAAAAATTAGAATGTCACTAATGACTTTGGCAAAAGCAGTTTGGGAGACAGTTCTCCATGGATCTCTCATTTCTACACCCATTGCTAGTAGGGATACTGACTGTCCTTTATTCCAGAAGATCGTTTCAAGTATGTTTGTATTGTGAACAGCCTTGGAAGATGTGGTATTTACTCTGCAGTAAGAGACACATTTGTTTACAACTTTGGAAGATAAAGACATTGTCTCTCCTCTGTAGCAAAAGGCAGGATGCTTACTACCCATTAATAAAAAACCTGGGCTCTGTATGCTCTGGATTTTTCTCCTGTAATGCAACCCATAGAGTGTGCAGGTATCAGCTCACCCTCTTTGTGTTTCCTTATGGGAACTGGAGCCCAGAAAACAGGTGCAAAAAAATGCTGATTTTCTGGTTGCTGCTAATGCTGTGAATAATAAATTGTTCATCGTCTCTGACCCAAGAGCCTTGTCTCCTGTCAGCATCTATACACCTATAGCAGGCTAACTTATTAGTGTGCAAGTAGGGTAAAATCCCAGGCCTTTTTACAGTTCTAGATAGAGAGATGGCAAAATAACAGGATTTTTGTATAGCTACACTAGCATTAGCACTGATATAATAATTTACTTCCACTCAATACAGTACTAAATTACACCTTCAAAACTCAAAACCATCATTCAACTTCTCTTTCACCTACATGATATTCATAAATGCATAATAGTTCACTATTATGTAGGACAGTTCACTACAGTCATTTATCTGGCTCTCATAACTCTTAGCTACAAACAGTATACACACTCATATCTTAGGAGAAGTATGAGAATATGAAGCAGAATTTACCATTCTACCTGAAGTATGAAATAGAACTGTTCCAACAAATTCATAAAATCATGAGCAAGAAATAAATGATTATTTTTGTATGTCACTGAAGTTTTTATATTGTTATGCAGCAATAGCTGACTGATACAAGACCCAAATATCAACCCTCTTAACGTAATAAAAGTTTACTTCTCCCTTGTGAAATATTCTTAAGGGAAGCAATACAGAACTAGTATGGGAGCTCTGCTACACAAAGTTACCCAAGGACAAAAGCTCCTTCTATCTTATTGATCTACCTTTCCATCAAAATCATCCTTAGTTCTTGTTCCAAGATAGCTCACTACCTCATTTGTGTTCGAAAAAATGGGATAGAGGAAGGATGACAGAAATGCAACACACTTGCCTTTTAAAAACATCCCAGATTCTGCACCCACAAAGTCTCCTTACATCCATTAGGTATTAGTCATGTGGCCACACCTAACTACAAGGAAGGTAAAAAAAACTTTATTTTTGGCAGTCCTGCACATAGCCAAAACTCAGGGGCTTTACAGGCATACCTGGTTTTGTTGTGCTTCTCTTTATTACACTTCAGAGTTATTGTGTTTTCTACAAATTGAAGGTTTGTGGCAACCCTACGTGGAGCAAGTCTATTGGTGCCACTTTTCCAACAGTATTTGCTCACTTCATGTCTCTGTGTCACAGTCTGGTTAACTCTCACAATATTTCAATTTTTTTCATTATTATTATATTTGTTGTGATGATCTGAAATCTGTGATCTTTAATGTAACTACTATGACTCAACTGAAGGCTCAGATGATGATTAGCACTTTTTAGCAATAAAGTACTTTTAATTAAGGCATGAACGTTGTTTTCTTAGACATAATGCTATTCCACATTTAATACACTATGGTATGGTATAAACATAACTCATATACACTGGGAAACAAAAAAAAAATTGCGTATCTCAATTGTGATACTCACTTTATTGTGGTGGTTTAAAATTGAACCTGCAACATCTCAGAGGTATGCCTGTGTCTCTGTTAAATGAGAGAATGGACATTTAAATACAACTAGCATTATTTGCCACAGTCTATTCATGTGGCAACCCAAATATCCATCACAATCTCTCTCCTTCACATAGAATACATTGATCACCTCCACAAAGGAGAAAATTCCGAAGTCCCACTGGTTACTGTACCCAGCTAAAAGTCTCCCCTCTGGATGATGTATAGCCCTCTCCCTTTACTAATCATGGATGTGGAGCCTCATGATTTGGCAACCTACAAACTAAAACAAGTTTATCTGTCCCCATACACTCAATACTCACGGCTTGTGAAGAAGTAGATATTGCAAAGTAAACTGCCCCTATTGAGCAAAGAGGGATTGGGAAACTTACAGCAGTCTCTGGGCCATGGCAATAATCAAATCCTACTAGATAGGCGTTACAAATATTCCATGAACCAACAATGGATTAGTCTCATCTGGAAGGCCCTGATTCTGCTTTCCTGGAAGAAATGTGTGCTTTCTTCCAAAGCCTTTGGTTCTACCCCCTGGCGGGTGCTTTCCTATCTTTTGTCCTCACTTGCCATGAATCAAGCAGGTGGTACAAGATTGCTCTTCTTGGAGACTGCAATATTTTTGTAGCCTTGTCCTTGCTGGTCCAGATTTGGCGGCCCAGGAATTTTCTAAAGGGTTGAACAATTACAGGCTTTTGCAGGCTATGTTGTTGTTCTGTAGCCATACAATTCCCTCAAAACCTTAGCAAGATTCCAGGCAATTTGTTTTGGATTAGTTCCATATGTAAGTAACTATAGCCAAAGATTTAATCTAGATGTACTCTTTAAGCCTGAAGATGCTTGTCTTTTCCTTATTACCCTCTGTGCTTTCCGTATCCCATCTCTGGATGGAAGCTACATCCAGGCTATCTAAACCATTTTGTTTGGGTGGAAAAGCAATACTCTTAATTTGATTTTGCTTCTCGTCTGGCTCCCAAATCTGGCAGGACATTGAATTTATCTCCTAGTAAGGCAGTGGCTTTGAAGCTACCAGCTATAATTGCTTTGGTTTGGAATACAGAAGGAGTTGACTTTTTCAACCCTCAAAGGCCTCAAATTATAGGACTCTCAGTGAAATTATTTTGCTAACCTGGCACAAAGAGCCTTTCTTAACAGAACTATATGCCCTTCCACCTCTGCTTGCAGACTGGTTAACGCTAGTCTGAGTTCATCTCTGTCATAGGATTTTGCTGGAAGAGCAAGAAGCTGCCAACATACATGAAGATCCTGCAGCTTTCCAGTGATTTCCCCTAATGTTATATATGGCCTCCGTCACCATTTAATCTGCCTTCTAAAATACTGTAATCAACAGTTATATCAATGTTTTGCCTCAGCATATCAGGGATCAACCAGCTTTTCAACTTCCAATATCTGTGTCTGTGCTTCCTGCCTCCCAAGTGCTAAACATATTATGCCACAGACCTAGGTTATGCCACTTCATGCACCCCATTTCTGGTACCAAATTCTGCCTTAGGAAATGCATAACAGAGATTCAAATACAGTCCATAAAGAAAATAGGGCTTCCCTGGTGGCGCAGTGGTTGAGAGTCCGCCTGCCAATGCAGGGGACACGGGTTCGTGCCCCGGTCCGGGAAGATCCCACATGCCGCGGAGCGGCTGGGCCCGTGAGCCATGGCCACTGAGCCTGCGCGTCCGGAGCCTGTGCTCCCCAACGGGAGAGGCCACAACAGTGAGTGGCCCGCGTACCGCAAAAAAAAAAAAAAAAAAAGAAAGAAAATAGAGGTTTATTCCTTTCACATTACAGTATGGAAATGATAGTCTAGGGATTTTATGGGGGACCCAGGCTTTTTCTATCACGTAGTTCTGTCATCCCTCAGATACTGCTCTTATCCACATGGTACAAGATGATCCATCACCATAAACACTTTTCAAAGCAGCAGGATGGGGAAAAGGTGGCAGAGGGCCAGCTCTTCGTCCTTTAAGGAAAATCTGGAAACCGCACACATCACCTCCAAGGGAGCTTAGAAAATGTAGTGCTTACTCTGTAGCCACATGTCCTGCTACAAAACAAGAGTCCTTTCATTATAGGAGAAGAGGATCACGGATATCAGGGAGCAAAAAATGTCCTTGCTACAGCCTTAAAATAAGTGACATTATTGGGATCTAACATGGTGTTTTGTGAACCAGTATTTATAACAATAAGAACTAAGGTGAATAGAACATTATTTTAGGAATAACTGCTCACCTAATGATATTTATAGAATATTTTCCAAGGTATAACATCCAAAATATAAATTTTGATATAAATAAATGTAAATTTAGTTTACCTTTTGCATTAAATATCTGATACATAATAGGCATTTGATAAATAATTGTTGAATGAAAGAATGAATGAACTGACTAAGCAACAAATATATACTGAATCACTGCAATGAGGCCATGACTGTGTAGACACCAAAGACATATTAAAAAAAGGTATGACATATGGAAGGGGTTGGCAGCATTTTACTTGATGATACTGGCAACGTGAAGTGCTATACACATCTAATAAACATATAAAATAATAATAATATATAAATAATAAATATAATAAATTTTCTACACAATTCCCAATGATTATACAGAAAAATAAAACTTCCTAAATTAAATTTTTTCTTAAAATAATTTTATAATTTCAAATAAGATAAAAAATTGGGTATCCTTTTTTTAACTCACTCTTAGTAAGAAGGTTACTCTAAGACCAAATGAATTAATTGGTATTTATTTATGTAATTTTTATATTATACTGAATCTTACACTTAAGATTTTAGTAAAAAGTAACAACATATTTAGCATGAAATTGTGACATGTAATTATTTGCTTAAAATTGGAATGGTTTTCAAGTAATTTAAATCAATGACACATACATGAACTATTTCTTTATAACCATCAAAGCTATTTGTGCTTACATACGAAGAATAAAATAATTCATTTGTAGTTTTGAGAAACAGAGAAAAGAAGAACTTGAACCAATACTTTCAATGAGGTAAACTATTCTTCTCATTTTTTCACAAATCTTTCTCTTTTCTATTCTTCCATTCCTAGAAGCAGCATTTAGTTATCACCATGGATTATTTTTAGGAATGCATTGCTATAGACTATTGGGATATATTATTTTGAAGGCTGTGCACACATTAAGGGAAATGACCTGTTTATAAACATATATAAAATGTTTGTTTTATAATCACTCAGGTACATGACACACCCAGATGTTTCTACAGAATAACACCTTAGGAGAAATCACATATCGTTAGGCTTTGATAACTTTTTTTCTCTGTAGTTTTGCATATTTGGGAATGAAGAGATGAACAGAAAAAAATTAAGGACAATAGGTGCAGGAAAACAACTGCTCAATACCTGCCTTGTCACACAAAGAACAGATATTTTTTTAAGTCTCCTTGATGAGAATAAATTTTTGTTCTTTGAGAGTGGACAAAGTCATTTATTGTTCTATCAAGCATATAAGGTGAGCAAAAAAGCTGAGAAGTATTTTTCATTACAACACATTTATTAAAAAATATAAACATTGGTGAAAATATTCTGGGAAAGATGGCAAGCTAGGCACACTCATTTCTCTCCATCCAGCTCCAGATTCCCATTAACATGAATGAAAGTATATAAAAAATAGGGTGTACACTGTATAAGAACTGGAAACTTTGTGCCAAAAAATGACAGACTTTTTTTAGAAATAGCATAGATAAAACAAATGAAAGAAAAAAACTATGTTCTTATTACCAATATTTTATCATCATAAAATAGTTTTCATCTTTATTTTTTTTATAGATTTTTATAGATTTTTTATAGATTTTTCTATCTATAAGTGTAATTTAGACATTCCTTCATTTATTCAACAAATATTTATTTTCGTGACCAAGGCAGTGTCCTAGGCCTTGCTATTCAAAAAATGTTCCTATTCTCATAGAGCTTACAATTTACTGCCATGGAGAACAATAAATGAGTTTGTGAATGTAGCACAGTATCATAGGAGGTACTAAAGGAGGGTTATCCAGAGCCACGATGGTGGGCAGCAGCTTGGACACTCACTAGAAGAACAAGCCACTCCCCAAACAGAACGTTTGCAGCCACATATCAATGGCATTCAATGACTGGTGAGTTGCCAGGAGCAGAATTCAAATTATAGGGTTAATAGGCTGTGACTCTGATAGATGCGCCACGGCTTCAGTAGGGACCGCTCCTCTCTAAGGGTCTGAGCCTCACCAGCTTCTCCCCCAGGAGACCGTTGCAGTCGGCCAGCCGCTGCTCTTTGGTAACTATGTGTGATCGAAAGGCCGTGATCAAAAATGCCGATATGTTGGAGGAGATGCAACAGGACTTGGTGGAGTGTGCTACTCAGGCATTGGAGAAATGTAGATAAGGACATTGCTGCCCATATCAAGAAGGAGTTTGACAAGAAGTAGAACCCCACCTGGCACTGCATTGTGGGGAGGAACTTCGGTACTTACGTGACACATGAAACCAAACACTTCATCTACTTCTACCTGGGCCGAGTGGCCATTCTCCTGTTCAAATATTGTTAAAAGCATGGACTGTGCCACACACCCAATGATCCATCCAAAAACAAGGACTGTAGCCTAAATTCCAAATACCACAGACTGAAAACTTCAGCCTTGCCCAAGGGAACACCTCGACCTTTATTGTGTTGCTTTGTACAGGGCATACTCTGTACTAGTTTGTTGTGGTTATAAAGCAATTAGCAAAACAAAACAACAACAAAAATAGGCCATGACCCTGAAGATGAAGAGGCTTCTATGATGTCCAGGCAGCCCACACCTCAGGAAGACTAGGCACGGATTTCCCAATAACCAAGTGACTGCCAATCCAAACAGAGAGCCAGAAATAGAAAACTGGCTTTAACTCAGCAGCTTCTCCAAGCCTATTAAGAACAATGAAGAAAGAGGAGGAAGAAGAAGGGGGCCGGGGAAGGGAGGAAGGAAGGGAGATAAAGAGGGAAGGAAGAAGGGAAGGAGGGGAAATGGTGAGGGAAGAAGGAGGGAGGAAAACCCTGCAGAGATGTGGTTCCTCTGCTCTGGAGCCCCACATTCCACTGAGGACTTACCGCATGTCAGATACCATTCCAGGTACAGAGCAAAACATGAAATTTCCTGCCCATGGAGCTCACATTCTAGCAGGAGAAGAGCTAGCAAAAGTACGAAGGAAGTAAAATACACAGTATGTTAGGCAGGGATAAATGCAATAAAGAAAAACTTAGGAAGGAACATAAATAAGGGGTGTATAATTTTTCAACAGGTCAGGGAAGGTTTCACAGAAGTTAGTTTGGGAACAAACCTGAAGGATGTGAGGCAGTGTGCCATGAGTAAATCTGGGAGATGAGATTTCCAGCAGAAGGCCCTCGGGCTGAACCATATACGGTGTACTGGAGGAACAGCACAGAGGCTAGAATGGCTGGAGTTGGGAAAATGAGGGGTAATGAGATCAAAAAGACAATGGACTAGAGATGTGTTAGAAGAGAAAGAGAAGTGAACGACGGCTCTTAGATTTTTGGCTGGGGATACCATTTACTAAAATGGAAAAGCCTGCAGGACAAGCCAATCTGGAAGGTACAATCAGGACTTTACGTGTATCAGATATTAAAGAAGATATATGGAGTGAACAATTCCATAGTGAACCTGGAGATCAAGGGAGAGGTCTAAGTTGGAGACTAATGAGTAGGCAGTTGTCAGAGTACAGAGTGTATTTAAAGCCATGCTAATAAATGCAATCATCAAGGATGCAAAGAAGACAAGAAGAAGAAGAAGTTCAAGGACAGCCCTGGAGCATGTCAATATTAAGAAGTCAAGAAGATAAGGAGGAACCAGCAAAGGAAATAGAGAATGAACAGACAGAGAAGAAAACCTGGGGAAATCCCAAAACTAAGTAAAGAAAGTGTTGCAAAGTATTGAAAAAGATCAGCTCTGTTGAATGCTTCTGTAAGTCAACTAAGATGAGAACTAAGAATTAGTCATTGGATTTGTTTGTTTATTGTCTTCTCTCCTGCTATAATGTAAACATCATTATGGTAGGAAGTTTCTTCCTTAGTCATTAGTAAATTCTGAGGGATAGAACAGTGTCTGGTACATAATTCATGTTCAATAAATGCATATTAATAAATGGATGAATCTCTGTTGTGAATATAAACATAAAAATAAAATATAAAGTGAAAAATATTTTATGATGGTGAAATGCTTGTAAACATTGTTAGATAGAAAAAAGTAGAACTTTGCTATAAAGCTTCAGGTTCTACATAGCACCAATTTAACTAAAAAATGCACAGAGAGTTGATAGTATACAGGAAAGAAAACTTGGAAATAAAAAAATAATTTGCATCCCTAATTTTTGCTTTAGCATCCAAATTACTTATTTTACCTAAACCTTGCATATTTACAAACATGGCCATTTTATATAATGTTTTGCAATGGCACATTACAAATTACAGCTCTTAATCCCAAATTAACTTCTTTCAAAAAGCAATATTTAATTCTATTGGAAGACACTGAAGAACTCCACTAGAATTACATTAGTTGTTCAACATTTCACAGCCTGCTTGAAACCAAGCAGGACCCTGTGGCGCCCTCCCAGGTACAAAAGCCTTTTCATGTCCCCACTTTCATTTGTAGGGAAAAGACTTCAGCCTCCTAAACCTTTCCTGAGTTTCAAAGGTCAGATTCAAACAGTTACTAAGCAGGGAAGTGAAGGAATGCAGAAACAAAGGAAAAGCGGTCAAACAATAGTGCAGCAGTAAGGTCCTAGCTCCTCCTCAAGGGATGTACCTAACTATCTTTGAGTTCTTCTGCATAAGGACTCCACCCAGGTGGAGGACGGTAACTTCAGGCTGAGCACAAGATCCCTGGAGCACCACCCTGTTACCTCACTGCCAACCAATCAGAAGAAAATCACACAACCTGCAGCCTGCAACCCAAATTCTGCCTTTAAAACCTCTTTCCTGAAAACCATCATGGAGTTTGGGTTTTTTTAGCATGAGTTGCCTGTTCTCCTTCCTTGGACCTCACAATAAACCTTTCTCAGCTCCAAATTCTGACATTTTGGTTTCTTTGGCCTTACTGTGCGTCAGTCACACAAACTTGGATTCAGCAACATGCTCACACTCTTAAAATCAAATTTTAGACTCACACTATAATAGCCAATCTGAGTCTATACTCTCTGAATACCACTATAATATTTTCCATGAGGCAGAGTCCATAGTTCTAAATGACATAAAATTTCAGCACTATAGACACCAAAATAAATTAACAAGTGAGAATGTTGATGGCATAGTAAGAGTACAACAGTAACATGTCATTAAATGAAGTTAGAGCAGAAACATTTCTAAGAAGTTCCTACTTAGATTTTATCCTGAGATATATAGATATTTCTATAACTTACCAATAATATAATTGTCATATTATCAAAGATAAAAATTCAACATATATTTTCTCACCAATTTTTAGGCAAAAGAATATTTGAGTCTTTCAATTAAATGTGTCCTATTGTTTCAACAAGTCTAATGGAGAGTTATCTTATTCAGATAAATAACTCTAGAGCAATTAGTTAGTCCCAGCTGATGACTGATTTTACAATATTAGTTGAATATTGGGTGGGAGGCAAGGAAACCTACCAGAATTTTCCTAGGCAATTTGCCAGAGAGAATTCTTGTCAAGGAAAACAGTGCTGTGATTTCAACTTTGAACCCTGAACTGTACATTGTGTGAACATGTCAAATACTCATCCCCCAAATAACCTCATGCTCTTTCTGAAAATCTTGCCAAATGCAATGAATCTGATTTAGTGGAAAAAAAATTTTAAGGCCAAGAAAAATACACACGTTGTATATGGAGTGTCAGTAATTCCGGAAATATTAGTTTACCTCTATTCATGATTTCACTTTAAAAGAATGCAGTGTTGTTTCTGCTGAAAATTTTTTACCATAATTAATTCATTTTTCTCCCAAGGAAACATTTTCTTCATATGTTACTATACTTGTACATTATTTTCTTAGAGTAATTAATTCAGCTTTTTCAAACATGATGCTATTAAGGTCAAGGTTTCAGATTTTGCACCCTCAGCCATTCCCCATTCCCGGGCGGATCACTTAAATTATTAAAATTACATGCTGGGACCTAAATCCTGCCCACATCACTTTATAGAATACAGATAAAAAATAGTCCCTGCCTGTTTTCAATATAAAATAGACTTTTTATAAAAAGATGTTGGATGGATAGGAATAGTGGAAGAATGAAAATAGAAATTTTATGGAATTAAGAATCAAACTGGAAATAAAAGGACAGTCATTAATGGGAAGTTCTGTGATACAGAGCCAAGGAATAGCATCAGAACAGGTGTCTGAAGTAACAGAACAGGAGTAAGTTTAGCTGTTCAACAAACTGCTAAAAATGCATCCCTTCAATTTCTGTTTTTTTTTTTGGGGCGGGGGGGAACACCTTCTGCAATGGCCTGCTCTCTAGCATATTAACCTTACTAATTATTGTCCAAGAAATGTAAAGTTCAAATGAAGACTTATCCCTTAAAATCACCTGATGATTCTTCTTTTTATTTCATAATATCTAATATATGGCAACTAGTCGCTATTTAGTAGCCATTTGTGAATAAATATAAACAGACAAAAAAAAACACATCAGGAAACTAAAGCAACAATGAAAAAAATTTGAATCTGCTATTTAATATAAAAACATGAAGAATGTGACTTCCCCTGCCCTTTTATACAAGTTATAATCATTATAGGTAGTTGAAATAAAAACAAAATGTCCTAAATGCCTTCACCCATATATTATAATGTATCTTTATATCTTGTTTAGATACATAAATTGCTGTTTAATGCAGTACCTTGATTTGGGAAAGGAAAATTACACTAACGGTGGCAACTACCTCCTATAGAAGAGTAGGTCTTAATCTTACAAGGGTCACAAACTCTTTGAAGACTGAATTTTAAAACAATGAGCCCTTTCTACAGAAATGTGCACATCTTACACAAAATACCATACCCAATTTGAGGACTGTTCATGCCATTCATTGGAACCTGAAAAGGTCCATAAGATGCAGATTAAGAGAACTTCCTATAGAGGAGATGACAGTAAAGTTACAGATTTGTTATTAACTTTAAAAAGCCAAAAAGATTAATTATATCAGTTCATAGTATAACATCCCACATATTGTAGAAACCAAACAAATAATTTTTAACCTACATTTCCCAAGCTAAAATTGGTTTTAATAGTCATTAACAGACTAAAACTTATTAATTGGTTATATGCAAAGTAAAATAAAATGAAATATATTGGAGAGGAATTATGTAGTTAAATAAATTTGGATTATTTAATTATGTAGAATTATATAGTTAAATGCAGGATTAAACTATGTTAAGCAAGAATTTCTTTACTACATAACTTTTGAGAGTTGTTACTATATAAATATACAAAAATGGGATAGATTATGTACCATTTTCTCAACTTTTTTTGACCATGAAGTCCCCTTTCCCTCAAAACACCTGTTACCTGTTGTTGGAAATTACTTTTGATGGATGTGGTAAGAGCTACAATTGCTTTTATTAATACTGAATTTTGAATAGAAATAAATCTACATTTAACTTACATTTTATTCCTCTTGAAAGAAACCAAGATATCAGAATAAAAGAAAAAGAATATATCTGAGCAGATTTCTTAGAAAATTTCTTTAGATCAAAACATGAGAGAAATTCAGAGAGGTAAGGCAGGTTCACAGGTAACAGTGAGGCAGGTTGAGCCCATCAGAGAGGGACCCTGCTAAGACGGTGAGGGTAGAAAATTCAGCCCACATATTGTGGGGCTAGAGCAGCCCTAAAAATGGCACCTTTTTACAATTCTTCCCCCAGTGGGAGTGTTTTCCTCTACTTTTCACAGACACTGTGTATATTAGCAGGAACCCTGAAGCAAGGATACAGATATTGAGAAATAGAAACTAATTTCTTAAATGTTATATTTGGTTTTTTAACACATTTTGCACTTCTTTCGATAAGTATTCCAAATTTCTTACCATTCGTAACCCAAAGAAAATGAGAAAGAAACTTAATGAAAACAAAAATGACAAGAACTAAAATATTGCCCTACTGGCCAATGAACTTGACCCTACTCCCATACCTTACCCCTGACTGAGTATGGAGACTATTTTGTAGTTCCTGTGCTCAGCAGAGTGGCACTGATATTACCCCATCTACAGCACTTTGTCTCTGGTTTATCTTTTATAAGTAATAAGTGGGGCAGATGAGTGGTAGTTAAGCTAGAGTGAAACAAGGAAGAGGTAAATGAACTATTAGGTAACTGATGGTTGAAGCAAAAAATGTAACACTGTCTGATTGATTAAATGTATGGAGAGGAGAGGTTTAAAACAATTATGTTCTAAACAAAGGAAAATAAAATGATTAAATGGTAGGTAAGCCTTCTATATTTAACTCAAACGAGAAAAATGATAATAGCAGCAGACTGTGATAAATTACGTACATATAAATATAATTAATCAAGTGCAACCACCAAAAAGCTATGCAAAAAGACACACCAAAAACAATACAGATACTGGACACCCTATGCCAAACAACTGGGAAGACAGGAATACAGCTGCACCCATTAGCAGAGAGGCTGCCTAAAATCATAATAACGTAACAGACACCCCAAAACACACCACCAAACGTGGACCTGCCCACCAGAAAGACAAGATCCAGCCTCATCCACCAGAACACAGGCACTAGTCCCCTCCACCAGGAAGCCTACACAACCCACTGAACCAACCTTAGCCACTAGGGGCCGACACCAAAAACAATGGGAACTACGAACCTGCAACCTGCGAAAAGGAGACCCCAAACACAGTAAGTTAAGCAAAATGAGAAGACAAAGAAACACACAGCAGATGAAGGAGTAAGGTAAAAACCCACCAGACCAAACAAATGAAGAGGAAATAGGCAGTCTACCTGAAAAACAATTCAGAATAATGATAGTAAATATGATCCAAAATCTTGGAAATAGAATGGAGAAAATACAAGAAACATTTAACAACGACTTAGAAGAATTAAAGAGCAAACAAACAATCATGAACAACACAATAAATGAAATTAAAAATTCTCTAGAAGGGATCATTAGCAAAATAACTGAGGCAGAAGAACGCATAAGCGACCTGGAAGATAAAATAGTGGAAATAACTACTGCAGAGCAGGATAAACAAAAATGAATGAAAAGAATTGAGGACAGTCTCAGAGACCTCTGCAACAATATTAAATGACCCACCAACATTTAGAATTATAGGGATCCGGCAGAAGTAGAAGAGAAAAAAAGAAAGGGACTGAGAAAAAATTTGAAGAGATTATATTGAAAAAACTACCCCTAATATGTTCACAAGGAGATAGTCCCTATCAAGTCCCAGAAAGCGCAGAGTCCAGAGAGTCCCATACAGGATAAATCCAAGGAGAAACACATACCAAAACACAATAAACAACAATACCAAAAATTAAACAAAAAAAAAAAAGAATTACCACAAGAAAAAAACACAAGGAAACAACCACAATAATGTTCAGAAGTCACTCTGCATAGCAAGATGAAGATAAAACTAGAGCAGATTAGAATTCAGAGAGATTGCAGAACCAGAATGGGATCCAGTGAAGAGAAAACTGAGAAAAATTTGAAGAGATTATATTGAAAACTACCTAATATGTAAAAGAAATAGTCTATCAGTCAGAAAGCGTTCCCATACAGGATAAATCCAAGGAGAACACACCAAAACACATATTATCAACTACCAAGAATTAAACAAAAGGAAAAAAAATATTAACAGCAGCAAGGGAAAACAACAATAACACACAGGGAATCTCCATAATGTTAACAGCTGATCTTTCAGCAGAACTGCAAGCCAGAAGGGAGTGGCAGGATATATTTAGTGATAAGGGAAAACACCTAAACCAAGATTACTCTACCCAGCAATGATCTCACACAGATTTGACAGAGAAATTAAAACCTTTACAGACAAGCAAAAGCTAATAGAATTCAGCACCATCAAACCAGCTTTACAACAAATGCTAAAGGAACTTCTTTAGTCAGGAAACATAAGAGAAGGAAAAGACCTGCAATAACAAACCCAAAACAATTAAGAAAATGGTAATAGGAATATACATATCAATAATTGCCTTAAATGTAATTGGATTAAGTGCTCCAACCAAAAGACACAGACTGGCTGAATGGATACAAAAACAAGACCTGCATATGTGCTGTCTACAAGAGACACACTTCACACCTAGGGACACATACAGACTGAAAGTGAGGGGATGGAAAAAGATATTCCATGCAAATGGAAATCAAAAGAAAGCTGGAGTAGCAATTCTCATATCAGACAAAATAGACTTTAAAAGAAAGACTATTACAAGAGACAGAGAAGGACACTACATAATGATCAAATGATCAATCCAAGAAGAAGATATAACAATTGTAAATATTTATGCACCCAACATAGGAGCACCTCAATACATAAGGCAAATGCTAGCAGCCATAAAAGGGGAAATTGACAGTAACACAATAGTAGGGGACTTTAACACCCCACTTTCACCAATGGACAGATCATCCAAAATGAAAATAACTGAGGAAATACAAGCTTTAAATGATACATTAAACAAGATGGACTTAATCGATATTTATAGGACATTCTATTCAAAAACAAAAGAATACACTTTCTTCTCAAGTGCTCATGGAACATTCTCCAGGATAGATCATATCTTGGGTCACAAGTCAAGCTTTGGTAATTTTAAGAAAATTGAAATCATATCAAGTATCTTTTCTGACCACAATGCTATGAGACTAGATATAAATTACAGGAAAAAATTTGTAAAAAAATACAAACACATGGAGGCTAAACAATACACTACTTAATAACCAAGAGATCACTGAAGAAATAAAACAGGAAATCAAAAAATACCTACAAACAAATGACAATGAAAACACAACAACCCAAAACCTATGGGAAACAGCAAAAGCAGTTCTAAGAGGAAATTTTATAGCAATGCAATCCTACCTTAAGAAACAAGAAACATCTCAAATAAACAACCTAACCTTACACCTAAAGCAATTAGAGAAAGAAGAACAAAAACCCCCCAGAGTTAGTAGAAGGAAAGACATCATAAAGATCAGATCAGAAATAAATGAAAAAGAAATGAAGGTAATGATAGCAAAGATCAATAAAACTAAAAGCTGGTTCTTCAAGAAGATAAACAAAATTGATAAACCATTAGCCAGACTCATCAAGAAAAAAAGGGAGAAGACTCAAATCAATAGATTTAGAAATGAAAAAGGGGAAGTAAGAACTGACACAGCAGAAATACAAAGGATCATGAGAAATTACTTCAAGCAACTATATGCCAAAAAAGTGGACAACCTGGAAGAAATGAACAAATTCTTAGAAATGCACAACCTTCCAAGACTGAACCAGGAAGAAATAGAAAATATGAACAGACCAATCACAAGCACTGAAATTTAAATTGTGATTAAAAATCTTCCAACAAACAAAAGGACCAGATGTTTTCACAGGCGAATTCTATCAAACATTCAGAGAAAAGCTAACACCTATCCTTCTCAAACTCCTCTAAAAAATTGCAGAGAAGGGAACACTCCGAAACTCATTCTACGAGGCCACCATCACCCTGATAACAAAACCAGACAAAGATGTCACAGAAAAAGAAAACTACAGACCAATATCACTGATGAACATAGATGCAAAAATCCTCAACAGAATACTAGCAAGCAGAATCCAACAGCACATTAAAAGGATCATATACCATGATCAAGTGGGGTTTACGCCAAGAATGCAAGGATTCTTCAATATACGTAAGTCAATCAATGGGATACACCATATTAACAAATTGAAGGAGAAAAACCATATGATCATCTCAATAGATGCAGAGAAACTTTTGACAAAATTCAACAACCATTTATGATAAAAACCCTCCAGAAAGTAGTCATAGAGGGAACTTACCTCAACATAATAAAGGCCATATATGACAAACCCACAGCCAACATCATCCTCAATGGTGAAAAACTGAAACCATTTCCACTAAGATCAGGAACAAGACAAGGTTGCCCACTCTCACCACTCTTATTCAACATAGTTTTGGAAGTTTTAGCCAGAGCATTCAGAGAAGAAAAAGAAAAAAAAGGAATCCAAATCAGAAAAGAAGAAGTAAAGCTGTCACTGTTTGCAGATGACATGATACTATACATAGACAATCCTAAAGATGCCACCAGAAAACTATTAGAGCTAATCAATGAATTTGGTAAAGTAGCAGGATACAAAATGAATGCACAGAAATCTCTGGCATTGCTATACACTAATCATGAAAAATCTGAAAGTGAAATTAAGAAAACACTCCCATTTACCATTGCAACAAAAAAAAATAAAATACCTAGGAATAAACCTACCTAAGGAGACAAAAGACCTGTATGCAGAAAATTATAAGATGATGAAAGAAATTAAAGATGATACAAATAGATGGAGACATATACCATGTTCTTGGATTGGAAGAACCAACATTGTGAAAATGACTCTACTACCCAAAGCAATCTACAGATTCAATGTAATCCCTATCAAACTACCACTGGCAATTTTCACAGAACTAGAACAAAAAATTTCACAATTTGTATGGAAACACAAAAGACCCCAAGTAGCCAAAGCAATCTTGGAAAAGAAAAACGGAGCTGGAGGAATCAGGCTCCTGGACTTCTGACAAAGCTACAGTAATCAAGACAGTATGGTACTGGAACAAAAACAGACATATAGATCAATGGAACAGGCTAGAAAGCCCAGCGATAAACCCACACACATATGTTCACCTTATTTTTGACAAAGGAGGCAAGAATATACAATGAAGAAAAGACAGCCTCTTCAATAAATGATTCTGGGAAAACTGGACACCTACATGTAAAAGAATGAAATTAGAACACTTCCTAACATCATACACAAAAATAAACTCAAAATGGATTAAAGACCTAAATGTAAGGCCAGACACTATCAAATTCTTAGAGGAAAACATAGGCAGAACACTCTATGACATAAATCACAGCAAGATTCTTTTTGATCCACCTCCTAGAGAAATGGAAATAAAAACAAAAATAAATAAATGTGACCTAATGAAACTTAAAATCTTTTGCACAGCAAAAGGAAACCATAAACAAGATGAAAAGACAACCCTCAGAATGGGAGGAAATATTTGAGAATGAAGCAACTGACAAAGGATTAATGTCCAAAATTTACAAGCAGCTCATACAGCTCAATAACAAAGAAACAAACAACCCAATCCAAAAATGGGCCGAAGACCTAAATAGACATTTCTCCAAAGATATACAGATTGCCAACAAACACATGAAAGGAGGCTCAACGTCATTAAAAATTAGAGAAATGCAAATCAAAACTACAATGCAATATCATCTCACACCGGTCAGAATGCCCATCATCAAAAAATCTACAAACAATAAATGCTGGAAAGGGTGTGGAGAAAAGGGAACCTTCTTGTACTGTTGGTAGGAATGTAAATTGATACAGCCACTATGGAGAACAGTATGTAGGGTCCTTAAAAAACTAAAAATAGAATTACCCTATGACCCAGTAATCCCAATACTGGGCATATACCCTGAGAAATCCATAATTCAAAAAGAGTCATGTACCACAATGTTCATTGCAGCTCTATTTACAATAGCCCGGAGATGGAAACAACCTAAGTGCCCATCATCGGATGAATGGATAAAGAAGATGTGGCACATATATACAATGGAATATTACTCAGCCATAAAAAGAAACGAAATTGAGTTATTTGTAGTGAGGTGGATAGACCTAGGGTCTGTCATACAGAGTGAAGTAAGTCAGAAAGAGAAAAACAAATACCGTATACTAACACATATATATGGAATCTAAAAAAAAAAAAAATGGTCATGAAGAACCTAGGGGCAAGATGGGAATAAAGACACAGACCTACTAGAGAAGGGACTTGGGGACACAGGGACGGGGAAGGGTAAGCTGGGACAAAGTGTGAGAGTGGTAGTGTATACATAGACATATATACACTACCAAATGTAAAATAGCTAGTGGGAAGCAGGAGCATAACACAGGGAGATCAGCTTTGTGCTTTGTGACTAGCTAGAAGGGTGGAATAGGGAGAGTGGGAGGGAGGGAGACGCAAGAGGGAAGAGATATGGGGATATATGTATAACTGATTCACTTTGTTGTAAAGCAGAAACTAACACACACACATACACACAAAGAACAATACAGATAAATGAAAATCAAGTTCTAAAACAGGTTCAAGAAATACATAGGAATATAGGCAAAAGAAAACAAGAAACAAAAAATAAAATGGCAGACTTAAACCCCAACATATCAATACATACATTATATGAAATGGCCTAATACACTTATTAAAAGACAAAGATTGGCAGAGTGAATTAAACACATGGACTAACTATATGCTGTCTAAAGAAACTCACTTCAAATGTAACAATATAGGTCACCTGGAAGTAAAAGGATAAAAAAAGACATATCATGTAAACATTAATCAAAGGCAAATAGGAGTGGCTCTATTAATATGACATAAAATAGACTTTAGAGCAAAGGAAATTACCAGAAACAGAGAGACACATTATCTAGTTATAAAAGGGTAAATCGACCATGAAGACATAACAATCCTAAATGAGTATGAACCAAATAACAGAGCTGCAAATTATGTGAATCCCAAACTGCTAGAACTGAAAATAAAAAGAAGTAAATTCCAAAGTATACTTGTAGACTTCAACACTCCTCTCTCAACAATTGATAAAACAACCACCAAACAGAAAATCAGCAAGGACATAGAACTTGACATTATCAACCAACAGAATCTCAACATTTATAGAACAGTTCACCCAACAACAGCATAATACACCTTCTTTTCAACTGCCCAAGAAATATACTCCGAGATAGATATTCTGGGCCATAAAACAAGTCTTAACAATTTAAAAGAATTCAAATCACATGCAGTGTGTTCTTCAAAAAGAGATTAAGCTAGAAATCAACAAGAAAGATAATGGGAAAATCTACAAACACTTAGGAATTAAATAACACACTTCTAAATAGTAAATGGATAAAAAAAGAAAGGGTCAAGAGAAATTAAAAATACATTGAACAGAATGAAAATGAAAATACATCATCAATTTGTGGGAGACTGCTAATAGTGCTGAGAGAAAAAATTTATAGCGTGAACTTAATGCAGTAGAAAAGGAGAAAATTCTCAAATCAATAATTTAAGCTCCCACTTCAAGAACCTTGAAAAAGAAGGACAAAACATACCCTGAGCAAGCAGAAGGATGAAAAAAAGTAGAGAGCAAAAATCAATGAAATTGGAACAGCACAGAGAAGCCAGAATGGGCCCACACAAATATAACAAATTGTTTTCTGACAGAAGTTCAAAAGCACTTCAATGTAAAAAAAAAATTCACCTTTTCCATAAACAATGCTGGACAATTAAACATCCATAAACCAAAAAATAAAACTCACCTAAGTCTCACTCTTTATACAAAAATTAGCTCAAAATAGACCACAGATTAAATCTAAATATAAAACTATAAAATATATATATATATATATATATATATATATATATATATATATATATAACTATAAAACTTTTGGAAGGAAAAAAAAAATCCTGAAGATCTAGGATTAAGCAAAGCCCTCTTAGTCAACACCAAAAAGAAAAAAATGATAAATTGGAACTTATCAAAATTAAAATCTCTTGTTCTGCAAAAGATCATATGATAAATGTGAAAAGACAAGCTATAGTCCAGGAGAAAACATTTACAAACCACATATTTGCCAAAGGACTAGCCTAAAATATCTAAAGAACTCTCAAAACTCAACAGTCAAAAAAAAATCCGATTAAAAAATGGGAAAAAGACATGAAGAGACATGTCAACAAAGAAGATATACAGATGGCAAATAAATACAAAAAAATATGTCAAGCATCATTAGCCAGTAAGAATGCCTTAAAACCACAATGAGATACACCTGCAAGAATGGCTGAAATAAAAACTAGTCACATGCCCACATGCTGGCAAGGATACAGAAACTCTGGATCTCTCATACTTTGCTGTTGGGAATGTAAAAATGATACAGAACTCTAAAAAGTGTGGCACATTCTTTAAAAACTTAAATGTGACGACCATATAACCCAGCAATTGCACTCCTGGGCATATATCCCAGAAAAATAAAAAGTTACATTCACCAAAAAACCTGTACACCCATGTTTATAACAGCCTTATTCATAACAGCCAAAACAACCCAGATATCCGTCAATGGGTAAATGATTAAACAAACTGTGGTACATCCACACCGTGAATAACCACCAAGCAATAAAAAGGAATGAACTTTTGATACACACAGTGACCTCAATGAAGCTTCAGAGAATTACGCTGAGTGAAAAAAAGCCAATCCCAAGGTTACATATTGTATTACTCCAGTTACATAACATTCTTGAAATGACAAAATTATAGAAATGAAGAACATATTTATGGTTGTCAAGGGTTATAAGGAAGGAGTGGTGGTGAGTGGGAGTGGCCATGGCTATAAAAGGGCATTAGGACGGATCCTTGTAGTGATGGAAATGTTCTGTATCTTGACTACATCAGTGTCAATGTCAAGGCTATGGTGTGTTACAGTTTTGTAGAATGTTGCCACTGAGGGAGAATGGGTAAAGGGTACATGGGATCTCTGTATTATTTCATACAACTGCAAATAAATCTACAAATATCTCAAAATAAAAAAAATTTAACTGAAGAACATTTACATAAAGAACAATAAATATGTTACCAATCTTTATTACCAACAGAAAATTAAGAGATGCTTGTGGAAATTAATACATGAACCTTAGTTTCTTTATTCAGCTCCATCACCTGTCTTGGTTTTATCTGGGTTTTATCTCTGAATTTCATCTAAAACCAACCTCTTCTGCCAAAGGCCCAGGCCAATTCTGTGCTTCTAGCTGGCTGTTTCCACATTGTCTCCCAGCAATGCAATGTGGTCCAGAAAGAAAGCAAGAAATTTATGAGCTTTTTAAGTATTTGCCGACCTTTATCTTCTATGAAAAGGTACTATTCTGAATCTTTTTTAAATCCAGTGAATCATGAGTACAGACCTGTCAGAATGGACACCAGACCATGAAAGTCTAGGTAAATATTTAGCAAACAGCTCTGCGGGGGGATGGTTGGGGAAGTTTGTGGAGTTTGCCAACTTGTGAACATTCCTGCCACGTTCTATTTCAAGCTGCCAATGAACCTGGAAGAGATATGCAGAATTGCCACTTTTGAGTGAATATATGATACCAAGGACTGAAAAACGAATACTAAAATCCCTAAGATTTTGACCTTCAACCTTTAAAACTTGCAATGAAACTAGGAGGTATGCGTGAATTGAAGTAAACTTATGTGGTGTTAAATTAAGTAAACGAAGAAGCCATCAGACTGCGGTGGTACTAATGTCTGGGTGGCCTATGTAAGCAAACCAAAATCTCAGCCTGTAAATGCCTCATGGTTTTGAAATCAAAATGCTAAGCACAACCAATCACAAACAGCCAGCAGGGCTTTAAGCCAATCAATAATTTCCTTTCTTTGCTTCTTCATCCTCTCTAGGTAAGTCTTTCCCCTGGCTCCTGTCCAAGGAGTGCTCCTAACCACTTCTGGTTTGGCACTGCCCAATTCAAGTCAATTTTCGCTCAACAACACTTTTAAAAATTTTAATATGTCTCAGTTCATCTTTTAACAGTGGTCACTCAAAATTGGTCACATTTTTTTTTTCTGAGTATCTCTTGCTTAGTAGCTTTAATGATCAAAGGCAGGTGAGTGCTGCACGTGTCCTTTTCTACAACTCACCACCAGAATATGTGAAAAACAAAGTTAGCTTCACAATGAATTCCCCCACATGTATAAACATTTATAGAAAGGAGGCACAAACCCAGGTCTGTAAGCGAGATGAAGTCCTCACTTGCCCTTGGGCTCTCCAGGAAGAGCCTCACATTAAAGATTCAGAGACAAACACAGCATTCTGTGGGCAGGATGAGCTGATCTGAGTGCCTAGCTGAATCACACAATGGCCCATCCTTTAAGTGTTGGGATAAAGGACTGAAGGAAAGTCAACCTATCTGTATCAATCTGAAGGGATCAAGCTGACGGACGCTCCTAATTTTTCTACCTCAACCATGCAAAAGTGGTGGTGCATTATAGTATCTACCCAATCCACGTAAATTGAAAGCTCCAATTTAATCAATGAAAATGTTTTTCTAAAATCACTTATGATAGTTAATAAACCCTCTCTTGCAGATTCAGATAATCGTCTCTTTGAATGCTAACTAACTTCCCTTAGCCCGTGGATTCCTGATTAGGTCATTTCAAATGTTAACAGTTGTGGTTTAAAAACAATTTACAGGACTTCTCTGGTGGTGCAGTGGTTAAGAATCCACCTGCCAATGCAGGGCACATGGGTTCGAGCCCTGGTCCGGGAAGATCCCACATGCTGCAGAGCAGCTAAGCCCATGCACCACAACTATTGAGCCTGCGCTCTAGAGCCCTCGAGCCACAACTACTGAGTCTGCATGCCGCAACTACTGCAGCCAGCATGCCTAGAGCCTGTGCTCCACAACAAGAGAAGCCCTCACACCACAACGAAGAGTAGCCCCCGCTCGCCGCAACTAGAGAAAGCCCGCTCACAGCAACAAAGACCCAACGCAGCCAATAAATAAATAAATAAATTTATTTATTTTTAAGAAAACAAAACAATTTACACATATATATCACACTTTCTATGCTTAAGTATTTAAAAGTAACTTACAGACAATATAACAAAAACCATCTTTTAGATCTGTTGCAACATTTTACTTCAGGAAAATGCTGTATTTTTTAAAATGCCAGAATATATGTGGCATAAATGTGCCTTTTTTTTTTTTTTTTTGTGGTACATGGGCCTCTCACTGTTGTGGCCGCTCCTGTTGCGGAGACAGGCTCCGGACGCACAGGCTCAGCAGCCATGGCTCACGGGCCTAGCCGCTCCGCGGCATGTGGGATCTTCCCGGACCGGGGCACGAACCCGTGTCCCCTGCATCGGCAGGCGGACTCTCAACCACTGCCCCACCAGAGAAGCCCAAATGTGCCTTTTTGTTAGGGAAAAGCTCAAAAGACTGAATTAGCTTCAAGGAGCTGAAAATAGCATTTTGGTTCATTTGATTCTCACATTAAGTAGTAGCCAACCTATTTAAATAATCAGTGTATTTCATAATTTCTTTGAGAAAATTTATTTGAATATGTACTAAATATTATACTACAAATGATAGTAGCTAATATTTATTGAACGTTTACCCAGTGCCAGGTCTCGTACTAAATACCTGACACAATTTACCATCTCATTTAATCCATACAGCAACCCTCTTAGTAGGCATTACCACTTCCCCCATTTTATGTGCGAGAAAACTGAGGCTTAGAACTTTTAATACCTTCTCCATGAATAACCTGTTAAAAAATGATGAAATCAAGGTTCTAACTCAGATATTCTAGTCCCAAACACCTGCTCTTAACCACTACCCAATGTTTTGTATGTTAAACAAGCACTCCAGGCCGTCTCCCTGGAGATTCTGATTCTGCAGGCCTGGGGGACCCAAGAATCTACATTAGCAAGAAGTCCTCCTGTAAGCAGATGTGATAGGGGGTCCCTGGAGAAAGAGAACCAGGCATGGCTTTCTTGACATAAGAGAAGCTATTTTGGGCCTGAGCCATTTTGTGATCTAAGCCGGGCCACAGTGCTTGTCCTTGAACAGATCTCAGTAATTAATGATCCTTAGGGAAGTAAGGGAATTCAGGAACAAAGGAAAAGCAGTCAAGAAACAATAGTTCAGTGATAAAACAGAGTCCTAGTTCCTCCTCAAGGGATATAACATGATAATCTGATACCTATCTTTGAGCTCTGCAGGAACAAAGGCCCTCAGCCAGGTGAAGAATGGATGATGATGTTGACCTTTCCAGACTTCAGTCAAGCTAGAGCTTGGCCTCTGAAGACCTTTGCCCCACTTCTATGCTGAATTCTCCTCTGCTGAAACCCCTTCATGAATATGCATGATGTTTAGTTTAAAACTTCCCCAATTTTGCTATTCAGGAAGACATTACTTTGGGAAATATCCCTGGTGTTCTCCTTACTGCTGCAAGTAATAAATACTTCCGCCTCCCGATCTTTGGCTTGGTTGTGCCTTTTGTCTTGACACTCACCAAGGTGACACACCCAGAAGATTCTTATGAACAAGCAAGTTTGGGAAATCCCACACTATGTTATGCTGAATCTCTGAAAATTCTAACATATACGTAACCTAATTTCTAACATATATTAACCTAAATTGATACATTTTATTTGTTTTCTTTACATCTTTATTGGATTATAATTGCTTTACAATGTTGTGTTAGTTTCTACTGTACAACCAAGTGAATCAGCTATATGTATACATATATTCCCATATCTCTTCCCTCTTGAGCCTCCGTCCCACCCTCCTATCCCATGCCTCTAGGTCATCACAAAGAACGGAGCTGATCTCCCTGTGCTATATGGAAGCTTCCCACTAGCTAGCTTTATACATGGTAGTGTATATATGTCAATGCTACTCTCTCAATTCGTCCCACCCTCCCCTTCCCCACCTGTGTCCACAAGTCCGCTCTCTACCTCTGCGTCTCTATTCCTGCCCTGCCACTAGATTCATCAGTACCACTAAATTCTTACATTTTAGTTTTTTTGTGTACTTTTTTACCTGAGGATGAAGAACAGCAAATACTTTTTCATCTTTATCTATTCTCCACCTTTTGAGAAAAACTCCATATTAGAGAACTCCATATTCCAATATAAAGAAAATATCTAGAGTCTTCCAGAAAACAGAGCAAAACATAATGCATTGATCATATTAAAATATACAGTAAAAAAATAAAGGCTAATAAGAATAACTTTTTTCCCCTTCATAATTCCTTTTAAAAAATAACTGAAATAATCTCTATTAAATAAGCATTGAATATGTTCAGGTAAATAAATGTGGAAACAGTCAACATGAAACAAGTCTAATATTTGTTAAAAGTCAAGTAACAAGAAGAAAACTGACAGCCCTAGGAACTCTGTTGAACTGTCTTTGGTTGTGTTGGGGAGGAAGTATCATTTTCCCTCCACCTTTCCAGGTTCTCAGTTGAGATCATCTATAATAAAACACAGATTAACAGGAGAAAACAAACAGAAGCTTAATACTATGTATACATTTTATAAATATGGGAGATACCCAGGAAAACTGGGTACCCAGGAAATGGCCCAAGCAGCGCCTTAAATACCATCTCCACCTAAAGACAAAAACGTTGGGGTAGGGGAACCAGTTATGGGAAATCATCAGGCAAAGCACAATAAACAAGGCTAACACTGTTATACAGATTTAAGTCATAGCCTTCTCCATGATAAGAGTTTCTAGAGATTTGGTCATCATCCTCCTCCTGTTACAGCAGGGTGACATCCTTCCAAATGGAGATTTCCCTTATAACTGTCAACGTCTCTTACTTCTATTCAGTTTTCGAAGCTTTTCTGTTCCTGCTGTTTCTTAAAAAATAACCAGGTAAAGATAATCCTTATGCCAAACAGGCATATTTTGGGGTGGCAAAATCTGCTCCCCTTCCCTTCAGAGGTCAATTTTATTAAATATATTGATGTTATCAAAATTTTAATATACATAGCTGTCGACTAAATGATCCTTTTCTGTGTGTTTAGATAAAAATTCTACTTCATCTATAACCTTAAATACACACACACACTTGAAGCATTTCTAGTGAGCACAGCTTTCATCAAGCATTTTTACCAGTCTTTTTCACTTTAACCTAAGAGTCTGATATTTTTACACAAGACTATAATCATTCCCCAGTGTAAAATCACTCCCCAGGCCATTCAGTGGCTTAACTGGCAACACCGCCTTTTTACTAATAGCTCCACAATAAAGGAAATGTTTTTAAACAGTGAATATGTAACAAGGCAGCATGTGATTAAAATTCAATACATTATCTTTCTCGAATTTTATTACTGCAGGTGCAGAAAACAACTGTTCAGAGGCTTGCTAAGGGCAAGGTTCCCTTTCATTGAAAACAATTCTATTTATACACCTGTTTTACAAGGATTCTAAATGAAAAGACCTAGGAACAGATAATGGAACAAGAAAACAACACTAAACATTTTCTTCACAAAGCCTGAATCAGTTCTCCCCAAGGACAAGAAAGGGTGAGAATAATCCTTGGTCTAGCAAAGGTATCCCCAGAGCTATGTAAGTGTATTCTCAGAAATTTATCTGTAGTAGTAAATAACAGGAAAATATTTTTTATTATCCCCCAATGGAGAAATAATTACCAGGAGTAACAGCTAAGCATTTTCTCTGTGCCATTTGTTATACAGTTATCCTTTTCAATTCAATAGGTATGTATTAAGCAGCTATTATTCATTCAACAAATATTTATTGAGAGCTTACCATAGGTCCTCAGAGTACAATGTGAAAAAAAAAATCATGTGAGAAACTATGGGCTAGGCCTTGCAAGAGGTAAAAAATGACTAATAAATAAAACAGTGTCCAGGAACAGATGGTACCATTCCTTCCAAACAATCCATGGACAAAGTGCTGATTCTGGCTAGGCTGCCCTTAGAGTGTGTAGGGTCCCTGTCTATATAAACTAGTTGATTAAATAATGTATTTTAAAAATTCATGTATCTATATGATGTCTAGTGATTGATAACAATTTAGTAAAATGGGTGGAAAACAGGTATTTAAGTATTTTTGTATTGTCCAATCAGTGTGTGTAAAACCAAGTACCCCTAAAACCGAGTTTCTCTGTCAGATTAACTTCTTTATCCAAAACTTTATTCTCTTTCCTGCCCTGCCCTCTGTTCCCATCAGGATTGAGAAATATCAAAGAAAAAGAAGGGTTGAAACCAAGCAGGACCATGCAGGGCCTTCCCAGGTATAAAAGCCCCTCTTTGTCCCCAGTTTCTTATTTGTAGAAAAAAACTTTAGTCTCCTAAGCCTCCCCTGAATTCCAAAGAGCAGACTCAAGCAGTTACTAATTAGGGAAGTGAGGGAATGCAGAAACAAAGAAAAAGCAATTAAGCAAGAAAAGTAGCTTAAACAATAATTCAGTGATAAAACAGAGTCCTATTCCTCCTCAAGGGATATACATAACAATCTGATGCATATCTTTGAATTGCTCTACAGAAACTAAGATCCCCCTGCCACCCAGGTGGAGGTCAGGACACACTGACCACAAGCACCAGACCCTAAACTGGTTAGAACCAGAAGGTTGATGGTTAAGATTCCTAAAACATCACCCTGTTACCTCACCACCAATGAATCAGAAGAAAGTCCATGAGCTGCAACTCTCACCCCAAATGTTGCCTTTAAAACACCCTTACCTGAAAGCGATCAGGGAGTTCAGGTCATTTGAGCATAAGCCACCCATTCTCCTTGCTTGGTGCCTGCAATAAATGCTATACTCTCCTTCACCACAACCCAGTGGTGTCAGTAGATTGGCTTGGCTGTGTGGTGGGCAAGCAGACCCAAATTCAGTCCAGTAACACATGTGACAATTCCTCCTAATGTCTAGGTAGCATCCACTCTTGAACAAGTCCAGGAACTATCTCTTTGTGTTCTTTATTATCAAGTTTGCTTTTCTTGGTTAATTTCCTATCCCCTTCAGCAAGCAAAAGCTAGCAGCACTATTATTACTCATAATGCCATGACTCTTTGGCACTTGTTTGTATTGAAACAATGTACACCTTCTTGCCTCTGCACTTCCCTAATACCAGTTCTTTCATGCTAATTACATCATTCCTTATGCCTCATCCCTCATGCCACTCGTGAATGCTGGCATGGCATCCAGTGACATTCAAAAGATGATACTTGCTTTACTGATGATAACCACAAAAGCAAGTCTTACCCAGAGCATGCAGGAAAGTGTGAATGATAATTCATTTTCTGGTCATGTTAAATTTACCTTTGGATTTTTATAACACAGAACAAACATCTTTCAATAGTGCCTCTTCCTGAAGTCTTCTGGTTATAATCACTGCATTCATAGAATGTGGATTCTTTTGAAACCACAACCCTGCCTCCCACACACTGCCACTAGTGTCCTGGTTAGGGGAAGAGCCATGGTCCGCAAGAGAAGAGTCCCATCAGAGTAAGGAATGTCCCTCTTTTCCGACATGGCTTAAGATTGACCAGGAGAACATGCATCTACATAGATCAGAGACAAGAGAGGATATCAATCAGTAGGGCCCACTGGTGTTGAGAGCAATGATTTCTAAAGTTCTCAGAGGCAGGGGCATGCCCACTTTGGAGGAACACCTGCAGAGAGGTGGGTGGCTGCCCTGGATGCCAGCAGTGGGAGGGGTGGGCAGGGGTGGGGAGTGCTGAGAGAAGAGTAGACTCAAGGCAGCACCACAGTTGGAATACACTGACAATGCCTACACCTGCCCAAGTGGTTCAAGCACAAGGTTCTTTCAGTCTCCCAGAGCCCTGAATTTGTTCACTGACCTGCATGGGTGAGTCACCAATAATCTGTATGTTAGTACCATTCTTGTGACTCAATCTTGCCCAATCAGAGAAAGAATTACTACACCAGTGAGAAGAGGGATCTTCCCAGCAGACTGACCCCCCAGAACCCCAGCCAAACCATGGTGGACTGAAGTGACCCCAAAAGCTCAAGTCCCAGAGCTCCCATGACATCTAATTGGCTTCATCCTCAAGGTAGAGAGTTGGAGAGCTCCCCCAGCAGGAAACACAGGAACTGCAGCCCACACAGTCCAGAACTTGCCAGGTGCTGCTCCAGAACCCACCACTGGTCTTAACAGATCCCAGGAACCAGAAGAGAACTCCAAACATTTGAGGAAAGGGCTTCTGGCAACCAAACTTAGCTGGGTGTCCTATATTTTTATTTGCTAAATCTGGCAATCCCAACTATATCAGGCTATTCTAGGGATTACCAATAGTCCAGTTATTATATCATGATTTCTCCATTATTAATTTTGATTAATTTTTGTCATTTAGAATAGTTTTTTGATGGTCTGAATATTTTTCATTGCATTTGATCCCAGAAGCTCTGAAATCCAGCCCATCATAATCCAATTAAATTTTCAGGGTTCCTTTTCTCCTTTCTGTTCATTTATTCAGGAAACATTTATTGAGATACTATTCTTGCCTGGCACTGTGCTCTCTTCTTTTTCCACTGTTTTCTTATTGTATTTTTTACCCCCAGTTTTATTGACATATAATTGACACATAGCACTGTATAAGTTTAAGGTGTACAGTGTAACAGCTTGAATCACATATATCATGAAATGATTATCACAGCAATTTAACATCCATCATCTCATATAGATACAAAAGAAAGAAAAAGAAAAAAACCACTTGTCTCCTTGTGATAAGAACTCTCAGGATTTACTCTCTTAACAACTTTCAAATATATAACACAGCAGTGTTAGCTGTAGTCATCGTATTGTACATCACATCCCCAGGACTTATTTATAACTGGAAGTTTGTACCTTTTGACCACTTTCCTCCAATTCCCCCTCCCACTTCCACCCAGCTCTGGCAACCACAAATCTGATCTCTTATACTATGAGTTTGCATTTCTTCTTTTTCTTTTTCCTTTTCCTTTTTTGGTTTTAGATATAAGTGAAATTATACAGTATTTGTCTCTCTCTGTTTGCTTATTTCACTTAGCATAATGTCCTCTAGGTCCATCCATGCTGTCACAAAAGGCAGGATTTCCTTCTTCTTAATGGCTGAATAATATTCCATTATATATACCACTTTTCATTTACTTTGAACATACTCCCAGATATGGAATTGCTGGATCATGATAGTTCTATTTTTAATTTTTTGAGGAATCTCCATACTGTTTTCTGTAGTGGCTGTACCAGTTTACAATCCCACCAATACTTCACAGGGGTTCTCCTTTTCTCCACATTCTCACTAGCATTTGTTATCTCTTTTTGGTGATAGCCATTCTAAGTGGCATGAGCTGATATCTCATTGTGGTATTTATTTACATTTCCCTAATAATTAGTGATGCCGAGCACCTTTTCATATACCTGTTGACCATTCATATAGCTGCTTTGGAAAATGTCTATTCAGGTCCTTTGCCCATTTTTAATTAGATTATTGTCATTTCTTTTTATTTTTTGCTATTGAGTTGCATGAGTTTTTTTATATATTTTGGATATTAACACCTTATCAAATATATGATTTGCAAATATTTTTCCCATTCTGTAGGTTGTCATTTTATTTTGTTGATAATTTCTTTGGCTGTGCAGAAGCTCTTTAGTTTGATGTAGTTCCACTTGTTTATTTTTTATTTTGTTGCTTGTGCTTTAGGTGTCATATCCAAAAAATCATTGCAAAGACTTAAGCTTTTTTCCTATGTTTTCTTACTTGGAGTTTTATGATTTCAGACCTTACATTTAAGTCTTTAATACATTTCCAATTCATTTTTGTGAGTGGTATGATACAGGAGTATCCAGTTGCATTCTTTTACATGTAAATATCCACTCTTTTAGTATTTAGGGAACAAATCACATGCTCTTTCATAATAGTATACCAGCCCTTGGGACTGCTGTATTCACATTTTTGTATTTTATCTCATTAAGACAGGAAAAAAAATGACTTTGGCATTCACTTCTCTAAGTCTTACTAATGAATGGTCTCTTAGTGAACTATACTAAATAACTGTTCTTATCACATGGACTTTTGCTGACAACAATAATGCCTAAAATTAATTTATACATAGAATTTAGTTTCCAAAAACCCTTTCATATATAATGACCTTTTCTGAAATTCCGGGATAAAGTAGAAGGATGAAGAAGACTAATTAGAATGGTGGGGTTCTTTGTTCTTATTGTTGTTGTTTTGTTTTGCTTTTGTGTAAAAGATTCCTTTGAGAATTGGACAAAAACTCACCCACAAGATCTGCATATAATATCATGGAGTTCCCAGACCCTCTAAAGACCATTCATGGAATCCCCTCTTTAAGGAGTTTGGGGAACACACATTCAAAACCTGATTTGGTCTACATTAAATTATTTTCTATTTTTTTCCTACTTATCTTTCTTATCCAAACATTTTAAATAAGAGAAGGACAAGACAGAGGGAAATAAAAATTCTTGGGACTATAAGATAAGTAATCAGTAAGTGCTAATTATTTAGAAAGCTACTGTACCAAGACCACAAAATGTCATAAAGTAGATATATCAGTCTCCTAATTTCTCAACATGGAAATCAGTTTGAATTAAAACTGGTCTAAAATCTAATTTCTGTTTTTTTATTCTGCAAATGCCTATAACAATCTAAAAAGTACCACACTAGGGATTATGGAGAAAGCCAAAGGACTAAAACAAAATCTATGTCCTCAAGGAGACTATAATCTAATAGAAGCTCTAAAAGCCTTACATAAGTAATGATAATGCAAGACTGAATGTGATTTGTCATAAGCAAAATACAGATAATGTGACAATATGTCATAAGCTCCCAGAAGAATAGAAGAATAGGGCTATCAAGGTATAACATGGAAGATTTCATGAAGTATCTCAGTTGGGCTTTGAATAATGGATAGGATTCTACAGCATATGAGGAGGTTAAGAAAGACAGGTGCCTGGCATGAAGCAGCCCCAACACTTGGTTATTCAACAAACAAACAAAGGAATATGAAAAGGCAAAGAAGCAGGGCAGTCCAAGGCCTGTGTTGTGAGCCATAAGAAGCATCTTATCTTGGTCAAAGTAAATAGCAAGAGGAGAAGTGAAGAATTCGATAGTAAAAGTAAGTTGGAACAATGAGTGAAGGGAAGCTGAGTGAACAATGAGTGAAGAGTAGCCCCTGCTCGCTGCAACTAGAGAAAGCCCACGTGCAGCAACGAAGACCCAACGCAGCCATAAATAAATAAATAAATAAATAAATAAATAAATAAATAAATATCTCTCAATTATTTGCTGGATTATGACCTAGAGAGAAGCAAAACCAGAGCTCTGTTTTAGTGAGAGGAGAGTAGGATATAAGATCCAAGGGCAGAGATGAGGGCTGGGAGCCACAGAATCATGGGGCACATCATAACCACCCCCTTGTCAAAACCTCCCTAAAACATGGCAAGGCATCACCCGGCATCTTAGGTGCAAAGCTCTGGAAACACTCTTCAGTGTAATGAAATATAGAATATAATTGGATTTCAAATTGCCACACAACAGTGAAACTAATCCTTCTGTAATAGTAAAAATGACCTAGTATTGGCAAAATAGAAACACAACAGGCTGAGCGCCACCTCAAGGAAAGAGCCACCAGCACAACAGCTGAGCATTTATTCTTGATCTCACATGCAGAATGGGGCTATCTTACTGTTGGTGAGCTGTTGTGATAGAACTCCTGCCACGGTGCCTTCCTTTTCTGAATGTCAATGTTATGGGCCTTTACCAAATCGCCAGGTTTCAATATCTATACATGGGAGATCATTTTAAATTAATTTTTAAGTCAGTAATTATAACACAATGATGCAATTTATAAAGTAACTTCATTTATTTGGTTTGCTCATTATAACAGCATCTTTTGAGAACTGTCCTCATTTTACTCAAATCAGTGAATGGTAGGATGAAGTTTATGGAAATGACATAGAGAAACTTGCTATACTTCTTTTATTTCTGATGAGCAGAAATGTGTGGATTTACAAGTTCAGACAAATAGGTAGTGCTGCCATTTATACCTATGTAGACTATGCGGACAATGAAATAATCAGCACTCAAAAGAAATGAACTATCAAGCCATGAAGACATAGAGGAAACTTAAGTGCATATTTTACTAAATGTATAAAACAATCTGAAAAGGCTGCATACTGTATGATTACAAAGATACGATATTCAGGAAAAGGTAAAACTGTAGAGACAGTGAAAAGATCAGGGGTTGATAGGGGAGGAATGAATAGATGGAACACAGAGGATGTTTAGGGCAGTGAAAATACTCCATACGATACCATAATAATGGATACGTGTCATTATACATTTGTCCAAATCCACCGAATGGACAACATCAAGAGTGAACCATATTTAAGCTATGAATTTGGGGTGGTTACAATGTGTCAATGTAAGGTCATCAATTATAAAAAATGTACCCCTCTGGTAGGGGATATTGATAATGGGAAAGGTTATGCATGTGTCGGAAGGAGGCATATGGAAAATATCTATACCTCCCTCTCAATTTTGCTGTGAACCCAGAACTCCTTTAAAAAGTAAAGTCTTAATTAAAAGTCTTAATTAAAATATTTAAATACATATACACATATATAAAACAAAATTCAAAAATTTATTTCACTCAGATTCAATGTGTTGAGGTAGGATTATACACAAATTAATAATCCACTATACAAGTGGCAGTAATTTTTATGCAAGTGGTAAATGTTTGAAAGAGTATTTTTTTATTTGACCTCCTTTACAGTATAGAATTATTTGGGGAAAAAACTCAGAAATGGAAAATTAGTAACAACTTTTAAGCCTCCTAAGTCATTTTTTTAGGCCTGAACTGCACCTTAGTTAATCCAGAAAGACTGGCAAATTTCCACTAGATATGTTATCACAGCCACAATTGTAATACTACCAAGGAACACTAGATAGAGATTCTATTTTTATTTTTAAGTTGACTTAATTAAGCGAATATTTATTGCACAACTACTAGACTTTTGTTAGGTGAATGGTTTTTACAGTGTGACACGGTCCCTATCTTTATAATTTTATTAATTTATCTATATTCATTCAATACAACTATGGCTTCAGCACATCTGTGTTCCAGCCAGGGGTCTGGGTTGGTAGGGTCACCCTGGTGAATCAAAAAGTTCAACAGTCCCTTCAAGGTCCCTAACATAAATGTATATGAAACTATTCACATAGAATGCACATGTGAAAATGAAAAGTAAAATTAAAATAAATATGTCAAGAAAGATGAAATTCCTCTACAGTACACCAAGGGTAATTTCATGTGGATGCTGGATGTGGAAAAAGGGCTAGAAATAGAAGTAGAAGATGGAACCTATTAGGATATAACATATATTTCAGAGAATGGGGCAGCGAGGCTTCCATACCCCTTGACAATACTTCTGCCACAGCACTCCACCCACATCTGTTCTATCTTGTGCAGTTGCACATGAGATTTCATTTGCAAAAAGATTCTGCTGAAGGAAAAACAAAAAACAAAAAAAATTGAAAATCACTGACCTATTTACTATGCTTCATTTTATTCCTTAAACTTGATGCAAAACCACTTTAGAACTATGTAAAAATCCTTTGATTATCATGGATAAAGTTTCGAACTGGTTTCTATTAAAAAATTAGATTTGGAATAATATTCTTCTCTAGCTGCGTTTTCCAGACATATCCCACTACACCAGAAATGCCCATCCATTTCCTGCATGGCCTTCACACCCCACTCCAAGACAATGACTGGGTCTGCTTTTCAGAGAAGATATTCATGCTCATTAAGAGGACAATGGACCATAGACTTTGCTCCCTTAGCCAGAAGTGACTGGACCTGGGTCAATCACACTTTTTGCTCCTAGAAATTTGCAGTTGTGACTCATGACTTTTATGTGTTTCTGATTGCTTGAACAGAAAGATATATAAGGCTCCATCCATCATTTTATGTCATAAACACAGAAATAGAGAAGCAGGATTGTAGCTAAAGACAGAAAAGAATGACACAGATAGGCAGACAAAAGCCGAAGTGAGTGACCATGAGACACTGGAGAGGGAGAGAAAGAAAACTTCATTCCTGACTTTTTAGTTCCTGGTTCTGCTGCCTTATGAGACCCAGCCATAAAATGGGCTTCTGTTCCTTTCATCCAGAAATCGAAGGCATCCACCACTCTCCACAGTTCCTCCAGTTTCTTGGTGCCTTCATTGTCCCAGACTTTTCTTCCTCTTTTTTACTCTTGTAGAGTGAGTTTCAGACTCAGAAGTCTGTATATTACAAACAGGGTTTTACTAAAGGTAATAAGCCACATTTGAAGGTGTTAGCCCCTGTCTGCATAGCTGCAAGCAACCCCAGCTCCTGAATCTCACCTTGGGAGGTGTCACAGGTGAGCTCATGCACAGTCTTGTCATCTTTCCCCATTCTGGTCCCTCTCAGGAAGCCTGCTGCTTGTACAATCATTTAAGGGTAAGACTTCAAAGCTGTGGCCAGCACCACAGTCAACACCTAAGTAATGACACTAATGTCTGGGTCTATACTTGGGTCTATGGTTGCTGTCCAATTCCACTCCTCCCATTCTCTCTTAAACCCATTCCAATTAGACTTTTACCCCTATAATTGATGTCATCACACAGGCAGCTTTGGGATACAAATGTAACATCTTTTCTAGCCTTTTAAACTCTGCTGATAAATCTTCGTTATAAGCCTAGAAATTTTTAAGGGTCTGTTTAAGCAGTGTTTGATTGACATTTTGTTCCATTTATAAAATTAAATACATTCAAACATATTAAAGTGCATTCATAAATTCAATATACTCAATTTCCTTTTTAAATACTTCAATTATCTTACTGGAAAAAAAGCTTTCCGAAGCATTTAAGTATTTTTTATATATTTAGTAAATTAAACATATAAAAAGGGTAATCTTAAGTTCTCTTAAATGTTCTAATACAACATATAAATTTAGAAATATTTACACATAAAACCACAAGTTGAAACTACTTAGTCAATTATACATTTTAATTTGAAGCTACCAGGTTATCATTTTAAAAGCTTGAGATCTGCTCATTTGAAGCAAACACAATGCTAATTACGAAGATTCTTCCTTAACACAGAGATATTAATGCTCTAAAATTTTGAGTCTTAAACACTTTTACACTCATTTTAAATCTTCTTGAGGTTGAAAAAATGCATACTTGGGACTTCCCTGGTGGCGCACTGGTTAAGAATCTGCCTGACAATGCAGGGGACACGGGTTCGAGCCCTGGTCTGGGAAGATCCCACATGCCGCTGTGGGATCCCACATCCCACAGCAACTGGGTCCGTGAGCCATGGCTGCTGCATCTGCACTCTAGAGCCCGCGAGCCACAATTACTGAGCCCATGAGCCACAACTCCTGAAGCCCACGTGCCTAGAGTCCATGCTCCGCAACAAGAGAAGCCACCGCAATGAGAAGCCCGTGCACTGCAAGGAAGAGTAGCCCCTGCTCACCGCAACTAGAGAAAGCCCACGCGCAGCAACGAAGACCCAACGCAGCCAAAAATAAATAAATAATTTTTTAAAAACTGCATACTTATTAAGGAAGACAATCACCATCCCAATTAACTGATATTACTTTAACCAGAGATTTGATAAAAGAGTGAATAGCCAGATGGATGGATATGTGTGTGTGTCAAAGTGCCATTTCTGATGTTCATAATCCAGCAAATAATTGAGAGATATATCTACACATTGCTGCATTCCCTACAGTCCTCAACGGGCATAAGCTGCTGGAAAGAATGTCTCTCTTTCCCGTACTGCACATCGTATGTGCCCACATGTCTTGTAGTTACCCTACTTAATACATATCCTTTAGCTCTCTCTCCCTATAGCAAGCTCCATGGCACTACACTTGCCAAGTGAGAATGAATCTCTCCCTCCTCTGTGCTTCTGGAATATGTTGTTTATACTTCTCTTATACCAGTTAGCACATTCTGCTTCAAGCAATATATTTAGTTGAATTTATGTGTTAATCTCTCTGAACTATAAGCTCCTTAACAAAACAAAAAGAGCTTTTTCATGCTTAACTTTTATCCTAAAATGTGTCATGCAAAACGCATTCATTTTAGTCATAGCTTAGAAGAAACAAATATTTATTTGAATTGTAAAGGTTTTATGTTAGTGTTTAATAAGCAAAAAAATAAAAACACTATGTTGATTCAAACTATTAATTAGAAATAAGGTACAGAAAGCTTGGATTATTGAAATGACAGTTATGAGATTTTCCATAGGCAAGGTGATCTCAAAAAGACAGGCAGCACGGTATGAGGCCAAAAGCATGGTCACTAGATTGCCGGAGTATGAATCCTTACCCCTCCACTTACTAGCTGGGTGACCTGATTCATTAGCTAACCTCTTTGTGACTGTAGTCTACATACCACATACTCTGTTTCTTATTCCATAAGAGGAGCCTAATCAAAGTCCCATTCATAGGATGAGTATCAGGATTAGATGAGATAATACCTTCAGAGCATTTAGATGATTACCTGTCATACAAAAAAGAAACCACTGTATAGACTGTACCATAGATGGTGCCCTCTGTGGCACTGACAGGAAGTGTTCAATAAATGTTATTTATTATCTTTCTTTCTCTTTACTACAAAGTAAAAGAAATCTAAATTATGGAATACAAAAGAGAAATTGGGCAAAGAGAAATCTTATCCTAGAAAATAATATTCAAGTGCTCTTAACATTATTTGCCCGATAAGCTTCCCAAGAATCACAGCAATGAAACAGTAACAAAACAGGGTGAAAGACTTCACATTTCTACTACCCTAACAAATTAAGACTTCATAATACATAGCCGCAGGTTCTTTAAAGTTTATCATTGGATAGATTAATGAGAAAGGTATTATTTTTCTAAAAACAAGATAAATACTGTAGTATGTTAATTGCTAACTTTTTAATTTAAAAAATAGATTGTTTAGATCCCTTTTATCTATTTAGATTTTCCCAGAAGTATTTTTACTAGAAATACAAAGAGTCAGATTAAGTTAACTCTAAACAAACTTTAGGCAGTGATAAAGTTAAATGAGATATTGATTGAGGACCATTAAGAATCAGTGAATCAAACATCAAATTAAACATATACCATTTGATTCATTTAAATTTCCTCTAAAATAGTTATATTATCATTTTGTGTTTAACTTAATTGTGGAAGTTTGCAATATCCCATGTCACTCATGTCTTTAGGAAGTATAGATGCTCAAACTTCAAAGCTTATTTGAATTGTAAAGTTTTTATGATTCATGAGGCCACTATTCAATTGTCCTAACTATAGATCAAATAGCCAAAGTAAATAATCATCTTTGGTTACATAAAGTGCTGCTTTAGTGAAGGGGAGCAATTTAATTATGACGTATATCACAAAACATCACAAATTTTGCTTCAAATCTAAGTCTGGGTCATCATTCATTCAACACATATTTCCTTATAGTCTAATGATGACTATTACTTTTGTACCCACATTGTATTCTTAATAATAACAGAAGCTGGCATTATTAATGAAGAACACATCTAAATGTGTATAACCTCTCATTAGAACAGAGACAAACAAGAAGTTCGAACAAGAATTCTGCCTTTGTCACTAACTCATAGAAGGACCTTAAGCTAATGACTAAATTCTCGAAGTCTTGCTTTCCTTATATGTGAAAGGAGAAACACACCACCTGCCTGTGATTGAGATAATTTAGTGCAATGCCTGCCCTTCCATATCACAGTAGCTAGCATAATCCCTGAATTACCATTGCATTATCAGAAAGCTCCGGGAAGAAAGAACATATATACTATAGTTCTACAAATGAACAGGTAAGAAATACTTTCTCCTCTCTGGTCCAGTCACTAATACCTATGTAGTTAGAAGGAGATCAGAGATACTCAGGGGAACACCGGGTAGCCCTTTGATCTCTGCCTTTGCTGAATTCTAGCTTCTATCCTGGGATAGATACTACTAACTGACTATCTTCCAGGTAACTCTGAAAGAGTAGAAACAACATGCATAGAATCTCAAAGTGGGAAGAGTTTCAAACAGAGAAACTGGGTAGCTCTCTGCACTGAGGTGGAAGACACTTAAACCGTCCTAGGCAGATTCTATTCTATTCTATTCTATTCTAGTTTCTATTTAAAACTATTCCTAGTTTTAAAGATCTCTAAGGATTGAATTTCCCTATATTCCTTGGTTACCTGTTTCAATGTTTAATCCCTTCTTCATAGTTATGTCCATCCTTATGACCAACTGAACTTTTTCTCTGGCTACAGTTTAAAACTATTTCCTTTTATTTGGTCTCCTGTGGAAGTAAAGAACATCTGTTCTGCATCTTCCATATAATAACCTTTCAAATACTTGAAGACAGTTAAATCACCCCTTAGTCTTCCCTTCTCCAAGTTAAACAGTCCTGATCGCACTGAGCCCTCTCTTAGGAGCTAGTCCTCGTTCCTTACATCACTTTTGCTGATCTTCGCTGGACCTTCTCCAGAGTCTCCATGTACTTTGCCAAATGCAAAGACCAAAATCGAACACAGCAATAATGCCAAATAAAGCAAAAGGATTACTTTTCACTTCTGTATCCCTCTCTTGATAAAACATTCCAAGTGGTGTGCTTGCCCTTTTTTCCAAAACTATATTGCTCTTTCTAATCCTCCTTGCTTTGTAATCATGTATGCTATCATCTTGTGGTACCTTCCTCCAAGGCTCAGATCAGATTTCGGGTGCTTCAAATAATTCCTCCCTGTCAGTAAGGACCAAATTTAGAAGTGCACAGCTTCAGTACGTTTTTCTACCTTCTATCAAAGCTAAAATAGAAAAGCTGTGAAAACAAAATCAAAATTCACACAATCCATGAAATAACCATCAACATTTACATCTTGATGACATTTAAGAAATATGTTTTCTTCACATGTATGTAGAAATCCATTTTCTTCTAAGTTAAGATGACATATTCTGACAGATTTTATAGGAGTAACATGTAAACAAGTAATAACAACACCAGAAACTAAAAGGTTAAAAGTTACAGATGAATTTGTCAATAAATTTGTAAAAATGGTGAGGCCAGCACATTTTAAATCTGATTTGAGTTTCATAATTTTAATCTAGACTCTATCTTTTGTGATATACATTAAGCATTTTCAGACACATATTGCTTTAAATGTTTGAATGTATTTATCAAGGGATACATTTCAGAGGGTGTTAAGAATTGCCAGTAACTCTAATTTTTTATCTTGAAATATTATAAATAACTATATTTGAAACCAGCTAATAGTTCTCATGTTTTTTCTGTTTACCTTCATGAAGCTACCGAACTATGTACAAATTCTCACTTCACAAACATGTTAAGCCAGAATTATACAGTTCCCTAACACATATATTTATCAGTTGTTTATATTTTTAAGACATCACTTGACCACTTTATTGTTTAGGAATGCTAAAACTGAAAGACGTAAAAAGAAAAGCATTACAATGATTTGAAGAAAAACAGTAAAGGCAATGTTTTCATTTTAGAAATTAATTTTTTAAATAGGGAATTTTCTTCCCAATTTGTTCCATATTTTCAGAGCCTCTTCTGGGTGCCTGCCATTCTTAACTATTCTCTTAAACAGCAGCACACAATCTAAGTAATGTATGGAAGAGAGGACAATATGCATCTCTGTTTTGTGTGTGACAATGCAAATGTATAACTCACTCCATGACTCTTCATAACCTCACACCCAAATTAATTTCACATTCTGACTATCAAAAGACACCTTAAACTAAGGGAGAAGACAAATTACAGACTAGAAGGAACTACTTGAAGTATACAATCCTGAAACAAGTATAAATAAAATATTTCTGCAAGAAAATAAGAAAAGCTCAAAAGAGAAACCTATATGGCCGATAAACATATTGGTATTTTCAATTCAATTTCTTTCGTGATTAGGGAACACAAAACTACATTGAGAAGTCACTTTAAAAGCATTCTAGTGGGCTTCCCTGGTGGCGCAGTGGTTGGGAGTCCGCCTGCCAATGCAGGGGACACGGGTTCATGCCCCGGTCCGGGAAGATCCCACATGCCGCGGAGCGGCTGGGCCCGTGAGCCATGGCCGCTGAGCCTGCGCGTCCGGAGCCTGTGCTCTGCAACGGGAGAGGCCACAGCAGAGAGAGGCCCGCATACCGCAAAAAAAAAAAAAAAATTCTAGTGACAAAAAAACAAAATTCTGACCATACAAGTATTGGGTGGGATGGAGAGCCAAAAGATATTTTATTAATTGGTAGTAGGAAGGCAAATTGGCTCAATTACTTTGGAAGTAAAATTAAACATTCACATACTCTACAACTGATATATCTCAGTGTGTGGGATATGCCCAGGAGAAACATGCATTAGGAGATATGTTCACAACAGCAAGACCTATAAGCAACCCAAATTCCTATCAACAAGGATGTTTAAGACTCAGTGCTGATACCATCAACAGAATGTTATACAGAAGGCAAAAAATAAATAAAATATAGCAACACACAACAACATGAATTATTCTTAGTAATAAAATATTATGTGAAAAACTAAATCCCAAAAGAGGATATTTAACAATACCATCCTTTGTAAAGTCAAAACAATTAAAATTAAAAATTTACTTTTTAGGAACACATATAGATATAAAATTATATTAAAAGGAAAGCAAGAAGTAGCGAATGCAGAATTCAGAATGTTGGTTAATTTGTGATAATAGAAATGAATCAAATTATTTTAAAAATGGGCTCAATCTTTCATACCTCTCCCTACAACTACCCCCTTTGCAATATCATTTTGCACCTTCTTCCATCAAGAGGCAGAGTCTGTTTTTCCATCCCGTGAGTCTGGACTGGCCCTGGGACTCGCTTTGGTGAATAAGATGGTATAGAAATGATAGTGTGCTGGTTCCAAGTCTGGGTCTCTCTCCCTTAGATCCCTGCCTCTGCCAGGAGAACATGCCCAGGACCCATGCTACTAACATTCTGGAAGCAAATATACAAGATCATTAAATAACGTGTGCTGAATATATCGACATCCCTATGCCTCTTTAAAATTATTCCTCTTGGGTCTTTCCTGTGTGTGATTTATCTTTTTTATTTTTCAGTTAAGACATGGCATATCCTGATGGGTAGGTATAATAAAAAATATCACAAATAATTCTGCAGTTTTTGATCAGCCAATTTAAAAAAAAGCATGTCAGCTGATAATAATTATTGTCAAGGCTAAATATAATAACTATATCCAGGATATAGTTAATACTTTTTCAGAAGCTGAAAAAAGACAAAAATGAAAAAAAAAATAATATGTTCTTCAGAAAATGACAAAGGAAATTCTGACACATGCTACAACATGGATGAACCTTGCAGGACATCATGTTAAGTGAAATAAACAAGTCATAAAACAGAGAATACAGCATGATTCCACTTACATGAGGTATCTTAGAGTAGTCAAATTCAGAGACGGAAAATAGGTTGCCAGGAGCTGGGGGGAAGGGGAAACATAGGGAGTTTTGTTTAACAGGTATAGAGTTTCAGTTTTGCAAGACCAAAAAGTTCTGGAGATTGGCTGCACAATAATGTGAATATACATTTCTGAATTGTACACTTTAAAATGGTTAGGATGGTAAATCTTATGTAATGTGTATTTATACCACAAATATAGAATTTATATTATATATATTATATATTACATATAATTGTTACTTAACCATTGACTTGTTAATCATTGCCATTGATTCACAATCTAAATTAGGAGCAATTTGCCTAAGTACCTAATTGCACATAGACGTAAGTTTGGGTTTTTTTTTTTTTTTTTTTTTGCGGTACGCGGGCCTCTCACTGTTGTGGCCTCTCCCGTTGCGGAGCACAGGCTCCAGACGCGCAGGCTCAGCGGCCATGGCTCACGGGCCCAGCCAATCCGCGGCATGCAGAATCTTTCCAGACCGGGGCACGAACCCGTGTCCCCTGCATCAGTAGGTGGACTCCCAACCACCACACCACCAGGGAAGCCCAGATGTAAGTTTTTAAAAGATATATGGAGGTATAGGTTTTGGCAGTGTGATTTATTTTGATAATGTAGGTTCAAAGTGCGTGTGTTAAGTTTCTGAACTCGGGTGAAGCTCTTGGGTGCCATTTCTGGGACTCCATTGTCAATGCTGGATAAACATTAGTGTTGCAAATTGAATGACAAATCATTTTACTGCTACCTTGTCCATAATACATCCAGCACCTGGCACTCTCAAGTCCTGAATCAAAAAGTCATTTATTCAACTAGTAGTTGAGAACCTATTATCTATCAGGCACTAAGGCTGACTTTGGTGAGCCAGTGGTGAGCAAAAGAAAAACACCTGTTCATACAGAGCTTACATGTAGCTGAGGAGAAAGACTGCATATATCAATCAATCAATACAAACAAAAACCTATGAAGTTTGTTTTTTTTAATTTATTATTATTTATTTATTTTTGGCTGCATTGGGTCTTCGTTGCTGCACTCAGGCTTTCCCTAGTTGCAGCGAGAGGGGGCTACTCTTCATTGCAGTGCGCAGGCTTCTCATTGCAGTGGCTTGCCTTGCTGCAGAGCATAGGCTCTAGGCATGCAGGCTCAGTAGTTGTGGCGCACAGGCTGAGTTGCTCCGTGGCATGTGGGATCTTCCTGGACTATGGTTCGAACCCAGGTCCCCTGCATTGGCAGGCGGATTCTTAGCCACTGGGCCACGAGGGAAGTCCAACCTATGAAGTTTTTGACCTCAGAGAAGAATAAAATAGAGCAATGTTGAAGCAAATGACTGTGGCCAGATTAGATTGACAGTCTGGGGATACCTCTATTGAGATATTGAGATACGGACTGTGATCTGAATAACATAAAGAAGCCGGCCACATAATGATCAATCAGGCAGAAGAGTTTTCCAAACAAAAAGAACAGCTAGTGCAGAATCTATATCAGGAACAAGCTTCATGTTCACAAAAGAAACAAATCAAAACTGTCAGTTAATATTGAAATAAAAGAGGAAAAGGACTCAAAAGAGCAGGATCCTTTTAAACCTATGCGTAACAGCCTTGGACTCCACAAACAAGTTACTGCCTCTAGCCCCTTTTGCTTGAAGATTATTAACTTATTACAAGTAGAAACAATCCCTATTAAAAGGAAATGTTTTGTTGCACCTATGTAAACAAATTTTATTTATTTATTGCTGCAGGGTTTTCCAAAATTATTTAGATTTAGACTATTTTTCAATCATAGAAAAAAAAATTTTAAGGAGTCCAAATTTATTCTTAGGCTGAGAAAGTCTGTTATCGCTGTCCAAATCCAGGTGCAAAAACATTTTTGCTAATGTTACAAATTCACTACTAAGAGAGAAAAGCTACCCAAACACACCTGCACCTTTTCAGAACTGATTTAATATTGTGTTAAAGTAAACATATTAAGGACATGAAGTTTAGTCATCAAAAAGCTCTACTGCCCAATTTGCTACTTAAAGTGAATTAAACAAGCTACTTGGATTCTGATAAAGATAAACCTTCACATTTCGTGAATTCTGTTTCAAATCCAATATTATCAGGTGGTACTTGGTGCTTATAATTTCACTTTAGTATTACCTTGGTCATAAGACATACGTGATTAAGAATACACAGAGTAATGTACTGAATATAAGGAAGAGGCTATGTACTGAGGATATGGCATTTAATGACATATTTCATTACATGAGGCAAGGAGTGTAGTAGTTAAGAATCCAGGCTCTAACACCAGACTGCTTGCGCTTCATCCTACATCTACCTCTTAATGGTTGTTTAAACTTGTATATAAACTCTATGTACTGAGTTTTTCCACTGTAAAATGGAGATAATTATACTTATATCCACGAAGGTGGTTGTGAACATTAAATAAGTTAAAACACATAAAATGATCTATGGTGCCTGGCACATATCAGCAAATGATAGCTACAATACTACTAACTATTATAACTATATTATACACAAAATACACTCAGATCACTATACTGTCAAACTATTCACTGCCATGAAAGTTTGTTTCTAAATACATATATATGTATATATTTTTGTTCTATGATATATGGATATATCATTCAACATACAGATATAAAGAAAAAGATAATATATAAACTAAAGTCCAAAATTAAAAAGTCATAACAGGGCTTCCCTGGTGGCACAGTGGTTGAGAGTCTGCCTGCCGATGCAGGGGACACGGGTTCATGCCCCGGTCTGGGAAGATCCCACATGCCACAGAGCGGCTGGGCCCGTAAGCCATGGCTGCTGAGCCTTCGCGTCCGGAGCCTGTGCTCCACAACGGGAGAGGCCACAACAGTGAGAGGCCCGCATACCGCGCGAAAAAAAAAAAAAAAAAAAAAAAAGTCATAACATTAGCCCAACAAATAGGGAAATTAAATTTTAATGTTAAAAATCTAGTAGCTTTATGATGATAATTTGTTTCAAAGATGTGCCATACAATCATTTAATGTTATGGCAAAAACAAACAAAAAAACACTCTGGTTTAAAAGAAAATCTATGTTTTCTAAAATGTATAAGTTGTGTCAAGTAAAGAAATTAGCTCACATCTGGAAATTATTTCAACATTTTAATTGAAAAAGATCACTTACAATCATCTTGATTGGGATAATTCTACTAGTAGGATTCTGTACACTGGAAAGAACTTAATGCTTACTACCTGTCTCTAAAATTAATACTGATGCTAATAAAATTCATAGTATAAAATTTTAGAAATCATTATCTGAATTCATATATATGAAATGTTTTATATATATATATATATATATATAATATATATTTTATTTTCTCAATGGATGTTTGCAATTACCCTTGAAAATATGTTTGAGGAAAACAAGGGTGTTTACGATGTACTGAACTGACTCATGAGAAACTGGAAGAAACTCTGTTTATCCTGCTCCTGACACCTCTCCTTATTATACATTGATTACTGGAAATGAACATCTCTAACTCTAAGTAGATTAAAGGACCATTGTAGTGAGGTTTTGCTATCCTTCTCTCAGATCAAATATATGGTTTGATGGTTATAAAGAATTTTCTCATCAAATAAAAACTAAAACAAAAAAGAAAAATAATTTGTCAACTAAGCAAACTAGTTAATCGAATATGCTAAAAAACTTGAGAGCAACATATAGCAATGTGGAAAATAGCTATTGTTCCATTTACTTATTTTCACTCAGTAGTGACTCTAAACACATTAAAAGAGAAAGGGAGAGGAAGAAAAGGGAAAGAGAGAATACGTGTGTGTGTGTTCTGTGTGTGTGTGTAGAACATAAGCATTTTTTAGGTTCTCCAGGCTCAATCTTAATACCATTTCAATGTTAACCTATTATAATAAATACAGTAACCAGGGGTTAAAGGAATTAATAGATCGTTAACATAGTAAATTATTCAATGACTTGATAAAAAATGAACACTTTCATGGGCTTGAATTTAGTTTTAAAACTTCATTCAAATTAATAAAGATAGCAAAAAGCTACATGCCACAGATTTACTTAAATCATTCCATTTCTTTTTTCAATTTTTTTACCTAATAACTTGTAATAATCAGGTTAAGACTCATTAAACTTCTCACTTAAGGCATGATACTTAGAAAATGTTTAAAAATCTCTAGTAATCAATTCTTAAACTAGAAAACCACTGTGGGCTCTGGCCTAGATTTAAATCTTCAGCTACATACCAACTGAAGGACTTTGGCCATGTTTCTTGATTTCTCTGTGCCCAATTTCATCAACCATGAAATGGTTTTAATAAGTAAATACTAAAAAAAGCATTTTAGTACTAAATATCTGAATGTTATTATGTGTTCAATAATGTCAGCTATTTTCATTATCAATTAAACAATCGAGGCAGAAAGTAAAAATGCCTCTAACTAGCTCAGTTAGCTAATGAGTTACCCAGGTAGTAGATCTTGATTTCTTAATGACAGAATCAAGCCCCTGTCTTCAAATAAACATTTTCTGCCAAAGTCTTATCATTCTACTCATCCCTGTTCCCCTGGTACAGTTAAAACCAAAAAGTATTCTATTTATCCTTCATCCCTCAGATACCACTGATTTTCTGCTGGGTTTTTTGTCCATTCCAAGCACAGGTCCCTTGCCTGGACTACGGATTTAGAAACAGCTGGGGACTGCCTTGTTCCTTAGTTCCATGAGGACCAGACTTATGTTAATTAAGTGTGTTTTTAAAAAATCCTTAGACTCTTCAAATGGGGCTTATAAAAGATTGATTTAACCCCAGAGGGGAGAGGTAGGGGAATGAAATAGGGAGATGGTTAGAAGGTAAAGCCCTGAAGAGAAGAGTTAGTTTGTTAAGGTGATACCAAATAAAGTGATTAACAGGTAATATTGGTAGAAAAGTCCAAGAGACAATCCAGATAAGTTGCTATTATCTGAGTCCAAAAATGAATAAGAAACCTGACCAACTTAAGTTTATACCAGGAATGCAAGGATAGTTCAGTATTAGAAAAACCTTAAGTATCTTTCTCCACTTTAATAAAGGGGAAAAAAAAACCATATGATCGTTTATCTCAGTAAACTGAATATAGAAGGGAAATTTCCAGGTCAAACACGTACAAACACACGCATGTGCACACACACACACATGTGCACGGACACACATACACCACTATAAACAGGTAAATAGTAGACACCATCCCTTTAAAATCAGGAACAATATAAGAAAGCCCACTATCAACATTCCCATTGACCCATGTACTTGAGTGCCTCACAAGGACAATTAAAAAAAGCAAAACAAATTAAGTGAAATAATTGGAAGAAACAATATGATATCATTATTTGCAAATGATAGGATTACCTACATTGAAATCCCACTGCCCCAAATAAACTACTAACAAATTATAAGAAATATAGTATATATAGTGCAATTCATATTTCTGCAAAAATTTAAACATGATTTTTCTAGAAAGCATACATTTAAATGTATGAAAGGAAGAAAGCGAGGGAAATAAATTAAATATTCTAGGGTAGGTATATTAGGAGGAAGAGAAGTGCAATGAAAAATGGGGGATAAAGAAGGAAAACATTAAAATTTTTTCATTAAAGAGGAGCCTAGGAAGGACTCATGGAAATAGCATGCAATGGAAAGAAGAGCACAATCAGATAAACTCTCTTTTCTGAGGTCCTTAAATTAAAAAGGGACTGGGAAGCATGACATCAGCTTTGCTTTCTGAAACAAATACCTTCAATGTTCTTGGTATTCTTTTTAAATTTTTATTGAAATATAGTTGATTTACAATGTTGTGTAAGTTTCAGGTGTACAGCAAAGTGATTCAGATATATATATATATGAATATATAATTTTTTTTTACATTCTCTTCCATTATAGGTCATTACAAGATATTGAGTATAGTTTCCTGTGCTATACCGTAGGTCTTTGTTGGTTATCTATTTTATATATAGTAGTGTGTATATGTTAATCCCAAACTCCTAATTTATCTCTCCCCCACCTTTGGCAACCATCAATTTGTTATCTATATCTGTGAGTCTATTTCTGTTTTGTAAATAAGTTCATTTGCGTCTTTTTTTTAGATTCCACAAAAATATAAGTGATATGATGTCTCTCTTTCTCTGTCTGACTTACTTCACTCAGTATGACAATCTCTAGGTCCATCCATGTTGCTACAAATGGCTTTATTCCATTGTTTTTTTTATGGCTGAGTAATATTCCACTGTGTGTGTGTGTATGTATGTGTATATATATATATACCACATCTTCTTTATCCATTCATCTGTCAACAGACATTTAGGTTGCTTCAATGTCTTGGCTATTGTAAATAGTGCTGCTATAAACATTGGGGTATATGTATCTTTTCGAATGATGTTTTTCTCTGGATATATGCCCAGGAGTGGAACTGCAAGATTATATGGTAGCTCTATTTTCAGTCTTTTAAGGAACCTCCATACTTTTCTCCATAGTGGCTGTACCAATTTACATTCCCACCAACAATGTAGGAGGGTTTCTTTTTCCCCACACCCTCTTCAGCATTTATTATTTGTAGACGTTTTGATGTTGGCCATTCTGACCAGTGTGAGGTGATACCTCATTGTAGTTCTGATTTGCATTTCTCTAATAATTAGTGATCTTTTCATGTGCCTCCTGGTCATCTGTATGTCTTCTTTGGATAAATGTCTTTTTAGATCTTCTTCCCATGTTTTGATTGGGTTGTTTGGTTTTGATATTGAGCTGTATGAGCTGTTTGTATATTTTGGAGATTAATCCCTTGTCAGTCACAGTGTTTGCAAATATTTTCTCCCACTCTGTAGGCTGGCTTTTTTTGTTTGTTTATGATTTCCTTTGCTGTGCAAAAGCTTTTAAGTTTAGTTAGGGCCAGTTTGTTCATTTTTGTTTTTCTTTCCATTACTCTAGGAGACAAATCCAAAAAGATATTGCTGTGATTTATGTCAAAGGGTGTTCTGCCTATGTTTTCCTCTAAGAATTTTATAGTATTCAGTCTTACAGTTAGGTCTTTAATCCATTTTGAGTTTTTTTGTGTGTATGGTGTTAGAAAATGTTCTAATTTCATTATTTTACATGTAGCTGTCCAGTTTTCCCAGCATACTTATTGAAGAGACTGTTTTTTCTTCATTGCCTCCTTTGTCATAGATTAATTGACCATAGGTGCGTGGGTTTATCTCTGGGCTTTTGACCCTGTTCCATTGATCTATATTTCTGTTTTTGTGCCAGTACCATACTATTTTTATTACTGTAGCAATGTAGTATAGTCTGAAGTCAGGGAGCCTGATTCCTCCAGCTCTGTTTTTTTTTTTTTTTTCTCAAGATTGCTTTGGCTATTTGGGGTCTTTTGTGTTTCTACACAAATTTTAAAATTTTTGGTTCTAGTTTTGTGAAAAATGCTATTGACTGTTTGATAGGGATTGTGCTGAATCTCTAGATTGCCTTGGGTAGTATAATCACTTTGACAATACTGATTCTTCCAATCCAAGAACATGGTGTATCTTTCTATTTTTTTGTATCATCTTTGATGTCTTTCATTAGCATCTTATAGTTTCAGAGGACAGGTCTTTTGCCTCCTGAGGTAGGTTTATTCCTAGGTATTTTATTCTTTTTGATGCAATGGTAAATAGGATTGTTTCCTTAATTTCTCTTTCTGAACTTTTATTGTTAGTGTATAGAAATGCAACAGATTTCTGTATATTAATTTTGCATCCTGCAATTTTACTGAATTCATTGATGAGCTCTAGTAGTTTTCTGGTAGAGTCTTTAGGATTTTCTATGTATAGTACCATGTCATCTGCAAACAGTGACAGTTTTACTTCCTCTTCTTTTCCAATCTGGACTCCTTTTATTTCTTTTTCTTCTCTGATTGCTGTGGCTAAGACTCCCAAAACTATGCTGAATAAAAGTGGAGAGAGAGTAGACATCCATGTCTTGTTTATAATCTTAGAGGAAATGCTTTCAGCTTTTCACTATTAAGTATGATGTTAGCTGTGAGCTTGTCATATATGGCCTTTACCATGTTGAGGTAGGTTCCCTCTATGCCCACTTTCTGGAGAGTTTTTATCATAAATCGATGTTGAATTTTATCAGAAGCTTTTTCTGCATCTATTGAGATGATCATATGGCTTTCATTCTTCAGTTTGTTAATGTGGTGTATCACACTGATTGATTTGCAGATACTGAACAATCATCACTTCTCTGAGGACAAAGAAATGCCAAGAAGAATCCTAACAAACAGGCCTTGCTAAGTTTCCCCCAGTTTACTATAATTACCTCATACTCCTTAACCTGTCATATTCCTTGATAACTGTCCACTTTTCATCAAACCTAGTATAAAATACTCAGGTCTGTTTCTTTAGGTCTTTATTTCCTCTTGAAGGATCCTGTATCATGTAAAACTTATATTAAATAAATTTTAATCCTTTTCTCCTGCTAATGTGTTTGTGAATTCAATTTTCAGATGCATCCAGGGACCCTAAATGGGTCGAAGAAATTGTCCCCTTCCCTACAGCTCTCAGAATCAGGAATATCTACACTTTTTGTCAATGGTTTTGTTGCTCCAGGTCGACATAATGAATTATGTAATGTAAATATTTACCTCTTTGCATTATCTTCCCAAATCTGGCATACATTTTGGGCACTAAGCTCAACCTCAGCTTCACTGCATTTCTTCCACCTTTACTTTTTCTTCTCTACCTTTTAAAGTCTTGTTGCTATGAGATATTCCTATTTCCCTTGTAAACTCATATTCATACCTCATATTCTTTTATAGAGATGCATATTTAGATGCTGATAGAAAGAGGAAGGAATGGAATGAGGAAGGGACAGGAGGAAAGAGACATTTTGAAAGCTGTTTCACAGATGTATGATCAGGCAGCATGGTATTAGAGAATGAAGAAAGTTGAGATTGAGCAATCAGGTAAGATATCACAATAAAAGTCAATCTGAAGAAAAATTGGATTAGCAACGTGTAAGTAGAGTGAAAAATGTATGAACGTAGGAGCAAATGTGAACAAAGGAGTCAACAGAAATCCATTGTTAATTGCCTTTTAGAATTGCTCACAAGTAGACTTTGAAGATATTGTAAAATATAATGCCTATAGAGTTTTTTTAAAAATGGTATTACCGGCATTAAAAAATGGAATTTTTTTATGGGGAGTGGATCTGTAAGGGAACAATAATGAGACTTTTTTTTACTATTTTGTTATTGGTTTGACAACACAGTATTAAAACAAACATGGAGTTAAAAACCCTAGAAAGAAATCAGGATTGGAGATCTGACACAGGAAAACTGGAAACGTAAAAGTGGTTGATATATGAAAATAGTGGAGTATTAAAAAGGGTGAAAAAAAACAAAGAACTGTCCTTTGGGAGAGATCCAAATTAGTGAGAAGGAAGAAGATACAGCAAAGATAGTGGACAACAGCAAAGAGAAGAAAATGTGAGGTTAAAGGTAATAAAATTCAAAGGGAACATTTCAAGAAATGGATAATTCCAAATTGCTGTTAAAGGCATCAGTAGACATCAACCAAGCAAAGTGAATCTGAGAAGAAATCCTTGAATTTGCCTACAAAGGGACTATGAATGAGTATTGAATGAATCAACACAATTTAAATCAAGAGCTAAATTAAGAACACAAAAGAAACAAATCTAAATAATATTCTGAAGAAAAGGACTATAACGTTTTTAAACATGTGAATTTCATTTGCTTTTGATTAATCATTAGCTGAACTGTTATCAATATTGGATTTTGTCTACATAGTTTTCTCTGTGACTATTTTTAGATTTATTTTAAGCTCAAATAGGCTAAGATCTATAAATGTGGCAATGTTAACAACTTGCCAAATACAAAAATAATCAATTCATCTAAGCAATGGGTCCATTTACTCTCTGAGGCAGAATTAATTGCACTTATGAGCACGTTCATATAAGTACTCAACTAAAGAATAATATAGATACACCTGTATCTGTCTGTAGACAGACAGACAGACAGATAGATAGATAGATAGATAGATACAGATAATATGATGTTCCTTGGAAATATCAACACCATCTGTAATTGCTTGCTTGTTGGAGAGAAAGGGAGGGAGGGAGAAAGAAAGAGAAGGAAAAAAAGGGTGAAAGGGAGGCAGAGGGAAGGAGGGAGGAAAGGAGGAAAAATTCAGTGTGTAATCTCAGTACTGTTACAATATTCAACTAGTTGAGAGTGAGCATTTACCAGTACCATATATTGCAGACTCAGAAGTGGAGCTAAACCTCAAGAATCCAGGGACTTGTAATTATTATAAAGACCAACAAGCTCAGAGTCAAGGACCCTAACCTTGAAAGTCATGAAGTTGGTTTATTGAACACAACATCCCTTGAGGCAAAATAGATAGGCAGTCAAAAAAGGTACTACTCAATCTGTATCACAACAAGAAATAAAAGTTAATTATCTGAGGTTGAAGGCAGCCATTACAATAGAAAGTCAGGACGTGTTGCCCAGTATCTCTACCTGATCCAGTTCTCAGACTAGGAACCTGCTGACTAAAGAAGTTACCCTGTGCTAGAGGAATAGACCTGTAACACTATATCAATTATCCATTGCAATGATTCCCTCTGTTCTTCCCCCAAGGGATCTTTAACCATTTACTTAAATGAGTAGACACTAAGGAAAGGAGAATAGCCAGATAGTTGATAGAGTATTGGGTGCAGGGTCATAGCTGAGATTGGTATCTGGAGATCCAAAGCAACACCATGGTCCCACTATTAGAGTGAAGGCATAGGAGGGTAAGATAACACATGGAATCCTGGCCAAGGGTTGGTTTATAATAGGTCCACTGTGTCCATGGATCCACCCAGGGATCGTTGATCCGTATATCTGCAATGATCTAATTTCAAATCAGGTCACATGCTAGGGTACTGGCGATTAGGATTTCAACATACCTTTGCTGGAGAACACATTTCAACCCATAAAATTCAAGGATGGCCTTAAATTACAGTAGGGAAGAAAAACTTTCCCAAATGGGCAGAACTTCAGGTGACACATCTGATCACCCACTTTGTGTGGAAGGATAAGGAAAAAGAAATGTCCCAAAGATTAGAAGAGACTCATAAGCAATGGTGAATGGACTGGCTGGCTGAGCAGGAAACTGTGAAGAAAAAAGTTGGAGACTAGGAATGTCTGAGTCACGTGGATGGACATAGGGGAATGAGTACAAGTGTGAAGATTTTTATAACACCCACCAAAAATGATGCACTAAACAACCCAAACAGACAAAAGGGCTCAGCCAGTCGATGTCAGCCAGCCTTGTCAGCAGTCTTCTCAATAATGGCATGATGGACACATGAACAATGTAGAGCAGATGAAGGTTATCCAAGGACCCAACAGCATAGACTCCCACTTACCAAGGCCAGTCTAGCTACTTCTACTTCTCCATGTCCAATTTGCCAGCAACAGAGACCAATGTTGAGCCCCTGGTAGGTCATTATTCCTCAAGGAGAACAATGGACTCAATTTGACTACACTGGGTCCTTTTTATAAACCAAGAAGGGACAACAGTTCATTCCCACGGGAATATCTACCTATTCCAGATATGAGTGTGCCTTTTCCGCCTCCTTGGTCTTAGTTGGCCCCACTATCTGGGTACTTACAAAATGCCTGATCCACAGGCATGGAATACAACACAGCATAGCACCCCAACCAGGGAACCTGCTATACAACAAAAAAGGTGTGGGAGAGAGCTCATGACCATGGGATCTTCTGGCCATATCACACAGTGCCCCATCAGAAGCTGTCAACCTGAAAGTGTTGGAATGGTCCACTTAAGGCACAGCTGAATCACCAGCTTAGAGGCAATATTGTTCAAGGATAGGGCGCCATCTTTTAGAACACTCTCACCAGGGAAAACAGCAAGTGTCTCACTGAACTACAAACTATGGCTGCCACATGAGCACTTTGAGCGTCTTGTGCCCAGGGAACAGCAGGCAAGACAGAGAGACACTATCTTGTGAAGAGTAATTGCTGCTGATCAGCAAGAGAGATAGGACTGTTGTTACAGAATGGGGGTAGAGAGTAACAAGTGACAAACTCGAGCGGCCCACCTAGCTACCTCTTGGTACTCCCTTATAGAGTTTTAAATGAGAATGAGAAATGCAACAACCCCAGCCTAAGGACAGTAGGATTACCAGGGCCTCCACCATCTTATGATTGAGACTCAGAGAGGTGACAGCTGAAGGCAGAGGATTTAGGATGGTTAATGGAAGAAGGAGATGATGAGAACCACCTCTGGCCTCCAGACCAACAGCAGTGTTGGGGACTAACTTTCCTCTTCTGAGTATCCTGCCCAGGAGAAAGGCCCTTGGTGCTCTGGAAGAACTGCTCCCTGCATGCACAAAATAGATCTGTATGTCACAAGGGGCGAACTGTGGCAGGCATATGGACACATCACTCAGATACCCCTTGGAGAAAGGCCTCTCTGCCTGGCTGTGAGGAGTTGCTGAGCTGACAGCCTCCAGCTGTGAACATTTCCAGGGTCTGCCTCAGTTTCAAGCTGAGATCACACTTTTGGGGGCAGTCCTCAGGCAATGACTGGGCACAGAAGAGGTACCAGGGCCTGAACATTTCACCCAGTGTGGGACTTCTTTAATGGACAGCCTTTACCCTGGAGCTTTCCACTGTGCTGGGAGAGTCTCTGTAACTTTGGCATCAAGATTCTGACCCTGCTTAGTCCTGTTTCCTCACTTTTCCTTTCACAGGTGTTACGTCCCCATCAAACCTTCTGCACTCTTAACCCTCACTGTCTGCTTCCTGGAGCAGCTAGTCTGTGACAAGCCACAACTCCATATTTTTTGTTTAAGAGCTATAAAATGTATCAGAATAACTTTTAAAACATAAAATATTTGAAACAAAGCAAAAAGTTGAAACCATTTCACAGAAGCCAGATTTTATCTAGCAGAACATTTTAAACTTACAGAAATTCATTTAATTCACTAGCATATGGTATTCACTTTTGATCATAAAGTGAATGGAGTAAAGTCATTTTACATGAAACAAATTTTGGCCTTTTATCCAACTTCATCTTCATAAAATTAAAAGAGCATGTTATCAATTAATAGATACTTCCAACTCCTATTTTTAAAAACAAATTGAAGAAGAATACTCCAATCACACCAGAAATAGTTGACAGTTGATAAACTGACTAGATTGGCTAGAATAAAAAAGGCTGGGGACTTGTCCAACTTTTAAAATTTAGTCCCAGATGTACCAGAGGATAAAAGGACACAAGAGCCTTCTCCTTAATCACCACAGATACCCTCTTCATTTCAGCAAAAAGGATCACAGGGATCCCTATATATTCAGCATCTGAGACTCCTGTCAAGCTCACTTTACAAGAATTCCCAAAGGCTCATCACAAAGTCTCTTGAGAAGATAGCAACAACCAAGCAGTATAATTATCAGTTCCATCAGGGCTGCCATTTATTCCATCTATGTTTCAGATTCTGTGTTTCAGTAAAATAAGGTCATTATCTCAGAAGCAGTTTTAAGAAGTGCTAATTCATCTCCTACAAAGATAAGCTGACCCAAAGTGAAGAGGCCAATGGTCTTACAAGCTCATCCAGGAAAGTGTTCCACCTGAGAGATGACTCAGTTATAACTACTAACTAGATCCCAAGAACCCAATATTCAACTTCTGTGCAGTCAAAGTCTATCTCTCCATCACCCATAGAAATCAACTGAACTTCTCACTACAAATAGAAATTCTCCAGGACTTATGATAGGAGCTACCTCAGTAACCACCAGCTAAACTTATCCCATCCCTTCTTTCCAAACTTTATAGTCTCTGCCTTGTGGCTACTAAACCCAGCTGGCATGAATCTCAGGGTAAGAGAGATGAGAGATGCTGTTTACATGATAGTGAAGCAGAGATGGCTTTGAAGCAAAGCTTGAAGAAGCTAGGAGAATGCAGAGCCCACCTACCACCACCATTGCCACCACCACCAATCCAGTACGTGTGGAAATGAGTGGCCTCTAGCTGGCACAACTTAAGGGGGGAAAAAAGTCTTAGCAAGGGAATAGGCACAAGTTAAAACAAAGAGGTAGAGAGAATGATTTGTGAAGAAGAAAAATTTATCATAGAATTGAGGCAAAGTAAATGTGTCCATTTTCATACCCTTGTTTGCCTGCTTGGCTCCTACTTATCCTTTAAAGGTAAATTTAGCAGTCATGCCTTAAGAAGAGCCTTCCCTGTTCTCCACATCCTTCAAATCTTGACTTAGTACTACTTTAGGGTGTTGCCACAACACCTATGATAGCATATGTTATCTTCCGTTGTAACTGCCTTTTTTAATTGAGATATAATTCACATACCATAAAATTCAAACTTTTAAGGTATACAATTCAATGGCTCTTAGTATAGTCACAAAGTTGTGCAGTCATCACCCATATCTAATTCCAGAACATTCTATCACCTCAGAAGGAAACTCCATACCCATTAGCAATCATTCTTCTTTCATTCTTCCTTCCAGCCCTTGGCCACCACAAATCTACTTTCTGTCCCTATGGATTTACCTATTCCGAACATTTTATATAAATGGGACTATACAATTTACAATCTTTTTGTCTGCCTTCTTTTGCTAAGCCTAACGTTTTCAAGGTTTACCCATGTTGTAGCAGGTAAGAGTACTTCACTCCTTTTTATGACTAAATAATATTCCAATTTATCTATGTACCACATTTTTTAATCCATTCGTCAGTTGGTGGACATTTGGATTGTTGCTTCTTTATGGTTACTATGAATAACGTTGCTAGGAACACTGGTTTTTAAGTGGACCTCTGTTTTCAATTCCCTTGGATATACATCTAAGAGTGGAATTATTGGGTCATATGGTAACTCTATGTTTAACTATTTGAAGAATTGCCAAACTATTTTCCATTGTATACTCCCACCAGCAATGTAACTGTCTTTCATTTATCTAACCCTCAAATTTCTTGAGGTCAGGGACTGAGTCTTATGTTCTATTGTATCCCCAGCACCTAGCATAGTGCCTAATGGAGTATGGTTGTCTATGAGTATTTGTGAAGTGAATGACTAAATAAAGCGTCAAAATAATTTTTTTCACTTTATGACTTCTTCTGGCAAAATACTTATCAAAATACCCCCTCCCAATATCTTTAACCAGACCCTTTTTATCTATGAAACTATTCTAAGTAAGTGACATACTCTTAGGCACCAGCACTTCTTGAAACGGGTGCTCTATGATTGCTAGTGAAGAGGATTGTGATCTACTTGGGGCTGCTCACCCACACATTAGAGAATTTAAGATAATCTGATAGTAGAATCACGTGTTTCCAAGTTGGTACCAGTTGGCGGGCAGTCACATGTTCATGCATATTTTCAAAGTGATCCTCAAGCAAATATAGGCACAGGACATATTTGGTGTCCACACTCTGCTGGCCCTGCTGCCAATAACACTACAATGGACCTGGCAGGGAAGGAAAGAGGAAACATATGGGGCCCATCCCACTACAAAGGCAGATGAGAAGATGCGCAGATGAAAAGGCTTTCCGATTCTAGCAGCTCTGTGTGGGGATTAGTCTCCCAAGACTGGCACTTAAGTAGTCTGATGACTTCCAGCTCTGGCCAGTTAAAGAGACTATCGATAAAATAAATACTCATTTTGAGCCAAACACAAAATGAACATGTACATGGATAGAATTTATACTGTAAACATGACCAACTCCTCTTGATATAAAATAGGATACATCTCTAATAAAATATGAATATACATTAATTCCTTATAAAATCTCACAAAAATCTCTATACTTCTGCTCCTGACTGATAAACATTTATTGATTAAAAACAGAAAGAGAAGACTCCCCTGATGTTTTATATGACACATCACATGTACACATATATTTTGCATCATTTCAATTTTCTACAAATAGAAGCCAAGTATACTTGTGTTGCATAAACTAGTGAAGTTTTATATAAATTTACCTTTGGTAAGAAGAATGGCCCCTTCAAAGATCCCCATGCCTAATCCTATTAGTATGTTACAGTACATGACAGAAGGGACTTTGCAGATGTAATGAAGGTTATAGACCTTAAAATAGGGAGATTATCCTAGATTATCTAGATGGACCCAGTGTGATCACATGAGCCCTCAGAAGGAGAGATTTTTCTGTGGCTGGAGTCAGGGAAGACTTGCATAAGGAGAAGTCAGAGAGATTTAAAGGTTGGCAGGATCTTGACCCATTCTTGCTGGTGGGCAGCCACATGGAAAGCATGAGAAGGAATGTGGGCAGCCTACAGGAGCAAAGAGGAGTCCCCAGATTGACGGGTGACAGGGAAATGAGACATCAGTCCTATAATCACAAGGAAATGAATTTGGTCTGAATGAGGGTGGAAGCAGACTCATCCACAGAGCGTCCAGAAAAGAACTCAGTCCAGCCAACACCAGGATTTTAACTTTGTGATATATGTAGCAGAGAATCCAGCTGAGCCACTGTACTCTGATTTCTGACCTACAGAACTATGAATAAATACGCTTGTGTCGTGTTCAGCGACTACATTTGTGGTAATGTGTTATGACAGCAATAGAAAACTAGTATATTACTGAATGTTACTGTATTAAATGACAATATTCTAGGGTTCTGAAATACAAGAACCACTAGAACAATCAATTAAAATTGCACATTCCCAGAACCAATTCACTACCAAATGTTATTTTTATAATAAATACATGGGAGACTTCTACTCATAATTACTGGGTATTTTTTTTAATGTTATCTAAGAATATTATACCAATTTCTAAGTAATTTTTCTCACCAACATTTAAAACTTTAGCATTCATTTTTAAAAAGTAAATAATTACTTTGTCAAGTCTTTTTCAGATTGTCTTAGTTTGATACGGTTCACTTTAGGTGTACATCTCTTTCCTAACATACTTTATTAGATTCATATTTTATATAACCACATATGAGTCATATTAACAAAAGCCAGTGATCGTTTAAATAGAGTTCAATGAATCAATGTCTACAAAAATGTGAGAACATAAATGAAGCCAAAGATTTACAGGCCTCAAAAGTACAAAGAACTCTAAGGCAAAGGTCACTCATACTTTTAGTATATAAATGTGTAAAGCCAATAATACTGAGCTATGTGTAAACAGGACTTTATTGGCATGATGGCCATATTTTGGTATTTATATTTTTAAATTTGTAGCTCACAGTTTCATGTGGCTTTATCACAATATCACAGTTCCTCCAGTTCCTGATCTGCAGAACAAATGCTTGGAATATTCCAAGTTCTACCTGCTCCAACCAATGTTTCTAAATTAAAACAATGCCAACAAAATTGGATTTTTCCAGAGACTCTACAATATAATATAAAATCCATTTGGAACATGGACACTTACTTTTTCTGAGTTCTTTCAGCCAATCTTGCAATCTCTATAGCTGCCTTCCTTGCTTCAAAATCTTCCCTTTTCACCACCTCTCCAGTCCCGCGGTAGCCTAGCTCCACCAACTGGCGGGCCAGGCCTTCATCCTAAAAAGAAAATCAATTGTTACATTTGTGGATTAATGAGACATCTTATTTTATCCAATGTATACTGAATAATTGTTTTAAATGAAAAATCAAATGGAATATTTAAATATGAGACAAGATCTATTAGATTGAAAAGTTAGAATTCTTTCTAACAACAGTTTTATAAACATCTGATTTGTCATCCCTTTCCCAAAGATATAAGATGAAAAAAAAATAATAACATCAAGCACTAAATTTTCTCTAAGGGATTGCAGGACAAAAGTCTGTAATGTTTTTAATCAATTTATGAGAACAGCTGTAGGTAATAAAGTATCTTTAAAACAATAAAACTATAGACAATAGTATTTATACAAGAAAGACTTTTTAAAAACCAACTGCACAAAAAGAAAATTGGGTTGCTTTCAGCAAGTTCAACATTTCAGAGACTTACTTCCTTGAAGTCAATTAACTGATGACACAGAGCATTATAACTTCAAATACAAAACAAAGGGCAGATGAATTTCCTATTTGAGTAGAAAGATATTGTTTCCATGTAATGTTGGTACCAATAAAAGCAGAGAAGTAGAAACCCAAGAAGATGACAAGAAGCTTCAAACTGAAAAAAAAAAAAATTTCCCCACAGTCCTTTAGACCTTTTATATTTCAGTTACTTTAAGAACTGTCACACACATTTTTGTCACTTGCATAGCATATTCAAAAAAGAACAGCATTTCCCCAAAACTTGAATAGGTGACATTTTACTTGAAGTTACTAATATAAAGGCTTATGTATTACATAAAAATATGTATATTAACATATTACATTATCCTTACATTAAACATGAAATGTCTGAAATATAGAGAAGACAGCATATATTTTATTGTTACAGACCCTTACTTACTACATCACTGCTGAATGCAAGAACTGTCTAACAGAATTAAATAAGAAAACTTAAGATTCGTGGTTAATAATCTAGACAACCCATGGTGGCTATTTTAAAGTTCCAACTATTCTAACAAAAAAAAATTAGACACCATCAACCTAGAAAACTTTGCTACTTTGCTTTGCTAAACACTAAAAGCAAATTGCTGAACTCTGTGTAGCAATATGGATACATTTGCCAAGTTAAGACAAAGCACCAGGCTTTGCACAAGGGCGCTTTGCCTTCTTTCTGACTTGTTCCCCTGCTCACTATACTTGCTATCCCAGGTTGCTCTAGTGCGAACAACAAAACTGAGCAAATGCCTCCACCTAGTGGAGTTAATATTTAAATGAAAAAGCGATGCAGATTTCGGGTTTGATTTACAAAAGTGGAATGATTTTCTTAAATACATTACTTAAAGTGAGCTTACGGGAAGAACTCGCAGTGAGCTCTGCTGAGACTGTGGGGGTTCTTCTAGTGGAATATAAGTTGCTTGTGGTCAACAGAGTATTTTACATAATAAAGGCCATTAAAAATTTCCTGTACTAACTTTGTATATGGAATGAATTATGCATTCCTGTGTGCCTTACCTGAGCCACACAGAATCATTTGGATAGTTCTGCACTCACTGACACTCATGTATATTGCAACAAATGACAAGATCAGGTACAAAGTTGAAGCTGTTGCCCCACTTAACCATTACCATGTTTTAACTGGTGGAATTACAAGCCATCTCTCTACTGTAAATGGTCAATAATCTTTAAAGAATTATCTTTAAAGAAACTGAGAAATAAAATACTTTTATTTATTCACGTATTTAGCATTTCTGGTGATTTTCATTCCTTTGTGTAGACCTAAGTTTCCTACTAATATATGATTTTCCTTCTACCTGAAAAACTTTAACAATTCTTATAGTAAAGGTCTGCTAACAACAAAAGTATTGTGGCTTCTGTTTTACTGAAAAAAATATTGATTTCACCTTAATTTTTTTCTTCCAGTTTTATTGAGATATAATTGACTTATAGACATCACGAAATGATTACCTTAGTAAGTTTAGTGAACGTCTATCATCTCATATAGATACAAAATTAAAGAAATAGAAAAATATATTTTTTTCCCTTGGGATGAGAACTCTTAGGATTTACTTTCATATATAACATAAAGCAGCGTTAATTATATTTATCATGCTGTATATTAGATCCCTAGTACTTATTTCTCTTATAATTGGCAGTTCAATACCTTTTCACTGCCTTCATTCAATTCCCCCTCCCTCCACACCCCAACCTCTGGTAACCACAAATCTGATGTTTTTCTATGAGTATGTTTGTTTGTTTGTTTTTGAAGTATAATTGACCTACAACACTAAGTTAGGTCCTATCACACAACATAGTGATTCGATATTTCTATACATTGCAAGATGATCACCATGATATCTAGTTAACAAATATGTCACCATACAAAGATATTACATAGTTATTGACTATATTCCCCACACTGTACATTTCATACCTGTGACTCATTTACTTCTGTGCAACTGGAAGATTGTACCTCTTACTCTCCCTCACCTATTTCTCTCCTCTCTCCAGTTCCCTCCCCTTTGGCAACCACCGGTTTGTTCTCTGTATCTCTGACTCTATTTCTGCTTTGTTATATTTGTTCATTTGTTTTGATTTTTTTGATTCTACATATAAGTGAGATCATACAGTATCTGTCTTTCTCTGTCTGACTTATTTTACTAAGCATAATGCCCTTTAGGTCCATCCGTGTTTTCAGAAATGGTATGATTTCATTCTTTTTTATGGCTGAGTAATATGCTATTGCAACCACATCTTCTTTATCCATTCATCTGTGGATGGGTGCTTAGGTTCCTTCTATATCTTGCCTACTGTAAATAGTGCTATGATGAAAACAGGGGTGCATGTCTTTTCAAATTAGTGTTTTTCATTTTCTTTGGATAAATACCCAAGAGTAGAACTGCTGGATTGTATGGTTGTTCTGGTTTTAATTTTTGAGGAATCTCCATACTCTTTTCCACAGTGGCTGCAGCAATTTACATTCCCACCAACAGTACATGAAGGTTCCCTTTTCTCCACACCCTCGCCAATACTTGTTATTTGGTATTTGTTAATAGTCATTCTGAAAGTTGTGAGGTGATATCTCTTTGTGGGTTTGATTTGCATTTTCCTGATGACTAAGTGATATTGAGCATCTTTTCATATACCTCTTGGCCATCTGTATATCTTCTGTGGAAAAATGTCTATTCAGATTCTCTGTCATTTCTTTAATCAGGTTGCTTGGGGGTTTTTTGATGTTGAGCTGTATGAGTTCTTTGTATATTTTGGATATTAACCCCTTCTCAGATATATCATTTGTAAATATATTCTCCCATTCAGTACGTGGCCTTTTTGTTTTGTTGATAGTTTCCTTTGTTGTGCAAAAGCTTTTTAGCTTGATGTAATCCCATTTGTTTATTTTTCCTTTTGTTTTCCTTGCCTGGGGAGAAATATCCAAAAATATATTATCCAGACCAATGTCAAAGAGCACACTGCCTATGCTTTCTTCTAGAAGTTTCATGGTTACAGGTCTTACATTGAAGTCTTTTGGTGCATGGTGTGAGAAGGTAGTCCAGTTTGACCCCTTTGCATACAGCTATGCAGTTTTCCCAACAGCATTTATTAAAGAGGTTGTCTTTTTCCCCTTGTATACTCTTGTCTGCTTTGTCAAAGATTAATTTCCCATTAAAGTGTGGGTTCATTTCTGGGCTCTCTATTCTGTTCCATTGATCTATGTGTCTGTTTTTGTGCCAGTACCATGTTTTTTTGATTACCATAGCTTTGTATTATAGTTTGAAATCCAGCTTTGTTTCTTTATCAAGATTGTTTTGGATATTTGAAGTCTTCTGTGTTTCCATACAAATCTTAGAATTTGTTCTAGTTCTATGAAAAAATCCCATTGGTATTTTTATAGGGATTGCATTGAATCTGTAGATTGCCTTGGGTAGTATGGTCATTTTAACAATATTAATTCTTCCAACCCATGAGTACTGTGTATCTTTCCATCTGTTTGTGTCACCTTCACTTTTCTTCATCAATGTCTTAAGTTTTTCCAAGTACAGGTCTTCTACCTCCTTAGTTAGATTTATTCCTAACTATTTTATTCTTTTTGATGCAATTGCAAACAGGATTGTTTTCTTAGTTTCCCTTTCTGATAGTTCATTGTTAGCATATAGAAAAGCAACAGGTTTCTGTATATTAATTTTGTATACTGCAACTTTACCAAATCCCTTGATGAGTCCTAGTAGTTTTTTGATGACATCTTTAGAATTTATTATGTATAGTATCATGTCATCTGCAAACAGGGACACTTTTACTTTTTCCTTTCCAGTTTGGATTCCTTTTATTTCTTCTTCTCTGACTGCTGTGGTTAGGATTTACAATACTACGTTGAACAAAAGTGCCATGTGTGGGCATCCTTGTCTTACTCCTGATCTTAGAGGAAACACTTTCAGCCTTCCACTGTTGAGTATGATGTTAGCTGTGGGCTTGTCATATATGGTCTTTATTATATTGAGGTATGTTTCCTTTATACCCACTTTGTTGAGAGTTTTTATCATAAATGGATATTGAATTTTGTCGAAAGCTTTTACTGCATCTATCGAAATGATCATATGATTTTCCTTCATCAGTTTGTTAATATGGTGTATCACTTTGATTGATTTGTGGATATTGAGCCATCCTTGCATCTCTGGGATAAATCTCACTTGATCATGCTGTATGATCCTTTCCATATAGTGTTGAATTCAGTTTGCTAATATTTTGTTGAGAATTTTTGAGGCTATTGGGCTGTAATTTTCTTTTTTGGTCTGATTTTGTCTGGTTTTGGTATGTGGGTGATGCTGGCTTTGTAGAATGGGTTTGGAAGCATTACTTCTGCCTTAATATTTTGAAGTGTTTGAAAGATATAGGTGCTAACTCTTCTCTAAATATTTAGTAGAATTCACCTGAGAAGCCATCTGGTCCTGGGCTTTTGTTTGTTGGGAGTTTGTTTATTACTGATTCAATTTCATTACTGGTAATTGGTCTGTTCATATTTTCTGTTTCTTCCTGGATCAGTTTTAGGACATTGTACATTTCTAGGAATTTGTCCACTTCTTCTAGGTTGTCCATTTTATTGGCATATAGGTGTTCATAGTAGTCTCTTATGATCCTTTGTACTTTTGTGGTGTCAGTTGTAACTTCTCCTTTTTCATTTCTGATTTTATTTGTTTCGGCCCTCTCTCTTTTTTCTTTGATGAGGCTGGCTAAAGGTTTATCAACTATGTTTATCTTTTCAAAGAAACAGCTCCTAGCTTCAACGATCTTTTCTATTGTTTTTCTAGTCTCTACATCATTTATTTCTGCTCTGATCTTTATGATTTCTTTCTGTTTACTCACTTTGGGTTATGTTTATTCTTCTTTTTCTAGTTCCTTTAGGTGTAAGGTTAGGTTGTTTATCTGAGATTTTTCTTGTCTCTTGAAACCCTTCTTTCATTATACACTTCCCTCTTAGACCTGACTTTGCTTCATCCCCTAGATTTTGGATTGTTGGGTTTTCTTTTTCATTTTCCTCCAGGAATTTTTTTAAATTTTCTCTTTGATTTCTTCAGTGATTTCACCTTAATTTTTGAAAGACATTTTTGCTGGATTAGTGTTCCAGGCTGACTTTTTACCTTTCAGCACTTTAGAGATGTCATCCCATTGTCCCATGACTTGTATTATTTCTGAGGAGAAGTTCAATCTTTCCTGTCTGAACTCATCGTTGCATTCCTATGATAAATCACACTACTTAGGAGTAGTATTTAGTAGTCTCTGATCTATTATTTCTTAATATAGTCCTAGATTCATTTTTCACTTCTTTTCCTCCAGTTCATAAGTAAAATTAATCTTTAGCTTTCCATTTTGTGCTATCCTTCTCTAGATTGATGTCAGGGTTACACAAGTCCTATAAAATGGTTTAAGAAAATTACATGCTTTTCTTTTCATTAATTTTTAATTATATAAGTCAGACATAAACACATTCTCCTTGTGAAAAAATTAACATGTGGCAGATGTAGTGAATTTGTATTCTGTCAACTTAGCTAAGCTGGAGCTTTGTTTCCATAATTTTTCTTCCTTAGATAGTTACAGGTTAGATTGGGCCACAAGAGACATTTGCAATAGATTTGGAAGACAGAAAAGGAGAAGCCATATTGTTCTAGCTCTTATAGAAGCTTCTCCTGTACCTCCTCCAACTCCTGGGCCAAGTGCATGAGTATGTTAAGCTCTGTGACTAAAGGTGCCAGCTTCTTCTGCAGATCTCTTCTACCATCAAAGTTGGAGGTGTGAAAGAGGTGAGGGCCTGATCCAAGTTCCAGTTTGTCCTTATGAATTCTAGCTCATCCTTGCAGGTCTGTTTGCCCTTGTTTCCCATAATTCTCATGTACGTTTCCTTCTTGGCTGTCTGTCCTAATGACTTCAGGTTCCAGCACCAGACACCAAAGAAACAGCCTTTCATTGACCATTTAAACAGTTCTCATAATTGTGTAGGGGCAAATCTCTATAAAAAAGTAAATACATGTGACATACATATATCTACATCTACATATATATGTATGTGTGTGTGTTCTGCTTCTCTGACTGAACCCTGAATGAGTCACAACTAGCTATTGGCAATGGTTCCAGAGGAATAGAAATTTAAGGGTGGGTTCTCTGAGTTGGTTCTGGGTTACCTAGAATTGGTTCTCTGATCTTATTAAAAGTATCACAAGCCCTGTTTACACTAGAAAAGATTATACTGTAGTCAGTGAAATGCAGAGGCCAAGTTATTTATCACCTTTAAAGACATGCAATGAAAACAGAGCTTTAGGTAACCAAGTGTTTGCTGCCGGAGGACAATTTAGTGGCAATAAAAAACATAATGGTATTGGTTGCTTCCAAGTGTGTTGAAGGCCTTGGGAAAAGAAAATGAGAAGCTCACGGTTTGGGGATTAGCCAGCCATTTGGTGGCAGGTTAGTTACACAGGACTACCCACATTATGAAAGGGGAAAATATTTGACATAGTTTCATGATTTTTAAAAGCTTTTTTCCATAAAGATATTATGCCATATATACACAACTTTTCAAATAATTATTATTTTTTAGTATCCATATAAGAATTACCTGTTTGTTAAATTTGCTCATTTTTCTATTGGATTTTATTTACTATTGATTTATAAAGCTATATTCTATACAGCAAGTCCTTGTTGAGTATACATTTTACAAATATTTATTCTCAGCTAGTTGCTTATCTTTTGATTTATATTTTGTCATACAGAGTTTAAAAATTCTGGCAAGGAAATTGTATATGAAACCTTAATAAAATACACAGAAAAACTGCATCAGTGCATTTAATAGAGAAAAGAAAGCTTGAAAATAAACAGCTAACCATTTAACTAGAGAAAGAATAACAAAATACACCAAAATGATATAGAAGGAAAGAATAAAAACAACTGAATGAACTGTTCATTTCATTATGAAACTGAATAAAATAGAAATTAAAATATACAAATCCAGTCAGCTTTAATTGTCTAATGAAAGCCAAGAGCTTATTCTGTTTTTTTAATTGAAGTATAGTTGATTTCAAGAGCTTCCTCTTTGTTTTGTTTTTTTTAATACTTACTTATTTATTTATTTGGCTGCACTGGGCCTTAGTTGCGGCACACAGGATCTTCAGTGCAGTACATGGGATCTTTAGTTGCGGCATGCGGGATCTTTAGGTGTGGCATGTGGGATCTTTAGTTGTGGCACGTCGATCTAGTTCCTTGACCAGGGATCAAACCTGGGCCCCCTGCACTGGGAGCGCAAAGTCTTAGCCACTGGACCACCAGGGAAGTCCCTCAAGAGCTTATTCTTTTAAAAGACCAATAAAATAGATAACATTTGGCAAGATTTATGGTGGAAAAGAAGGAATACACAAACAATTTTAGAAATCAGAAAAGAGCCATAACAACAGATAAAAGAAAACTACATACAAGTTTATAGTAATAATTTGAAAATCTGTGTAAAAATATATGAAGCATTTGCTCAAGTTATGAATTCAGAAGAGATCTGTAGGTGGTTTTATGAGTCCTTGATTTTTCCCAAAAAATGTCTTCATTTTGCATTCCCATTTGAATATTAGCTTATTTAGTCAGAGTCCAGGCAGGAAATAGATGATGTATTTAAATGGAGTAACTGAAGGAAACTGAATGGCTGAGTTAATTTACAAAGGTATTCACCAGGTTAAGAGAAATCCAAGTGGGACAATGAAATACCCTGCAGCTAGCAACAGCAGTAAGCTACTGTATTAGTAGCCATTAACCTATGCAAATGAGGTAAGGGGAGGGAGCAACTAATAGGACACAGGGAGATGGCTGTAGGACAGTGTTATCAAACCCTGAGTTTTGGCTTGGTGGAAGAAAATATCGACTGCTAACCTGCAGCATAGTATGGAAGGAGTCTGAAAAACAATGCCCAGCCTCCTGGCTTCTAATTTCTTACTGGTGCCTCTTATTGGCTGAACCCAACTGGCCAAATGTAAAGGGAGTCCAGTTGAAGTAGTCAACAGAAATCAACCTCTTGGGGCACACAGCACAGAGCACGTTGGGGTAGGATAGAACTCAAGGTAAGACAGAATCTCAGGGGCCAAACAGGGACAGAATATAGCCAGGGACAGAATTCTAGGCTCAAAGTAAAGTTTCCTAAGAAGTTTAAAGATATTACTCCATTTTCTTCTAGGAATCACTATTAGGAATGCAAAGTCTAGGATCAAGCTGATTCCCATTTACAGGTTATTTGTTGACACTCTGAATTATTTTTAAAATTGTGGTAAAATATACATGACATAAAACTAACCATTTTAAGTGTACGGTACAGTGGTATTAAATACATTCATGTTATTGTGACATTATCATCACTACCATCTGTCACCACAACTCTTTTTATCTTACAAAACTGAAACTATGTGCCAGTTAAACATTAGCTCCCCATCTTCCCTTCCCCCAAGACCCTGGCAATGACCATTCTACTTTCTGTCTCCGTGAATTTGACTACCCTAGGCACCTCATATAAGTGGAATTACACAGTGTTTGTCTTTTTGTGGCTACTTATGTTGCTTAGAATAATGTCCTCAAGACTTCCATGTTGTAGCATGTTTCAGAATTTCCTTCACTTTAAAGGCTTAATAATATTCCATTGTAGATATATACCACATTCTGTTTATGCATTCATCCATCAGTAGACACTTGAGTTGCTTCTACCTTTGGCAATTGTGAATAATGCTACTATCAACATGAGTATACAAATATCTGTTCAAGTTCCTGCTTTCAATTCTTTTGGCTACATAGTATCCAGAAATGGAATCTCTAGATCATATGGTAATTTTCTTTCTAATTTTTTGAGGAGCTGCCATACTATTTCCGCAATGGTTGCACCTTTTCACATCCCCACCAGCAGTGTACAGTGTTCCAGTCTCTCCACATCCTCACCAACACTTGTCATTTTCTACTTTTTTTTGATAATAGCTATCCTAATGGGTGTGAAGTGATATGCCATTGTGGTTTTGACTTGCATTTCCCTAATGATTAATGATGTTGACACCTTTTTATGTGCTTATTGGTCATTTGCATACATTCTTTGGAGAAACATCTTTTCAAGTTCTTTGCCCAATTTTTAATTGGATTATTTGCTTTTGTGTTGTTCAACTGTAGTTTTTTTCAGTATTCTGGATATTAACCCCTATCAGATATATAATTTGCAAATATTTCCTCCCATTCTATGGGTTGCCTTTTGACTCTATTGATGGTGTCTTTCAATACACATAAGTTTTTAATTTTGATGTCATGTAATTTGAATTATTTTTGAACTATCATTTTATTCTCAGAGTTCTGTAATTCTACCACTATCTGCCAAGGTGTGGATCTTTTTCATTCATCCTACTAAGCAAGTGATTGTAAGATGGGCACTTACAACTTGCACTTATCTCCAACACAGAGAATTTTTGTTGTTGTTGTTATTTCATTGATTATTTTATCCCCCTCATTTTCTGTATAATTTCTTTCTGGAATATCTATTAGATAAATATTGAGCCTCCTGGAATTATTTGTTCATACTTTCCTTCATATAATTCTTATTTTCCTCATTTTTTTCTTACTGCATTCTGGGTAATTACATCAACTTTAACTTCCAGATCATTAAATTGTCCTTTAAAAGTGACATTCTCCTTCCATTAATTACCTCTTTTAAAAATGTCATCAAGTTTTTAATTTCTAAGAATTCTTTCTTGCTCTCTGATTGCTCCCTTTTCATACCAGTCTATTATTTTGCTTACAGACTTCATATTATACATATTAAAATGCCTGTAAGGTAGAAAATTGGAATTTATTTAAAGTTGCCTCAGGGTTTTGAGTGTTTTGTTTTGTCTGACATTACTTGTTCTCCTCTATTCATCTTAGGCCCTCTCTTTCATGCTCCTTTGTTCCCTCAAACATCTCGGAATACATAGTTATGAATAGAGAACTGGGTAATTAGCAAAGTCATTAGCATGGATTCCCTCTATAGTCGTACAGATCTGATTCCCTAACTGGTTTCTCCTCTGAATAGATGAACTGAGGAAGTTATGTGTAAAAGAGCAGAGTATAGCAATGTACAGACTCCACTTGAGGATGTGGACATGAAGAAGGAAGGCAGTCTGGGGTAAGTCCCACCCTCTCCAACCTAATTACCAAAATAAGAAGGACTTGGTAATAAGTGTAACTCTCTCCAGATTATCTTCTCCTCTCCAACATCTATTCTGGACTTCTAGCACTATCTAGCTACTTCACACTTAGTTTTGATTATCTCTCAAGCCCCTTTACCTGTTCCAGGACTCCTTGCTAGGCACTTTTTTTAGAGAGCAGTTCTCTCATTTACCCTTGGGTTAAACATTGTAGGTATATGCTGGGGATAGGATACACCTCTGGCTTAGCTAATGCAGAATTAACTTCTTTAATCAATTATAGGTTCTCTCTTGCTCTTTGTATTATTGTTACCTCTGACTTTTCTCTAAATCTGCTTTACCTTCCCAACACTGTTCTTATTTATTAATTTTGGGCTATGGTTTTCTCTATCTTGTCAATCTCTAACTTATCAGAAATAAGCACAATTTCTGATCCTGTAGAGTAGCATCCTTTCATGTCTCCTAGTGCTATTATAGATTTATTCTATTTCATATTTACCAGGAAAATGGATAGACAGATGACGGGTAGGAAGGAAAGGAAGGAGGGAGGAAGGGGGGAGGGTGAGAGGGAGGGAAGGAAGGAAGCAAGCAAGGAAGGAAGGAAGCAAGCTTGATTATATCCAGGGCTCTACAATCCACAGTGTCTACTTCAGCCACAACTTCTTCTTTTTTTAATATACCTAAAAAGCTTCAGAAAAACTCTCTTGCCTCTAGTTGTAAAACAATCCAATCCATCCTTCCAATGGAAGACTGAATGATTAAACCAGAAAGTGTCCATTGGATTTAGTGACACATCCCTCACTTGTCACCATGGCAAGAACAATTTCTATTGAATGTGAAGATGCGAGCCAGCTAGCGGTGGGTTGAAAAACAGAAGATGGAGGAAATGAAGATTAAGGATTTTACAATTCATTCAAAAAGGATAACTGTAAAAAAGGAAGAAAAGACAGATATGGAGGGGAGAATGGGAGATACCTCATTGAGCACAGAAGGGACTGTTGGAATTAAAGGTGAGAGGAGCTAATCAATAGAGGTAGTTCCCTAAATATATGAAAGGAAAGGGTAGAGAATGCAAGTGACCATCATCAATCAAGCCTATTAGTTGTAAACAGCAGGGTTTACTGTATAAGCATAAAAAGGAATTATTAAAATACAATAGCTCAAAAGATCCCTGGGAAAGTGAAATTTGAAGCCTACACAGCCAGAAACAATACTCTAAGCCATACAAACTATTTCAGCAAATATCCCTCACTGCCACCACTGAAAACATATACTGCAACTCATCATGTTGACCTAGGACATTACACGCCTGAATTTCTGCCACTGCATCAACTGAAAGTCAAGAGCCTCAACCACCTCATTCAATACAAAATGGATTCTACATGGTGCTTTCTTCCTCATGTCACTCTTTTCCTATACAGCAGTCTCATGTAGGTGTATATGATTAGCAGTGCCTAAGTCACACAAGGATAAACTAGCAGCAAGGAAAACCGAGAAGATGAATTTCTGCCTCTACCTTAGGGAGGTGGGACTCAGAGTTGGGAAAATTCCCAAAACATTATAATGATAATGGGTGTTCAAATGCCAGATTCAGTATATTCAGATAGGCACCATGCATGGTAGACACCATTAACACAGGTGGGAAGGAAGAGAGGATGGGCAGAAATTAAGGTGGTTTTATAAGTTTCATGGTAGAAAACTGAAGAGGGTTCCAGCCTGATTGACTCTTTTTGTTGATTTGGAAGATGAAGTTATCCACTAAGAGCCTGAAGAGAGGAAAGAAAGTTTGAAAAACAAGCTGGGGGTGGGGGGCGGTGGAATCAAGGAAGAGCAATAGGCAATTCGCAAAAGAAATGCAAATGGCCAGGAAAAATTTAAAAGATGGTCAACCTCACTAATAATCAGAGAAATTAAAATTAAAACAACGAGTTTTTTTTCACATATGATTTGACAAAAAATAAAAGGGTCGACAATATCAAGTGCTGGTGACTGTCTGAGAGAAAAGGTGTCTCATACATGCTGGTGGGAGAGTCAATGACTACTCTGGAGGGCACTTTGACCATGTTTATTATGACCCATCAATTCTACTTTTTGATTCATTTACAACTACACACAAAGAGGATGTACAAAAGACGCTCATTTCACTGTTGTTTGAGATATTGCAATAAGGCAAATGAACTTCCAAAGGACCAACCTAAGTAAACAGTGGATTCAATGTAGCAACTTATAAAGAATAGGAAGACCTATATAGAGTGACATTAAATGGCCTCCAAGATTTAATGTCGATTTTTTTTGTTACAGAAAGATATAAATATTACCTTTTGTGTGGAAAATATAAATGAAGAATAATATATATATTTACATATAATGAAAATATTTATGTAGTATAATACTGAAGCCCATGTGCCCTGGAGCCCGTGCTCTGCAACAGGAGAAGCCACGGCAATGAGAATCCCCCGCCCTCCGCAACTAGAGGAAGCCCGTGTGCAGCAACGAAGACCCAACGCAGCCATAAATAAATAAATAAATAAAATTTATTTAAAAAATATATATTTTTGAAGACTACTCAGATGTATGCAAGAAGAAGAAAGATACTGGGGTAAACTTCAGCCCTTGTTGCTGCAGCTTGACTCAGAACCACACAAATACCATCTCCTACCTCTGCCACCTAGTCTAGATTCTCCTCACCCTCAACTAACACCTCTGCTGGTCTTGGTAGCATATCAAGTGGTGTGAGCCAGACCCTCATTCCTGAGGGCTCTGAAGCCCTTTTCAAGTCTGGGTTGCTGCCCTTGTACATTTACCACCACAACTGAGAGAGAGATTACCAAGAGGCATCCAAGTGAGTCACCAGAACTCCAAACACGTTCCTTCATGACTGACTTTATAAGTCCTAACTTTTCCTGACAGTAAAGCTCAATTATGCTTGCCGAGATGGTGACTCTCTTCTTGCCTCCTGATTCCTAGACAAGGAGCCTGAAGATTCCAGGCAAGAGTTATAACTTCTAATTCAACTGACTCTCACCAAGTCACCTGATGGCATGTTCCCCCATTTAGTACCAGGACAATTAACCCACAGAGCCCCCAGTGAGGAAAGAAAGTCCAGATTCTTTAGGTTAGATGCTTTAACCTCTTAGTTCCCAGAAAAAGGGAACAAAGCTCAGTGCAAAGATCTTGGATGCTAAGTATATGCTGTATCACGGTGGACGGCACCCATTCTCTGAAACTATCATCTCCAAATTGGCACTTATTTATGCTTTTAGCAACCCATTCCAATGACCTATCTGCTGGCAGCTCTGAATGTTTCTGAATATATCATTAAAAGTGAACCACATGCTCAGGTCCTTATTCCCACAGCTCCTCTGTTGTAGCCTAGGTCCCTAGTCTGACACAGTGGTAAATGGGACCCTGTGCCTGGGGATGAAATAGTCATTCCATAAGACCCCATTTATAGATGCTATGCAATTCCCATCAAGATTTTAATGACAATTTTTTACAGAAGTAGAAAAAAAATCCTAAAATTTATATGGAACTACCAAAGACCCCAAACAGTCAAAGTAATCTTGGAAAAGAACAACAAACTGGGAGGCATCACAATTCCTGATTTCAAGCTATATTAGGAAATTATAGTAATCAAAATAGTATGGTAATGGCATAAAACAGACACATAGACCAATGAAACATAATTGAGAGCCCAGAAATAAACCCATGCATATCGTCAACTAACATTTGACAAGTGAACCAAGAATATTCAATAGAGAAAAGACAGTCTTTTCCATAAGTGGTGCCAGGAAAATTTGATAGTCACATGTAAAATAACGAAACTAGACCCAAATCTTACATGACTCACAAAAATTAACTTGAAATGGATTAAAGACTTAAATGTAAAACCTGAAACCGTAAAACTCATAGAAGAAAACAGGAAAAAAGCTCATTGAAGGGTCTAGGCAATGATTTTTTGGATTTGACGCCAAAAGCATAAGCAACAAAATCAAAAGTAAATAAGTGGGACTACATCAAACTAAAAAGTTTCTGCACAGCAAAATGATCAACAAAATGAAAAGGCCACATATGGAATGGAAATCATATATCTGATAAGGAGTTAAAATCCAAAATATAAAAAAAGAAAAACTCATATAACTCAATAGCAGAAAAATAAACAATCTAATTTAAAAATGGGCAAAGAACCTGAATAGACATATTGTCCCAAGAAGATATTCAAATGGCCAACAGGTACATGACAAGGTGCTCAACATCACTAATCAGTAGGGTGAAAATCAAAATCACAATGAGATACTACCACAGCCTGTTAGAATGGCTATCATCAAAAAGACAAGCGATAACAAATGCTAGTGAGGATATGGAGAAAAGGAAATGCTTGCAGCCACTATGGAAAACAATATGAAGTTCCTCAAAAAATTACAAATAGAACTACCACACAAGCCAGCAATTCCACTTCTGGGAATACATCCATAGGAAACAGAAACACTATGTTGAAGAGATATCTGCACCCGCATGTTCATTATAGCATTATTTACAACTGCCAAGACATGGAAACAACAACATAAGAGTCCATCAACAGATCAATGGATAAAGAAAAGTGGTGTACCATTCAGCCATACTGAATACTATTCAGCCATGAAAAAGAAGGAAATTCTGCCATCATCAACGACATGGATGGACCTTGAGGACATTATGCAAAGTGAAATAAGTCAGACTAAGAAAGACAAATACTGTATCTCACTTATATGTGGAATCTAAAAACAAACAAACAAACACACAAAAAAACAAACTCAAAGAGATCAGATATGTGGTTACCAGATGAAGGGATTGGATGCCCGTGGTCAAAAGGTACAAACTTCCAGGTATAAATTAGGCCTGGAGATGTAATGCACAACCTGATGACTATGGCTACCATTGCTGGGTGGTAGAGCTGAACGTTGCCAAGACAGTAAATCCTAAAAGTTCTCATCACAAGGAAAACACCATTTTTTCTTTTTTTCTCTTTCATCTACATGAGATGACAGATGTTAACTAAACTTATTGTGGTAATCATTTTGCAAAATATGTATGTTAAGTCATTATGCTCTATACCTTAAACTTAGGCAGTGCTATATGTCAATGAGATCTCAATAAAGCCAAGAGAAAAAAATATTCCATTAGGTAGCAGAGCAGTGTTATGACTACAGCCAGAAGAGCAAACCCATTACTACCAAATGTGGCTGTTCCTATCACACTGAATTGCTGACCCTTCCAAAGTTGAAGGGGCCCAATGCTTTTAGTTGCCACCAAGTGGCTAGTTGGTTCCCTTGAAAAATGGTGCTATATCGGAGGCATTCGACTCGCTTGCTGACAGTCGAATGCCTGTCATCCAAGTTGGACATTCTGAGGTAGCCAGTAGCTACATCAGCCTTGACAAGTGGAAGCCCACCCTACTGGGCCCATGTGTAGCCTCCATCTTCCTCCCTGTGCCCATCATGCCAGCGCTAAGGTGGCCAATGAAAGAGGCTGGTTGACAGCAACTGTCTTAACCAGTGCCAAATTTAAAAGTAAATTTCTTTACCTTTCGCCTAAACATGGTCACCATTTCCCATTTTGCAGAACTTTAAAATTCTGATTGATGACACAAAGTATTAATTTCTCACTCCTAATCAACGTTAATGCTCTTAGTTTCTAATTCACGTGAAAAAAAAAAAACCTCTGCCTTTAAAAAAGTTGAAACCCTTCTTAAGGATATCAAGCTTAAGCTTGGCAATTTTCCACAAGTGCTACAAAGATGATTATAGCCTATTGGGATATTTATTGTCTATATTTCATTCTTGTTTATTTAGATATTCAAAACCTTAGATGCAAACATTGTTTGGCACCACTACTATTTCCCCTTCATTGCAGTGACTTCCATGCAAGGCATAAAACGGAACCTTCATGATTTTAAACATGTTATCTGTATAAAATATTCAAAAGCTTGTTTTTGAAATCAGAAGATATGTTGGAAATACCACCTGGCTTTTTTTAACAGTTAATTCCAGAAGGATCAAATTATCCGTCCAAGGTCACACAACTTGTTCTTAGCAGAGATAGGACTAAAATTAGATGATTCTAGCTCCTTAAAATTATGTTCCTATCTAGAACATGAATGTGTTTTGGAGGATAAGCACTTTTCAGACCTTGGAACCTACACTGAAGTAAAATCTCACTTTGAACACGATCACTGAAGTCCAAAAATTTCAGTCCCCTAAACGGCTGAATCACGTTGTTGCGCATAAGGAGTTTGGGGATTGGCTGCAGGATACAAATCCTTCTCAGACTCAGGTATGGTGTGACCCCAAACAGAGGCCCTTGTTCTTTCTGGCCGAAGTAGAGAGGGGCAATTGGCGGCTCTGTGGCATGGGTCCAGGGCAGGAGAATCCAAGTCAGTGCCCATTTAGTCGGCCTAGTCTGGGAATACGCCATGGCTCTAGGGACCACTGTCCACCTCCTGCTTCTCAGGACCCGTAGTCTATTATTTTCCCCGCTCAACTTGGTTCTCCCCAAAGAGCACAAGAACTCCATCCCTCCGCGCCGCGCCCCCCCCCCCCCCCCCGCCCCCTATCAGCTTCCTGCCCATCCTCACACCTTTAAGAGGCAGGTCGGAGGATGGCTGCTGAGAGGAAGACAGTAGCCAATCCCAATTACGTCCGATTTTGCTGTGTTGCAGGATTTTTTTTTTTTTAACTATCAACTATAGTTGTGAACAATCAACTCGATAAAAATGAATCAGCTCATGCCTGCAATGCCAGGGAGCTGTAACGTGTATCCGTAATTAAAGGGCTTTCTGAGTCAACTAGCTTGGGGTGGAAGTTCATGGAACCAAATGCCTAGTATATACTAGATACACCTGGGAGGATACTGTCTTCTGTTCTTTAGTACAAACTGGCAAAGGAGAGAGAAACAGTGTCAGACCTGAATTGCAGACCCCGGAAGGGTCTCAGTGGGCCTCGGAATCCAGCCCCGTTCCTCAAAGGAGCAGGACTTTGGAAAGGGGACGGGCCAGGAGCTGGGCGACGGAGGCCGCCGTACAGACATTCCAGGCCCCGCAGCGAGTGTACGTGCGCGCGCGCGCGTGCGCGGTTCTGTGCCGGTCACGGACGCCAGGGCCCCGAATTCTGTACGGACCCAGGCCCCGCCGTACAGCAGTCGGGAAACTGCGGAGTCGGCCGTTCCCGCGGTCCACCGCCAGGCGGCGAACACCCCACGACGCGGGGGCTCGGGAGGCACCGAGGAACGCGAAGCTGTGGCCACCCTGCGGGGCTGCCGCCCTTACCTCCAGGTAGTACAAGTCCAGTGTAGTAATCTGCGAATCCAGGAAATCTTCATAGGTGTTGAACTGAGTGACTATATTGTCCACGGTGGTCCACCCCTCTTCCTGATCCATTGCGGTTGCCTTGGTCGGAGCGTCCCCAGCAACGGAGGCGGGGGGGGGGGCGGGGGCAGGGTCAGAAGGTTCCACCCACTTCGTCCCTTCCAATCAGTTGGGAACCGGTGCGGAGCTGTGGACGTTAATCCCACCCCCGTGTCTTGCTAGCGTTTCAGGCTTCCTTCTAACTCCTAGGAACGCCGTCTCAAATTACCCAGTCCAAGTTCAGGTCTGACACCATCAACTGACCGGACTTCGGCGAAACATGCAGCCACGGGAGAGATGCAAATTGCAATCCAAAATTTAAAAGAATATGTAGACAAAATACTATAGATCAACGCTCCTAATCTTGTTCTAAAACAGTGCTGTGAAGGACAAAAATTTCATGGTTAGTTCTCAAGTAACTGAAGATCCACTTTTGCAGGGAGAGTATCTCAAAACAAGTTTCTGGAAATGGTCTTGTGAACAAATCCGATAACAAAATACATTAATGATTGTGTTATTTCAAAAATTTTGGTTACAAGGAAGAATTTGTGAATTTCCTAAAGGAAAGAAACTCAACGAAATGTCTTTGAAGACCTTTTTTGGCCCCAAGTGCTTGGGTTTTTTTTTTTGTTTGTTTGTTTGTTTGTTTTCCAAGTGCTTGTTTTTAATTTTTTTTTCTTTTTACTTTTTAAGTTTCAGTAAGCACACAATGAAAGACCTTGGCTTGTTGAAGCTGTCTTTTTCAAAGGGTACAATATCTGTGGAAACTTAGACAGTAAAGGTTTTTACTAAAGACTTTTCCTTTAGAACAGTTTTGCATTTTTAAAACATGGATTTAAAGTAATCCAACCCGGCAGCTGGCAAAACTTTTCAGAATCCATTTTTGGATTTTAACGTTCTACAAATGGTCCTTAGGAATTAACACATAATACAACACTTGAGCCTGAGGTAGTTGCTCTCTAAGTACTTATTGAATTGATTCTGAAGATTTTCACAGAAGTGCAAAAACATTTTTTAATGAAAACATCTGGTAAGATACTTCACCTTGAGTTAGCTTTCTTAGTTTAAAAAGTCATCTCAAAATTAGGATGTCATGAATGTACAAAGTTTAAGTGATGTAAACAATAATCTCTAGGATATTACTGACTTGTCTTTTAATTAATATATTCTGAAATGTTTTAAAAGGCACTTTGGACATTATTTTTAAATGCAATGTAATCATTTAATTTAGGAGAACAGAAAGAAAGGAGAGAGAAACCCTGGACACATAATAACAACAACATTAATAATAATAATACCATTTATTGAGTGCACCCTGCATACCAGGCACTGTCCTAAGTGTCAACAAAGAATTACATCTTTAACTAGTACTTATGCTAAAATTAACAACCACCAACACTTTGATATCATCTAATCTAAAAAGATTTTCATGTCTAAAAAGACTTGAAAATTCAAACAGCCCAAGGATGAGAAGAAATCCATGTGACTTAAGACATTCTAATTGATAAGGGACACAGGTCTCAGTATTCTCAATTATCCAGAGAGTTCTATAAATGCCTCCTGAAAGAGGCATTATTCTGGATGAACTGAGCATAAGGAAAGGCTTAGAAAAGTTCTAGCCACTTACTATGTATGGAAAATATATATTTGTTTCAGTATGATAATATTTATTAAAACTTTACCATGTGCCAGCCCTGTTCTAAATACATACTTTACATTCATTATCTTGTTTAATCATGACCTCAAATCCACCAGGAAAGTAGCACTAGCGTTATCCATAATATAGAGACAGAATGAATTTTAGGGGATTGGCCAAAGTCCTAAAGATAAAAATAGCCACACAACAAATTACTCCTGATTTCCCAGAAAGAGAAAGCAGAGGTGAATAGAGGTTTGAAGGGCCACATGGAATTAACTATGAAAGTTGGTTTTTTTGTGTTTATTAGAAAAATAAGTCCAATTGTGAGAGGGAATACAGGTCAGTGCAAATAAAGGAGCAAAAGGTAATGGCATATTCCGAGACATGGAGGCAAGGAAGATTGTGTAGGGAAGAGCTGCACATCGATCCGACAGCTGTGAGGGATCCAGTAAGGAGAGCAGAGGAAAGGAAGCTGACTAAGGAGGAAAACTGGTAGGAAGGTTTTGAGTGCTTGGATGAATCGCTTGCAGAGATAGTAATCGTGGAAGAAGAGAGGGTAAAATGAAAATGACTGTGAGTGATGATCCCGTACTACTGAACAAAACGTGTCTTACTCTTAAAGCCTCCAGAGTGCTTATATTTATTATATTAGCTTTGAAGTCCTCCTCCATCACGATCTCATCGCTTTCAAGAAACTGTAAAGCATCTAGGGAATCTTTGGGTTCATTAAACTATGGCAGTTTGATTACAAAGACCTATATGTTAGTAAAATGTGAGGTTATTGTTTGCCTGTATATCATTCTATTATCTATTATCCATTGTGACTATGCATTTTCAATGGAAACCTCATTAAATCAACAGCTCTTTGATGAAGTAATCTCTGAAACATCTAAATTTAAACAATCATGAAAGTATTTTCAGTCAATGAATCTAGTAATGTGTTCCAACTCAAAACACTGAGGATGATTTTCAACAAATTAGTTTTTCTATGAATAGTGAAAGAAAAAATGAAAATGTGTAAACATAGGCTTGGTTCCCACAGAAAGGCTTGCATGATAGTAGGCCTAATTCAATTGTATTTTGCTTAACTTTCAATTTAAGTTCAAAAGCAGTTTCAAACCTGTGCCTGAGAAATTGCATGAAAGAAATTGCGTGACATAGCACAGAGAGATCAGCTCGGTGCTTTGTGACCACCTAGAGGGGTGGGATAGGGAGGGTGGGAGGGAGGGAGATGCAAGAGGGAAGAGATATGGGGACATATGTATATATATAACTGATTCACTTTGTTATAAAGCAGAAACTGACACACCATTGTAAAGCAATTATACTCTAATAAAGATGTTTTAAAAAAAATGCGTGAAAGAAATTAACAAGCTTCAGCAGGTCTCTATTTCCTAATGCAAAGTCTTTGTTATGATCGGGAAATACTTTATTTTGGATAACATGAATTCTTACATAAAGTTGAGGATTTTTAAAGATTGAAATCTGAATTTAGCACCCAATCCCAGATATTCCATTTTTTTGCAAGAGGACCAGCAAGGATTTATGTATATTCACAACAAAACTCTAAAAGATAAAAGAAACATGTGCTATGTAAGAGTAATAAAATATATACCATATTTAGCTTAGTTTACTGAGTTTAAAAAACTGACACAATATCAAAATAAAAATCATAGGACTGTAAGCAAAATCTAAACATCATTATCTCTTTGAAATAAAAAGGCTCGGTATTATACTTACTTGGTGAAAGTATATGAAAGAATTTCAAATTAAAGTCTATGCTTTTCTATGTCCAAATATCTAGGAATATACCATGAAATCTGGGAAAGTGAATAGAAAACATACTTTTGATATTTTGACGTGCTAAGAAGGGGAATGCCCTGCTTATTATGTTAATAAGATGCTAAACACTCTAAGAACTTGAAGCTCTATTAAAATGGACTTAATACATTACCATATTGTAAGAAAGAAAAACATATGCTCACGCTAAAAAGGTAAGAGATTTGTGTCTGATGTTACCCAATTGCTTGTAAAGTTTCTGTGGATTACAGATGAGGACTATTGCTTAATCATCAGCTGAAGAGAGCTCTTTTGTCCTTTATAATAATGACGACACTGAATTTAAGATATTTGTTGTGATGAGATCACTGCACTTCCACACCGTCTTATTTATTAAAGGTCCTGGAGTTCTGGTTCCACAGCTTCTCGGTCATGGAGACATGATGGGTTCGTGTGTCATAACTCCAGAGTTCTCTCCTTGCCTATATCTGACAGTGTAAAAGGAAGGATCCAGAAGAGAGAAAGACAAGTGTAAGAGGGAACTGCTCCCAGGAGTGGAGATGACAGGTGTCAGAAGCTAATAAAAGTTTGAAAGTTACGGTGCTGTGGGATAGATGATGGATATGGTAGCCTCAACCATCTCCTTGGAACAGAAAAAAACTTGGGCTCTCAGTGACTCTATAAGATTTTCCTAACAATTTCACTGAAAATTCCCTCACCCTCCTTGCCTATATGGAAATCAGGCTCTACCCTGAAACACCACTTCCCTTGAGTGACCAAACACTCTCAAAAGACATCACCCGTGAATAGACCGTCACCACAATCAATGCAGAGCTGCCAGTTTCAAATGGCTGCTCAGCACTGCCCCCGATCTTTCCTATGTTTTTTCCCTTCAATTCTCTCTTATTTCCTACAATGACTTTTCCTACTCTCTCTTCTCTCTTTGCTCCTATATCCTCCGGTCTCAAAGCGGACAATCTTAACTCCTACATCACAGGGAAGAAAAGGTCTTCAGATTAGATATCCTGTAGTCAAATATACAAGCTAACTCACATATCAATCCTTTACTTCTTCCCTTTTGTTTCAAAGGAAGATATTCATGTGCTCTTAGACCTTCATTCTACACTGGTTCTCTCCTCTGCCTTCTCGGGATTTCTTACTTTCATTATCCCTTCTCACTACTGTATCACTATCTCTCTTCCTCTCTCTTTCCCTTCCTCTCTCTCTCTCTCTCTCTCTCTCTCTCTCGTACTTCCTTTCCCATTTTTAAAACAAGCAAATGAACCCCAAAACAACCCCCCATCAACCCCACAGCCTGCTTCAGCTATAGGCTCTCTCATCTTTCACAGAAAGGCTTCTTGAAAGAGTTAGCAACAATCCCTATCCCCATTTTCTTACCTTCCACTTTCGGCCCAGCACATTCCAATCTAGTGTTACACACTGTTCCATGAAACTATCTTCACCAATATGATCTCCTACGCATTTTTTCTGTCCTCATAGTACTTGACTCTCAGGGGCATTTGCATCTGTGACCACTCCCTTCTCTTCAAAACTCTCCCATAGCTTCCATCACATTACTTTGCCCTAAGCCTAGTTGGTTGGTTGACTGGTTGGTTGGTTTTCCATTAGCTGGGTTTTTTTCTGTCTCCTTTGTTGGCTCCTCTTCCCCTTAACTAACTTTTAAAAACTGTAGAGTCTCAGGGTTCTCTCAGGCCTGTTTCTGCTTCTATACTCTCTGACTTTGAGACTAAATCCACATCCATAACTTATAACCCACATGCGTACAGTTCCGAGGTTTATACAACTAGCCCGGTCACTCTCCTGAGCTCCAGCCCAAATAACCAACTGCCTACAATACATCACCAGATGATAACATGTATGAAATTGAATTTTTTTCTCTTCCCATGCTTCCTAAACTTGCTGCTCCCCATGTGTTCCCTCCTTCAGTATACATCTTTCTTTCTCCTCTCTGTGGTTCATGGAAGAAACCTGGAAGACAGCTGTGATCCTTGCCTCTCCTTTACCCTTGAAATATATGACCTGTTATTTCAGTCTCCCAAATACATCACTTGAAGGCTTCAATTTCTGTCCAATCTCATTGCCTTTGCTTTCTTGCCTAAGCCAGAGACTGACATCTAGACTCCAAAGATAGCCCCTTTTCTGGTTTCCTTAGATCCCATAGGCACCCTTTCCATTCCACTCTTCACAACGGAGTCGAAGTGTTTATTTAAAAACACTGATCTGATTTCAGCACACTCCTCTGAAAACCTCCACGGGTTTCCCATTGTCCTCAAGAGTAAATTTTCTTTCCTTTTTTTTTTTTTTTAAACATGGCTGACAAGGCCATCCACATTCTTTCATCTGATAATCTCTATCCTCCGTCTCACACATTACACCTAGGAGAGATGGATTCTAGAAACCTTTGGGGAAGAAACTGTATAGAGGAAAAACTGATTTCAAGTTCAACACATACTTTTACCCTCAAATAAGATTCAGAAAATTTTCATTTCAGATCAAACTTTTGCCTGCTCAAAATAAGAAATACAGTGATGTGGTTGGTTTTTAATGAAAGCTTGCAACTACTTAATAAACTCAAATAATGAAGCACTGATGTGAAGGTAAAAAAAAAATTCAGATGAAATTTCTGGAGGAAAAAGAAAGTGACACTTTTAAAACTCCAGAGACAAGGTGGAAACAAGCTGCTTCCCTGAGTAGTATATTTAGCACCTCTAAAATACACACTGACCTCTATAGAATTCATCAGAGGAGAAGCTTAATCTATTTTAAACCAACATCTTCTTTCTAGCCTCTGAGTACAGTGTCAGGGCTCATCAGGTACTAAAGTGTTTTTGCAGCCATGGTAATAATACAACTCCAGTCACAACTAAGCCAATACAAAACAGGGAGAAAGATCACTAGACTTCTTTAAGCGCTCTAGAAGAAGCATTAAAGGAAGGGACGCCAATTCCATTAAGAGGAAATTCACTCATTGAACTTGGCTCTAATTCTCCAGGATATCAAACATTCTCTGACTACAAATAAATTAATCACAGTAATTATAATAAAAGATGTTTTGTCCCATCTTTCCCACTGACGCTTACTTATCACAGCAATAAACTTAATCACTTGGCAATAATTTAACATAACCAGATCAGGCACTGTGCTAGGCCCTGAAAGTGCAACAAAAAATAAAACCTGGTCCTTTATAGCTTCAAGGATATTATAATTTAGGCATGAGAGATAGCCTGAACTGGTAGTTGGTTGAGTAAAGGAAAAGAAGAAGATGAACGAACTAAGCAGAATTGGGAAACACATTTTAAATTTATAGGAGTTATGATAAAAATATTTACAATGTACAGAGTGGGATATAGGTGAGAAAAATTGCTTCTATGTGTGAAGGACATACTTAATAGAAAGAATGCAAGAATGTTGTATTTTAAGAAGTCAGAAAATAATTTTGTCTTCTCTAAGAGAACTAGATGATCTGTGAGATCACATCTAGCTTCAAAATTCTGTGATACTCTAACATAACATAATGTTTATTAAGTGTTTGGATTTAACCTAAAGAAAGTCTCTGAAAAGAGGGGGAAATAGTAGAATTGCTCCCCTATAATGGGTTTTGCCTTAAGAAAAACATATATTGTACTAAATTATTTTATGACCAAAAATCCCAGCACGCTTGGCAAGACTATCATATTGTCTTAGTGTGTCCAAAAAATGTGAATTTACAATCTTCTCTCTTATTCAAAATTGTCTCTTTCCTTCTCCCTCCCTCCACCACTACTACCCACCCAATACTGACATCTACACAGCAATTTAATTTTTGAATGTTAAAACAGATCAGATGAATATTATTTTTAGGAAAATTCAGACTGATAAAGCTAACCCTAGCCAAATAATCTGAACACAAAATATATTAATATCTTAGAATGTATTTATGAAAAGCTTATATAAATAGATACTGTTACCACTTGCCAAAATGATGTGGTTAACTTTAGCTAAAGGCACACAAAAATATTAATTTCAATAACCAAGAGTGAATATTTCTAGCAACTACAGTGTTTCAGCAATACGCACATTAAATGTGAAGTTATTTTAATGAACATAACACGAATGTGTTATTGTGTGACCGTGTTAAAAGATCCCCAGCTGCCACCTTTTCTATCTGGACCTCATTAACACTTTTATTTCTCGGTCCTTTTACCTTTCTCCTCAGACTTCTCCTTTTCCATGTCCATTCAGAATATCTACTGTCATATATAATGCCCACATTTTCTTTTTCAAAATTGTTGCTATTCTCAGAATTTCAAATTTCTTTAAAACTTGTTTGCTTCCAGGACACATTAGTGTTAGTATCTCTGATTTGCATTATAGAACATTGAGACAGATGAGGTGATGGCAACAACACAACTGAAATGGCTGTGAGTGAGTCTGTGATAAAGTTTTATCACAATAAGTGTAGCTCTATATGCATACCTATCAATAACCAAATGCATTAATAATGATAACTTAGGCGACTGTTTACGATACCATGTGTAATGCACTATGCTTCTAATTTTTTCCCTTTCCATTTACTATTTAGTTTATGAGTCAGTTACTGGATTTTGAGGGATTTTGTAAAGGGGCTGATAATAAAAATTGATTACAAAGTACTCTGAGAGCCTTTCATGGTAACCACTCCAGGGAGCAGAACACTGTTTTTACTTTGTGTTCTTTCATAATGTTTCCCAGTAGATTACATATTCCAGAAAGAGTGTACATGTAGTATAAATTCCTAAATTTTTAAAAAAATGTAGTTTAAGAATATTGTCCCTTACTTTAATTAAAAATCTAGTTATTTGCCTTAAAGTATTACTGCAATGGCAGCTATCAAGAACATGTGACTCTACAAAGCTATAGTAAACAAGATAGTATGGTACTGGCAGAAAAACAGAAATATAGACCAGTGGAACAGGATAGAAAGCCCAGAGATAAACCCATGCACCTATGGTCACCTAATCTCTGACAAAGGAGGCTAAAAAAATACACAATGAAGAAAAGACAGCCTCTTGAATAAGTTGTGCTGGGAAAACTGGACAGCTACATGTAAAAGAATGAAATTAGAACACTCCCTAACACCATACACAAAAATAGATTCAAAATGGATTAAAGACCTAAATGTAAGGCCAGACACTATAAAACTCTTAGAGGAAAACATAGGAAGAACACTCTGTGACATAAATCACAGCAAGATCTTTTTTGACCCACCTCCTAGAGTAATGAAAGTAAAAACAAAAATAAACAAATGGGACCTAATGAAACTTAAAAACTTTTGCACAACACAGGAAACCATAAAAAAAGATGAAAAGACAACCCTCAGGATGGGAGAAAATATTTGCAAGCAAAGCAACTGACAAAGGATTAATCTCCAAAATATACAAGCAGCTCATGCAGCTCAATAGCAAAAAAACAAACAACCCAATCCAAAAATGGGCAGAAGACCTAAGCAGACATTTCTCCAAAGAAGACATACAGATTGCCAGCAAACACATGAAAAGATGTTCAACATCACTAATCATTAGAGAAATGCAAATCAAAACTACAATGAGGTATCACCTCACACCAGTCAGAATGGCCATCTTCAAAAAACCTAGAAAAAATAAATGCTGGAGAGGGTGTGGAGAAAAGGGAACCCTCATGCACTGTTGGTGAGAATGTAAATCTATACAGCCACTATGGAGAACAGTATGGAGGTTCCTTAGAAAGCTAAAAATAGAACCACCATATGACCCAGCAATCCCACTACTGGGCATATACCCTGAGAAAACCATAATTCAAAAAGACACATGTACCCCAATGTTCATTGCCACACAATTTTCAATAGCCAGGACATGGAAGCAACCTAAATGTCCATCAACAGAGGAATGGATAAAGAAGATGTGGCACATATATACAATGGAATATTACTCAGCCATAAAAAGGACTGAAGTTGGGTTACTTGTAGAGACATGGATAGACCTAGAAAGTGTCATACAGAGTGAAGTAAGAAAGAGAAAAACAAAATATCATATATTAATGCATATATGTGGAATCTAGAAAAATGGTATAGATGATCTTATTTGCAAAGCAGAAATAGAGACACAGATGTAGAGAACAAAGGTATGGATACCAAGGGGGGAAGTGGGCAGGAGGAACTGGGAGATTGAGATTGACACATATACACTATTGATGCTATGTATAAAACAGACAACAAATGAGAGCATACTGTATAGCACAGGGAACTCTATTTAATGCACTGTGGTGACCTAAATGGGAAGGAAATCCAAAAAGGGGGGATATATGTATACGTATAGCTGATTCATTTTGCTGTACAGTAGAAACTAACACAACATTGTAAAGCAACTATACTCTAATAAAAATTAATTTTAAAAAAGATGTCTTTTGCCAATAATTCTGATTAAACTAAGTCACTCAATGTTCCCAAATAATTATTAATACAAAGGAGGAAATCTAATTTTTAAGTTAAAACAAACTAAAAATATGCTAAGTAATTTTAAAATAGAATTAACGCTTCTACTGATTTCTGAAAGTTTGGCCTGCATAATTATTCAAGAGTAAAGAATGATATTATTTTTATGAAATACTTGCACACTTTCTATTATAGGCCTATATAATTTATTGACCAATATACATGATTACATAACGAATTTGTTCCTCCACATGCTAATCAATCTTAATCAATAGCTTTCTTAGGCTAATGTAATTTTTATGTAGGTCTTTGGATACTAACAGAAAAAAAGTAATTAAACGTTTTGTTGGGTCAAGAAAAAACTATTTAAGACAGTTTTCCTGAGAAGCCAGCATTTAACATATCGTGTTGGTTTAGGTTCGAAAAAATCAAGGCCCAATTATGTTTATTTAGCTGGGAACCATAGTCAAATCCTATAAATCCTTTATATCTTACTTTATTGAGAGTGATAATTACAGCTTCAAGTCATAGTTAAACAGTGAAGTTAATTAAGAGAAATGAGCTACATAAAACAGAGACCATGTTTTCTTCCTTTTTTTTTTGAAGTCATGAGCTCTTCAATCCATAAACTCTGCACCCAAGACGTTAGATGACAGCTGGCTTCTAATCACTATTCAAAGTTTTTGGTCCAGAACCAATTGCCCTAATTTATACACTGTGTTCCAACTAGTTTCTGACCTCTCTATTACTGATTAAGTTTGTTACTCTTCCATTTACAATCTGACTTTGCCTTTCCACCCCATATTTTACCCTACTCTCCCAGTTATGACCTTGGCCATTGCTTCTGGCCTGGAGACGGATTTTTCTTCCACGTTGCTTCCTCTTTCCCTGAGTAATGCATTTATTCCAACTTCCTGTGGGTGGCGCTCCTGCCTGAGTCTCCCCAATCTGAAAGCATGATCCAATGGTTACTTCTGTCTGCCAATGGTGCCCTTCAGGAACAGCTTTACCTACAAGTGAAAGCTGTAATACGGGGTGGTTTGAAGGGCATCGGGCCTGTCAGCCAAAAACTGCGCGGGAAGCCTACCTGAAATTCCAGCCGAGGATCATTAGTGTTGCTCCTTAAAATAACTTTGTTGTTTTGACTCTGAATCCTTCTTGCACCCCTCCTACCTTTTCCTCTTTGAAATAATTGTTTCCCTACATGATTATTGAGAACTCAAGGTTTCCTAAGATTTCAACAATTGCGCTTTAGCAGAACGGATGGTGCTTGGCAAGCAAGATTTTTACGTTTCTTGTAATCCTTTTATTCTACTTTAGTATTTAGAAAGGAAAAAAAAAAAGTGTTAAAAATAAGTTTGCCTAAAGACAAGAGATTGTATGCACATAGGAAGAGAGTGGCCCAGGGGTGATGGTAACAGAAGTAATGCAAACTGTAACCAGAATGAGAAAAATCCAAGCAAACACAGGTACTCAGGGAACATTCCTCACCAGATGATTCTACTTCCTAAAACACAAGAAGTTCTGAGTTTTCCTTTCCCTGTGGATGTTATTTTCCTTATAAATGCCTTCTGAGGGCTTCCCTGGTGGCGCAGTGATTGAGAGTCCGCCTGCCGATGCAGGGGACACGGGTTCGTGCCCCGGTCCGGGAGGATCCCACATGCCGTGGAGCGGCTGGGCCCGTGAGCTATGGCCGCTGAGCCTGCGCGTCCGGAGCCTGTGCTCCACAACGGGAGGGGCCACAACAGTGAGAGGCCCGCGTACCGCAAAAAAAAAGAAAAAAAAAGAACACGTTAATTAGTAAATGGATCATTAAAGATACATTTAATTAATTAATTAAGCTGCTTACAACAGCACAGTACTTCCTGGAACAAATGGAGACCTAGCCATGTTGATTTGGGGTAGGGAGGGATGAGAAATCAAAGGAGTGAGCTTGGTCCAGGTGAGGTAACCTGTTTGGTAGAGATTTAAGAGCAGCCAGTGATAAACGTGTGGGAATACAGGGTGATGGGGTGTTGGGAAGGAATCACCAACACGACTGAGAGATGCATAAAGGAGGGGCAGAGGAAACCGAAGGATCTTTTTAATCTAAAGCTTTAAAATATATTTCTTTATTGAAAATTGTAACACACCAAGAGAAAAATACCCAGAATGATTTATATCAAAGTGATTACCCATATGAATTCCCCCAAGGACAAGAAGTATTTCCAGTACCCTCCCAAATCCTTTTTTCTCCTTCTACTTGCTATTTTCTCTCTCCCCTACCAAAATGTTACAGTTATACTGATTTTTGCACCAATCTCTCCTCCCTCAAAGGGAGATCTTAACCAAGTTTACCATTCTGCCCAGGGTTTAGAGTTAAATTGCTCTGAAAATGTGTGCTCCTTGCAGAAAAGAGGGAGTGACCATGGAAACGTACACATAGGAGGATGTCTTAGAAAGAGTAGTTAATATCTACTCTCAGGCCCAGCCCCAATATTTACATGGCCTGGAGCCCAATTCTCCCCTCTCCTCTCATCCCTGATGCACATGCAAAGGTTTATTCTGGGTCCTTGCCTAGCCTGACCACCCTTCAGGCAGGGTCCATACACCTGCAGTGTGGAGGCCCTGTTAACAGAGAATTCTGGAATCCCAGTACCAAAAGCCCAGTCTAAAAGGAAAGGATCCAGATCTGAGTGGAGTTGTTCTTTTCACCACTTAACTCTTCAAATTGGGAGGGGCATGGCAGGAAAAGGAGGGTACACTTAAAAATACAGAGCCCAGGTCTTCCCTGGTGGCGCAGTGGTTGAGAGTCCGCCTGCCGATGCAGGGGACGCGGGTTCGTGCCCCGGCCCGGGAAGATCCCACATGTCGCGGAGCGGCTGGACCCGTGAGCCATGGTCGCTGAGCCTGTGCGTCTGGAGCCTGTGTTCCGCAGCGGGAGAGGCCACAATAGTAAGAGGCCCGTGTACTGCAAATAAAAAATAAAAAAATAAAAAACAAATACAGAGCCCAGGCTTCAGTGTCCTCCTCCCCATCCCCCATCATGAGGAAGCAGATTGATTGTGAGCAGGGCTGAAGGACCAAAGGGCAGTTTATAAAGTGGCCCGTATCCCATAATGTGACTGCGACTAAGAACACTTGCTAGCCCCTACTGGGCTACAGCTACACTGGTCCTCATTGCATTTGGTCATTTTTTTTTTTTCTTGAAAAGGGGGAGAAGAATAAAGGAGCAAGTGGACTAGAATCCAGCAGTTTTTTAAGACTAACAAAATATCTTGTCATTCCTCCCTGTTCAGACTGGAGAGAATCTCAAGTCATTTAAAATTGTGACACCATACCATAAGTTGCCCAATGTCACATTTCCACTGCTGACTTTCCTGTCAGGTTGTATGCACACACACAATTTTCACTTAAAGTGACTTTCAAAATTTAGTTTAAGGCATGTACAAGGCTTTATTAACATCACTTAGAATAGAGGGTGCTTCCCTATGAGTGAGAAATCATGGTGTACAAATATGGGTAAAATTTCTGATTTCTCTAGAACAAAGGTCAAATGTGTTAACCTCTGCTCTCTGGGTCATAGGAGAATAATCTACTTTACAGCTTAAAAATCATGTTTCATTTTACAGATGAGGCTGAAATCCTATGAGTTTAGACATCTAGACCGTACTTTGCGCATTCACACTATGTGCTTATAAATATCTGTTGGATGATGGAAATATTACCCAAAGGCAGAGTTAGTGACAGAGCCAGTGTTAGAAGCCAGAAGGACTCCTAGTTCCTGGTCAGTTGTTCTGGCACTATTCATCCTCACATTTTCCCTAGCCATAGTCAGCAATGCAATAAGACATAATTGTAGTCATGTAGGTCTGAAATCCAGTAAGGAAAAGAATGTACTCCCAATCACAGAAATGCATCTTTGTACACTTCTAGTTAAATGAAACATAATGCCTATCCTTTTAAAGGGCAGAACAAAATGTCTTTGCCTGATGCTCCATGGGCACAAGACCCTGGCAAAAAGGAAGCTATTCTAACCTTCTGCTCAAATGAGGTTTGAAGAAGTGTTTTAACTTCTTTAGCCCAGATGCACCAAAAAAAAAAAAAAAAAAAAGTTTTGAAGTATATCCAAATGTACCTAAAACTCTTTCTTCTGAAGAATTACTAGACAAAAATCTGGCCTACGATAACTTCCTAGGTACCTTAGCAAAGGGCCAGTGCTGATTTTATTTTACAGTATTAAATATTTTAACACAATAGTTACTTGAGACAGAGAACCGGATTCAGTGAGTCCTTTATTAATAGTCTATTGTTTTTTAAAATACTACTACTACAGGGGACTTTCCTGGCGGTCCAGTGGTTAAGACTCCATGTTTCCACTGCAGGGGGCATGGTTTCGATCCCTGGTCAGGGAACTAAAATCCCCACATGCCACAGCGAGGCCAAAAAATAAATAAGTAAAAATACTACAATTACAGATCTGCTGAAAGCATGGAGTCATTCCCTACTAAACCCATGTTCCAAATGTAATTCCATCTGCTTGATACTTTGACATTTTAGGAAAGGAAAAGCACAGGGTGAAAGATGGCAAAGAGAGGGGAAATTTTAATTCAGAAGCGCAACAACTCACTTAGAAGAGAGCTTTAGGAAAGCAGAATCCAAAACCACTGTGACTAATACATTTTTCAGATTTATTAAGTAGAAAGGCTCAGAGGCAAAAGAGAGACAAGAGGCAAACAGAATTGGCTCTTGCGCCAGCTCTTCAGGATTCTGGTGCGATGCCCTAAAATTATTTTTGTAGCTGGGCAAGAATGACAGGTTGTAAACGTATAACTCGTTGGCAAGACAATACTTTCTGAAAATAGTCTTTTCTACTGAGATATCAACAAAAAAGATGGATATAGGGGTTACACCAACTGTTTCTCTGGATATCGTGCACCTGTTAAAAAAGAAAAAAGTCTAAAGAATTTGTTCTCCTATTTCACATCCCTTGACCTTTTCAACTATAACTTCACAATGCTAGTAAGCATTGTGACATACCAAAGCTTAAATGAATCTGTATTTTCGAAGTATATTGGATGTTTCTTCATCCAGAACAAATAAAGTTCTCTTCAGAAATGTTTCCTTATTTTGCACAGGTATAACTGGAAAACCCATGTTGAAAGGGCTGGATACTTAAAAGTGTGTGATTGTTGCCTCAGGAATAATGCTTTCCTTGGCCACAGCTGTATTTAAATATAATTCACATACCATATAATTCACAAATTTAGAGTGTATAACTCAATGGTTTTTAGTCTATTCAAAGAGTTGTGCAACCATTAACACAATTAGTTTTACAACATTCTGTCACTCCCCAAAGAAACCCTGTACACTTTAGTTATTCCCAGCCAGCCAGACTCCCACCCCCAGTCCTAGGCAACCACTAGTTTACTTTCTGTCTCTGTAGATTTGCCTATCCTGAATAATTTATGTAAATGGCATCTCAAAATACATGGTATTTTGTGTTTGACTTCTTTCTCTTAGCATCTGGTTCATGTATGTTATAGCATGTATACACACTTCATACCTATTTTTAGCCAAATAATATTCCATTTCATGGATATACCACATTTTGTTTATCCATTCATTAGTTGATGGACATTTGGGTTGTTTCTACCCTTTGGCTATTATGAATAATGCTGCTATGAAAATTAATGTACATGTCTTTGTATGTATATGTTTTCATATCTTTTGAATATATACCTGGAATTTGAATTCTTGGGCCATGTAGTAACTCCATGTGTGACTTTTTGAGGAACTGCCACACTGCTTTGCAAAGTGGCTGTACCGTTTTACATTCCCACCAGGAGTGTATAAGGATTCCAATTTCTTCACATTCTCATCAACACTTGTTATCTGACTTTTTGATTATAGCCACCCTAGTGGATGGAAATATGGTATCTCATTGTGGCTTTGATTTGCACTTCTCTGATTAAAAATGATATTGAACATCTTTTCATGAACTTATTGACCATTTGTATATCTTCTTGAGAGAAATGTCTGTTCATATCCTTTGCCCATTTTTTAACTGGGTTACTTGTCCTTTCAGTATTGAATCATAGGAATCCTTTCTATATTCTAGATACAATCCCCTTATCAGATATATGATTTGCAAATAATTTCTCTCATTCTGACAGTTGTCTTTTTTTTTAACATCTTTATTGGAGAATAATTGCTTTACAATGGTGTGTTAGTTTCTGCTTTATAACAAAGTGAATCAGTTTTACATATACATATGTTCCCATATCTCTTCCCTCTTGTGTCTCCCTCCCTCCCACTCTCTCTATCCTACCCCTCTAGGTGGTCACAAAGCACCTAGCTGATCTCCCTGTGCTATGCGGCTGCTTCCCACTAGGTATCTATTTTACATTTGGTAGTGTATATATGTCCACGCCACTCTCTCACTTTGTCATAGCTTACCTTTCCCCCTCCCCATATCCTCAAGTCCATTCTCTAGTAGGGCTGTGTCTTTATTCCCGTCTTGCCCCTAGGTTCTTCATGACCTTTTCTTTTTATTCTTTCTTAGATTCCATATATATGTGTTAGCATACGGTATTTGTTTTTCTCTTTCTGACTTACTTCACTCTGTATGACCCTAGTTCTATCCACATCACTACAAATAACTCAATTTCGTTTCTTTTTATGGCTGAGTAATATTCCATTGTATATATGTGCCACATCTTCTTTATCCATTCATTTGTTGATGGACACTTAGGTTGCTTCTGTGTCCTGGCTATTGTAAATAGAGCTGCAATGAACATTTTGGTACATAACTCTTTTTGAATTATGGTTTTCTCAGGGTATATGCCCAGTAGTGGGATTGCTGGGTCATATGGTAGTTCTAGTTTTAGTTTTTTAAGGAACCTCCATACTGTTCTCCATAGTGGCTGTATAGATTTACATTCCCACCAACAGTGCAAGAGTGTTCCCTTTTCTCCACACCCTCTCCAGCACTTATTGTTTCTAGAATTTTTCATGATGGCCATTCTGACCGGTGTGAGATGATATCTCATTGTAGTTTTGATTTGCATTTCTCTAATGATTAGTGATGTTGAGCATTCTTTCATGTGTTTGTAGGCAACCTGTATATCTTCTTTGGAGAAATGTTTATTTAGGTCTTCTGCCCATTTTTGGATTGGGTTGTTTGTATTTTTGTTATTGAGCTGCATGAGCTGCTTGTACATTTTGGAGATTAATCCTTTGTCAGTTGCTTTGTTTGCAAATATTTTCTCCCATCCTGAGGGTTGTCTTTAGGTCTTGTTTATGGTTTCCTTTGCTGTGCAAAAGATTTTAAGTTTCATTAGGTCCCATTTGTTTATTTTTGTTCTTATTTCCATTTCTCTAGGAGGTGGGTCAAAAAGAATCTTGCTGTGATTTATGTCATAGAGTGTTCTGCTATGTTTTCCTCTAAGAGTTTGATAGTGTCTGGCCTTACATTTAGGTCTCTGATCCATTTTTAGTTTATTTTTGTGTATGGTGTTAGGGAGTGTTCTAATTTCATACGTTTACATGTACCTGTCCAGTTTTCCCAGCACCACTTATTGAAGAGGCTGTCTCTTCTCCACTGTATATTCTTGCTTCCTTTATCAAAGATAAGGTGACCATATGTGAGTGGGTTTATCTCTGGGCTTTCTATCCTGTTCCGTTGATCTATATTTCTGTTTTTGTGCCAGTACCATACTGTCTTGATTACTGTAGCTTTGTAGTATAGTCTAAAGTCACGAAGCCTGATTCCTCCAGCCCCATTTTTCGTTCTCAAGATTGCTTTGGCTATTCGAGATGACAGCTGTCTTTTCACTCTTTTGGTAGTGTCCTTGGAAGCACAAAAGTTGTAAATTTTTATAAAGTCCATTTAATCTTTTTCTTTTGTTGCTCATGTCTTTGGTATTGTATCTAGGAAATCATTGCCAAATCCAAGGTCATGATGATTTATCCCTATGTTTTCTTTTAAGAATTTTATAGTTTTAGAGATTCCATTTAACAAATTTCAAGTTAATTTTCACATGGAGTGTGCAGTAGTAGTCCAACTTTTTTTTTTCAAGGTGGATATTCAGTTGTCCTATTGATGTTTATTGAAAAGACTCTACTTTCCTCATTGAATGGTCTTGGCACCCTTATTGAAAATCAACTGACGATAGAGATGTTGATTCTTTTCTATAGATCTATATGTCTATCCTTATGCCAATACTATGCTGTCTTAATTACTGTTGCTTTGTAGTAGTGAGCTTTGAAATTGGGAAATTCGATTTCTCCAACTTTGTTCTTTTTCAGAATTGCTTTGGTTATTTTGGGTGTTCTGAATTTCTATACACATTTTAGGATCAGCATGTCAGTTTCTACAAAGAAGCCAGTTGGGATTCTGATAGGGATTTCTAATCCATGAGCACAGGATGTCTTTCTATTTACTTAGATGATTGGTTTCTTTCAACAATATTTTGTAGTTTTCAGAGTATTCGTTTCACACTCTTTTGTTAAATTTACTCCTAAGCGTTTTATTCTTTTGATGCTATTATATGAATTAAATTGTTTTAGGTTTCATTTTTGGATTGTTCACTGCAACAGTACACAATATATACTCATATATATATATATATATATATACACACACAATATAGGTTTTCTTAAATTTTATTTTATTTATTTTTTGCGGTACGCGGGCCTCTCACTGTTGTGGCCTCTCCCGTTGAGGAGCACAGGCTCCGTATGCGCAGGCTCAGTGGCCATGGCTCACGGGCCCAGCCGCTCCGTGGCATGTGGGATCTTCCTGGACCAGGGCATGAACCCACGTCCCCTGCATCGGCAGGCAGACTCTCAACCACTGTGCCACCAGGGAAGCCCCTACAATATAGATTTTTATATATTTATCTTACATGCTGCAACCTGGCTGAATTTGTCCATTACTTCTAATGGTTTTTTAGTTGATTCCTTCGCTTCTTCTATATATAAGTTCATGTCATCTCAAATAGAGATAGTTTTACTTCTTAGTAATGTCTTTAAAATAATAATTTACCACATTTTAGCCTTAAATGAAATCATTGAGTATACTAAGTCCAAATGTAAGAATTTATACATGGATTTTTCATTTTTGTCAAATCTACTTTTCACTAATATATGATTCTCTGATAAATATTCCTTTTCTTCCCTTTTTTTTCTTTTCTTAAATATATGCTTGGACCGTTGTTTCCTCTGACCACTTTACTTCCCCAGAGTAAAACTGTTACCTTTCTGCCAAAAAATAAAGATGTTATTACCATTTATTTTGAAAGGATTATGTTATCTAACCAATTGCAGGGTCAGTAGTATCTGATTCAACAAAATAAGACAAATTTCTTTAGAATAGAGTTTTACACAGCAATCAAAAGTACAGAAGAGCAATGTCACATCACTATGGCAGTAAATTTGTAGTAATATAAATAAGACAATAGAACATCTGCCCACAAGAGGCCAATTAAAATTTTGATGTATGTGTCCCCCACATCACAAAACATAAATACCTGCCACTTATGCCTAATTTCTCCTCTACAGAAGAAAAACGCCCCTGTAGTCACTTTGTAACATATTGAATTAAAAAACAAATCTACCAGCATTTGGCACAAGACTAATAGCAAAGCAATAAAAATTAGTCAAGAATTATGTAATTGATTCTGGGAACACTGTGAAGCTTTCAACATGTCTCTCTGTCTCTGTCCAAACTCCATCTATCAGTCACATATGGCTGTCTTCATTAGAATTATGTTTCTGAGGCACTCATTAAGGAGCTCAGCTGATGGGTAACTGTGTTACCAAAGAGGGTACCGAGTTCAGGAGCAACCTCCTGACCCCAGGATGTGGAGTGATCCCAGAACCAATGTATATTATAAGGAATATGTCCATGAAATTTCTGAGAAAATATCTCTTTTAAGGAGTTTTATCTAGAAGTTAGGAGAGTGACACACAGAAAAAGATGCTGCATTTAGAATGAGGTTAAAATCCTTAATCAGAAGGAAATAGATTAATCTGTGATAGAACTTCAGCTCTGTTCTGGGATATTTTGTATTACATGCTTCTAGAAGTGAAATATATATAATCACAGGAAAGGTTTAAGTAATTAGTCTTCTAGTCTGGCTGGTTATATTTCATATTTTTAACCATTGCCACTCATACATTTTTTAAGACCAAGCTTTAACTGTTATAAAAACAGTTATTGAACATATATTAAAATTTGGCAGAGTTGATAGCCTCAGTTATCATTAATTCATAGCAAAACAAACCGCGAGAATGCTTACTTACAAGTGACTTATCCGAACATGGCTCCACAAACTGTACTTAAATGCTGTTGATTTCAATCTCAGTGAAAACACTGGAGCATCCCTATTAGTAAAGAGGTAGGAAAGTCAGTCTAGAATTGACTCCAGAGCCTTAGCTATTAACCAGAATAATCTGAATTGTAGTCTTGGATGTACCCTTTTGTGGCTGTGTCATATTGGGTAAATCACAAAATCTCTCCTAAGCCTGCTCTCTTCTTTGTAAACTGAAAGTAATGGAACTACTTAGCTTAAGAGTTATCTTAAAAGATGAAATGAGAATATGTACATTGAAAAATTTAGCACAATGCTTGGCACATGGTAAGTTCTCATATAGACTTTGAATTCTATTCCTTTCTTTGCCTACTAATCTGAAAATCTTAACTAATAATTTGTCTTACACTCATGTTTATTTTAATTATAATTGAGAGCTAATTAAGAATACACTATAATTTCCTCTTATAACATATGTATTGATACTGTCTACTATTAGTATTACTGAAACACTTTAAATTTAAAAGATAAATATATAACATATCATATATATACCATATATGCTGTATATAAAGCATATATATTTATGTATAAAGTATATATATGCTATATATATTATATATATAATTTTCCAATTTTTGTACCTGAGCATTCACTTTATTATCTCCTTTACTTCCAGGAAGGCAGTACTACCTGGATGGAGGACTAGCAGATAACAAACCACAGCCTGCATTGAACCATATGCCCTCATTAATTCAACAGCTGCTATGATGTCTAGGGTATATATTTTTCAGAGGCACTAGGCACACAATAGATGAGATATGACAACCCTATTTCCTCTATGTATCACCTAGAGGTCTTTGTATTGTACCTAGGAAATAGTAAGAGTTCAAAAAGTGTTCAATGAACAAAAACTACATCCTGTACCTGGTGAAAGATAGGGGGGAGATGATAAGGTAGATTAAAAACTCAATAATACAAAAAAAGTCCCCTTGGATATGCTATAAAGCAATATAAAAATATTTACTCTGTTTTGATACATATTACTGATAATTATATATTGGTACAATAGAACTTTATGTAATTTATAAATAAAGATATAAAATTTGGGGTTTGGGTTCAAATAATCTTTTATTAATAGGGTTAATTTTAAAAGGTATGGAGACTTTGGTGGGGGGTGCTGAAATAGCTTTCACTCATCTACCTATACATCTATCTACCTATTGATCCATCCATCTTTTTTTTTTTCAGCTTGAAATTTCTCTCACCTGAAATTCTTGTTTAAATCCAGATATGATGGAAGAGAAAACAGGAGGTACAATTGATCACCAGTGGTTATAAAATGGATTGTGGAAAGTCTCTTAACATCTAATTCCCCAAGCCTCACACACATCATAGCATCCAAGAAACTCTACTTGTCAAACTCTTAATATGTATTAGAAATATTTCACAACTCATAGTTGGAGAACTTGTCTTGATATACAGCTTGCATCTCTCTTGCTGAATTAAAACAATCACCTTCTTATAAGTCCTCAATAAGATTTGTAGGAGTTTTGGATTGTTATTTTTGGTTTGTCTGTTTATTTTCATAAAAGAACTATAATTGCCTTTGTTTGTGGATGAACCCAATACTCTAATTCACCCACTTAGTGGTCTTTTTTGTTACAATTTTCTGTTATAGATTGTCCCCTATATAGGTGACCTTCCCTTATAAACATAAAAAATGTAATACATATTTATATCGTGTTTGTGTTATAAATATATATGAAATTGAAAAGGATGAGATAAAATGTAATTCATAAAGTTTTAAATAATTTTTGTTATTTACCAATAGTTCAAATAATTTTTGTCTCACTAATATTAATATTTTAATTAAGAGCAAAATGATTGAGTGTCTTGTAATGTTTTTAACTTGATTTAACCCTTTGTGGTACAGCAATTCAAAGCTATGGGTCTAAATTCAGCATGTTTCGATACACGATTTTAAATAGCTGTTGTAACTGAAAAATATTCTTCCTAAGCTTCATAGACCCATATGGGAGAGGTGCAACATAGGCACTGCTTGTTGAATCACAATAGCATTTTTCAATCTCATCTGCCAATTAGGTAAAAGAGTTTTGTTGAAATCCAGCAAATATATCTCTGTCTTCCCTGATAACAATCTTTCATGCTAGTTAGAAAGTACTGTGCATCTTTAACTAGAAGAGGTCTCATTTCCTCCAGTTCAGTACTTCCTGGTTCAACCTCTAGTCTTGGCCCATGTGACTGCCTCCAAGACCATGTTTTGGTTAAAGAGAAGGGAATAGTTTTGCTATTAAGGCTGCAAATGTGTGTGTGTGTGTGCGCGCGCGCACGCATGCGGATGTGCACGCACTCACACATGCACACACGTGTATCCATAGGCACATATGTATTTTGAGATTTGTTAAAAGCATGTAAATGAAAACTGGCATTTATCAATTGACCTATGCCTCAACAAAAATGAAAGTTTATATGAACCTCTTAAGTGAACTTTTCTGACTTAATAATACTTGGAGATACGTTAGAGTAAGAGGGCAAAAGGGAAGGTAGGGAGAGAGAGAGAGAGGGGAAAAGAGTCCTTTTATGCTACAGCAGAATGAATATTTACAATATTAATATGTAAGAAGGATAGAGTACAGGAGCAATAAAGCCAGAGGCCATATCTGTCTCCTTCCTAAGTACTCCATTTAGAATCTGATCTTTGCACGGTTTCCAAATCCAGTGGTTGAAACCAACCATGATGAATGGACCGTAATAATTATATGATACGCTTCATATGGTACCTGTCAGAATCACATACTATCTGGAGCATCATTTATGAGAGGACGGGAATGTGCTTCTCAGCTTAAAAGTTGACTTGATAATAAAAAAGAATCATGAAATCAAATTTAAGCACATCTAATCGCAGCTTGTTAAAAAAGGCAGCCAGAGAAACTTCTTATTTTCTATAGCCAATTCCATTCCTTTCATGAAAACTTGATTTTACAGGTACCTGAATGGATTGCTTTCAACTGATTTTACAGTTGAAAGAGGTAAAGTGGACACTCTCAGTTCATAGTGTGAACTCAGTTTCAGGAATTTCTGTGTTTCCCTTAGAGCATCAATCTTATTTATCAAAAGGGGAAAGGTTAACTCTAACAAATGAAAGAGCCAAAGGAATAAGACTCAAGGATTGAGATCTGTGATGCATCAGACCATGTTGTCTCTTAATAAGTAAATGTACAAATATCTGCTTTGCATGAAACTAAAGAAGGTGGAGGAAGGGTATTGAGTAGCACAGACAAGGAAACAGGTGCAGGGTACTTAAGTTATTTGACCTCATTGTAGAGCTTGTTAGTGGTGAGGCAGGTGCTCCAGTGTAGATTTTCTCCCTCTGAGACCAAGTTCTTTCCATGAGCCTCCCTACTTTCCCCTCACACAGAGCACAGTTGCAAAAGGGGCAGTGGGCTCTGTTCAAGGGTATACAACTCTACTTGTGCATGTGTCCAGCAGCCTGCAAAGGCTGCTGACAGGTCAGACTAGGAACAATGGCAGTGGCCTTGCAATCTAGACAGTCTCCTAATTGTGACAGGAGCTCTGATAACTCAGCTAACTGATGGCTGTTATCATCCCGTACTTAAATTGTGTTTTTAAGGAAATATCACTAACTTTCTCTTATGGTATCTTAAGTTCCAAACTTCAGGTCTCTACAACAGTGATTCTCAACCCAGGCCACCACATTAGTCATCTGAGCGAGCCTTAAAATTATGGAAGCCTGGGACCCCACCTCAAGGAAAATGCAATTGCTAGGATGTAGCCCAGAGTGGAGTTTTTTTCATTTGGTTGGTTGTTTTTTTGGTGGTTGGTAGTATTTTTTAAAGTGCCCCCAAGTGATGCTGATGTGCAGCCACGAGTTGAGAATCACCTTTATACTGCTCCACTGTTAAGCTGTCCGTATGAAAGACTCTACGGCGAGTGATAGACCAAAGTCATAGCTAATATCCCAGGTCTTTTGAGCCTTTCTTTAGGAAAATTGTTCTAAGACTGTGTTCTCAAACTTTCCTATTCATGAGGATCCTCTGGAGAGCTTGCTAGAACACAGATTTCCATGCCCTCGCCCAAGGTTTCTACTTCAGTAGGTCTAGGATGAGACCAGAGAATTTGTATTTCACAGGGGATGCTGTTGCTGCTGGTCTAGGGACCACACTTTAAGAACCACTACTCTGAGCAGTTGATAAAAGCCCACCAGGTTTCTTCTTCCTTAATGATCTTTCCCCACAGAAGGCAAGATTCTTTGACAACTAACTGCCAAGTCCCCTTCTGATCAGTACCTAACCTCTCGCAAATGTACATCCCTCTGAGTAGCTTTAGTAAGCGTCTAGATTTAGTAAGCGTCTAGATTTAGTAAGCGTCTAGATTTAGTAAGCAGATTTTATCAGCTAGACTCTGCCATTTACTTCTAGTTCTTAAAGAACAGCTCTCTTTCCCTCAAAATATTTCTAATGCATTTGAAGAGTAACCTTCTAAAGACATGATCTTTTTCCACAGATGCAGCACAACTGCGATTACACTACACTGTCTCTTGTCCGTGCCAGGTAGATTTTGCTTCTTCGTGCAGTACAAATAAGTGGGTAAAAATGCCCCTGATTTTCCTTCTAAATGCATTAATTCAAGAAACCTGCTGTTGGTTAATAGGAAACTGATATTCAAAGCCTGGGGGACACCAAGGTAAACATAAATCGGGAAGATATGAGGATCATTTAAAATGTAGACTAAAAACGGAACTAACATTTATTGAGTGCCTACCAGGAGCCAGAGCATTACACATTTTTAATTCACAAGATGGCCATCTGTGTTTTAGCAAGTGTTCCAGGTAATTCTTATGCAGACTAACGTTGGAGAACCATTAATCTAAAGAAATAAATATTTGAATGTTGGTATTTTAGAAAAAAAAAACACTTTGGCATTTTTAACGGGTCTGGTAAGGTTTCCCCTGAAAGAGAAACATTTAATGAGAAAAGATAGCTGGGAACTTGGGGAGATTACTGGGGGCGGACAGGAGCGATGTATAGAGAAGAAACAGAGCTGTCATCTGTTTCAAGCAATCCATGTGTGTGCCCTACCGCCTTACTATGGGTACTCTCAGAATATGCTAGGGGACCCCTTTTGGAGAGGTGGAAAAAGGAGCTTTTATTTTATTTTATTTTAAACTATAGTTGATTTACAATGTTGTGTTAATTTCTGCTGTACAGCAAAGTGATTCCAAGATATATATATACACACATATATATATATTTTTCAGATTCTTTTCCATCATAGGTTATTACAAGGTAGTGCGTATAGTTCCCTGTGCTATACAGTAGGTTCTTGTTGTTTATCCATTCTATATATAATAGTCTACATCTGCTAACCCCAAATTCCCAATCCTTCTCTCCCCCTTGGCAACCACAAGTCTGTTCCAAGAGTGATGTTTTAGACATAGCCTGACTCCGTGACTTTCAGGGATTACACCATTCTGAATGTTCATAGGACGGCCTCACAAGTATGTCAAAAATAGAGACGGAGTTCAGAAAGAAATCGGACTTGTGGGGAAGGATGGGTGATACAAAGCAGGGGAACGAGGGAAAATGCTGCCGGAGTCAGACAGATTCAGACTTAATTCCAAAAGTCACTTCCTAGCTGGTGATCTCAGGCAAATTACTTAATATAACTCAGGTTTTGTCCTTATCTGTAAAAGGGGATAATCATACCTACCTCAGAGAATTGTTGAGAGGATTACAAGAGATAATGACATGCTTGGTACCCAGTAGGAACTCAATTGTCCAAAGGCAGCTGGCAGACCCACTCTCCCTCTGGCATAATGGAAGTAGTCCTACCTTTTTTCTTAAGCTGAAGCTTTTCTAGGTGGGTTTTTGCTTTTCATTATCTGCTTTGTCTTGTATGAATAGAAATGACCAAAGAGAAAGAGCTCCGTCTTCCCCTGCGAGTAGGTGGGAACTGGTTAGTAGCAGCTTGTTCTCTCATCCGGCTCTCAACATTTCCAGTCATTCCCTCCCGGGGGGGATGCCACCACAGGCGTGTCTATGTACTCTCCAACACACCCAGCTCTGCTCAGAGACTCAGCCTTAATTAGTCATTTACCTAGCATAACTCAGCAAATCTGTGTTCTCAGTAGAACTATCCTATATAAAACTTAATTTATCTATTTCCCATTTTGCCTCAAAAAGGAGGAGGAGAATGGAGAAGGAGAGGCAGAATGGAGGAGACGTAGGTCTTATTTTTTCTTCAATGTGCCTGGTTTGGATTGGGGAATTTTTAAAGTAAATACTTATGATTCATAGATGAATTCTGCATGCCAGCTACCTGTCAAGTGTAGCAAGTCCTCAGCCAGCTACTGCATTAGGTTTTGGTTTAAAGCCACTCTAAATGATTTATTGTTTTTAAATTATTTACATGGTATTGTTCCTTTCTTGTAAAATGCAATAGTGCTGTCAGGAACAGCACAGCAGCAAGGTTATGAATGGAACTACAAGTAAATCAAGGTAATTAGAAGCTACCAGTTGCAAATACATACAAGTTCTCCACCAGCCAGCCACCAATTCACTGACGATAATAAAATTTGCATGATTTCCTGACATTATACTCACCACATATTTTCATTGCATGCTTACTGTAATTACTTAGGTCATAATCTCATGCTCATGGCAAGCAGAACTTTCACTGAACCCAGCCGTGACTATTACAGATGCTTAGAAATGAAGCAGGTGGAATTAAGGGAAGAGTTCCCTACATAGTTTTAGGGATCTGTGATGTATCAACTGAATTTTGACAGCTAAGAAAAAGGGAAATATTCTCAACTACTCCCCAGCTACAATCAGGTCAAATTTTAACGAGACAAACGTATCTCAAAGACAGGATTTGGATCCTGAGTTTTGTGATGATTGATTCCTACCATTTGTTTTCTGGTTCTTTGATGTAAATTTTTTTTAAATTGAAGGTGATATTAATCCCTGATATGTAGGTGTAACAACGGAAAGAAAAATTGTACGTTATTCATCAAAAATCAGAATGGACAAGTAAAAAGGATTCAATACCTTAGAAGATCAGTGGGCATCTCCAGATGTATAGGCTGACATACATGTCATTCATTACCCATAATCCTTATCCAACCAGTCATTTTGTTATTTCTCAGAGCTTGGTGCATCTCTCCTGTATACCAACACACAGATTCATAAACTCTCCACGTGCAGGCTCAGAAAACCGAATTTACATCTGACCATTTGCACTTCTTTTCTAAACCCTATATGCCCCCTGCACCCTACCCCCCATAGCTGTCTCAATAGAGAAGGTAACATTTAGGTTTTGAACGGTGTAATATATAACAGAGTTTCAAGGATGAACACACTGCTTTTAAGCTAAAACTTGGGGAACACAGGGGCAAAAAACAAACCTGATTTGATTCTCAGTTTTGCCCTGTGATCCTAGAAGACTTAATCCCTCAGCCTCAGTTTCATCAGCCTGAGAAGGGAGAAATTACTCATTCACCTACAGTGGTTGTGAGGGCTAAAGATATAGGATGAAAGCACTGAGCACTGTACCTGGCCTATTAGAAGTAATGGTCGATTATGAAATAAAAAAATAGAGCTAATTATCTGGAAACGACCTTATTTCATAAGTCTTTTAGCAAGTCCACATAGAATGGAAAGCTTTACTATGGAAAGTTTGTGTCTGAGTTAAGAGAAAACCATGAGACAGCAAGAAAAGGAGCCTTACTTTCTAGAATTCAATAACACTCCACCAGACCTGAACAAAAAAGGAGAATTTTATAAATGAGTCCTCTCTCCCCCCCACCATGGAAAGCAGCTTGTGGCATAGCAATAAAAGCAACTTAACGTTGAGATAATCATATCTTAGGAAGTTAATACCCCAAATCACAGTACTCCCAAACACAGAGGTATGTACTGGTAAATCTCTGAAGCAGTGAAATTCATGAAGGATCCCCAGATCTTAGCCGGGCTCTGGTCAAAGTGACAACCATAGTTACTGGATTTACCTCCTCTAGAACTGTTTTTTTATTTTATTTTTTTTACACCTTTATTGGAGTATAATTGCTTTACAATGGTGTGTTAGTTTCTGCTTTATAACAAAGTGAATCGGTTATACATATGTTCCCATATCTCTTCCCTCTTGCGTCTCCCTCCCTCCCACCCTCCCTATCCCACCCCTCCAGGTGGTCACAAAGCACCGAGCTGATATCCCTGTGCTATGCGGCTGCTTCCCACTAGCTATCTACCTTACGTTTGGTAGTGTATATATGTCCATGTCTCTCTCGCTTTGTCACAGCTTACCCTTCCCCCTCCCCATATCCTCAAGTCCATTCTCTAGTAGGTCTGTGTTTGTATTCCTATCTTACCCCTAGGTTCTTCATGACATTTTTTTTTTCTTAAATTCCATATATATGTGTTAGCATACGGTATTTGTCTTTCTCTTTCTGACTTACTTCACTCTGTATGACAGACTCTAGGTCTGTTACAATGCAGATATCTCTTTGCTTTGTGTGAATATGTTGGGGGAGGGGTTGCTTTTGTAATGGTAAGGTATATGAACTTGTAGTAACATACATGCAATCTTTAGAAAAGTGGAATAAAAATCCATTGTAAATAGTTTGTGTTAATTACCATTAAAGATTACATCAAGCTCTGCGGTAGGTTTACTCATCTTTAATTATATCCATTTTTAGACCAGTAGTAATTTATGAGATTTCTGGAATGTGTTTAGTAATCCACTGAGGAGACTGACTTAGTCACAGAAGAAAGAGTTTCAGAGTGTCCAATTGCTATGACTGTTGACTTCTATCACTTGCTACCCACATTTTTACATGAATAGAGAATGCATCAAAAGTACAGAGTTCAATTAACACAATAGTAAGCATGATGCTATTATGTAGATGGGACATATTTTTTATTGGATCATATGAGTGGTCATAACTTCTGCTAAAAATATGTGTGTCATTTTCCTTAAAGTGCCCTTTCCTTTGCCCCCTACTGTATTCTGAAGACAAAACAGACTATCTTTTGTAGAACTCAGCCGTCCGTTCATTTTCTTGTTGTTGTTGAGAACAAGAGTGTTCTCATTTCTCCCACTCAAGATATGTGGAAAATGAATCTTAACCCTCTCAGAGACAAGATCAGAAGCTTGGTTTAAAGCCACTCTAAATGATTTATTGTTTTTATATTATTTACATGGTATTGTTCCTTTCTTGTAAAATGAGTACCTCACTACTAGAATGTGTGGCTTATCACTGAAATATTCAAGCACATCTTAAGGTCAGTTCCTATGAGGGCTATTACCATGGTTTTCTACTTCAGTGAGATTTTCAAAAAATGGCTTAAATTATAATTAATGTAGCAGCTGGTCAATCAACATATCTAAAACTAGTGAGTTTTATGTAATTTTAAAGGCTTAAATTTGGATAGTGCCTTAGAAGCAATTTAAGATGCAACTTCCTACATCTTACTATAAACATTTCTATCTTTGTCTTGTTTTTTGTCACATTTGTGTTTATAACTGTAAGATTTTCTCTCTCTCTCTCTCTTTAATTTGGAAAATATTCACTGTAAGAAAGGAAAACAAGTCTTAAAAGAGAATTGAGTTTCTATATCAATAGTTAATGGGAGCTACATTAGGAAGTGTGATTTATTTGGGGAAAGTCAAGTTGAAAACAAGATTTAAATCTAGTAGGAGAGTTTAAAAGTTTTGGTTACCTCTAAATTGAAATAATCTCATCAACTCCTTCTACCCCAGGGTGGAATGTTATTAAAAGACTTTCGAAAGTTGACCTACATCAGAAAAGAAAGTAATCTTCGTTAATTCTTTCATTCATTCAATTAACTGTACTGATTAAACTAACCATGTCTTATTGATATCCTCTCCCCCTTCTCACCCTGTAGTCTGTAATTATTAAGTAGATCATTTCTGAGTGCACCATGTTCCAAAGTTAGAAGGACTCTGTGTTCTTACAGAAGACTTTGTCTTATTCCTATTCATCCACTAAGGTCTTCCTAAAGGAAGCTTACAGAGGTCTGTGGAGTTTTGGTGGAAGAACAAAGAGTTCTCCACAATATCATTTACAGCCTAAACAGAGGTTCAACCCTAAATGTAGCCAGTTTGGAAGCTGGACTGGAGGGAAAACAACAGAAAACCCAGCTGTGATGGTGAATTTTATGTGTCAACTTGACTGGACTAAGGGATGCCCAGATAACTGGCAAAACATTATTTCTAAATGTGTTTGGGAGAGTGTTTCCAGGAGAGATTACCATTTGAATGGGTAGACTGAGTAAAGAAGATCACCCTCCCCAATGTGCTTGGGCATCCTTCAATCCACTGAGGGCTTATATAGAATAAAAGATGGAGGGAGGGTAAATTTATTTTCTCTGTTTGAGCTGGGGCATCCATCTTTTCCTGCCCTCAGACATCAGTGTTCCTGGTTCTAGGCCTTTGGACTCAGACTGAATTATACCATTGGCTTTCCTCATTCTCCAGCTTGTAGATGACAGATGGGGGGACTCTCAGACTCCATAATCATACAAATCAATTCCTATATAAATTGCCTCTTTAGATAGATAGATAGATGATAGTTACATAGACAGATAGATAGATTGATCCTATTGGTTCTGTTTCTCTAGAGAACCCTGACTAATTCACCAGCTCATGCTGCTGGGGAACTTTACAAATCATCAACTTAATCCCCATTAAGATGTCCAACCCCTTCCAGTTAATTCATGGCAGGGCCAAGGTCAGGACACTGACTCACATCTGCCAATTGCAGCTCTTTCTATTACAAGCAGTTCACCCAATGGCTCCCCACCTTGGAGAATGCACCCAGTAAATGGAACAACTAACAGAAGAAGTCTTCTTTAGTCATTTTTACAGATTTGTACATAGTTTGTGTTTGATAAATATTATCTGATAATAAAATGCATAGCTTCTTAAAACTGTAATAACCCAACATATGCATTTCTAAAAAATCACGCAATACACAAAATTATGCAATAAAAACCACAGGATAAAATTGGGAGGTTGTTAGGAATACAACACTCAAAACTTCCTCAGGTGACCCATTAAAAAAGGGATAGAAATCTAATAAAAATGACAGCACAGATTATACATGTTAAATGGTTAAGAAATATATACATATGTATAGATATAAATATAAATATGCCATTTTACCTTTTCAAAAGTCTTAAGTTTGCTTATACTTAAGTTTCCAGTATAAGTAACAGAGAAAGAAAGCGATAGAAAAAAAGTGAGACAATACTTTTATAATAAAAGAGCGCTAAAGAGAGGAAAAGAACACAGATGAAAAAAATACCAAAAAGGCTAAGAGGAGAAAGGGGGAAATTAAAAGGAGGGAGGGTGCCAGACTGTGTGACCAGGGTGGCTGTAGGGAGGGGTGTGGCTTGTGAGTTATTGCCAAGTGGTTTGTACCAGTCTGCTGCGGCTGCCGTCACCAAAACCTACAGAACGGATGGCTTGAACAACAGAGAGGGTAGAGGGAGCTCTCTGCTGCCTCTTACTCTTCTTATAAGGACACCAATCCCAACCAATCCATCAAATTAGGGCCCCACTCTTATATGCTTGGCTAACTTTAATTATCTCCTTAAAGGTCCTATCCTCAAATACATGGGGGATAGAACTTGGACATATGAATTTGTGGGAGACACAATTCAGTCCATAAAATGGTTGAAGGAGGGTTGTCTAAATCAAGTGGAAAGTTGTAAAACCAGATGTGGACAGGTGTGACTCACTGACTTCATGAGAAGTGTGCAGTATATGTTGTGTATGTCTATGCAGTTTGGTTATCTGAAATGCATAATATTTCTCATGGATGAAATTTCATATGAGCAAACACAAATTCTCATTTTGTTCAAGTTGTTCCTTTACATATCAATCAAGTTGGAACAAATTAGCGTTCTCAAAAGAAGCATCGCAACAAAACTGACCATATTCATTCATTCAATCAATAAATATTGGGTGCCTCCTACATGCCAGGCGCATTGCTTGGTGCCTGAGATACTGCAATGAATAAACCAAACAAGGTGGCTTCCCTCAAGGAGCTTACATTCTACTGGGAAGAGACAGACTACTTACATTCCCCTGGGGAAACCAGTAAACACAGAAGGATGTAAGATAATTAAGGAGTGTGTAAGATGAGCTAAAGAAAATAAAGAGAGGATGATATGAACTTGGGGAAGAGGCTTTAAACATAGCTATCAGAGAAGGCATCTCTGAGGAAAAAGAGAGAGTGCAGTTGGTGGAGAACTGGAGGGAAGGCATTCCAGGCCATTGTGTTTGGAGCAGAGGGAGTGAGGCTGCTGGAGAGTGGGAGATGTGATGGGAGAGTGAAGAAAGGACCAGGTCCATTCTAGTGGGCAGAGAAGGAAATAAAGTGTTCTGAGCAGGACTTTGACATGATTTAAGTTTTGAAAATTTTACTCTGATTTCTCTTGTAAAATCCACTCTTGCGAGAAGAGAGACCAGTTGGGAGGCTGTAGCAATAAATGGAGCGAGAAGTGAGGGTGGCTTGGACTGAGGTATGGAGTAGAGAGAGAGGATTCAGGATTTATTTCAAAGGTTTGGGCAAAAGGAGTTTCTGGTAGGTTGGATGAGGGTTATGAAAGAAAGAGGAGGCACAAGAATGATTCCTATTAGATTTTTGGCTCATGTCACTAAATATATCATCATGCTGTTTATTAAACTGTGGCAGTCTGGACGCTTCAGCTGTTTGGGAACAAGGGTTGAGTTTTGGACAGTCTAGAGCTCAAATTCCTGTTAGAAATCCAAGGAGCAACGTTGAATAGGCAGCTGATTATGTGAGCCTGGAGCTCTGGGAGAGGTTGAGGCTGGAGATTTAAATTGGAGAGTCATCAGCATACAAATCACACAGAGAGTGAGTTTTGAGAGAGAGAGTTGAAAGGAACGGAAAACTGAGCCCTGGGGTCCTGCAAGATTTAGAGGTCAGCTGCAAGAGGGGTAGCCCAAGAGATGAGGAAGGAACGGCTCCTGAGTGTCACAGCAGTGAAGAGGGAATCTGCACGGAGCTAGCCACTGAGCTGGCAGGAAGACCAAGGGCGTGTGGCACTTTGGAAAATAGCTAAAACATGCGGTTCACAAAGGCGGGAGTGACCAACTTTTTAAGAGACTTTCAGAAATGGTGGTGGTAAGTCTCAAAATGATTACATTCCTTGCATAATTCTAGGAAAATACAGTCCAAATGGTTTGGTATAACACATACAAACACAAGACAGATGGCCAATATCTTGGTGGAGTGAAGGGTTGATGCTTTAAGATCACACTTCGGATAAAAAATAATTTAGGGGTTGTATAGCCACTGAAACTTCTGAATTTGGCATTGCTTATGAGTATAACGGTCTTTATGCCCATGAAAATGTTGAAATACGTCCCCCCAAATGTGGAAGGTGAAACTTCTAGATCCTATTCTTGTTCCTCTCTGAGTTTTCATTGGCAATCCAAGGTAACCCTTGGTGTTTAGTGCCCATAGTACATTTTCCTGGAGAATGGATTCCCTGGAAACAATCTGTGGCTGACAGTAGCACACAGAAGGTTTATTGGGGAGTACGTTCGAGAGCAACTTCCCTAAGTATGGTTGCCAAACTTAGCAAATAAAAATACAGGGAGCCCGTGCAACATCTGAATACACTAATACTAAAACATTATCTGGTTTATACCTGGAATTTTAATTAAACTGAAAATGTTGTATTTTATCTGCATCCTTACCTGTAAGGAGGTGAAGAAGGCAGGTTAGAAGGAGGTGATCTTTGTATGATTACAACAAAGGCCTCAGATGATCCTGGGGGCTCTTTGAAGCTAGCGTGGTCCTCCTTATTTATTGCAAATTGTGGCAAGTGGGCTAGGCCATTGAATCTCTGAATCAGCCAGTCACTGGCCTCATGGTGCCCCTGGGAGTGGGTATAATCTTGGACAGGACTGTTCTCTAAGGGCCAAGGGCCACAGCCTTGAGTAGGTGCATTTCTGGCAGCTGGGGAATGAGTGTCACAGCACTGAAGAAGGAATCTGCACGGAGCACCACAGGGTTCAAGGTTCAAATGCCAACACTTTAGAAACTATTCATTTCCTTCAAAGTGTTTTAACTATACATCTAATTAGGTAAGGTAGCTAAATATATTGTGAAAACCAAAAGTGCTAAGTTAAAACCAAAAAGCACTGTTCCAATATAAGGTAGTAGTAGTAATTAGAGTAGTCAAGTTCTGATACTAATATTATTGCCTACCTGGCCCAGCCCCTCCACTATAGCATGTATAGGGCTTATTTGCTGAATTGTCCATCTTCCCATCTAGACTAGAAGCTTCTTGACAGAAGAAGCCATGTCTTATTTATCTCTGTGTACCCAACACTTGGTACTGTATTAGGTATACAGTAGGTACTCAACCAGTGTCAATGGAAAATAAAGAGGCAGGAGATGAATAAGTAAGTCATCCAAATGATGGTTTACAACAACTAGACCCACCCTCCATTAGGGTGCAAGGAAGGTAATATATTAGGTCCCAAATCAATGTGAGACTTCATTTTCATTTTTCCTTATATTTTCTTCAGTGATACACAACTGGTAATACCCTCTCTGGCCTGTGAGTTTCTTTATTAGGCAATCAGAACCTTGACCATATCTTAAATCATTTGGTTTATTAGATATTCACTTAGTGCATTACTGTTTCAATGCACCATTCATGACAGGTTTTAAAGAGTTAAGGAGACAAGAACCCTTTCCCATTTGTATGCCTGCCTTTGGGAAATTTTGAGAGTTTCCTTCCTAAATGGAAGGTGACATTGTACATTACCTTAACAGTGAAAGCCCTGGTGAGAAGTCCGAGAGGCCTCTATTTCTCTCTTAACCTGCAACCTCACCTCTTATGAATGCTTCCTTCCATTACCCCTTGAGTGAGTCACACTGATGCTTGATGATAATCCTCTGGTGGACATACTTCTCCTCCCAGAATGAGTGTTGACATGAAGAAGTCTCCAGATTCCCTACAGCCAGATCAGTGATCCCAAATTTTAACCACATTGGATCCTGCCTGCACATCCTGCCTCTGGCTCGACACCCACCTTTCCTCCCACAGCATGACCATGACCACAGAGGCAGACACTTGCAGGGTGGTCCTCTGAGCACACCCTGAGGTCAAGAGACACGACATACTTATTGACTGCGGGCCAACGTTACAGGAACACTGCCTGAAAGAACTGCAAGGGTGCCTCTGGAACACTCAAGGTAGACACCGCAACATTTGCCAACCCCCTCACATGTCCTGGGGGAGGTTGGTTTGCAGTAATTTTAGCAGCCCCCGAAGCAACAGCTGTTCTCAAAGGGAGTCTGATATAATCCTTTGTTTAAGACCAACAGTGGGAAGTAGTTTTGTTTTGTTTTGTTTTTAAGTTCTAAATTGTTAACAATTTTTCCAGCTTCCTGAAAACAGGTAGAATAGAGCTGAACATTTAGGCAAGACTCAGGGCCACGTTCACGTTTTGATTTTTTACCCACACACTTGTTCCTATCCCATGGACATCTTTGTCATGGGAAAAATATTAGACTCTGGGAAGCACAAGTCAGTTTTTCCCATTTCTAAGCAATACTGAAATCAGTTGGCCATTGATCTTCCAATCCCAGCGATCAGGTCAGTGTTACAATAGATAGAATTAGAGGTCTCCATAGAAAAATGTACGTCCCATTTTCCTGTGTTCTATTGTCTTCCTAATTGTCTTTCAATGAGTGTAGAATAATCTTCCATCTTTTTCAATAACCATTAGAAAGCATGCTTTCCAAAGGGAGCACCAAAGAATTTTGTGAAGTACTTCCAAAGTTATAATGTAACCTGCAGCTTAAGCTTTGGAGTCTATCGTGGTAAATAGTATCCTAACATATTACATTCTTTTGGCAAGAATAAGTGTCATTTTTAACTAACTGAGAACTGGATAAAACACGCAAAAGAAATAATCCACTACCCTGACAATAGAAGCAAGAATGTAAGTTTCCTCCCAAACAGGTGCTATGTTTAGTTCTATCCCTAGAACCCCAGCGCTATGCCAGTGTCTTGTAAGGGGTTAAATGAACATTGAATATCTTTATTAGAAATTTATTAGAGATTTCTGCCATAAATTATTAGCAACCAAGAAATCATTCCCCCTTTTAGTTTGAGTGGGTTCCTTTGGACCTTGGAGTTTGCTGGACAGAGTTGATTTCTCATCATTAAATGTTAAACTCTCTTGACTAGTAGAGAGATCTTGTGGTTTGTGCTCTGTACCAGCACATCGGGCTCTGTCTTTTTCTCATTTGCTCTCTTGCTCTCCAGACAGTAAAGGCTGAGAATCTCAGGTAGCATGATTTCCAAGGTGAAAGCAAACTCTCACTCAGAGCTGACTCAGTTTTATAACCCAGTGATATATAAATGTGGCAACATAACATTTACAGGAATTGCAGGTCTCAGAGGATATTTATAGTAGTCATTGCCATGACTGTTATTCTTTCATTACCCAAACAGAAAACATGTTTTCGCCCCTTTGTAATGCATCTTATATGCGAAGAGAGAGAAAGAGAATAGACAGAAAACATACAACTTTTGACTGCTTTTCGCTTCTAGACTTTAAACTCGTCCTGTCCCATTCTCCATTAGGATGTTGACTATTAGGGAGGTCTTTGTATCTTCTTCTGGTGCATTTAATATTCTAGTATATTTCCACTTGCTCTCAGGAGCCTTTTACAGAGAAGAATGTAGAACAGCTAGCAAACTTTTAAAAATGTAAATATATAACCTGTGTCAAAGTATGGAAACAGGTTATGGAATGCATGCATCCCACAAAGAGAGCCCTATGGAAGACGAAGCAGGGCTGTGGCAGCAGAATGATAATTGCACTCCGGAGAGTAAAAGACATTGTGTTGCCTCCTCAGCAGAAATTCACCTCCCTGTATGAAAATCTGTTAAATTTTCCAGTTTCCCACAGAGGAAATGATAGAGAATTTAATGAGAAACACATTGGAACGGGACCTGTCACTGTGTGATTATGCATTCACTAATCTCTCTGTAGGGTACAGAAAAAGGCGGTCTTCTCTGAGAGAGTTTATCTGACAAAAGGGAAAAAAACATGTCTAGAAACAAATTACCAAAAAGTAATGTCTTCACCCTCCCACTGATACCTACTGACACCCCACTGGACTGTTTATTTGGCCTGCAAACAGCAAAATCATCAGAATTTGCACAGTCACCTGTTTTTCCGATTGTCAATGAAACTGAAGTTTCATACGATGACTAATTTATTGATATTTAAATGCAGCTTGCAAGTGCCTGATATTTCTAGTCTGGACTTGGGATTTGTGTGTGGGAAATCCAAGTAGAGTGAGGGAAGCAGCCAGTGTTCTTACTCTTGTTGTTGGAGCCATTTTGTATCTCACAGGAATTCTCTTAACCATCATCAACCTCTTCATCAAGTAAATCTTATTCAGTGCTAATATCCATCCTACAAGCTTTTTTTTGAGCACCTAACATATTCCATATAGGGACCTGTAGATATAATTATATAGCCAGTACTTTGAATAAATAGAATATCCAATAGCCTCCACGAAGTGTTTAATTCAGAGGAACACATTATTCAAAATTGCTATATCAGCTAAGAACATTTCTTAAGTTCCTTTTATTAGCCTGAACTTGGGTTGGGCAACGTGCAAGGAGAGAGCAGCTATATTCCCTGCAGGAGTTCAAAATCTAAGACTATGTTGATGTCAACCTCTACAAGGAACATACTGAACAAGTATTGAGCAAATGAAGAACTGTTTCACTAGCTGAGTGTCTTGGCGAAGCAGGGTCTCAGAAAATACTGAATTATTGGGATAGTAAGGGAATGGTGGTGGAATGTCATGAGTTATACATATTTGAAGGAGTGGTGTCAAGATGAGATTATTCATATTTCTTCTTGAATTTCTAGAAGGCTTCATGGAGAAAGTGTGATTTTGGTGAAAACAGAGATGTTCAATAATTACATGTTTAGTTAAGGTCATGAACTATGTATTATCAACAGTGATGTTACTCTGACCGTTCCTATCTGGATTAATAGGAAATTTGATTTAATTAATAGGAAATTACTGCAAATTTGCAAAGTTCCTTATGAAAAGGTAAGCCCAGGGGAATTCCCTGGTGGTCGGTTGGTTAGGACTCACTGTCAAGGGCCCGGGTTCAATCCCTGGTCGGGGAACTAAGATCCCACAAGCTTCTTGGCAGTGCAAAAGAAAAAAAAAAAAAAGGAAGAAAAGTAAGCCCAGAATTGATTCCCATTTTTTAAATGTCTTGATCCAATCTCACACTCAGTTTATTTTTCTTCTTAATCTAAGACAAGGCCTTTTAAAAATATCTGTTTATTATTTCTTTCACAATTCTTTTCATGTGGTTGTGCAATTTCAGCTGGACAGACTTTTAGTTTTGCCTGAAGAGGGACCATGTCCTCTTTTTGGTACGTCAACATTTTAAGACTCAAACAATCACTGATGACAAAGCTGAAAATGACGCTTGAGATAGCATGGGTGAAACAAGGCCTAGAGATTGACCTCTAATAATCACACATCAGAGTCAGGAAAAAGACAACTTAATAAAATTAGAAGTATGTAAGAGCTATTGCTTCCTAATCTAGTATTTTTATTACATAAAATTGTTTAAATACTGATGGATGATTTGTAGCTCAGTTGTCTGATGGTATCTCTGAATGTTGTATGTGATTCTTTTTTTTTTCTCTTTACATCTTTATTGGAGTATAATTGCTTTACAATGGTGTGTTAGTTTCTGCTTTGTATGTGATTCTTGGATGTAAAAAATGCCTTCACTGACTCAGGCTGGGTTCTCCTCCCTTCTCTCCTGTGGAATGACATAGAGGAGGTAACGCTTTTCTTGGACTAATGCCTAATCATATGATAATCTTATTTCAAAAACCGACTAGTACAATTAGATGACTTACAAAAGAAAAATAGAGGAGTCATGTTCACTTACCTAAAAGTCTCTTTTGGGCTTCCCTGGTGGCGCAGTGGTTAAGAATCCACCTGCCAATGCAGGGGACATGGGTTCGAGCCCTGGTCCGGGAAGATCCCACATGCCGCGGAGCAGCTAAGCCCGTGTGCCACAACTACTAAGCCTGTGCTCTAGAGCCCACAAACCACTACTGAGCCCGCGTGCCACAACTACTGAAGCCCGCGTGCCTAGAGCCCATGCTCCACAACAAGAGAAGCCACTGAAATGAGAAGCCCGTGCACCGCAAGGAAGAGTGACCCCCACTCCTGCAACTAGAGAAAGCCCGTGTGCAGCAACGAAGACCCAACACAGCCAAAAATAAATAAATTTTAAAGAAAGAAAGAAAAGTTTCTTTCAAAATGTGCAAAAAGATGATTGGCTTAAAAAAAGATTTTAAGTGATCAAAATTTAGTTGTAGCAATGAAATAAATCTTGAAGAAGGTGTAGAATTCCTTGGACAAGATATTTTTGTTTTCTTCCCATTGCAGCATTGTCTACAATACTGTTTTTATTTTTAAAATTAACTGTACAAGAAATTTTCTGCAGCTGTAAAAATCGTGCCAGAATTCAAGTTTTTGGTTAGTGCAGTATTTTCATTTCGTGATTGAAAATGTGGGAAGTTATAGCTTAATTCCGCTGTCTTTTGGAAGGGTAAAAATGTTAATGTAAGACAATTGTTCAGTTTTCTATTTCAAGATCAACTTTATAGAAAATTTACCTACTAGATTTATGGTGTTTTATTTTCAGGTACAAGAAGTAAAAGCATCTAAGATGATATAACTGTTAAATTTAGAAATAACTTTTGTCAGCGTCCTTTATCACCATCACACAGTTTTATACAGCTGAGTCACTATAACTCAGCTAAAAGAACTAAAAGATAATTTATATATACCCACACTCTCAAATTAGTTTCTTGAGAAAAAAGTGACAGTATATTTTGCGAAATAAAAACCATGATATTATTACATCTTATTGAAAACCTCTATTTACCTCTACTGATGCTCCAAATAAAGATTATCTTAAATTAAATTAATGTAATTAATAAAGCTGAAATGTCATTCTGAAAGTGTTTGTCATCTCTCTTCTAGACAAATGAGGTTCCAAAATTGTAATGTAAGATTCATTGACATTTTTAGGTGAACACAATCTCAATTAAACAATTTTATTTAATATGAGATAGGTCTAGTTACTTCAAAATTACCAAAACTACATAAGCAAAGACCCCTTTTAAAAGGGCTAGGGGGCTTCCCTGGTGGCGCAGTGGTTGAGAGTCTGCCTGCCGATGCAGGGAACACGGGTTCGTGCCCCAGTCCGGGAAGATCCCACATGCCCGCGGAGTGGCTGGGCCCGTGAGCCATGGTTGCTGAGCCTGCACGTCCGGAGCCTGTGCTCCGCAGCGGGAGAGGCCACAACAGTGGGAGGCCTGCGTACCGCAAAAAAAAAAAAAAAAAGTGCTAGGTATTGGTAAGGAATTATATTTATACATATTTTCTCTACATGAGTTCTTTCAATTAATTAATTTAGGTAACTTTTTGCTTCAGTGAGCTTTAATTAAATATAATTGTGTATGGCCAGTAAACTAAAGAGAAGTGTAATTTAAAGTTATTTCTTTTTAACTTTAGCTTGGCTTTAAATTTTGAAATTAATGAATCCTGACTTGCATAATATATATTTGGTAGCTATTCTACTTGAACTTCCAAATGCTAATCAAATCAAACTAGGAGTACAAGATAAGGTAATTTTTTTAGTTTAACATAAATTACCAGCAACATTTGTCCAATACAATATATACATTAACTTAGTTTGTTGTTAATCATCATTAAAGTCATCTTTTCCTTGCCCATTTAGGGACATATGTCTACTGTTCTCCTGTTCTGCAATTTTATTTCTCATGTGTAGTAAGAACTTGATATACAGTGTACAATTTTTAACGATATATTAAAATAAACTAGAGGATTATTTTTAGCTTTATACCATGTATATATGTGATATACCAATTAGATAAGAGTAAGACATATCTGTGTTGGCAAAATTTCATTTCATTTAATCCAGGAGATTTTTAATGTATAAATTAGTTAAAACTATTGTAGCATTGTATTTTGTTTTTAAAAAATCATGTATTAAGGGATGTCCCTGGTGGCCCAGTGGTTAAGACTCCATGCTTCCACTGCAGGGGGCACGGGTTCCATGCCTGGTCGGGGAACTAGGATCCGGCATGCCTCGTGGTGCGACAAAAATAATAATAATAATAGATATTAAAAATTAAAAATTATGCATTAAATGCAAACAATGTTTAATCATATTATTAGTTTTATAATAAAACACCATACTAGAGTATACGTGTGATGTTTTAGTTTATGGATGGATTTTATATATATTGTATAAAATATATATGTGTATAGTTTCCATTAAAACAAAGCAGTCTGCTTAAATGGTAGTAAGTTCAATTTTGCTGAGTTTCTATTTTGCATTTGTGCATCAAAATAAAACATACTTTGTTTTTAAAAGAAGTTTAGCAATATTCTCTAAAAGAAAAGAAACATGCTTAAATACAAACCATAAACTTTCTGTGAATGCTTTTGTTCTTCCTATGAGACGTACTTTTAAACATTAGCTTTACCGTTTTTATTGCCACATTTCTGAAGATAAACACTTATGTTTCATAGAACTCCATAAAAATGATTACCCAAGAAAATAAATTATATAAATTCTTTTAAGTTAAATTTTCTGTGATTTATGCCCAATATCCAGTATTTGGGTTGACAATTAAGTGCCATTTTCAACTCATCAAATTCCCAAATTAAGTTTCCCATATCGCACAGCCAACTTTTTAAAAACATACATCAGAAATTTTCCTTATAAAAGGGCAGATCTATTCACTGGGATGGTTACCTTTAGGATAGGAAACTCAAAGTGTGTTTAACTGAGTAATAAGAATATTTTTGACAATGGGACTTGACATGGGTAACTGTTACATGATTCATCTCCTTCGGTTCTCTGTGTGTGTTTCCACTAAGTGGGTTGCTCCCTGTGGATCTATACAGTGGAGATAGCAGAGGGTCATAAAAGAGGTATTTTAAGCACTCTGGTTTCATAGTGTATGCTTGATGGACAGAATAAAATGTATTCCTCCAGCAGTTAAAGAATGAGGGCAGGGTAGATAAAAGGAGAAGTGAAGGCAAGGCAGAATTAGATATCAGTAAATGCTGCAAACTCAGTGTACTTGTACCTCTAATCCTCTTCCTTATCTCCAACTTTTAATTCCACCAAAAAAGTCCTTATATTTTCTCCTTACTTCCAATTCATTGTAGCCCAGCCACCAAAAAGACAGGATTCCATATAATAGCATGAATTTATACACACACACACACACGCACACATACAAACCCAAGCTCAACATTTGGTGCTGTTGAAGAGAATTTGAACATTTTAAGATGCAAGACTAACTTACATTATCTGAGGTATGGTAAAAAAAAATAATCACAATAAAAATTAAAAGTGCAATGAATAAGAAAAATGAAAAATAAATCCACATGTTATAAACAGGCTATAAACACATTTATAATTCATAAATTGCATTAAAATGGCTGTTTTATGTCTTATTAATTAAAAATAACAAAAGTAAGAAAATATGCTCAATGCAAGGTACTTTAAAAAAAACCAAAACCCAAAAAACAAACGTTAATAAAATATTTTTATCTGCATCAAAATAGTCTTTGGAAACCAAAAATAAAAATGTATCGTATGCTTTTTCAGGTTGATCTGTAAAAGTCAGAAAAATACATAATCCCCACCATTTAACTTTCTGGAAACAGAGTCCCAGTATGCACCAAGCATAAAGCAAAAGGCTTTATGTCATACTGAACTAAAGCAGTGAGCTCCCTGTATTGGTACAAAGAATTCCAGTTTAGTTCCTATCAGGAGACATTTTTGTTTCAGCCAAACTGAAACAAATGTCCTGACTTCAGTACAGTGTAGTGTAACTGAAGCTGTGTCCAAAAAGTTGTCTTCAGAGCACAAAGACACCTACAGAAACTCCTGAAGGGAAGGCATGGTTTCTCACAAGGCCAAGATGAGTATTATCCAAAGCGAAACTTGAGTCTGTATTTCACTGTGTTGGGACTTCTCCGAGGTGCGGAGAGGGGAACCTTTGGCTTGATGGGATTAGGTGGCTTTTTCTTTTCAGGAACAGTAACTGTGAAAGAAAGTTCTGGCTGCTCTGATTGCTTGAATCTTGGCAGAAAGTGGGTAGAGATGTGCTGAGGTTTAACACGGGGGCTGCAGCCCCGTTTAGCTTTCCCTCTCTTGTTCAGGGCCACGTACCACTCCCGCCCCGTTTTTTCAGTTCGATGTATCGCTGAGGCATAGGTATTATAGCTGTTTTCTTGAAATCGCTCCCTGAACTTGCAGTCATCTGTAAATTTGGCCTAGGGAATAAAAGAAGAAGAGGAAATTCAAGTAGTGATAATATTTTCAGCATGTAATAAAATGAGGTCTTTTACTGTAAAGAAAAAACAAGAGTTCCGTTGACCCCTGCCCTCCTACTCCGTTCTCTTTTATAAAGACACATTTGCTTCTTTTAGAGTTGCTTTAAAATTACTATTTTCGTTTCTATATTCCTACTTTCTTCATCTTTGTAATGCTGATTTCTGTTTATTATGTACAATCATGAAATAATATCAATGTATATAAAAGTGATAACAGGAACTCGTATATTTAAATTCTATTACTCTTTCTAATTACTTTGAAATTTTTAGTTAAAAAATTAACTTATAAGATTTTTCCCCCTCTTAAGCCATCAAGAAAATAAATAGTACTATATTATTCAGAGGAATGGGGTCATATTATCCTTTGAAACAAGAATACATTTTTCAATCTTATCAGCATGCTTCATGGTGCTGAGAAAGGGGTAGCATATGGCCCTATTAATATTGCATATGTTAGAGTTCTTTAGGAAAGAATGTATCTTCACACAGTGATACAGGAGAGTATATTTGATGGCAGGAAGAAAAAAATTACCTTTGGAGTCACTAACAATACTTCAGCCAGATCTCTCTCTCTCTCCACACACACACACACACACACACACACACACACACACACACACACACACAACTCTGCCCTTGAAATGCTCACAGAAACAGTGGATTAAGCAAAGGAGTAGACATCCATCACGATGCAGCTTGATAAATGGAATTATGACAGCGGTATGCAGAGGATACAATGATAGCATAGAGGAAGGGCATCTGAGAGGATGGAGGTAGCAGGGAAGAGGGCAGGAAGTCTTCCTAGAAAAGCTGACTTCTGAGCTGAGTCTTCAAGTCCAACAAGGTGTGAGCAAGGCAGGTGACGTGAGAAAGGATTTCAGGGAGCAGAACTGGTGTGTTCACAGGTCAGCAGGACAGCACTATAAGTAGTTCAGTGTGATTTCCACTTAGGACGCATGGAGAAAGGAAGAAGAGATGAGGACGACAAAGCAGGCCACAACAAGCTCTGAAAAGGCTGAGTTTGCCGTATTGAGGAAATTGAATGACCGCAGTACAGGGGAAGCAAGTGAGAATGTGTCAGACAGACCTGCAATCAAATGCCAATCCTGCCAGTTGAGTTCTCAGCTTTAGGCTCTTTATCCACAATCCTTGCAACTGTAGGGCTATTGTGAGAATCAAAATATTTTTCTAAGGAAAGGATCTGGAGCTTTAATCAAATACAAGATTCCATAGCCCCCAAAGAATTCAAATCCCTAACCTGGACTAGACCAACATGTTTCACAATTTCAGGGAACACCATTTGTATAAACGTCCTGGGCTTAGAAATACCAAATATCTTGACTCCTATATAAGAACACTACACACACACACACACACACACACACACACACACACACACACACACACCACAGATATGATTCTTTCTATATCAAACCAAGAGGTTCTAACATGGAATTAAAAGTCCTTTAATTCCCTTGCTTTTCTAATAATGCCAAACTTTCTTCTGCAATACAGATCCCAACGTTGTAATATAGAAGTCTGAACATTGCAAGGCAGTTTACACAGAACTACTGTTGATGGCCACATGGAATTTTTGAGTTGTGCAGGGTACTGGCAATATCAGGAGACAACCAGTTTCAGAGTATTTCCAACAGCACATTTATCTTATGTACGATAGTCTATCCAGGTTATTTACATTCGAGTGTAGTTCAATCAATAAAGCTCTTTATTTGGAGGCTATGAAGCTATATATAAGCACTTGTCTACTGACATACCCTGGACTGGGTCTCTAGCAGGCTGTAAGCCGTTATTTTAAAGAACCACTGCCAATGGCTTTCTCTCATCCCATCATAACCTACAAGCCCATGACCAGGACAAGGGTGCTATGTTGCCATTCCTTTAGAAGAGCACACATTTATTGTTCCTTATTTTTTTTTAATTAAAAAGTCTTTCTTACAAGTCAAACATAGATTTGTCTGCTTAGCTCTTGAAAGGACTTCAATGCTCTCCCATTCAATTAGATAATCCCAAAGTTTTACTTTAAAATAAAAGCTATAACCATCTGGAATATTTTCTGCTACAGAAAAGACCAAGCATTTTAGAAAGGTGTGGGAGATTTCACTAAAAACGGTAGCAGGTATATTTACCCTGCCTCAGATATTTTTCTTAAAATTTATTTGAATAACATTTTTAATGTATAATACATTATAGACCTGACTTCTACCCTTGTTTCACACACAAAAAATCATTTTCCTGAAATAAAGATAGCAGTGATTGCTTTATTCAATTTTGACAGTTAGATTTTTTTAAGTGTACTGCATAATTTAACCTTATTTTTTCCTTAATGGTGTCAAAAAAAATAAAGAAGGAACATGTCTTTTTTAATTGATGTGGCCAACAGACACACATGCGTGTGCATGCACACATACACACACACACACACACGGTATATTAACCTATAGCAATTCCATCTTACTGTCTTTCATGGGGTGAAAACCTACCGATGCCACCCCCGAAAATTATTCCATCTGAAAACTTTCTCTTTCCCCCTCAAGGTTCATGTTCTAAGTTCTTTCTTAAGAGAAGACTTAAAGAGGATGGCTGTTCAGGCTCTAGATTTTTCGAGGGTCACCTAACTGTCACATGGGATAGGGATGTTCAGAATTCTGAGGACCCACATTACTTGCTGGTCCTCAGCCATTCCAAACCCCACATTAAAACAGGAGTGAAGGCAGTCAGACTGTTTTGGATTTCTTGACTTCTAATTTAATATTTTGTCTGAAAAATTCTTCCAGCTATGATGGAACAAAACCATTTGAAACAAACATAGTGAGTTTTTCATCAGGAGATCTGGTTTCTTCTGGAGGGATGGACTGTCCCTGTCAGTATTCCCGGCCCTGTTCAGACAACACGGCGACTTTAAGCAGTTCATCTCTGTCCCTAATGTTACGTATGAGGCATCTTCACAACAGAGTCACCAAGCAGCAGAGCCATTTAAATATATTTACCATTTACCATTACACAATTTTAGATAATAAACTTTCCAGGTTACTTTTAATTTTTGAAATCTCCTTTGAATTGTAAAAAGTGCTTTAGCAATATATATACTTTTAAAACAATAGAACTGGATTATTTCCCTAGAAAATGGGAAAGGGATGTAAAGACTTTATCTACAGTTCAGCTGTGAAGTAGAGAGGTAAATCTAATTTCAAATAAGCTATGAAATCAGGACCCCCATAACCTCCACCCTACCACCATCAGCCACTACAACAAACGCATTCATTAAAATGTTCGTAAAGAGCCCCTATCTTTGTTTCAAACTCAGTTTTTTGTGGATTCATTCCACAGATATTTATCGACTGTATATCACATGCCAGACACTGTGCTGGTTGTCACTTTTACAATGAAAAACAATATAGCCATGGTCCTGCCCATGTTCTTTGTTGACTTAAATTATCTATGTTTTTCTCTATAATTTCTCCTTGATCTTGCAAGTGTAAAAATAAGTTATAGTCAACAAGCCATAATTGCAAAACTAACAAGTTTAAACTGGCTGATTTCTACGTACTTTAAAGGAGTCTTAACTGAAAAAAACAGATGAAAATTAAATTAAACTACTTTTGCCTGAATATGTAAATGCAAATTATTCAGAGGTTGGGGCAATATAGTGCTATTAAATAAAACAAGAATTTTGGGCTTAGGAGGATACTTTACCTTGATTCTACTCATCTCCTCGTGTGATGAGGGCACACAGTGAATATTTAAAAGAAAGGTCAAATTCAGTTCAAAGAAAGTAAAACTTTGACAGTGATATTCCAGAGAAGACCAATTCTGCTTAATTAAAATCTGAAGGTCAATTAAACCAGAGAATTCTTTCTGAAACAATATTTTTAAAAACTTTCTAAAACCTCTTAACATAGATTTGTTCCTTAGTAAACATGCTCTATGATGATTGAGAATATTGTAGCAAATGTGTTGAGGCTATGCCTACAAGTCCCGATTCTCATTACGTGTGACTGAAGAAGTAAATACGCATTGTATGAAAGAGGTATATGAAGAGGATTGAACTTGGACTAACAGTAGTACAAACCCTGGAGTCTGCAGATTATTTAATCATTTAATCAATTTTACTTCTTTATTTCATTTTGTTTTCTTTGATTTGCCTCTTTCTCTTGAAAAGCTTTATAAAGTTAAGAAATAATTGAATATAAGTAACTAAAATGCTACTATAGACTATATAATATTATTAAATAATTAAACTATTATTATAGACTGTAATGAAAACAATTAAAGACAAGATTGTACTCTAAGCAAAGTTTTCTTGCTGCCTGCATCCCTACACTTCTTGTTCCCCTGCCTCCTTTCAATGCATTTTGGTTCCCACCCCTAGTCTCACCAATGGGACTGTCGGGGTCAGGTCCCCTAAGCCCAGGCTGTTTTGTATGGCTGTGTAGGATGTGCCCAGCCCAAAAGCACCCACCTTTGGTGGTGACTGAAGGCTGAAAGCTAGACCCTGCTCCAACTGCTCCCAAGCAGAGAACCCCAGAACAGGGCAGCATGCATGTACAGGAGCTGCCTCTTTCTCTTTACTTCACAAACCTCATATGGGTCAGTTGATGTATGACCATCTCCAGAGCATGGTCATACTTCCTGCTTGGCACTAGGTATCTGGCCATTCTGTGTCTCAGTTCTTCATGCAACCAAGGGAATATACAAGTTGGATTTAAATCAACCTGAGGTAAGGTAGTGAAGAATGCTAGCCACATGGTTTCTCCTCCTCTGAACCTCTTGAATTTGACTTCAAATTACTCAGGGAGCCAGGTCAAAATGCAGATTCCCAAGGCCCTATCTCCAGAGATTGTTTTAGTAAGTCTGAGCTGAGACCCTGGAATCACATCATTAACCAGTATCTTGTGTGATCCTGATGCAGGTGAGGTGAGAACCACACTTGTAGAAACATGGTATAAGATAGTTCACTGTCTGATGCTCTTAATAGCTCAAAAAAGCTGGGCTATTGAGGGCTACCATGTGCCAGGTGTTTTACATATATTATTTCATTCTTGATATAATTCCATGACTATTAGGATGCTATTACCTGATTTTCCAGACAGAAGAGTAAAGAAAAGAATTCGTCTAAATCCCCACATTTATCACGTGCCAGGGTAGGCCTGTGACTTAAATCTCACCTACTGATTCCTAGATTCAAACTCTTTCAGTAACACTGTACAAACCCAAGGCATCTCCTAGGTTTCTATATAGTCCTACCTGCCCTGCAGTTGCTCCATATTAAAATACTGATGAAAAACAAGTGCCATTCCCCCAACCATCTAAGACGTAGAACACCATCTCTCACTTTAGGCTGAAATGGATCTCTGAAATTACAAGTCGATCCATCACAGGCAGATTTCCTCAATAAAATAAGCCCTCTAACGAGATTTACATAGTGTGAAATTAAGAGAAAACTGACATTTACTGCAAAGGTAGAACACTGAACTCATTTTTTAGCCTGAATTACTAGCTATTCAGTTTTACTATGTAAATTGAAAGCTCTTAGAGGGCAAGGCGAGTTTCTATTCAAGGCCTTTATAGAGCTCAGGGTCTTGACTGCAAGAGTGGAGTACTTAATAACTTATTTTTTTAATGATGATGATAACCGTTACTCAAGATTCCGTTTCCCCTTTCAATAAACATGCCCAGCTTTAGGGGCTGCAGACTCATCCTCACTCTGCCCCCAGCTCAGGAAGTCTAGTCCAGACTCTCAGCCCGGGCAAGCCAGCTGGCGCCCTCTGAAACCAGGAGAGGAGGCTGTTCTAGTCCTTGCTTAGGGCTGATGAAGCACACATTCCATGCCTATTTCGTAAACTCTGCAATTAGCTTTCCTTCCAAACATGATTCCCTAAAACCCTGAGAAACAAAAATAATTCCACCACGTGCTTCTTTCTGTATCTTTAAAATGAGCTAAAATGTTTTTCCCCCAACAGGCAATAAGTGAACATGCATACTTAATGAAAAGACTGAAGAATTCATGATAACCACCTTTTTCAAGATTGAGATTTTTTACGGGGAAAACCACAATGCACAAGAAGGATCTTAAAAAATTATGAGATTATGACCATTGGAAATCCTTGCCTCTTTAAGATCTTGAACCTGGGAATTTTGCTTTCAAATTAGGTTCCTTGGAAAAAGGAAAACCCAGGAGAAAAGGGGCTACTGTATGCAAGACGAGTTTGGACCTAAAGAAAAAAGGGGCAAATAATAAATGGGATTTGTGGCTGGTCTAAATATCTGAGGGGGTCACAGCTGCCTGACCCCAAAATCAGAAAGTATTCTGAGAGGAGATAGAGGATCATCAAACAGCTGCCTGAGAGCAAATTCAGGAAGATCTGTTCTAACATTAAATGCTGAATACTTTCCAGGAACTATTCTAAGTGTTTTATACATATTATCTCATTTAAAATGCTCAACTATCACCATGTATTTTTACTTTAATTTTCTTCCATTTATAGCTGATAAAACCAAGGAATAGAAAGATTAAGTAAAATGACACAGTGTATCTCAAGTAGAATGACACAATTGAACTGTGCTCTTCACTACCACACTCAAGACTTTCTACACTTACATCTAGACCCACCTCAGATAAATCCAGAAAGGCTGCCTATGCAACTTTGGATAAAGACAATAAACCTGAGGAGAGAGCACAAACAGACAGGCAGGCAGAGGTAGAGACCAAAAGAGAAGGGTGCTCAGCCCCACAAAGCACCTCAGTCTGGGAATAAGTCGAGAAAGAGGATACAGGCCACAGTGAAGGCTCTGACTAACCCTCATGGCTCTTGGGGAAGCAATTACCTGCTCTTACTCTCAGTGATTCCCAAGGCATCTCGAGAAGAAGACCAGACACCTTCATCCTTGTAAAGAATGCTGAAAAAACCCTGCACACTAGGAATTTAAATGCATTGTCTACTTAGGGTCTATCAGTCAAGGTCTTAAGGAGAGCTGCATGGAGATTACTATGAGTATATAGGTGGACTGAGTGCATGAGCAGAGCACACCGAGATGGCTGAAGTTCAATGAAAACTTCTCTTACCAAATTAACAAACTTAGCACACAAAGGAAATCAGCATATATGTTGCCTAAGTTTAAACTTTCTGGCCTGATAATAGTGTTTACCATCTTCCTGTCCACTGACAATGAAGCATTTTCTAAATGAAGAGTTTCTGTGAACAAAACAGATCTCTTTTCTGTTCTGAAAGTACATCCTAAAAGGGGTTCCCTATGCAACTCATCTTCACACTGAATAACCAACATTTATAAAACTGTGTGACAAGTTTTGTGGTGCACACATCCCCTCCTTTCTAGACTTTAAAATCAAGTAGAAGACATAGAAGTAGATGGGGAAAAAAGATCCTCCAAAAGGGTTTGGAATGAGAGAGAGTGAGAGAGAGAGAGAGAGAAGCAACCAAAAATATTCTAAGGATGAACCACAGTATTCATTCTTTAAAACGTAATACAAAAATATTATTAAAACATGCAATTAATAATTCCTATAAAATAATAGCTGAAAACAGTGTAAATAGTTCCAAATGAAACAAAATACCTTCTTTCAAGTTAACTTTTCCCTACCAAGTATTATAGCATTTAAAAGGAGAGAGAATTTTTGAATTATGTAATTCTGGCTCAATCAATTGTTACCTGTGGTAACTTAGGAAAATATTTAACATCTCTGAGACTATTTCCTCACCTAACTATGTAATGAGATAATGTGAATGAAAGAGATTTTAAAGAAATATGCAAATCTTTTACCTCTGCCAAGTAGCTAATTTTTAATAGTCTGATTGTTACTATAAAAACGAAGTTGAAAATCTCCTATTATCCATGAGTATTTCTCAATACGCTATAGGTTTACTTTCCCCAGAATTATATGGCTACTTTAGATTTATAGTTTACATTTACTTTGTAAATAAAACCCTAAAGTTACTCTTTATTTATTTAAATTTTTTTTCCAGTTTTATTGGGATATAATTGACATACGACATTGTTTAAGTTTAAGATGCACAACATGGTTTTATATACATATATTTTTGAAATGATTATAAAGGTATTCTTTAAATGCCTCTGCACAATTATTAATTTAAAGCAACTCACTAATCCTAAGCAACATTTAATCCTAAAAGTATAAGGGGTTTTAGCATTTTTAGTGGTGATGAAATTTTGTAAAAACCAAAACTAAATCAAATAATTATATTTAAAGCTAGCTATAAGAACAATTTTTCAACATGTTTAACTAGAAACTGAGAAGAGGAAAGAAACCATCTGGCATAAAACTAATAATGGTTAGAATTAACACTATTTCAAAATTCAACTTCCTTAAAAATAAATCACTTTATAATTTAATTAGGTTTCCATCTAGAGAAAAAGTGCTAATAAATGCTAAGAGAAAGTGGGCTTGGACAAATGGTTTAGAAAGAATCCACATAATCGTAGGGCTTAATTTTTTATCTACAATTCAGCTCAAAGTCATCAGAATGACTTTTATATCAAAGGGCTTCAGTGAGTGACAAGAGCAAGGCTTGCTTTGTACTGTTTAAAAGTCATTATTCCATGAAATAACTTTAGCCTGCCAAGATGAGAAAGAATAACAGATGCTGTTTTTGCATTATCTGCATTATTTCGGCCAGCCATCCTTAGACATTTGGGTCAAGTTTCTGGAAATTTGTTACTTGCATTTGACAGAGGAATCATGTAACCTAACCTTTCAGTTTGACCTTTCTAATTGGCATCCATTTGTAGTACTTCGCTTTCTGTTGCAATTATCCTTAAGCTGCCCCAAGGTAGTCTATTTTTTTGCATGTACTAAAGCATGAATCAGAATATTTAAAAAATTAAGATTTTCACCAAAAACAAGCAAACCAATAAAAGAGAATTTCTTTTTAGGCATTGCATATTGTTATGATGCTTAGATTTTGAAGGTGTTTCAATCTTTTACCACCTTAAAGTAGATCGAGGAAAAGTTATTCAGTGTAGATGCATTTGATCATTGTTTTTTATTTTGTATGTGGATTTTTAAAAATCAAATATTTTTTAAAAAATAAAATGGCATGTCCTACTTTTCCACAGCAATGAAGAACGTTTTCCCTTAAGATATGTAATAAATCAAAGAGCAATTATTTTATGAACACTGTATTGTGGTTTACTAGAATATAGTAACCAGCTCAGAAGATGAAATAAGTAAATCTGGTTATAATGCTTGTAATGGATGATCAGAGAGGTTACCAAAGATTTCTCATCTATCTTAATAAACTGGGATTTTAGTAGTTTATTATATTTAGAATATATTTAAATTATCATTCAATAATAGGTAATATTTATTGAGTACTTACAAGGTATTTAATATTGTTCTAACAAGCTTTATATGCATTATCTCATTTAATCCTCAAATAACTGTAGAAATAGCTTGAATTCTACTGTCTCCTCCAAGAGATATTAACAAACCACATTTAGATGTTAGAGAAAGGAAAATTGAAAGTCTTAAACATTAAACCAAGTGAAATTGTCATTCAATTTTTTAAAGATCTGTAAAGAAGAAATCATAATTAGCAAGTTCCAATTGATTGCACTCAGTTAAAACTTCCTATATACTTTGAAAACTGGAAAAGTGATATTTCCCCAATTTGTTTAATAAGAATTAAAGTGAATAAGGATTAAAGGAGTAGCTTTAAAGAAGAATTGCTTTTTAAAATAATTTAATATGACAAAACTCAGTACACTACAAAAAAAGCATAAATCACTTTTAAGGGCTGTGCATACTACTAATACTAATAAACAGAAACTGTGAGCGGGAAAACTAAGCTAAATATATTTTATTATCTTTAAAACATTTTAATGCTTCCCAAGTAATGCACATTTTCAGAACAAAGCATAGAAATCTATAATTTATAAATTGATTACAAACTGTGTTAAGTGGGCTGAAGAAATTTTTAGGAGTGCAAAACTAGTCTTCATAGTTTTAAGAAGTGTTTTTGATGCAACAAAAAAACAAGATGAAAATTTCTCAAATGAGTCAAATTAAATTTCTCTATTAAAGGTCAAAGTCTTCTCACTGTTTGTTTCTTCCTTCCATACTTATTAATATGAATATACGTTACATTACTTAGACTCCATTTTTGACATGATGAGTAGCTTTTAAAATTAAGAACATGATCTACCGAACACACACACACAATCACCATAAACATGTAAATTAAAAACATAGTATTTCCATAATATTTCTCCTCACTTGGACCACTTTTAAGAAATAAATAATGGCAATCACTTAGAAAATGCTGTTTTCAAATACACTTACCCTTAAAACTTTTTGTGGATTGTATATTATCTTCTCAAGTAAATAAAATATTTAAACGATTACTTACAAAAACACATACATTTCTCTTGGTTTAATGTACATATAATTTTACAAAAACAAAAAAACATTAAGTTCTCTGGGCAAATTGTCCTATCAATTTGGAAAATCACTTCATTCCACTTTACAAATGTAAAATCTCTATAACACCTTTAACAAATATAAAGTGGTTCTACTTACACTTGCATGGAGTTTTCCTTTTTTTGACATCGCTAAAAATTTGTTGCTGAAAACTCCTCGTATTCCTACAATCCCCTGAGACACAGCAAATATTTCCAAAATACCTAGGATGACAGAAATCCCAAAATAAAACACAGACTCTTCTATATACCATTGTGAAGAATTAAATTTCTACGTAGATTGTCTCCATTCTTTATCACTGTGATTTTTTTAAAAGTATTTAACATCTTTATTTTTTGTGACATTTATTATGTAAAAGAAATAAAAAGGTCTAGCACTCAAGTATTCATTTAAAATGATAAATTTCAAGGTTCAAAAATTTGTGCTTCATTAATAATTCTTTTTCTCCTTACAAATGATAAGTCACTTTTAGTAATCAATGTTTGACAGTAGAATCTTTTCAAGTTCTAAAGGAATGGCAAAGACTTTTTAAAATGTTTTACAAAACAGTTCTCATGCATTGTTTTTCTGTCAGAGATAATATAGTACTTTTAATATTAAAGCACAGAAGATGGTACTCAAGATTAGTATAAATCATTGGAAGCCTTGAAAATAATACTTATTTACATAAAAGAAATCCCTCTTCTCAAATGATCATAATACAAATCGATAAATCAATATATATCACACTCTATCATTTAGTGACTTGCTCATTTAAAGAGTATACATAAGATACTGAAAGCAATATAAATAATCTGAGACTATTGGCTCAGTGAAGTGTTTGATGGATTATGGTTTGAGACATCTTGCATTTTGAGTGACTTTTCTGGAAAAAATTTAATGAGGTATTTATTACGTTATTGTTTATATTTGGCATTTAGTAGTCAGAATTATCAAGTCGATGTCCCTCTGTCTCCTTTAATAATTTGAAAGTCCACATCCACTGGGTCAAGAGAGTCACACACCACAGTTTAGAGTATTTTAAGAAGATGAAACTCATAGTTTGTATATAATTGGGATTCCTGCCTGTTTACCATAAACTTGTATGTAATGTTATATGAACAGAAGAAAAGCATAGAGCTTTTTGTTAATTGCCTACAACAAAATGCAAAAAAAAAAAAAAAGGACAAAATAATATGGTTCACTAAAGCTAAAAAAGGACTTCTCCTGGAAGAAAGGAAGGAAGCAAGCAAGGATGGGAGGGAGGAGGGAAAAAACATCTCAACATTTCAATCTGTAATATTTTGAGTACATATTCTAATTAGAATATGTCAATAGGACTATGACAAATAGAGAAAATCACCAGGTTTTCTTAAAATAGCAGTCTCCCCCTGCAGTATTTGAAGTACATGTAAAATTATTCAACTTACCAAATGCAGTGTATTGTGGCTACACATATATATAATACATGTAAACACATATATGAATATCGTTATAGAGCACTTATGTTGAATAATGCGACCTAATACCTATAATTGTAGCAAATACTGTCGCTTATTTATTTAACCTGATTTCTTAAAAATACTTGATCAGAAAGTTCGTGAAGGAACTATTGATCTTGTGATAAGAATTCTTAGCCTAGAGTAAATAAAACACATCTCAAGAAAATTGCAGCTACCACTTTATTAGTGGATATTTCTTTAAAACAAACCAAAAAAAATCTAAAAACTTAGAAAGGAACTACTTCTGCTTCTAGGAAGAAACTCCTAAAAAAAGACTGTCTCAAAAAATTCTTTCCTTCAAAATGTTTTCAAAATGCTATTTACAATAGATTTTGCTATGCAAATTATTTGACTGTGATGCATACCCCAAAAAGATTTAAAAGCATTATCATTTTATGAAATAGTAACAAAGCACACAGAATCCTTTGTAAAGATAAATTTACTACACAATGTAGTGCTGTAATAATATTATTAATAAAACATGAATAGAACATCTGATATCAAAATTACAGAATGATATTGAAAAACAGCATTAATGATTTTGGATATTTCAGAGATGGGGGATGTGATTGTGAATACTGTGTAAATGTCTGTTAAAAAATGAGACAGGGAGAACATGAGAAATCATCTATGTGTAGAATGACAGCCACAAAAGAGACAATGTGGAGTTGGTAGAAAAGGAGACTTGACCATATGTTTCCCCCAATTTACTCCTGGTTCTGCTTTGTTAAAGGTTTTTTATACCATTGTCTGGAAAATTACCTGGTTTTGTAAATGCAAATCTATTGTGTATTAGTGGGAAAAAAAATACATGGTAGCATAAAAGATAAAATTCTCATTAAGCATATATGTTTGCAGGCTATCATTTAAGAGGTCAAGACAAAAGGACTCTGTACATACTTCTTTAATGGGAGCACTGCTTTGCTTATGTAAACTATTGGTTTCTGACAACATATTCTATTTTTAAGAAAGACCCATTTTGACTCAATTTGTTTCCCAATACACTGTACATTCTGCATGTATCTGTTATATAAATTTGCATTGTAATAAATTTTAAATATGGGGAAGATGAAATAATATATGTGAAAGTGTTATTTTATTACATACTACGTGGTTTCTTTTCTTGTAAGTTCCAGTATAAAAAATGATATAGTGCCTGAGAATGAAAAGATTTTATAATATTAAGAAAATTATACTTAATTGAAAGCTTAAAAACATACTTTTACATACATCATTCTATTTAAAATTATGAAGAATGCAGGAAAGAAAAAAGATGAGATTAGATGAAATAATTGTTTTTATTCAAATAGGCAACTTTGGTATGATGTTCTAAATAATGTAATTATGGTGTAATATTAGGAACCTTGTTAAGATCATAGTTTCCAAAGTAATTTCAACAGCAATTTCATGATGTCTTTTTTCCTAGAATATAGGAGCAGATTCTACAAACTCCACAATTTAACCTCCTGCCCCCGCTCCCCAAGAAGATCACAGGCCTATTGATTTTTCACGCCAACTCTCAGTAACTCATTAAAGAATTCTAAGTATTTTAAACCCATGTGCATTAAATCACACGTATATAAATTCCAGAAAATATTTCTCTAAAACTGATTTATTTTTTCAATTTCAGTAATTTCCTCAGTAATAATAAATTTGATGGGAATTTACAATTCACATGGAAGCCCAGATGGTATCCCTAAGCAAAATTGTGGAAGGCCAACTGTGTCTCACAGATCATAGATAGTCAATGAATGTTTGCTAAATTGGATTGTTTCTTTGACCTTCTCACTACCTCTCTTCCTTTTCAGGACACCCCATGTGTACACATGTATGGACACATGTCTTAGTACTCTCCTGCTATTTTGGCCCTCTACTGCTGGGGGAGTGGGGCAGGGAGAGAGTTAAAGTGCAAGTGACAATGTGTTATCTTTCCTAGGGTGTTCACATTTAAGAGGATCAAAAGAAAAAAACAGTGCTTAACTGAAGGAGTTATTCTCTCTTGGTGGAATTTTGTGATTGACATCTAGGTTGAAGGATGCAAGAACTCAGTGTCTCTCAGATTATACACTGTTTACTCCACTTACTTACAAGCATAAGTATGCATTACAAAGTAAAATTATTCTGGATATAGATTTTCTTACTTAGTCCCCTCTAGAGTTTTTAATACATTAGGACTCTATCAATGATGGTTGATACAATTATGTAGACTTCTCCTTTTTCTCTCTTTTCTCAGTGAATGAGAAAGATATACAGATATTCCATGTATTCAGAAGCTATCAACAGCCCATCTGAAAAATCCTCAAAGAAAAATCTTTTTTTTTTTAGATGTTGGGGGTAGGAGTTTATTAATTAATTTATTTATTTTTGCTGTGTTGGGTCTTCGTTTCTATGCGAGGGCTTTCTCTAGTTGTGGCAAGCGGGGGCCACTCTTCATCACGGTGCGCGGACCTCTCACTATCGCGGCCTCTCTTGTTGTGGAGCACAAGCTCCAGACGCGCAGGCTCAGTAGTTGTGGCTCACAGGCCTAGTTGCTCCGCGACATGTGGGATCCTCCCAGACCAGGGCTCGAACCTGTGTACTCTGCATTAGCAGGCAGATTCTCAACCACTGCGCCACCAGGGAAGCCCCAAGAAAAACCATTTAAAACTGAAGTTTCTCTACTTGTGCTCACACAGCAACAAATATGCCATGTCTTTATCAAATCTGAGTCTTGAAATATCCAGTTTAGTAGTCTTCATTGATTAAGTTAGCAACATAGAAATTTCCTACTTGAGTTTTTCCATACAGAAGATAGAGATTCTGGTTTATTTAGGCTTTGGGGACTATATAAAGGTTGACTGTACATTAACATCAAAATTGATAGTGAATTCAGATTTTTTAAAGTTAGTAAAACTGAGGGTTTGGTTTAGCCAAAATACATAATTGGAATTTCTATATTTTATGTAAACAATTTGGCTTTGTGTAGCTATAGCCTTAAGCTTTTGCTCCCTAAATTGACAATTACTTGATTGCCTATTCTTCAATGGCCCAAGGTAAGCCAACAGAAGCATTGTTTTGGAATTAAACTTGAAAGCATAGAAATTAAAACAAAGTCTTTGTTTCTATTCAGTAGTGGGATTTTATCACCTATCTTGTCTTGCCCATCTTTCTTCACCCTTCCCTAGTATTTCCTTATAATAAGAGTTTATGTGCAATGAGCTTGATTCTTTTACCTGTCTTCAAAACCTGAGATAACTACTGTATAAGAGAAGCTAGGAATATATTAAGTGGTATTCCTTAACTAAACAAATTATGTTTCAAATCTATGGTCAGTGTACTTCTGATAGCCAAACTAGAAAATATTCACAGTTTGCAAAAATTTTAATGTCAAAAGATAGTTGTGAAACATATATTCCAACATATATTCGTTTCTTCTGACAAACATTACAGAAAACTATTAGGTTAAAAGAACTTGTGAGAATGTTTGGCATGGCAAAGTTTTGACTCTTTACAGAAGTAGTAAGCTGTGACAAAATAATGTAAGTTTTCTATCACCGCTAACTCACAGACCGTAGAATTAGATGATGAGGTAAAACTCTGATGTATTCTCCATGATCCTCATGGTCCGAGCTCGCTCAGTTTCTCTTGAGAGACTTGGACAAATGGTTCCTCATCTACTCTAACCAACATTCCATAAACAACTCCTGAGTTTACATTTTGTATCAGGAAACCATCAAGTGCTATCTACAAAGAGGTATATGACCAACTGCAATTAGCAGGTCCTGTTTCTCTTTCACAGCTACTTAAAGACAGAGATTCATTTTAAACTTCCAAATGACTTGCTATCCTTTTAAACATGATGTATTTCATAAATTCTTCATGGATCTATGGTAGCGAAATCTTATGATATATTATTGGACATTCCAGACATCACAAAGCTGAAAATCACCATGATTTAAACACTTAAATTATACTTTCCTCTGTGAGAAAAACCTATGGAAGGCAAAGGAAAAAAAAAATCCCAACTAACCCCAAAGTAATCAAAATAACAAGCTTGGTGAGCTAGGTATCCTATGTTGGGTACATGAATAAATGGATGAATGAATAAGTGAATGATTGCAAGCCAAGTGAAAGGCACAGACTAAACTCTGAAAGGCTGTTATAAACTGAAATGAATTAGGAAAGTGTTCGTTAAATTAAGAAAGTTTTATTTAGGCACTTCAGTTTTGTTTAAGAAACAAAGCAGTGTTTTGTGTCTGTTCTTTGTTAGATATCTTTCAAAGTGGATGTTAAAATAAAATGTACCTTGGAAATAAATACTGGCCAATGTCTTCTTTAGCTGAATGTGTTCTTTGTTGATCTGTTCTCATTCTCCTTTCTATCCTTTTCTACAATTTCCCCTCCACAAGGCCTAAGCTGCAAAAATCTTTGTCTCTTATGGTTTCTTCCAAGAGAAGAGGGTGAATATCTTGGGAATAAGTCTGGTTTTCAGAGATCCCTAGCACACCGAAACCCACCTCCCACACATCCTTTTACCCCCTGGGGTCCAATCTGCCTTCCTTACAGGCTAACTTTGGGTGTTCCCTTGGGAACACAGAAGTTATCCTCTGTTGAGGCTGATTTTTTGGATAAACTGCAAGAAGAACAGAATAGAAAGAGTGTTCATGTAAGTGAAAGGGGAAAATACTACTAGAAGTGGGGAATAGGGCTCTGATGGCTGGTGGAGGAAAAGAGTTTGGTGGGACAAAATGAGGACAAATGGAAATACTGAACTAGACACAACTCTTGCTTACCCTTAAATCTCAGGAAATTCCCCTTCGCCCTAACTGACCTTGCCTTTTATCACCGAAGATGGTCAGTTGCTTAGTGAGTGTAATGAACCTTAAAACATAAAAGCAGACACCTCTAAGGAGTGTGTGGGAGGGCCTGGGACTCGCTGGGGCAGACAGGGAAGGCCCCTCTCGTGTTTGCTGCTCCAGGCCACCTCGCCACGTGCAACACAGACAGCTGGAGCGGCAGAGCCTGAAAGACCAGTCAGGGGCAGGAGGCTGGCGTGGACCCGCTCTCCTTCCGGCGCGAACCGCCAGCTCTTCCACTTCCAGCCTCCTGAATCCCCCGGAGGAAGCTTGCCGACCAGCCATCCCACAGACGTGCACACCTCCAACCCTTGTCGGGGGCGGGTGCCAGATGCCAGCCCCTCTGTGGAGCCCGCGCTCCTCCGGAGCTTGGGTAAGAAGAAACCCGTCGGGTCGTTGGTTTGAGACGGAGAAAGTTAAGTACACCTGGGAGCCACCAGGCTGACACTCCGGAGCCGGGTGACCGTGTGCGCATCGGTATCTCCTGGCCATGTTTCCGCTCTCCCTGGGTCCCTCTGAGGCCCGGGCTGTGCTTCTGTCTGTGGGACTAACCCCGGCTGGAAGACCATCTGGCCCTACGGAGGAAAAGGCCCGCAGAGATCTCCCCAGTCCCGCATGCAACCGCAAATCATCTCTCCCCTCTGCTGCCTAGAGGGGCAGTGAGAGGAATCAGAGGAATGGCAGTGATGGTCTGAAAACTCAGACGGGGTGGAAGGGAGGAGAAGATGAGAAAGGAGGGAAAGAGAGAGAGCTAAACTCCGAAAGAAAATTTAAAACTTGGCTTAAAAAAAAAAACCTACAAAATTTTCACCTGTACCGAATTGAACCGCCTCTGAATTTCTTCTAAAATAAAGAACTTTCCCCTAATTGTCCTTGGGGACCAAAGGCAGGCCACGCTTCCTCACAAGGTCTGGTCATAGTTTCAAGATACTAAAAGGTGCTAGACCCAACTCTGCAATTATTAATTCTAATGTCCATCACGTCTTCCTCTCTAAACGTGTCCAGTTTTCTAGATCACTGTCTTCTTCCAAACAGGGAATGTCTGGTCTCCCGTATAATATACATATATATTCTATATGTATATAATGTGTAAATATGTACGTATCTACAATAGACATATCCGTATACACATATGTATATATACATTATATATAATATTAATTTGGGGTTATGGTAGCCATTGTGAGGGGCAGTATGTGAGATTTGATTATTCTAAATAAAACTGTTCAGTTATGGGCAGGGAAAAGGGGTGCGCTTTGATGCCCAGTGAAAAATGCGAGTCTGGTAAGCAGAAGCTAAACGAGGAGAAAGGAGATTTTTGGGTTTTCTGCAGGCACTGGCTGGAGCTCCTCTTTGGGACCAGGGCAAACTGGAAACAAGGTGCCTGTCTGCGCCAGCCTCCGGGTAGCCTATACCTCAGTAATCGCCATTCCTCGTACTCACGAGAGGGGAAAGTGTGTGCCCGCCACGTAGACGCATCTCCACCCAACCCGCCCGGCTGTTTCGAGGGCCGGCTGCATCCCAGTGGCCGGGGCTCCGGAAGGTGGGCTTGCAGACCAGGGAATCACCAGCTGTCCCCTCCCGAGGCTCCCGCCGCCCGCTTAGGACAGGTTTTGTAGGAGAGCAGGCAACTTACTTAACATATTGGCTTCGTGGGAGCCATTGACTTTGCCATCCGGGTAGATCTGCAGATGGAAACCGATGCCCACTCTGCAGTAGAGGCTGCCGGTCCGGCGCCCCGAGGGGGTCCACTGGAAACTGCTCTGCTCCAAGCCATTTCCTTGACTGCCCAGAGGAGCCCCGGGGGAGGAGGAGACAGAGGAAGAAGAGGAAGACTTCGTGCTACTGCTGCTCCGGCTGCTGCTGGCTCCTCCGGGGTTCCTACCGGTGGCAGCCTGTCCGGGTTGCCCTTTGGGTGCGAGGCGCTCCTCCCCTTGAGCCCAGGCGCTGAGGATCAGGTGACTGAGGAAGAGCAGGAGGAGGAAGGACAAGCTCATTCTTCCAGCCGCGGGGGTCCTAAGTGCATTTTGCAGGGCTGGTTCTGGGCTCTGTAGCCCGCGCGCGGCTGTGTGCCTCTGGCGCTGCCCCCCTCGCCGCACCGGGTGGACATAGCCTCGGGGAAGAGAGAGGGAGAGGGGGAGAGAGAGAGAGGCCACCCGAACGGATCTCGGCGCTGGCACTGGGATATTTATAACGCCAGTGATCTCACTGCTCGGTGCACGCCTGCGAGGCTTCCCCTCACCCGCCGCTTTGTGTACTCTCCGGCCGGTGCGGGGAGGAAGCCTCGCCGTCCCGGGGGCGGGGGTGTGGAGGAGGGAGGAGACGGGAGAGGGTGAGTGGGAGGAGAAGCCAGGCGGAGAGAAGCTGCGCCCCGACGCTGGGCGCGCGCACACCGAGGCCACGCACCCCAGCACTTCTCACGCGCCACACGGCCACCCTCCACTCGAGCTAACGCTGCGCGGAACTCAGCTCCCCGCGAGCCCTGGAGTCCCCTGGGGCAGTCACGGGAATGGGAGGGTGAAACGTGGGAGTGAGTTCTCGTCTCTCGCACCTCTGCCGCAGGCTTGCGTCCCAGCAATGCGCTCTCGCCTACCCAGGACACAGTTTCCAGGTTCCCTTCCCTTTGCCCAGCAGACCCGACTGTTACAACCCCTGCCCCAGGGATCTCTCGGGAACTGCGTCCCGCCGAGGGATCCCACCGCTGCTAGTGTTTGCGGCCAGGATCCCACCGCTGCAACTGTTCGCAGCGCAAGTTGGAAGGCTTTGATGTGGCGCGGTGGGGAGAAGGCTTTTGTTGCTGCTACTGATTTACTAAAGAGCTAATGAATGGATTTACTCAGCATTTAGAGAGCCGCCCTAAGCCTTTACGCCAGGGCTCGAGCTGCTTTCCTGTTGGGAAACTCTTGGTCGCGCTAAGCATAATGCCACCGAATTTGTTTTTCCTTCTGGGAAGCTCTAGGTCTGCGCCCGGGAGAGTGAGCGCACACGCACACCGTGCTCGGAGCCGGGCAAGAGGGGTAGGTTCTGGGCACCAGCACATGTGACTAACTGTCCAGTTGTCCTCTCTCGCCCCAGGATCCCCGTGGCAGGAAGGATTAGCTAACGGCTCGCTTCAGCTTACTCAGAGCTGCCATTGACTGAAGGCCGACTCCAATGAATGATTAATGATGCGCGCGCTGGATTTCAGGAAACCTGAGAACGGAGAATTCCCGTGTATGCAATGCCCCTACTGTCATTTATCTGAGAAATATACCTGGCTTGCATTCTTGAAATATTTCCATCTGAAAACATATTTGAAGCTTTAAACTACACTCCGGCACATCATTCATTGCTCATTTTAATGAAAAGGCTGTGATTTGGACCGATAAGGTCAATTCATATAAGCCAAGGTTGATGCTAAGAGGTGGCTTTCTCCATTTTTGAGACCCACTTAAGGATTCCTATCTCAATAATGAAAGGCATATAAAACATATGTTTATTTTTCAGGATTGGAAATCTCCCATGGTTAGAATACTTAACATCAAGGCAGGCTGTAAACAGAAAATCAACTGGACAACTTAGTGAAGCCACGGGGTGGTTGGTGGGGGGGGAAGAAAGGGCACATCACACATAGATGTGCATGGCCTGGGCACTATATAAGATGCTGTCCTGGGCTGAACACCCCTTCTTTTTCCGCTGTGCTAGGCTCAAGCTTTTTGCTTCTGGTTTAACCACCATAGGTAAGCAGACCCTTGCAAGGCAATCCTGAAAGTGGACAATGAGGATGGGTGGTCCCTCAGGACTATCCACTTGACTGGCATTGCCTCTTTCCAGGGTTAATGATTGTGGAATGCTGGGCCTGGGTACTGTGCTTTCTGCAAGTGATGTCCTTGGGTCTCTAAAAAAGCTGTCAGGGTTTAAGACCCATTGGTGGTGCTGGATGCCATCACTAAGTTCCCCTGTGTGTCACCCATTCCTCAAGTGACAAAGATTTTCCAAAGTAAATCCAGTTGCTTGTGTCTCACTGGAGACACTATCAGGCATTATCAGCCTCCTTCCCAAACCCAGGAGGTCAAAACCACTCTGGGGCTGAGCCTCTGGAATTGAGATTACGCCTTTTCTCTTCTTCTTTCTTTCAGCTCCTCAAGCCCCACCCCCAGTGAAAGAACCATTCCCGTATCCCTCTCATGTCCTGCAAGATTCCAGCTGGGGGTCAAACTCTTGTCTAGGGATGGCCCAGGAAGGCCAAGACACCTGCTCAGGTTTTAGCCCAGCTCAGCCTGGAGGGTGGCAAGGTGCACTCCGACCTCCTCTGGGGTCTGAGGTTGAAACTTTCAGAAAAGCAGAGCATTCACTAAGTGGAGAGCACTGACCAGCTCTTGTGACTGAGTTTGGCAAACTAGACCTCAGGTTCCTTCTCAACTCTCCTGGATGCTAGGAGACTTTTTTTTAAAGTGCGCCCTTAAAACGGAATCGGTATGGTGTGCGTGAGCAAGTAGGGTGGGTGCCAGTAACATTTTAAAAATCTACAAGAGGGTTGAACATGTATTTGGGTCTTTTTTTTTTTTTTTTTTTAATGTAAAGACCTGCAAAAACTGAGCAGTGAAAGAAGACAGCACTGCGCCTGTCCCGTGCACTGAACAGCCAAACTCCCTCTCTCCGCAGCTCCGCCGAGAGAGGAGCCAGTCGCCCTGCGCTCCCGGCTGCGCCCTCCCTGGCCAGCGCGCTGCCTCACGCTTGGCGCAGCAGATCCGCGGAGCCTGGGTGCACCGCAAATCTGCGGTCGGAAAAATTCTCATTTCACGGTCTTGGCTACCCGGGCTCTACTCCCATAAATTCCACTCAAAAGAGAGTGCAAGCTTGTGCCACTTGTTTTTGTTTTTGTTTTTGTTTTTTCTGGATCATCAAAAGCCCCCTGGCTGGAGACGATCCCTCAGTCCATTCACAGGCCAGTGAGCCTGGTCAAGGTCGCCAGGGCATAGGCGGAGGCGCGCCCGCGGCCGCTGCGTCGTGCTGTTCTTGATTCATGCGCTCCCCCTGCCGCGGAAGCAAGGTCGGGGAGAAGGTGCAGGCTCCTGGCTACCTGCAGAGATAAAGGCTAGTTTCCACTCATCTCCACTGGACGGGGCACCGAAAAACTAACAGGTGAATGGGTCCCACCAGTCATCTAGGCATAGCTCTGGTCCCCATCTCTTCGGGTTTACCTTCCTCATCTCTTCAATCCCTCGGCCTCATGTTCTGTAGCCTCACCACCTCAGATTCACCTTTCCTAGCCCCAGCACCTGAACTTTCTTTCCAGGCCTCCCCTAGTTCTGTGTGGGAACCAAAGGATGAATTTCTCATAGGTCTTTTGTAGCTATAGCTATGATCCAGTTACTAGCAACAGGAGTCAATTCAAAACAAGATACGATGACTTGTATCCTCAGGCTGCCACTTAAAAGTCTAGGAAGAAAGAGATCAGGGCAAAGACAAGCTTCCCTTCACCCGAGGGACAAGCTTACTAATTACAACCCTCCTCTGGTTGTAAACAGATGTTGGAGGTCTCTGAGACCAGAGCTCCAGCGGAGAGGCCAAAGCCTGGTCCGTCCTACAGTGCATCACACTGTGATGGAGGGAAGGACCAGAGATGGATGGTGGGATAGGATGAGCAACCCTGGGCAGTGCAAACCACAGTGCGCGGAAGGCTCTCCAACCCACGAACGAGGCTGCCAGGGTCCCCGCGGACCTCGCACAGGCTTCTGTTCAGAGCAAGTCAGTCTCTCCTCATTTCTTCTGCTGGAGGTGCCCACAATCTATGAGGTTTGCCTAGTCTGGTTTGTTGCAGTTCAAGGCAAGGACTGGTTTTCTTTGCTTGATTCTAGCAGACAAAAGCCCAGAGGATTTCAGAAATTTTTCCTAAGTGAAGGGCTTGAATCTCGCCCTCCCTCTCCATCCCTGCCGCCCTTCCACACACTCAGAGGCTGAATCCAGACAGCAGCACCGCTTTTTGCTAACCAGGTCCCTGGTGACCCCACAATCACTTCTAGTTCCATAGGATTTTTGTCGGAGGCACAATTGCATTGTGGGAGGACTCAGGCGCTGACCCTGTTGGGGCCGTCAGTCTGTGTTCTTGCCAGGACCCTCTATTTCCTCCAGGCCTGGCTTCTCACCAGCCAAGTTGGCAGCAATTACAGGAACAAATAGCATGTGGCTAAAGGAGCCCTGAGCAGGCTGAGCAGGGTGGGAAGGGCTGGCTGTGCGGGAAAGAAACAGAGAGCGAGGGCGCACAGGCAGGGTGCTGACAGAGTGATTAGGCACTCCGCAGGTCCGGAGGTTAGATCTCTTCTTCTTTCTCCAGGGTCTATTACTTCTTGCTGAAGAGGCAGCTGTTTTGAAATGGCCACAGGCAGCTGGTCTCCTCCATATCTGTGGAGTCAGAAAGCAAAGCAGCCCTTGCTAGTAGAAAGAGATCTTTTGTGAATTGACTCAATGAAATCCGTTACTTTTTCTCATAAAGCTCATTTCTAGTGCTTTCCAACTAACCTGGTGACTAGTTTTGCTTTAGTTTCTGGTACGTCCATGCACTGAGTCCCAAAGCACTACAGGCCCCCAGTTATCTCAGCACACAATATCCAATTGCAGGAAATAACTGCTCTTAAAGTACTAGAAGCCCCTTATCCTGTCCAGGGCCAGCCATTGAAGATGGAGGATGTATTTCCTTGTACTGGCTACATATGAGTACAAAAGTCGTGATCTGAGATCATGCCACCCAAACAGAGCCCACTTTGCCTTTATGATGGGTTTTGTTCCTGGCACAATCTGTATCTAATAATGTCTAGAGAGGTCGTTCTAAGCATAAGAGGAGAGGTGTGGTACTTCCAGTCTCAATTTTCAGTAAGAAGTGGGTTAGGTAGCAAAAAGAGTGAGGAATCAGAGACTTTTCTCATCTCTCATCTTTATCATGAGAGATAAAGAGGGTGAATTAGAGTTGCTGCTATTGTTGGTTTGTATCCAGAGAGACAGGCCATAAGCAAATGGGCACTCATTCAAGAAAAATGAGGGTGGGGGGATGAAGAGAAAGGAAGCACAGTGTCCTCTTCTAGGACATCCGTTTTGTGCCAAATGAGACAGGAGGAAGAGAACAGAAGTGAGACCAAGCCTGGTACCAGTAATAAACAGATAGGAAGCTGCTGAAACCCAGGACACATGGGCTATCTTTTCACCGACCCAGTCAAAGTCCATTTGTTCAGAAAGTAATTTGATCAAAGCTGATTTCTCAGACTAAGTCTGAGAGCCAGTCCACACAGACAGTTTTTTTTTTCCCATAATAAGATGCTTATTTTTCTTCAGTTGTTAAAGCAGTATGGGGACCAAAATTGAAGATGCAACTGTTGGCTGGGAAGTACACAGAATTTGAAAGATATCTTCAACAATACCAAGTGGATGTTTTGCTTCGGTTTAGTTTTTTTCCCAATAAAACTTTAGACATCTCATTCTAGAGAAATACTCCTTTCATACTTTTTTTATAATCAAGAACTTTCTGAGAAGCCCAAAAATCTTTTTCAGCTTAACCAAAAGCTGTTAAAAAAAAAAAAAAAAGCGTCCCATTCCTGTGTCCTCTAGAAGAATTATTTGTGTACTGCCTTTTTTATTTCTTTCAATTTTTTTTTTTTTTTTACATTGAAAAATACCTAGCTGAAAAATCCAGGACCGTTCTTTTGGCAATCACAGTATAAAAGTATTTAATAATCACAGCATGTAAATTATTTATTACTCTATTTTAGTGAATCATAATACATTACTTATCCCTTTAATAATTATAGAGGGCTTCCCTGGTGGCTCAGTGGTTGAGAGTCCGCCTGCCAATGCAGGGGACACGGGTTCGTGCCCCGGTCCGGGAAGATCCCACATGCCGTGGAGCTGCTGGACCCGTGAGCCATGGCTGCTGAGCCTGTGCATCCGAAGCCTATGCTCCGCAACGGGAGAGGCCGCAACAGTGAGAGGCCCGTGTACCGCAAAAAAAATTAATAATAATAATAACTATAGAAAACTGAAATAAAATATGATCTTAGTATGTAATACACTAAGAAAATCAAAATAAAAGGCATAAAAATTTTAAACTTGGCTAGAGAGTTAGGAGAGGGGAATATAAAGGCCTACAAAATTGAAAATTGTATAAGCATTTTTAAACCATATATGATGAATAATAATTATATTGTTTACTGGACAAAAAGAATATCTATAAGTTTTCCACTTCTGTAAATTTGTTAAAATAAAGAAACTCCTGATGGCAAAAATAATAGTAATAGTAATCACAATATGCAACAGCTAGAATTGAACTACCCATATGCCTCCCTTCAGCTCCCATGTAAACATGGGATTGAAAATGGAGCAGAGGGACTTAACAGTTATAATTTATTTTGCATATTGTGATCATATATGCATAATATGAAAATCATATTGATAAAGTCCATGACGTCTTCTGACCTGTGTCCTCACCCTTGGTGCATTCCACCCTTTGCTTTTCATTCCACTCAGATCAGAGCAGTGAGAGGATCCTTAGCTCCTGAAACACAAATGAGTGACTGATGTATGTTCACAGATTTTTAAGAAAGAAATATTTACCTTATGGACACCATTCTGCTATCTGCCCTAGCTCTGAAGCTCAGGGATGCTTCCTAGGGGAGGAGTTGAGAAGCACACAGCATATTACTATCAAGACTTTTCCTGGTTGTAAATGAGGCCATTTCCTGCTGGGAGGCCGTGGGGCACACAGTGGAAGTCGCTGTACTGAGGGTCACCACCAAACGTATTGTGATTTGAGTGTTGATTAGCTGTTTACTTTTCTCATGGATGTATATGGGGCTCTCAAGTAAATCATAAGCCCCTCAAAGGCAGTCTCCTTCAGCATACACTGCCTTGTAATCCCCCAAATGCACAATAACATAAATTCTAAATGAGGATCCTTAAGAGGGATGGTTTCAAAAGATGCCTTAATAATCATTTCAATCTCTCCCCCAAAGAAGCGAGAACTTTAGCATTTAAAAGTATATCGTAATGCTGGGTGATCTGTAGTCTGTCATTTCCTCTATCCAGGGGAACAGAGAATTTGGGAGAGTGTAAGTGCGCACGTGTATGAGTTTTCATCGTCTGCATTACCGTAGCTCTTAATTACAGTAATCATTTTCACAAATGGGCTTTGTTTTCTACTCTGGCTCCTTGGCTTTTGGCAGGCTGCACCGGGCAAACACCTGTTGTCTGGTTGTACAGAGAAACACCTGTCAGTGGAGCCAGTAAGTACTAATGTAGAGACTGTCATCTGGGGTCTTGGGAACCTTTGCTATTGTCAGAAGAAAGGAAAGAGCACCTGCTTAGGGCCCGGGAGGGCTGAATAATAGCTTACTGACTTCTGACAGAAGATGTCGATGAATCCCTTCCCTCTACCTACTCCCCAGAAATGCAGCCTGGGGCCACAACATCTGTTAATGAGTGAATGAATGTGGTCAGGTTTGAGGAAATTCCTTTCTAAAGGAGACTGTAGTTTAACAGATATGAGAGCTTTGAGGCATCAAACTGTAAATGGCTTTTATGTATGAATATCCAGTTGCTAAGAGTGGATGAAGGGAAGCAAGAAGAAAAGAGAGAGGATGGGAAGAAATGTTGGGAGAGCAATAAAAATGGGACAAAGAAGATTTTTTCCATATGACAACCTCCTTCAGAAAATCACCGTTTGGAGTGCATTCGTGGTACTGGGCTGGTCCTATGTAGAGACAGGTATAACCAGCTTAATGGACTTATCTGGAAAAAGTCAGTGTCAGTTCCTGAACTTATCGATTATTCTTTGACAGTTTAGCTATTTAGATACAGTTTATGTCTACACATGGAGAAGGAAGAAAATGAAATGATACAAAGTTTTGGGAAGGAGAGAGAGGAGATTAAAAGCCTACATTTTTCAAAGATAGATTTTAGCACCAATATTTATTTTTAGATTTCCTAACCTTTTGTTTCCCATAATCGGGATATATAGAAATCCACGCCAGCTCAGAGAAACGTCTTGATCCTGCCTCATCTGGTGAAAGATAACCCACAAAGCTAGGGAGTGTAAGAACGGGACCATCGAGCCTTTCCATTTGTATCTCTTTCCAGTAGGAACTGTTTTCCACTATATTGTGTGGGAGGAACTGTCAGCTTGAAATTCCTCCTCCAGATGGATTTTGCTTCTCTCTTCTGTCCCACTGTCTCCTTTCCCTACATTATGACTTTTCCTAGGCTCAGAGCTCTCTTGGCATTAGATAAAAAGAGGAAACGGGGGTGCATGAATAAAATTGTAGGTAAGGAGAGCAGAGAGGAGAAATCATTAAGAGAACTTTTAATCTTGGATTCACTCTTGATTTTTCTCTTTCCTGCACCCAGTATATGCAATCTATCAGGAGCTCCTTTTGGCTTTATCTTCCAAATATATGCAGAATCCACACACTTCATACCATCTCCATTGTAACCACCCAGGTATAAGCCATCATCACCTCCCAAAAGACCTTGCTTTTGGCCTTTCCACCCTTTCAGTTTATTTTCAATGCAACATAGTAATCATTTTCAAAAGAAAAGTCAGTGTATGCCACTCCTCTCCTTAAAACTACCAATCACTTCTCATTTCACACCTAAAATAAAAGCTAAACTCCTCCCAGTGGCCTTCCAGCCCCTAACTGAACCCCAGGCTCACTCTGTTCAAGCCAGACTGGTTCCCTGGCAGTTCTCAAAACTTAGCAGCCACACGTTCATCTTACGACATTCACCAAGGTCACTTCCTCTGTTTGGACTACTCTTCTCAATATATTTGTCTCTTTCACCTCTTTCAAGGTTTTGCTCATGCATTTTCTTCCCAAACATTACCTGCCCACCCTATACAAAACTACAGGCTCCACACTCCCTAACTTTCATGCTGCTCTTCTTTTTAATTTTTTTTCCACAGCAGCTATTTGTTTAATAAACAGTTATGTGACTCTTACTATCAATCAGGCATTCTTGCCAGGTATTATTTCATCACATGCACATAGCAACCTATGGAGTAGACTCTATTGTCTTGTCTATTTTATAGTCATAAGAAAACTGGGGCACAGAGAGGGTAAGTAACTTACCCAAGTCACACAGCTAGGGAGTGGTAGAGCTGAGGTTCAGACTCAGTCTGATTCTAGGAGCAATACCCTTACAAATGTGCTCAAAGTGCTTATCACTTTCTAATATACTATAGGATATACTTCTTATTATATTTATTGTTTATTGTCTGTTTCACCCTGCTAGCATGTAAGCTCCACGATGGTAAGGATCTTTCTTCTGTTCACAAATATTTATCATTCACCTAGAACGATGCTTGACATATATTGTGGGTGCCAATAATTATTTGTTGAATGAATAAATAAACTGGATGATTGAGAATCGGCTCCCCAGCTTGAGATACATTATTTTGGGTTCATTACCAAAACATCCACTTCTCAGTTTATCCTCCAGGGACTTCAGGTAGAATAAGAACAAGGAGAAACAGCATTCTAGTTCAGATATTTTATTTCACCCTACAATTTTTTTTTTTTTGCGGCACGTGGGCCCCTCACCGTTGCGGCCGCTCCCGCCGCGGAGCACAGGCCCAGCGGCCACGGCCCACAGGCCCAGCTGCTCCGCGGCACGCGGGATCCTCCCGGACCGGGGCACAAACCCGCGCCCCCTGCATCGGCAGGCGGACGCTCAACCACTGCACCACCAGGGAAGCCCACCCTATAATTTTTGAATGAGAGAAACTGCCTCAGAGATGCTGCTGTTATTTCTCTCTAATTTTTTTTCACTGTAAGTTTCCTTTACAACTCCACCCACTCCTCTCCACCCTATATTTGGAGTGGGTGGATGTGAGAAGAGAGAAGTAAGGTAAGGAGTGAGGGTCACACACACATACTAAACACCAGTTATCCTTTAAACCTTACTTCCTCTAAGAATTCTGTATTGATGACAACACGAAGAGAGACGGATCTGGAGCCAGAAAATGGGGATGGACTATGTGATAGCAATGGAGCTGGTTCTTTGTGGTACCCACACTTGACAAACAAAACAAAGCAAACCTCCTGCATCCAGATTTTTTAAAATTCCAGAGTGGAAGCCTGCAGCGAGTGCTTCACAACTCAGTTCATTTTGTAAAGACAACAGGGGCAATGGTGGAAAAGATCCCTAACAAGAACCAATATACCTGAATTCTAATCCCACAGCTCACCTCCACACATAAACACACACACAGTCACTGTGTGGTGACTCAAACCTTAGAGTCTCATTTTCATTCTCTGTAAAAATAGGGGTAATAATTTCTGTTTTGTTGTTCTTTGTTTAGAGAAGTAAATAGGAGCACAGATGTGACTATAAATGTGAAATTATCACACAATTTAATTTATAATTAAAATTATATAATTATAAAAATTATAGTTGTTCATGTTAAATTTGTCAGAATAATGCACTTCCTTAATATACAAAAAATCTAACAATGTATGAGTATAAAAATATTTTAATCGGTTCACCTTGCCTTTGGAGAAATGTAGACGGTAAAATAGATAAATTTAATGCGCTGGTGTGTCATAATTTGTGACAGAAGACACAAGACAGAGGAACTCGGTCCAGCAACTTCTTACAAGGCTAGATTGTGATTCCCTATTGGTACTTCAGCAGCTGAAAGACAATCACAATGAACATTTTTGAATTATAAGATGAATGAGATTTATCGGCCTTATTTTGAGGAAAACTAAAGGAAAGGAAAATAATCAAAGTAAAGAAGCCCAATCTGCATTTGCAAGTGTCTTCTTCAAATAGTGATCCTACTACTGCTAGTACTTCTAAAAGCAGCAAGAGTCACTGGTGTGTCGTCTTTTCTGACTCTAAGGCCTTTAGCAGGTACAGCAGTTTGCAGAGTAGGAGAATTTATCCAGATAACCTGTCCTTTGAAAGAAAAGGAGTTCTGGTCAGATTTCCATATGGGAATACCTTGGTAGCAGACACATTGACGCCATGGTAGTGAAAGCTACTTGTCTTAAAATCAAACAAATAATTTCCACAGACTGCGTTGAATAACCTCACAGTGTCTGAGGTGCCCGAGGAGAACACTTTGAACAAACTCTAACCTGTTCTCACCGCATTTTCTCCATGAGTAAAACTGAGACACAAACGTGTCAGTTTTAAGAGTTTTCCTTATATATGATTAATTTTCAAAGTTTTTTTTAAAAAGTATTTTAGGACCTCTTACTTCATTAAGCTTCATCTGTAATGTGTTTTGATTTGTTCAGAGAAAGATGATCAACAGGGCTGTAGGTTTACTATAACAAGGCCTCATAGGGAAAATAGGGGGGCATGTCTAAGATTAAAAATTTTAAAGGTCAATGTGTTTTAAGAAAACAAAAAAATCAAAAAGAAACTATTTCAGTGGCAAAGATCACTGTTGGTTTGTTACCAAGGTAAAGCATTTTGAAACATTTGAAATTGTTATGGAAAGTATTACCTTTGCGGGCTTCCCTGGTAGCGCAGTGGTTGAGAGTCCACCTGCCAATGCAGGGGACACGGATTCGTGCCCCGGTCTGGGAAGATCCCACGTGCCGTGGAGCGGCTGGGCCCGTGAGCCATGGCCGCTCAGCCTGCGCGTCCGGAGCCTGTGCTCTGCAACAGGAGAGGCCACAACAGTGAGAGGCCCGTGTACCACACACACACACACACAAAAAAAAAATTACCTTTGCATTGATTAATAAGGAGGTAGGAAACTCTTGCACTCTCCATTGCAGTTGCTTCACACCTAATCTATTGACATTGAAAGCAGGACTGTTAACAAAGCAAAATCTGGGGGACACTTTGGTTACAGCTTCTTAAAGGGAATCACAGGAAACTAACTTCTATGTAAATTCTGGGAACCAGGAAGTACGGTACTGAGATCTTAATATGAATTGAAACAAGATGCAGGCCCAACAAGAGGAAATCAGCACCTAAACATGAGCATTAGAGGCTGATTGGATGAATTATGCAGCATTACTCCTCTCCACAAACACACCTGACCTTGGCACATGAAACACACACTCAATCATGTGCACAGGCATAATACTCCTAGCTCTGCAACCTGGACCAACTTTCTTAACCTCTCTGAACCTCACTCTCCTCACTGGTAAAATGGAACTGGTGATAACCTCTGTCTCCAAGTGCTGTTTTGATTATTGTTGTAAAAGCAAAGGAACTAATGCACATAAAAGAAGCAGTACTATCCTTTCCTGGCACGTTGGGTGCCTCAGTACTGTTAACCATCAAAATGCAATCCCTCTTTTCCACTCACTTATTTTGGGGGAAATAATGTTGGAAGAGAGAGGGCTTCACATTTTGATGCAAGTTAACAAGTGCATCTAAATGGGCCTTCCTTTTCTAAGTCAGATTTCTTCAGCTCTGTGAAAGGAAAAGTAAATGCTCTTTATCCTGATGGGTAAAAATCACAAGGGATTTCCTTTGTCATAAATATCAGAAACAATGTCATCAGAAGACACATAGCGAAGTGATAGGCCTCCAATTTACCAACAATAGTACACAAGTTTTGCAGGCTATGGAATAATGATCACTCATGTCTTCCCATTTCTGGAGTGATGATATTCAGGCACCTATATCCTGTGTTCTCCCAGTGCGGGTAGCATATCTTTTCTAGATACCAAAGACACCTGCCACGTAATGCCAGAAAAAAGCCTTCAAATGACACTCCGTTTGTCACGTCCGTATGTCACAAAAAGTATTCTTCTTGCAGGGATTTTCCTAGCCAGTCCACATATTAGAGGCGTATTAAAGAGTCCCTTCCTGTATTAGAAAAATAAAACATAAAACACTCAAATAAAAACAAGTGCAAACAGTCCAGGGTAAGATTAGAATTTCCAGGAAGCACACATATATTTCTGTGTTACTTGCTGCTTCTTTACATGAAGCCCAAGGAGCAACTGGACAACAGTAGTCAGTGCTCTACTTTATTTCCATTTTGTTTTTTGTTTTTCTTTCTTTTAAAAATTTACATATAGTAAAATTCATTCTTTTTTGGCGTACTGGTCTCAGTTTTACAAATGCATAGACATGTAACCATCGCCACAATCAAGACCTTCATTTGGTTGTAACTGGCCCTAAGATATACGTAACAAGATATAAATACAAAGTGTAAGTGATACAGTCCTTTAAATGGAAAACACAAAGAATGGGGGAAAATGTTAGAAGAAAGGTACATGGGCTTCTGTCTTCTGAAATAAGCCCTCCACTTCCCACAATTTTTCTTAATTAATTTCTTCTCTTTTGCTCCTTTTTTAAAAAAAACAATCTCAGCTTAAAAGCTATTTCCTCTCAAGTGCCTTCCCTGACTCATCTCCCACCACAAATCTAGATTAGGTCCTCCCTTGATGTCTTTTCAATGTATCCCATTCTTTATAAAGTATTCTTACTTGCCACAATTGTATCTATGCAGCTTTATTCTACATAGCTTTTTATGGGATAATTAACCAAAGTCCATCTCCCACATCACCTAAGCTGAAAAAGGAGTTGAGAATACAATTGGTCCTGCTAGTCTCTCCAAAAATGGTATTTTCTTCAATAATTTTTTCAGGCTCAAGGGTAAAACAAGCCTAATACTATCAACTTCTTTTTTTATCTGTTTCATTTATCTTTTAAAATTGAAATATAGTTTACAATGTTGTGTTAGTTTCAGGTGTATAGCAAAATGATTCAAATATATATACATATGTATATGTATGTATATATTATTTTTCAGATTCTTTTCCATCATAGGCAATTGCAAGATATTGAGTATAGTTCCCTATGCTATATAGTAGGTTCTTGTTGGTTATCTATTTTATTTTTTTTATTTTTAAATTTTTCTTGGAGCATAGTTGATTTACAATGTTGTGTTCATTTCAGGTGTACAGTGAAGTAAATCAGTTATATGTATACATATATTCACTCTTTTTGTTAATTTTTAGATTCTTTTCCCATATAGGCCATTACAGAGCATTGAGTAGAGTTCCCTGTGCTATACAACAGGTTCTTATTAGTTATCTATTTTATATATAGTAGTATGTATATGTTAATCCCAAACTCCTAATTTATCCCTTCCCCCTCTTCCACTTTGGTAACCATAAGTGTGTTTTCTATATCTGTGAGTCTATTTCTGTTTTGTAAATAAATTCATTTGTATCATTTTTTTAGATTCTGCATATAAGTGACATTATATGATATTTGTCTTTCTCTGTCTAGCTTACTTCACTTAGTGTGATAATCTCTAGGTCCATCCATTTTGCTGCAAATAGCAATATTTCATTCTTTTTAATGGCTGAGTAATATTCCATTGTGTGTGTGTGTGTGTGTGTGTGTGTGTGTGTGTGCGTGTGTATAGATAGATAGAGATATAGATATATATTTATTTATATATATACCACATCTTCTTTATCCCTTCATTTGTCGATGGACATTTAGGTTGCTTCTATGTCTTGGTTATTGTAAACAGTGCTGCAATGAGCATGCATCTTTTTGAATTATAGTTTTCTCCAGATATATGCTCAAGAGTGGGACCATACCATACCAACCTTTCTCTAATGGTTGGGTAAAAACTGTGTGAAAGTAAAGATCAATGTGTATAGCTGAAAATCAGCATTAGGGTTTATAAAGTACATAAATGAAGTTAAATGTGGAGGCTTCCTTGTATGAACTTGTTTCCAACCAACAAATTGCATGAGACCTACCACCAGTCTCTCTCCTCCTAGGGTTAGACTCTATAGTCAGCTACACTTTTCAGTAGCTTTCAATGGACAATCAGCTCTAAGCCAGGCTGGCCCACAAAGGTTGATCTAGGTTCAAACACTGGCAAGAAAGGCAACCAAAATGCTAACAAATGTTTCTTTCACTTTGTCTTACTACAGAACCAGCAGCTATATAGAGTATGGCTTACACACAGAAAGATCTTAGAAGGGAGTGCTCGTGACTGATCATTTCTCCTTAGTTCTTCACGCTACAGTGTGCAAAGTGTCACATTGGTTTATTCAGTCCTTTGAATAACTGACCAGGTAAAAGGAGACAAAAAACCTTAAGCCTACTGCCTTTTATACTATTTTTTTTCCATTACTCTAGGAGGTGGATCAAAAAAGATCTTGCTGTGATTTATGTCAAAGAGCGTTCTTCCTATGTTTTCCGCTAAACGTTTTATAGTGTCCAATCTTACATTTAGGTCTCTAATCCATTTTGAGTTTATTTTTGTGTATGTTATTAGGGAGTGTTCTAATTTCATTCTTTTACATGTAGCTGTCCAGTTTTCCCAGCACCGCTTCTTAAAGAGACTGTCTTTTCTCCACTGTATATCCTTGCTTCCTTTGTCATAGATTAGTTGACCATACGTGTGTGGTTTTATCTCTGGGCTTTCTATCCTGTTCCATTGATCTATCTTTCTGTTTTTGTGCCAGCACCATATTGTCTTGATTACTGTAGCTTTGTAGTATAGTCTGAAGTTAGGGAGTCTGATTCCTCCAGCTCTGTTTTTTTTCCCTCAAGACTACTTTGGCTATTCAGGGTCTTCTGTGTCTCCATACAAATTTTAAGACTGTTTGTTCTAGTTCTATAAAAAATGCCATTAGTAATTTGATAGGGATTGCATTGAATCTGTAGATTGTTTTGGGTGGTATAGTCATTTTCACAATATTGATTCTTCCAATCCAAGAACATGGTATATCTCTCTATCTGTTTGTATCATCTTTAATTTCTTTCATCAGTGTCTTATAGTTTTCTGCATACAGGTATTTTGTCTCCCTAGGTAGGTTTATTCCTAGGTATTTTATTATTTTTGTTGCAGTGGTAAATGGGAGTGTTTCCTTAATTTCTTTTTCAGATTTTTCATCATCAGTGTACAGGAATGCAAGAGATGTCTGTGCCTTAATTTTGTATCCTGCAACTTTACCAAATTCATTGATTAGCTCTAGTAGTTTTCTGGTGGCATCTTTAGGATTCTCTACATATAATACCATGTGATCTTCAAACAGTGAGAGTTTTACTTCTTCTTTTCCAATTTGTATTCCTTTTATTTCTTTTTCTTCTCTGATTGCCATGGCTAGGACTTCCAAAACTATGCTGAATAATAGTGGCGAGAGTGGACATCTTTGTCTTGTTCCTGATCGTAGAGGAAATGCTCTCAGTTTTTCACCATTGAGAAAGATGTTTGCTGTGGGTTTGTCATATATGGCCTTTATTATGTTGAGGTATGTTCACTCTGTGCCCACTTTCTGGAGAGTTTTTATCATAAACAGGTGTTGAATTTTGTCAAAAGCTTTTTCTGCATCTATTGAAATGATCATATAGTTTTTACTCTTCAATTTGTTAATATGGTGTATCACACTGATTGATTTGCACATATTGAAGAATCTTTGCATCCCTGAGATAAATCCCACTTGATCGTGGTGTATGATCTTTTTAATGTGTTGTTGGATTCTGTTTGCTAGTACTGTGTTGAGGATTTTTGCATCTATATTCATCAGTGATATTGGTCTGTAATTTTCTTTTTTTATAGTATGTTTGTCTGGTTTTGGTATCAGGGGGATGGTGGCCTCATAAAATGAGCTTGGGAGTGTTCCTTCCTCTGCAATTTTTTGGAAAAGTTTGAGAAGGATGGGTATTCTCTCTTCTCTAAATATTTGATAGAATTCACCTGTGAAGCCATCTGGTCCTGGACTTTTGTTTGTTGGAAGATTTTTAATCACAGTTTAAATTTCATTACTTGTGATTGGTCTGTTCATATTTTCTATTTCTTCCTGGTTCAGTCTTGGAGGTTATACCTTTCTAAGAATTTGTCCATTTCTTCCAGGTTGTACATTTTATTGGCATAGAGTTGCTTGTAGTAGTCTCTTAGGATGCTTTGTATTTCTGCAGTGTCTGTTGTAACTTCTCTTTTTTCATTTCTAATTTTATTGGCTTGAGTTCTCTCCCTCTTTTTCTTGATGAGTCTGGCTAATGGTTTATCAATTTTGTTTATCTTCTCGAAGAACCAGATTTTAGTTTTATTGATCTTTGCTATTGTTTTCTTTGTTTCTACTTCATTGATTTCTTCTCTGATCTTTATGATTTCTTTCCTTCTACTAACTTTCGATTTTGTTTGTTCTTCTTTCTCTAGTTCATTTAGGTGTAAGGTTAGATTGTCTATTTGAGATTTTTCTTGTTTCTTGAGGTATGTTTGTATTGCTATAAACTTCCCTCTTAGAACTGCTTTTGCTGCATCCCATAGGTTTTGGATCGTCATGTTTTCATTGTAATTTGTTTCTAGGTATTTTTTGATTTCCTTTGATTTCTTCAGTGGTCTCTTGGTTATTTAGTAACATATTGTTTAGTCTCCATGTGTTTGTGTTTTTTACGTTTTTTTCCCTGTAATCGATTTCTAATCTCATAGTGTTGTGGTCAGAAAAGGTGCTTGATATGATCTCAGTTTTCTTAAATTTACTGAGGCTTGATTTGTGACCCAAGATGTGATCTATCCTGGAGAATGTTCTGTGCACACTTGAGAAGAAAGTGTAATCTTTTGGTTTTGGATGGAATATCCTATGAATATCAATTAAATCTATCTGGTCTATTGTGTTATTTAAAGCTTGTGTTTCCTTATTAATTTTCTGTTTGGATGATCTGTCCATTGGTGTAAGTGAGGTGTTAATGTCCCCCACTATTATTGTGTTACTGTTGATTTCCTCTTTTATAGCTGTTAGCAGTTGCCTTATGTATTGAGGTGCTCCTATATTGGGTGCATATAGATTTACAATTGTTATACCTTCTTCTTGGATTGATCCATTGATCATTATGTAGTGTCCTTCCTTATCACTTGTAACATTCTTTATTTTGAAGTCTATTTAATCTGATATGAGAATTGCTACTCCAGCTTTCTTTTGATTTCCATTTGCATGGAATATCTTTTTCTATCCCCTCAATTTCAGTCTGTATGTATCCCTAGGTCTGAAGTGGGTCTCTTGTAGGCAGCATATATATGGGTCTTGTTTTTGTATCCATTCAGCAAGCCTGTGTCTTTTGCTTGGAGCATTTAAGCCATTCACGTTTAAGGTAATTATTGATATGTATGTTCCTATGACCATTTTCTTAATTGTTTTGGGTTTGTTTTTGTAGGTCCTTTTCTTCTCTTGTGTTTCCCACTTAGAGAAGTTCCTTTAGCATTAGGTGTAGAGCTGGTTTGGTGGTGCTGAGTTCTCTTATCTTTTGCTTCTCTGTAAAGCTTTTGATTTCTCTGTCTAATCTGAATGAGATCCTTGCCGGGTAGAGTAATCTTGGTTGTAGGTTCTCCCCTTTCTTCACTTTAAATATATCATGCCACTCCCTTCTGGCTTGTAGAGTTTCTGCTGAAAAATCAGCTGTTAACCTTATGGAAATTCCCTTGTATGTTATTTGTCATTTTTCCCTTGTTGCCTTCAATAATTTTTCTTTGTCTTTAATTTTTGTCAATTTGATTACTATGTGTCTCAGAGTGTTTCTCCTTGGGTTTATTCTTCCTGGGACTCTCTGCACTTCCTAGACTTGGCTGGCTATTTCCCTTCCCATGTTAGGGAAGTTTTTGACTATAACCTCTTCAAATACTCTCTCGGCTCCTTTCTCTCTCTCTTCTCCTACTGGGACCCCTATAATGTGAATATTGTTGTGTTTAATGTTGCCCCAGAGGTCTCTTAGACAGTATTCATTTCTTTTCATTCTTTTCTCTTTATTCTGTTCCATGGCAGTGAATTCCACCCTTCTGTCTTCCAGGTCACTTATCCGTTCTTCTGCCTCAGTTATTCTGCTATTGATTCCTTCTAGTGTATTTTTCATTTCAGTTATTGTTTTGTCATCTCTGTTTGTTTGTTCTTTAATTCTTCTAGGTGTTTGTTCTTTAATTTTTCAAGGTCTTTGTTACACATTTCTTGCATCTTCTCGATCTTTGTTTCCATTCTTTTTCCGAGGTCCTGGATCATCTTCACTATCATTATTCTGAATTCTTTTTCTGGAAGGTTGCCTATCTCTACTTCATTTAGTTGTTTTTCTGGGGTTTTATCTTCTTCCTTCATCTGGTGCATAGCCCTCTGTCTTTTCATCTTGTCGATCTTTCTGTCACCTTTTATACTTTTAGGCTGGGGGAATAGGCCACACCAGTAGCCAAGATCCTATCAATGAGGAATTCTTGCTACTCCACAATTAAATATTCCCACATTCTCTTTCTCATGTGATCATTGGATCTATAGCAGCCCAGCCATGGTCTCCATGGTCATGAACTCCATTACAGTGGGAACTGTGTTTATTTTGGTCACTAGTTGAATCCACATGATGCCAGCAACTGAGAATGCACTCAGGAAATATTTGTTGCCTGAGTGGAAAAATGAATGAGTGAATGTATCAATGGGTTCTGGTTCTGTCTCTGCCATCGATTAACCATGTGGTTGCCAACTTCTTTATTTTCTCCATACATCAGGTTTTCCTCAACAGTAACATGTAAAATCTGAAAAGCAATTCGATTAGATAATCACTAAGAGTCTTAAAAGAAAAAGACAGATGTTATGAACACAGGATCAACAGAAAAATTCACTTATCCCTGCATTATTTCAGGTTTTATAGACCACATTACAGCCTATTTCAATTAAACTACATTAAATGATGGAAAGAGTATAGGTTAGTCCTGGCAAGGTTGATAAACTGCATGGACCTTCATTTTCTTATATACAAACTTAAGAGAAGAATCAGATATTTCTGACCATTTTTATCACCAATATTTGATTATTCTAGTTTTTTAATATGTTTTTTGTTTAAAGTTACTCTTTTTTTGTGAAAATTCTTGAATTAGTGTCTTTTAAATACCTAATTTCCAATAATTTTCTTTAAGCTTGTCAAACTAACAAGTTCTCTAAACCTTATAAAGACAATAAATATTGTAGAAAACAGTTACTTCTGAAAAAGACAATAGAGAGTGTATACAAAACTAGGAGAAACAAAGCATAGAGGAAAAGTTGATATCCCAGGAGATGGGGATCACTGTGCTTGCAGAAGGATTAAGATAAGGAAACATGATCACAGCATCCTTGCCACGAGAAGAGTATTTACAAGAGTGGATTAACATAATTTCATCTTCCAAACTCTTCACTTTTTGTTCTCTTTGAAACAACAGTTTTGATTCAAGCAGAACACTTTTACTTTTCCCAGACACAAACAGCTTTCATTATTGCAAGGATTTCTTTTAGCATTTGGAAAAGTGCCAAAGATCCAGGATTTCTCCAGATTTTAACCACATTTCTGACACTGTGTATCCAATAAGATATGACACATGGACATAACAGGTTCCTAGAGATTTTTTTTAAGAAAATAAAACTCACTTTGTTATAATACTAAACCTCTCTTAGACTGATAAGACCAAGCATGATCAAAATATCTTTTATTATGTTCTTTCCCATTGTTTTTAATGACACTGCTTTGCATTTGATGAAATAAAGGCTCACGGTAGGGAGCATGCCCTTATTTAGAGCAATTAGATTTAGGAATAAATTAGGTGTGGTCCCAGGGCCAGAAACTCAAGAGAGACCAAAGATTCTCTGAAAAGAAGCTAGATCTGTATATAGTCACATATGATCCATTTGAGGAAGAAAAAGTTGAGGCATTTTAAACAAATTTTCTGTTTAGTAAACTTTCTTAAGATCTCAGACTTTATAAATAACAACAGTAAAATAGGAGAAGGGGCACAGAACAATGATAAATGCACATAAGGGGCAGAAAGAAAAATTTTGAAAGGGTGAAGAGCAAAATGGATCAAGACAATGGAAAGACTCTATTTTTGCGATGCCAGTAATTAATTTTTAACTTTCTAATGGACATTTTCAATGAGTCTCCCAAAGACTCCTAAAACTTTCTCATGTCCTAAATATAATTCATTATCTTTATCTTAGATTTGATCAGAGCCTGAGACAAGGATTAGGTGTAGATAGTTTATTTGGAAGATAATCCTAGGAAGCAGACAAGAGAAATGAGAGCATGAAAGCAGAAATGAGGAGAGAGCCAAAAAAAAGGATAGATTATTGAACAGGTTTCCAGCATCAGTAACTGGGGCACAGACCCACAGGGGACATGCTGGGCACCTTGTAGAAACTGGCTTAAAATTGTCTCATAGAAGGATGGGGAAGTTGGAGCAATTATCCATTGATTCCTCTTCCTCCCACTTCCAGGCTGCATCTATGTGCTGGATGAGGGTACTGTCACCTTAGAATAAAGCCCTGTGGTAGAAAAGTAGAGAGGTACATTTCCTGTTTGAGATGTGACCCTGGCGATACACAAGGAGCTGCTTACTACAGCAAGGATGAAATATTTGGGCAAAAGAGAGATGGTGCAAAGCACCACAGCATCTATTAATATCTTCACTCCAAACTGCTCCTCTTCATACATATTCACTTCTTCCATTAATGCAATAACCCTCTACCAAGTTTCTCCAAGCCAGAATGCTTTGAGTGATCATATTCTTCCCCATCCATCATATCTAATATTGAAGTTTGCTCTTTTCACACTTTTTTATAATTGTTGTAAACACACACATAACATAAAACTTACCATCTTAACCATTTTTAAGTAGTGTTAGTTCAGCAGTGTTAAGTACTGTCACATCGTTGTGAAACAGACTTCCAGAACTTTTTCATCCTGCAAAACTAAAAATTTATACCCATTAAATAACAGCTCCCCTTTTCCCTTTTGTCCTTTTAAGTCAGGAGACAGGCCACATCAGCACCCAAGATCTTATCAACTGGGCATTCTTGCTTCTCCACTTTAAATGTTCCCAAGGTCTTTTTCTTATGTCATCATCAGATATATAGCAGTTTGTTCAAACAAACAAGATGAAGGTTATTTTAATTTTAGTATTTAAAAGAATATAACTTTTCATTGAAATATCATTAAAGAGACTTAGAAAGCTATCAGAAGGGGGTGGGAGGACAGATCACTTATGATTCTAACCCCTAACCATACTCGCAGTCAATAATTCTGATCTGTTTATTTTCTTTTTCACTTCTTTTAACAAGTAGTGTATTTTTCACATAGTTTTAGTCACACTGTATGTACGATTTAGTTCCTTTTAAAATTTTAACATGGTGAACACAGTCAATGTGAAAATGGATAATGATAAAGCCCTACATGTAGGCTTAAAAAAAATCAATACCTCAGGTACAAGATAGATGGGGCAGAGAATCTAACATTGTTTGTGTTAAAACATTCACAAGTACAACACAGGTAAAAGACCTTGGGTCTGTTAGTTTGCCGCAATCTCAATGTAAATCTCTATTGAGACAAGGCTTCTCAAAATCAATTGCAGTATTGGGATACTTTAGAAAAGATATGGATGGGACTTCCCTGGTGGTCCAGTGGTGAAGACTCCATGCTTCCACTGCAGGGGGCACATGTTCCATCACTGGTCAGGGAACTAAGATCTGCACATGCGGTGCGGCGGGGACCAAAAAAAAAAAAAAAAAGAAGATATGGAAAACTGTTTCCAAAACAGTGTGACATATTTTACAATGGGACCAGAAAGTTACAGAAAATACAGTATAAAAAAATCTGATAATATTAGTATTTGATTGAATGAGCAGAGGATGTTTATCATAGAAAATAGAATTGGAAGGACTATACCTCTTTTTGGAGTTATAACTTTTCTACATTTACTTGGTTGTGTTCCCAATTTCAATCGAAATATAAAAGTGAGGACTTAAAACAGAGGCCTTATTGCCATAACTATTAGAGTTGAACAATGATTAACAGGATCCTTAATGATTCATGTATGAAAACCAAGCATCTCTTTGGGATAAATTTGTCACTGTATAAATTTGTCACTGTGTATAATTTCTACACCAGAAGAAATTCTAAAAGCAACTTCAATTTCATGTATATTTCATGTATAGTTATAGCATAGATTGAGATTTACTTTTAAAAATATGTTTTGTATTTTTAGATATTAGTTTAAATTTTAAAAAGAATTCAAATAAAAGGGACCTATATATTTTTTTAAATTAGGGTATAGTTACTTTACAGTGTTGTGCTAGTTTCTGCTGTACAATGAAGTGAATCAGCTATATGTATACATATATACAGATCCTCTTGGATCTTCCTCCCATCCCTCCATTCCACCCATCTAGGTCACCACAGAACATGGAGCTGAGCTCCCTGTGCTATACAGCATATTCCCACTAGCTATCTATTTTACATATGGTAGTGTATATATCTCAATCCCAATCTCCCAATTCCACCCCACTCTCCCTTCTCCCACCCCATGTCCACACATCCTCTCTCTACATCTGCATCTCAATTCCTGCCTGCCAATAGGTTCATCTGTACCACTTTTCTAGATTTCACAAATATGTGTTAATAATATGCGATATTTGTTTTTCTTTTTCTGATTTACTGCACTCTGTATGACAGACTCTAGGTACATCCACATCTCTATAAATGACCCAATTTCATTCTGTTTATGGCTGAGTAATATTCCATTGTATATATGTACCACATCTTCTTTATCCATTCATCTGTCCATGGACATTTAGGTTGCTTCCATGTCCTGGTTATTGTAAAGAGTGCTGCGATGAACACTGAGGTGCATGTATCTTTTTGAATTATATTTTCTCAAAGTATACGCCCAATAGTGGAATTGCTGGGCCATGTGGTAGCTCTATTTTTAGTCTTTTAAGGAACCTCCATACTGTTTTTTTATAGTGGCTATACATTCCCACCAAGAGTGCAAGAGGGTTCCCTTTTCTCCACACCCTCTCCATCGTTTATTGTTTCTAGATTTTCTTGATGATGGCCTTTCTGAACGGTGTGAGGTGATACCTCATTGTAGTTTTGATTTGTATTTCTCTAATAGTGATGTTGAGCATCTTTTCATGTGCTCCTTGGCCATCTGTATGTCTTCTTTGGAGAAATGTCTATTTAGGTCTTCTGCCCATTTTTTGATTGGATTTTCTGTTTTTCTGATGTTGAGTTGCATGAGCTGTTTGTATATTTTGGAGACTAATTCCTTGTCAGTTGGCTCGTTTGCAAATATTTTCTCCCGTTCTGAGCGTTGTCTTTTCATCTCATTTATGGTTTTCTTTGCTGTGCAAAAGATTTTAAGTTTCATTAGGTCCCATTTGTTTATTTTTATTTTCATTACTCTAGGAAGTGGATCAAAAAAGATCTTGCCATTTGATTTATATCAAAGAGTGTTTTTTAAAAATATAATCAATGTTGGTTAGTAGTATGTTCCTCCATGCCTTTTTCTGTGCTATTTCAAACACATATCCCCAAATATATATATTTGGGTTGTTTTTTTTGTTTGTTTTAAGAAATGATACCATATAATACACATGATTGTGCTTCCCTCATATAAAAATATGCCAAATGTGGCCTTCTTAGACTAGATCAGTACATATGAATCTAGTTCATTCTCTTAAATAATTGCTCTATGTTCCATAGAATCATATACAATAAATATATATTCTTTCACTGTTACTTAAGTTGTTTCCAGTATTTTTTAACCATAGTTACTTGGAATGCAAAACTTTCAAATGTACCTTTGATTTTATTTCTGTGGGATAGATTGCCAAAACTGGGATAGCTGGGTCAAAGGTTATGAGCAATCTTTATTTGAATAAATATTGCCAGATTACTTGTCAAAAAGCTATATATCTCTCCACAGACCCCCTCCACAATGCACAAAACTCTTGATTTTTCACTTTTACAGAAACATAGATATTCTGGAATTTACACTTACATCTTCAATTGTTTTAAAAGATTTGCTAATGAGATTGGGCTATTTTGTATCATTCTAGAACATAGAACTAGCATAAGTGAAATTAGCTTTTGGCTTGGTATAATTTTTCTAGCAGTGAGAGCTGTTCATAAATGAAATAGACTGCCTTTTTAAGAGATCACTTTACTGTTTCTAGCTGTGCTTCAGAAATAACCTCCTTAAAAATAATCCTTAGGAGCTTCCCGGGGCTTCCCTGGTGGTGGAGTGGTTGAGAGTCCGCCTGCCGATGCAGGGGATGTGCGTTCGTGACCCGATCTGGGAAGATCCCACATGCCGCGGAGCGGCTGGGCCCGTGAGCCATGGCAGCTGAGCCTGCGCGTCCAGAGCCTGTGCTCCGCAACGGGAGAGGCCACAACAGTGAGAGGCCCGTGTATCGCAAAAAATAATAATAATAAATAATTATAATAATATAATAATAATAATAATCCTTCTATTTGCATTATAGTTAATTGCTTACATAGCACATTCATATCATTTGATTTCTATTGATCTTTGGATCTGCATTAATCTATTATCTATAGAAATGTAAGTTTTAAAAAAATCTTGTTTTCTGAAAATGTATATTAACCTCTAACATACTCTCTCACTTCCCTCGCTCTCCCTCTCCCACCACCGAGTTTTCTCTTTGGCATTTTGGAAAAAAACCCAGAATATTATGGGGCACATCATTCACCCAGATGTATGTGGCATAGTCATCAATATCCTAATTATGTATCTTTCTTTTCTTTTTTTTTTTTTTTTTTTGCGGTACGCGAGCCTCTCACTGTTGTGGCCTCTCCCGTTGCGGAGCACAGGCTCCGGACTCGCAGGCGCAGCGGCCATGGCTCACGGGCCCAGCCGCTCCGCAGCATGTGGGATCTTCCCGGACCGGGTCACGAAGCCACGTCCCCTGCATCGGCAGGCGGACTCTCAACCACTGCGCCACCAGGGAAGCCCCTAATTATGTATCTTTTACAGATCGTATACCAAGTTAATATTCACCTTAAAATCTAAGTTTAATTCAGACTTACCTGTAAACGTAATAGGGCTCTTTGATTTCGACTTATCTCTATCACCTTAGCTAACATGAGTGTTGCTGAAACCAAACTTTTGCAAAATATCCCTTCTTTCGTCTCCCCCTAAGTAAATTTTGATATGACAATCAAAGGAGAAGACTTTAAAAACAAGCTTAATGAAGTAGTTTTAATTAACAGTTAGATTTTATTTTGGTAGAAGTTGCAGTTCTTAGAAAGCTGGGGAGTGGAAGAGTGGGGAGTGTTCTTAGAACAGTAAACACCACAGACCTCAGAACTTGGTGGTTAAATATCTAGGCAACAAAGAGAGTGAGTACACCAGCTCAAGGACAGATGACATGATATTTCCCAGATGTCACTGTTTAGTTGTGTCACTGTCCAGCAGCAGCCACCAATTAAAAAAAAAAAAAACCTTTTCCCCTGAAGGAGCATAACCAGCACTGAAGGCAGCAGGGGAGATGTTGGCAAGGTACCGGAACAGGTGGCAGCAGCAGGTGTGATAGGCGAGAGATGACAAGGGCACAGAGTGTGCTGTTGGCAAGCTTTCGGTAACCAGAGTTCAGGAACTACTGATAGCAGAGAAAGAGCAGAGATGATGGCACGGGGATAGAGGAGCAGGGCAGAACAGACTGTCATAGCAGGGTGACAGGTACCCCCTGAACAAACAGGAAATGTGATAAGAGTGGAAGTGGTGGCCTGCAGCCCCAAATTGGCTTGGGAGGATCACACCATGATGACAGCGAAGCCTGCAGTACCCCAGCAGACATGCGAGTCACCCAGAGCTCCCATGCCAGAAGGCAGTCCACACACTGCAGCCACATGGAGAGAGGAAAACAAAGAGAAAAGAGCCTTAGTGTTATTTCTTTTTTTTCATCTATTGTTGATGATTTGCTTTTTTTCCACTCAAAGAACCATGATCTGAGAGGAACATCTGGGTGTCCCCAAATACTCTAAGAACCCAGAGATCTTAGACTGAGATTAAATATCTTGTTATAGCCCCAATTCTATCTGCTTGATAGCTGTGTTGAGACCACATATCAAGATGGCTAATTACCGATGATTGTAAAACACTTCTCTCATACAATTCAATTGAGTAAATGTTTACTGATGCCAGATTACTGCATTAAAAGTCCTATAAAATAAGGAGTCACTGAGGATTGCTACTGTGCTGCATTTGGATACTGCCTTGTCACTATGTAACTATATGATTACATACATAATTCACTGTGATAGAATTGCATCAATATTTTATTATGTTTGTTTTGACAAGTTGTCTCACATTAGAAGATATTCCTCCAGGATTCCAAAGTGTCAATCTTGCTGAGGGGAGAGTTGAGTTGCAAAGCAGGTTTAATTTCAGTACCTTACTGTATATTATGTTTTCTAATACACTTAATAATTTTTTTAAATAAATATATTTATTTTTATTTTTGGCTGTGTTGGGTCTTTGTTGCTGTGCGCAGGCTTTCTCTAGTTGTGCTGAGCGGGGGTTACTCTTCGTTGTGGTGCGCGGGCTTCTCATAGCAGTGGCTTCTCTTGTTGCAGAGCACGGGCTCTAGGCGCGCGGGCTTCAGTAGTTGTGGCACGTGGGCTCAGTAGTTGTGGCTTGCAGGCTCTAGAGCTCAGGCTCAGTAGTTGTGGCGCACCGGCTTAGCTGCTCCGCAGCATGTGGGATCCTCCCAGACCAGGGCTTGAACCCATGTCTCCTGCATTGGCAGGCGGATTCTTAACCACTGCGCCACCAGGGAAGCCCATTAATAATTTTTTAAATGGAGGTTCTTAAAATGTCAACCTATAGGTATGACTAGATTGGTTTATTCATTCAAAAATTTTTTCTTAGTTCTTACTTTGTACCAGGTGCTGTCCTAGGTACTAGAGGTGTCATAATAAACAAAAGCAACAAAAAACAAGCAAGAATTTTGTTGAACTTTCATTGCAGTGAAGGGCAGCAAATGATAAATAAACCACTAAAAAATTAATCATAGTAAGCAGGATGGAGATATTTGGTTGGAGGATAAAATGTTGCTGTTTTATATAGAGTGATCAAGGACAGCTTTTTATTTTTTTAACAAATTGCCATTGCAAAGAGATTAAAATGTGAAGAAGCAAGCTGTGCAGATATGGACAAAAACATATTCTGAAAAAGACATGTCTGGTGCAATTAAGGAAGGGCAAGGAGGCCAATGTGATTGAAACATAATGAGAGAGAATGAGAGGTATAGGAGAACAGGTGGATGCTTATCATGTGCGACTTTACAGATGATGGTAAGGATTGTGAATTTTATTCTGAGAGGTAAGGGAAACTGTTGAAGGTTTCTGAGCAAAATTATATGATCTGACTTAATTTTCCAAAGGGTCACTCTGGCCGTTGGGTAGACAATAGACTGTAAGGGGCGCAAAAGTCAAAGCTAGAAGTTCTGTTAGAAGACTATTGAAATAATCTAGTGCTGAGATGATATGGTTGGACTAAGGCATTTGCACTGAAAGAAACTGAAGTGGTTGGATGCTGGATACATTTTGAAGATAGACCAGCAGGAGCTACTCATGGATAGAATGTATGGAGTACAAGAGAAACAGAGAAACCAGAAAGGACACAAAGATTCTTGAACTAAGCAACTTGGTAGAAGGGATATGCCATTGAGTGAGATAGGGAAGACTCCTGGAAGCGTCGATCTGGAGAAGAAAATCAATTGGGAGTTCTATTTTGGCTATCTATTGGGTAACCACATGAAGACATTGACTGGGTATTGATTGTAAAAGTCTGGAGTTTGGGAGAAATTGGCTCTAGAGATACAAATTCCAAAGCCACGGGTGTATACATGAAACAAAAGCCCTGAGGCCAGACGAGGTCACCTGGAAAACTTGTGTAGATACAAATGAGGTCTAAAGGCTTTTTTTTTAAAACACAAAGTAAAATTATTCTTTAATTATATTTTCAAGCAATCCAAATGAGGTCTAAAGACTTTAAAGTTAAGCTACAAATAAAATGAAAACAAAACAGACTGAAAACCCCTGGCCAGTGAGGTAAGAGAAAAACTGAGAGAAAAGTGGCCAGAAACCAAGAGAAGAAATTATTTCAAGGAGGAGGAAATGAGCATTCACATTAAATGTTGACAGTTCGGCTAGATAAGAACGAAGAATTTGACCATTAAATTTGGCAACAAGATCCTCATCAGTGACCTTGACAAACGCTATTTTTCTAAATGGTGAGAAAGAAAGCCTGATTGCAGTGGGTTCAAGAGAGAACAAGAAAAGAGAATTTGGAAAATTTATTCATTCATTCATGAATTTTGTTGTTCAGGGGATCTAAGAAATGGAAAGTTGGCTAGAAAGGAATGCAGGAATGAGAAAAAAAAGTTTTTTAAGATAGAGGGTATTAATTGTATATTGGTATCAAGACAAAATGATAAGGTAAGAGGAAAAACTTGATGATACAAAGAAGGGAGGAGAGAAACGCTGGGATGGGATTCAGGGCTCTAGAGTAGGTCAGGATCTCTCTACCTCAGCACTACTGACACATTGGGCCAGACAATTATTTATTGTGGGGATTCTCTTGTAAACTGCAGGACTGCTTAGCAGAAACCATGACCCTACTATGCATTAGATGCCTGAAGCACCCCCTCCCCTATAGTCAAGTTGTGATAATCAAACATGTCTAGACTTTGCCAAGTGCCCCCTGAGGGATAAAATCACTGAGAACCAGTGGTGTAGGACTTGGTCTTAGGCAAGAGTACAGATAGTTCACCCACAGTAGCAAGGGGAAAGGCAGAGTCATGGATTCAGATAATCTTGAAGATGTGATAACGGGAATATAAGGATTGATTATGTAAAGGAGAAAGAATGTACTGGAAACTGGAGAAGAGAAGAACAGTATCTCAGAGAGTGGGAGAATGAATGGAGTAGGGAAATGTAATTGGATTACCAGAGAGCCCTAAATCTAATGGTAATTAATTTAAAGTAAAGCCAATCAGCATGGTTAAGGCATTGTGACTATGGTTGTGGGTGAAGGACAATATCCTTAGAGGAAGGCAGATCAAAGAACTGCAAGGGTATTGAAGGATGTATAATATGGATATGGAAACCATTAAGAGATAGTTCAGATATCATAAATTATATACATGAGGGGGGAGAGGAGATAACATCTTCAGGAAATAAGATCTGGGCATCTGTAGACATCTCCAGCAAGGAGCAACAAGGAGGGTAGCAAGTGGTATAATCCAATGATATGACTCCAAAGCTGGGATTCAGAGAAGTGAGGGGGCAAGAACACATACCTCAATTCTGGCTCAATGGCACAAAGGGACTGAAAGACATAGCTGTGACTTGAGAAAGCTGTCAGGGAAGCACAGCCCCTTGTTTAGAGGGGAACAGAGATTAAATTAGAGCAAAAAGATGAAGGAGCATTTAGAAATGCAGTTGAAGACATCGTGGATTTTTCTCATGACAAAACAGGAGCTTCAGATGTCACAGTGGAAAAAGGGTGAAGGCTAGGGAAGAAGGTGGAAAAGGGTTAGATGAAACGTGCAAAGCTGTAGGGAGATGAAAACCTTCTGGATGCAGTCAGCCAGAATGTAGGACATGGTGGCATTAGTCCTAGTAGTCTCCTGGGCCAAGCTCTTAAAACATTTTGTTTGAAGAAGTGCATTTTATGTGGCTTCCAATATACACTTTCACAAACGAACACTTAAGTTAGTCGTGAGTGAGACTTTTTATGGACTCTCTTTTCTTTTCCTATCTATGCTATTCTCTCTACAATGTTGTAGCCCACCAATAAGATTTATAACCCACTAATAGACTATGCTTAGCAGGTTGAAAAATGCTATCTTAATCAGGTTGTGTGGAGGGAAGATTGTGAATGGCTGAAGAAAGAAGCCTTGTCTTAAATACTTTTCAGTCATGGGGAACTAAGCACAACTCGCCTATAATGGATATGAATTTCCAAATTCTTAGGTGCGAGGAATATAATTCATCTTATGTAACAACTGAGTTTATTTCTCTGGGTCCTTATTATGTCAGACTGGCAAAATACTAGTGATCCCTGGGATCTTCATCCCTCTCTCCATGTTGGGGGCAAGGTGGGGGAAAAGTAGGGAGTCTTGGCTATTAACTCTTTGTGAATATAGGTTGCCACTGGTATGACCATTCATCCATCCTGAACTATCCCTTCAGAATTATTAAACTTGTGCTGGTGTATGCTGTATTTGTAGTATGAATTCACCAGACACTTTTCTCAAAGGTTTTCTTCCTCTCTGACAATGCTACCTGAGCCTCAAAGACCCCAAATATCTCTCTCCTCATATGTCTGCCTCCAGGCTACCCTTACCCGCAATATTGGAGGTTGTGCTTTTATTCTGTGGGTGGGAGAGCACTACCTATGCCCTTGAGTTCTGAGGCACCTTGTTGATACCTGAGAATTCCCTTGTCCCTGTGTCTTCATCCACAAACCCTCTCAGTTCTCCTAAGTGTTGTTTGGATTTTCAGTACCTTGAAATACTTACATGGTGCTTCGGCTTCCACCCAGCCATGTAGTTCCTCTAGCCCAATAAAGTGTATAGTCAGCCACTTGCTCTGATGGAGATCAGGGGAATGGGAAATACAGAGAAAAAGGAATTTAAATTAGCAACTCAAGGTATTACCTAATCACATTAAGAAGCTATTCGTGGCTACTCCTAATAGAGACCTCTAACAAGGGTCATATTTTGAAAATTGTAAATATGCTTCTCTCCTTAATCTTTCTGAGTGTAAGATCTTTACCAAGCTGATCCAAAATATACAACTGCCTGGAAAGGGAAAATAATGGTAAGAATTTGCTAGAAAACATGAAGAGAAAGGATAAAGTAATATTTTACTTCTGACATGGAAAACAGGATTAGGCAGCAGGGCTAGTTAGGAATAGCTTTGTCAAATGGACTACTGTCTTGATAGACCAGGGTTTATCAACCTCAGAAAAGCTCCTCTGTTTTGGGGGGACTGTCCTGTGCATTGTAGGCTGTTTAGCAGTATGCCTTGCTTCTACCTAGCAGCACCCCAAGTGTGGCAACCAAAAATATCTACAGATGCTGCCAAATATCTCCTGGAGGAAAAAAAAAAAACATCCTTAGTTGAGAACCACTGTGGTAGAAGATTTAATGAATTCCTTTTAGTTCCATTTAATATATCAAGCCAGTCCTGAAGGATTTACATGATAGAATCTTCCAAAGGATGGAGAAAATATCCCTTTCACCTAGAGTAGCTAAGCCATAGAAAAAAGATATAATCTGAAGAGAGGGGAAAATGTACAATTAGGCAAAATACCCCCTCACTTTCTTTAAAACAGTAAAAATATGCTTCCACTTTTGGTCCAGTTATCATCCTCTAGAAATCAATTTGATTATTTATTTAATTGCTATTCTATTTAATAGCACTTCAGCTATTTGAGGACAGTTGTCATGTCCAATCTAGTTCTTCCTCTTTTTGAGTTAATCTTTCCCAATTCCATCAACCAATTTTGCATATTGGTAAATTTTTGCTGTGAATCATTTTCATGGGGGCCCTGGAGGATAAAGTATAAGGTGTCTTTGTCTCTGTGTGAACTTAAGCAAGAGGATACATACTCAGGGCTTCTTTACACACTCAACAGACATTCCTCTTAAGACACTGACAATATCCACAATTCTGTTTCTTTCATGAATGCATAATTATCTTATAATATCCCTTATTAGCATCTTACAAAAGTGAGGGTACTCACTTCTGTTCTGCTAGCGGCAAGCCAGGGTCTACTATAATGACTCATAATACTCAAGAAGTATGGGAGAACCCAAGAACTCCTAGGACTGGAGACATCAGCCTCTCATCTAAGCTCCAAGATTAATGGTCAGTGTGACCCTTACTCGGTGACTTAAATAACTGATATTTCTTCTTTTTAACAATAATTGTATCTTTTTACCTGTATCCTGAAGCTGTAACATGATAACTACTGCCTAAAAGGGTAAGAAGTAATGATTGAAAGAATCCAGTAGCAGTTACAAGAAATTACCAAAGGAAGAAAGAATGGGGAGAATATGCTAGAAAAGAAGTTAATAGCCACAGAAAGGAAGGTGTGGGGGTAGGGGGAGAGGTAGAGGAGGAACAATAGTAGGAAAATAGCCAAAAAGTATAGGGTGCGAATACATGCTTTCTCCTTCTCCTTTTTAGGAACTGACAACTCCTAGTCAGCTATAGCACCTGGAAGGAGGGAGTGGTGAGGGGAGGGTATGGAAGGACCTGAGGATAGAGAAACTGAACACCTGAGAAAGGAAAAGGAAGGAAAGTGAAACTACAGAGAGAGGAAGTGTGAATATTCAAAGGTATTCCAAGAATTGGTGTATCCCAGATGAAAGAATGGAAAGTGAGCAGAAGGAAGAGAAATCTGAATTTAAAATAGAAATAGGTAATCAGAATAAAATGTAAAGAAGGTAACGAGCAATGAGACCTTTGTTAAAACTCACCTAAGAATAGATAGCTTAGAGCTTCTCTCAGATTATTATAAATTATAGATATATTTATATATGTTCTATATCATACAATTATAAATATTATATTTATATATTATATTATATATATATTATATTATATATATACATAATTTCCAAGAGAGTTAACTAGGTGATATAGTCAAAATGAGAAGGCATTTAGGAGTCTGCTAACTATGATGCTGTGTAACAGGGAATGTTGGTTCATTTGACCAGCAGGGAAAGTTGAATGGTTTTCCAAATTCTCCTTATATGTTGCCATGGTAAGAAAGAATATTTTACAGCAATTGTGATTTCAAGAACGAACCTATGTGGGCTTCACTGGTGGCGCAGTTGTTGAGAGTCCACCTGCCGATGCAGGGGACACGGGTTTGTGTCCCGGTCCGGGAGGATCCCACATGCTGCGGAGCGGCTGGGCCCGTGAGCCATGGCCGCTGAGCCTGTGCATCCGAAGCCTGTGCTCCGCAACGGGAGAGGCCACAACAGTGAGAGGCCCACGTACCGCACAAAAAAAAAAAAAAAAAAAAAAAAAAAAAGAATGAAGCTATGTAATTTAAATTTTGGAAGGAGAAAATGTATGAAACATTTTCAAGGAAACTGGGGGCTTGGGTCTAGTTTTATGATATGTTTGTACCCATGTTTTGTAACAATGAAATATTAAGTTCTGCTTAACACAAGAGGTCACTGCAAAGAAACCAGGCCTGATTACTTGACCTCCTCTTTTACCATACTGTACATTTGACTTAGAAAATAAGCACAGGGCAAATTTAAAAAGTATTAGAATAAAGAAATATTTATTTTAAAGTTATTCTATTGTGCTTTTAGACTGACTAACTGTAGTAAGCAACCAACCCAACTGACTTGACCTCAAAATGGCTATGTTTATTTGTTTGCCATGAAGTCGGGGAGGAGGCTAATGTATCATTTCCAAAGAAGTGCTTGTAAAAATTTAAACCTCAGAATGAGAGGAATAAGTATGTTAATATGTTATTTAAAACATTATTTCTGGGTGGGGGAATTGGATGACAGTGGTCAAAAGGTACAAACTTTCAGTTATAAGATAAAGAAGTATTGGGGATGTAAGGTACAACATGATGAATATAGTTAAAACTGCTGCATGGTATATTTGAAAGTTGTTAAGAGTTCTCATCACAAGGAAAAAAAGATTTTTTTTTTTTTATCTATATGAGATGATGGATGTTAACTAAGCCTATTGTGGTCATCTTTGCACAATATATGTAAGTCAAATCGTGCTGTACACCTTAAATTTATACAGTGCTGTATGTCAATTATATCTTAATAAAATTGGAAGAAAAAATAAAAATGCTTAAAATGATATAACACAAAATGTTATTTATTAATTTTAAAACTAAAAATACATTTGTGAATCATTTCCAGGGTTGCCATGAAGATCAGATGAGAATGTGTAAATGAAATGCTTTGGTAAGTATAAAATGCTAAAGAAATTCAAGCTCTATTATTCATATTTCTTCTGAAATAAAAGTCATTGAAAATGTGCATTTCTGATGGCTCAACTAAATGAAAACATTAAAATGATAAACTACATGTGAAGAAAGATAATTCAATTCCTACACATTTAGAGGAAAATAAAGTTTGGAAGATACAAATATTTAAAAGAGAAAACCAAGTAATGTGGACTAAAGTTTAAAGAGGCAAAATATTTACTACTGTTAGTCTTATAAAGAGACGATCACCCTTGCAACATGGAAACTTATGAAATTTACTCATGGGGAAAATTTCTGGTAGAAATACCTTGTATTTGTAGGACACATTTCAGAAGGAATAAGAAAAATAGACAAGCAATAGTTTTGTTATAATGTACAATGTTAATAATAAATGATTTCGTAAAGATGGGGAAGTTTAGTAAAGAGAAATAGTGCCTCAGATCATTTAGATAACTGGCACAAAGATAAATTAAATTAAATTAAAGTGATATAAAATAAAATCAAATGTCAGTAAGCAATGGAAACCCTGTAGAAGATGAGTGTCAGGAATGAAGGGAGAGTTTCTGGATAAAAGCTGCTTGAAAGAGTGAGGGAGGAAGGGAAGAGGTGATGCAAAGCAGACCAGCTTGGTGCCAATGCACAGGCAAGCCAGGGATCTCCTGACTGATTTCAGGAAAATATGAAGTAGGGTCAGCTTCATGGTCACGTGACCTGTGCAGGTGCTCAGGGCCCTAGGCTCAGAAAGACCCTGCTTGGTTTAACACTCTTCTCTTGCTACCTTCAAATTCTTAATAATTTTATCCTTGAAATTATGTTTCAGATATGAAGTCTAGTGGGACAAGGAAGCATGTGGGAGAGCAGAGAAGATATGCCCAACATGAGTGTCCACCTCTGCTCCTCGCTGCCCCACTCACATTTCATGCTTGTGATCCCCATGAGCATAGAATACCAGTGGACCCACGACGTGTGGGAGTTCATTGAGGCACAAAGCCAGTACCAGGTAAGTTTGATACATCTAAGACCAAGAAAGGGGGATGAGGGAGCACGGCTGACAGTCCCCAAGTGCCACACTTTCAGTCTGAACCAGAACTTGCTTTGAGAGCAGAAAGAAGGCAATGGTGGTGTGCTGCTTTCTTGTATTAGCCAACCACTTATGCTGAAAATAAAGACATAGAAGAAAAGGGAAAGATAGGACAATGCACAATTTCTTTTCCTTTCAGGCCTTCCTTACTTATCAGGAAGCCAAAGGCAAAGACTATTGGTAGAACGTGTGCCTATTAAAAAAAGAAATAAAAACAGTTGAGTTAGTTTTGTGCAGATTGCCGCTGTTCTGGTAAGAACAAACTACAAAGCCACATGTATGAGGTACAAAATAGAATTGTGTAATTTCAGTGATTGATTCTGCAAACTTGTTCAATATTCTTCTATTTACATTTAAAACTAGCATCACACAATATGAAGATAAACAGTAAACTTTATGCAATAATTTGCATTTTTAAATTTTCTTTACTTAGAACCATATTAAATAGCTAATAATAAAAAAAACAAGCTGAGAGAGAGAAGCAGAAGAAAAGGAAAATCTTTTTTATTTTAATACCTCTAACAGCACTCTTCTCCTGCTGTACTCGTTGTGCACTGGGCCCTGCAAATCCTGTAGCCAGACTAGTCTGGGACATCTCCACCACCTCCCAACCATCACCCAAAATCCCTCTCCACCTACTTACTGGGGCCTCAAATTCTGTTAAAATAACACAAAGTTGTCATTCAACAATTGCAAAGAAGCTTACAATGCTCAAAGAGGTGTAATACAGAGAGCAGAGATTTGACTAAAAGAGAGGAATCGAGTCCCAAAACTGTTACCATGTGTATTTGGGGAAGTTACTTACATATTTTTGCCCCTAATTTCCTCAACTGTAAAATGGGCTAAATCTGTGAGGCCACTTCAAGCTCCAAGGAATCTGTAATTATAAGAAATTACAGACAGAAAAATTCCAGCTAATAATAATTAAAGAAGAAATGTTAGAATGTCACCATTTTTCAACATTTGATGAAATAATGGATCAAGGCAATGACCATCAATGGTCATTATCATTCTTAAGTGAAACAACAGACAGATGGCTCCTGATGCATGTTCACAGTACCACCTATGAAGAATTCTGATCAAGTCTCTAGAGATCTAACTGCCAGTTTACATGAAATAAAGGTGACAGAGAAACATGATTTAATGACACTACCATGCAATCCAAAAAACCTAGAATGTAGGAAATTTTATAAGACAAATGGCCAATTTTTTCATGAAATAAATTACAAGAAAAAAGTAAAGAAAAGAATTGTAGATTTTAAAAGGTTTAGGAAACATATAGATCAGTTGCAATTTAGATCTTAGTTCAAACAGTTTGTAAAATTAGTATGGGACAACCAAGGAAATTTAAACACTGATTTGATTTGATACTTGATGATGTTAAGAAATTAGTCTTAAGTTTTAAAATGTGATCATGGTTTTTTTTTGAAAATTTATCTTTTAGGATTACATATGATTTGCTGTCTGGAACATGCTTCAAAATAATCTATTAAAGCAGAGAGTGGGAAATTAGAGATGAACACGAATTGGTCATGAGTCAATTGTTGTTGAGTTTGGGAGATAGTTACATATGGGTTCATTATTCTATTATTTCTACATTTGTATCTGTTTGAAATTTCCCATAATGAAAACCATCCAGAATTTAATCATTTACTGCCACTATCTCTACCACCACTAGCCTAGGTAGAGCTGCAATCACTCTCACCTGAATTATTGCAATGTCTCCTAATTAAACACATTGATCCCACACTTGTCTCCCTCTACAGTCTATCCTCAGCACAGCTCCTGGAGTAATTAGTTTAAAATTTAACGCAGAAATGCAGCAGATTTCTATGTATTAATTTTGTATCCTGCAACTTTAACAAATTCATTAATGAACTCTAGTAGTTTCCTTGAAACATCTTTAGGATTTTCTATGTATAGTATCATGTCATCTGCAAACAGTGACAGTTTTACTTCTTCTTTTCCAATTTGGATTCTTTTATTTCTTTTTCTTCTCTGATTGCTATAGCCAGGACTTCTAAAACTAAAACAAACAAACAAACAAATGAACTTACTTACAAAACAGAAATAGACCCATAGACATAGAAAACAAACTTATGCTTATCAAGGGGGAAAGGAAGGGGGAAGGGATGTTAGGAGGTTGGGATTAATACATACACACTACTGTATATAAAATAGATAACCAACCAACAAGGACCTACTGTATAGCACAGGGAACTATATTCAATAGTTTGTAATAGCCTGTAAGGGAAAAGAATCTGAAAAAGATTCTTTATATATATATCTGAATCACTGTGCTTTACACCTGAAACTGACACAACTGTAAATCAACTATACTTCAATAAATTTTTTTTAAAAGAAAAGCAAAGAAAAAAAAAGGTGGATAAAATAAAATTTAAGTCAAATCAAGTCACTGAAGGTGGAAAAGGGCTTCAATAAGGAGAAGCATTAGAAGCTTTTGATAATAATCCAGGCTTGGGCTTCCCTGGTGGCGTAGTGGTTGAGAGTCCGCCTGCTGATGCAGGGGACACAGGTTCGTGCCCCAGTCCGGGAAAATCCCACATGCCGCGGATGGCTGAGCCCGTGAGCCATGGCCGCTGAGCCTGCGCGTCCGGAGCCTGTGCTCCTCAATGGGAGAGGCCACAACAGTGAGAGGCCCATGTACTACAAAAAAAAAAAAAAAAAAAAAAAAAAAAAATCCAGGCTTGAGATCATCTTTGCTTGGATCAGGCAGTTGGTAGTGGCAAAAATGATGAGATGTGTGTCATATTCTGATACATTTTGATATAGAGCCAACAGGATTTATTGATCGTTTGCATGAGGAATAGGAGAAAAATAGAGGAATCAAGGATAACGCCAAGGTTTTTAACATGAGACATTGTGAGCATGGAATTGTATATCTTTTATGAGGAATAATCATATTTTCCAAAACCAAAATTAATTTACTAGGAAGAGAAGCTTTGTTTTACACTTCTGTAAATCTCTTTACTATCTGGATTCTCCTATCTGCATTCAGTCTGTTGTGACAGCACACCACCTATTGCCTCTGAAACACCCCAATCCAGTGTGAGAGACTGAGATTATATGAGTTAGTATTGACATTATGGACTCCCCAAAAGTATCTCAGAGAGCTCTGAACTTTCAGAACTGTTGTAATATACCACTGGTAAATATATAAGTTTGAATGTCTGTTTTTACTTCTAGAATATGGCAATAACAATTAAATCAACTCAGATTTTCAGAGGCACAACTTTTCTCCAGCTTTCAATATCCACCTTCTATGTCTGGCACAAAATGAGCATTCTTTAAATGTTGGTTGAATAAATCACAGACTCCTTATACTTTCATTGGTTAGCAGTATTCATTATAAGAGTGCCAAGACCAATAATGGACTACTTATTAGTCAGTAAATTTTAAGCAGCAGTGTTCTTAGGAAAAACTGGACAAAGTATTTAATATGTAGTTTAAAATTGTGTTGTATCTGATATTTTAGTACACACCAATGGTATATTCTTTATACCTTTGGCTTCAGATTTCTCTGACAAACAGCCTTAGAAAAAAGAATTTCAATTAAGAGGAAACCTAAAGATTAGGTCAGAGGTTTTAGCTCTGATTATTTTTCTAGGATTAGCCTCAGCTTCACTCACATTGAATAGACTAATTCATGTTGTATGCAATTTATTTGGAGTACTGAGCAACACAATAATCCATTACAACTCAACACTTTCAAAATAGTGATTACCCTGTTTAATAAGAATAATATTTTATTACATTATGCAGATTAAAAACTAATATCATGTTCCCTAACTTAATAAAAAGTGACTGTCAAAAACCCAGCAAAGTCATAATGACATAATAAAAATTTTCCCATTAAAGTCAATAGAAGACATAGATGCCCAATATTCCTTCAATTCAGCATTTTAAAGATCCTAGTTAAATGCAATAAACCAGAAAAATAATAAGAGGTATATATCTTCAGAAGGGAGAAATAAAACTGTCATTGTCTGATGATATGATCACTGATGTAAAAATCATCTAAGAGGGTCACCTGACAAACTATTAGAATTAAGATTTAAAATTAATATTTAGAATTAATCCATTTAGGTAGACAGACACAAGATCAATCTTTAAACATCAGTAGCTTTCTTTTACACAAGCAATCATGAGAAATGGCAAAAGAATAAAAGGTTTCATTCACAATATCAATAACTATAGCATGACTGTGAATAAAGCTGGCAAGACCAGTGTATTAGAAAAATACATTAACTGAAGGACATAAAGTGACATAAAAATTTCAGAGATACATATTCATTGATGAGAGGACTCAACATGCCATTTCACCCCATACTGATATGTGAATTCAATGCAATTATTGACTTTCAGTAGAATTTTTCAGTAACCTTCATAAGCTAATTCTAAAATTAATATGAAAGAGTAAATGAACAAAAATAGCAAAGATAATTTTGCTATTAAGCTTGCTATTTGAAGAAAGAAAAAAAGGTTTTGATATGCCTGTTAGCGAAACATGGGCTACTTTTTAAAATGTGTGTTACACAGGTATGCATGAATAATAAATAATAATAAATTAATAATAAAGTGCCCAGGAATAATTCTGTGAAATTAAGGAAACTTACATTATCATAAAAGTAAGAAGATGTCAACTATTCATCAAAGGGTATAAGGAATATTTATCATCCATTTGGGGAAAAGAATGAAATGAGATTTTTACCTCACACACAAAAAATAATCCTCAGAAAATCTGAAGACTTGGTGAGAGACCTTCAAGATGGTGGAGGAGTAAGACATGGAGATCACCTTCCTCCCCACAAATACATTAGAAATACATCTACATGTGGAACAACTCCTACAGAACACCTACTGAATGCTGGCAGAAGACCTCAGACTTTCCAAAAGGCAAGAAACTCCCCACATACCTGGGTAGAGCAAAAGAAAAAAGAAAAAAACAGAGACAAAAGAATAGGGATGGGACCTGCACCAGTGAAGGAGGAAAAGTTTCCACACACTAGGAAGATCCTTCACTGGTTAAGACTGGGGGTGGCAGGGGGGAAGCTTCAGAGCCACACAGAGGAGAGCACAGCAACAGGGGTTCAGAGGGCAAAGCGGAGAGATTCCCGCACAGAGGATCGGTGCCGACCGGCACTCACCAGCCTGAGAGGCGTGTCTGCTCACCCGCCGGGGCGGGTGGGGGCTCGGAGCTGAGGCTTGGGCTTCGGAGGTCAGATTCCAGCGAGAGGACTGGGGTTGGTGGTGTGAACACAGCCTGCAGGGGGCTAGTGCACCACAGCTAGCCAGGAGGGAGTCTGGGAAAAAGTCTGGACCTGCCTAAGAGGCAAGAGATCATTGTTTCGGGCTGCGCGAAGAGAGGGGATTCACAGCACCACCTGAACGAGCTCCAGAGACGGGAGCGAGCAACGGCTATCAGCGTGGACCCCAGAGACAGACATGAAATGCTAAGGCTGCTGCTGCAGCCACCAAGAAGCCTGTGTGCAAGCACAGGTCACTATCCACACAGCCCCTCCAGAAGCCTGTGCAGCCCGCTACTGCCAGGGTCCCGTGATCCAGGGACAACTTCCCCGGGAGAACACATGGCCGCATCAGGCTAGTGCAATATCACCCCGACCTCTGCTGCCACAGGTTCTCCCCACATTCCGTACCCCTCCCTCCCCCTGGCCTGAGTGAGCCAGAGCTCCCTAATCAGCTGCTCCTTTAACCCCGTCCTGTCTGAGCGAAGAACAGACGCCCTTAGGTGACCTACATGCAGAGGCGGGACCAAATCAAAAGCTGAACCCCAGGAGCTGTGTGAAAAAAGAAGAGAAAGGGAAATCTCTCCCAGCAGTCTCAGGAGCAGTAGATTAAATCTGCACAATCAACTTGAAATACCCTGCATCTGAGGAATACCTGAATAGACAACAAATCATCCCAAAATTGAGGCGGTGGACTTTGGGAGCAACTGTAGACTTGGGGTTTGCCTTTTGTATCTAATTTGTTTCTGGTTTTATGTTTATCTCAGCTTAGTATTTAGAGTTTATTATCATTGGCAGATTTGTTTATTGATTTGGTTGCTCTCTTACTTTTTTTTATATATATAGATATATATTATTTTTCCTTTTTCTCTTTTTGTGAGTGTGTATGTGTATGCTTCTTTGTGTGAATTTGTCTGTATAGCTTTGCTTTTACCATTTTTCCTAGGGTTCTTTCTGTCCTTTGTTGCTTTTTTTTTTTAGTATAGTTTTCAGTGCTTCTTCAGTGCTTCTAATCATTGGTGTATTTGGTTACTCTCTTCTTTCTTTCTTTTTTTTTTTCTTTGTTTTATTACTGTTTAATTTTTAATAAATGTTTATTTTTTACTTTAATAACTTTATTTTTTTTCATTCATTCTTTCCTTTTTTCTCCCTTTTCTTCTGAGCCCTGTGGCTGACAGGGTCTTGGTGCTCCAGTCAGGTGTCAGGCCTGTGCCTCTGAGGTGGGAGAGCCGAATTCAGGACATTCGTCCACCAGAGACTTCCTGGCTCCACATAATATCAATTACAAAAGCTCTCCCAGAGACCTCCATCTCAACGTTAAGTCCCAGCTTCACTCAACAACCAGCAAGCTACAGTTCTGGACACCTTATGCCAAACAACTAGCAAGACAGGAACACAACTCCACCCATTAGCAGAGAGGCTGCCTAAAATCATAATAAGGTCACAGACACCCTAAAACACACCACCGGATGCAGTCCTTCCCACCAGAAAGAAAAGATCCAGCCTCATCCACCAGAACACAGGCACAAGTCTCCTCCACCAGGAAGCCTACACAACTTTCTGAACCAACCTTAGTCACTGCAGGCAGACACCAAAAACAATGGGAACTATGAACCTGCAGCCTGCGAATAGGAGACCCCAAACACAGTAAGCACAATTAAGCACAATGAGAAGACAGAGAAACAAACAGCAGATGAAGGAGCAAGGCAAAAACCCACCAGACAAAGCAAATGAAGAGGAAATAGGCAGTCTACCTGAAAAAGAATTCAGAGTAATAATAGTAAATATGATCCAAAATCTTGGAAATAGAATGGAGAAAATACAAGAAACATTAAACAACGACTTAGAAGAACTAAAGAGGAAACAAGCAACGATGAACACAGAAATAAATGAAATTTAAATTTCTCTAGAAGGAATCAATAGCAGAATTACTGAGGCAGAAGAATGGATAAGTGACCTGGGAGATAAAATAGTGGAAATAACTACTGCAGAACAGAATAAAGAAAAAAGATTGGAAAGAATAGAGGACAGGTTCAGAGACCTATGGGACAATATTAAATGCACAAACATTTGAATTATAGGGGTCACAGAAGAAAAAGTGAAAGAGAAAGGGACTGAGAAAATATTTGAAGAGATTATAGTTGAAAACTTCCCTAATATGGGAAAGGAAATATTCAGTCAACTCAAGGAAGCACAGAGAGTCCCATACAGGATAAATCCAAGGAGAAACATGCCAAGACACATATTAAGCAAACTACCAAAAATTAAATACAAAGAAAAAATATTAAAAGCAGCAAGATAAAAACAACAAATAAAATACAAGGGAATCCCCATAAGGTTAACAGCTGATCTTTCAGCAGAAACTGCAAGCAAGAAGGGAGTAGCAGGACATATTTAAAGTGATGAAAGGGAAAAACCTACAACCAAGATTACTCTACCCAGCAAGGATCTCATTCAGATTCGATGGAGAAATTAAAACCTTTACAGACAAGCAAAAGCTAAGAGAATTCAGCACCACCAAACCAGCTTTACAACAAATGCTAAAGGAACTTCTCTAGGCAGGAAACACAGAGAAGGAAAAGACCTAAAATAACAAAGCCAAAACAATTAAGAAAATGGTAATAGGAACTTACATATTGAGAGCTACCTTAAATGTAAGTGGATTAAATGCTCCAACCAAAAGACATAGACTGGCTGAATAGATACAGAAACAAGACCCATATATATGCTGTCTACAACAGACCCCCTTCAGAACTAGGGACACACACATACTGAAAGTGAGGGGATGGAAAAAGATATTCCATGCAAATGGAAATCAAAAGAAAGTTGTAGTAGCAATTCTCTTATCAGACAAAATAGACTTTAAAATATAGATTATTACAAGAGACAAAGAAGGACACTTCATAATGATCAAAGTATCAACCCAAGAAGTAGATATAACAATGGTAAATATTTATGCACCCAACGTAGTAGCACCTCAATACATAAGGCAAATGCTAGCAGCCATAAAAGGGGAAATTGACAGTAACACAATCATAGTAGGGGACTTTAACAACTCACTTTCACCAATGGACAGATCATCCAAAATGAAAAATAAATAAGGAAACACAAGCTTTAAATGATACATGAAACAAGGTGGACTTAATTGATATTTATTTGACATTCCATCCAAAAACAACAGAATACACTTTCTTCTCAACTGTTCATGGAACATCCTCCAGGATAGATCATATCTTGGGTCACAAATCAAGCCTTGGTAAATTTAAGAAAATTGAAATCATATCAAACATGTTTTCTGAATACAAGGCTATGAGACTATATATCAATAACAGAAAAAAATCTGTAAAAAATACAAACACACAGAGGCTAAACAATATGCTACTAAATAACCAAGAGATCACTGAAGAAATCAGAGGAAATCAAAAAATACCTAGAAACAAATGACAATGAAAACACAAGGACCCAAAACCTATGGGATGTAGCAAAAGCAGTTCTAAGAGGGAAGTTTATAGCAATACAATCCTACCTCAAGAAACAAGAAAAATCTCAAATAAACAAGCTAACCTTACACTTAAAGCAATTAGAGAAAAAAGAACAATAAACCCCAATGTTAGCAGTAGGAAAAATATCATAAAGATTAAATCAGAAATAAATGAAAAAGAAATGAAGGAAACAATAGCAAAGATCAATAAAACTAAAATCTGGTCCTTTGAGAAGATAAACAAAATTGATAAACCATTAGCCAGACTCATCAAGAAAAAAAGGGAGAAGACTCAAATCAATAGGATTAGAAATGAAAAAGGAGAGTAAAAACTGACACTGCAGAAATACAAATGATCACGAGAGATTACTACAAGCAACCATATGCCAATAAAATAGACAACCTGGAAGAAATGGACAAATTCTTAGAAAAGCACAACCTTCCAAGACTGAACCAGGAAAAAATGGAAAATAAAAACAGACCAATCACAAGCACTGAAATTGAGACTGTGATTAAAAATCTTCCAAAAAACAAACGACCAGGACAAGATGGCTTCACAGGAGAATTCTATAAAACATTTAGAGAAGAGCTAACACCTAACCTCAAACTCTTCCAAACTAGAGCAGAGGAAGGAACACCCCCAAACTCATTCTACAAGGCCACCATCACACTGATACCAAAACCAAACAAAGATGTCACAAAGAAAGAAAACTACAGGCCAATATCACTGATGAACATAGATGCAAAAATCCTCAACAAAATACTAGCAAACAGAATCCAACAGCATATTAAAAGGATCATACACCATGATCAAGTGGGGTTTATCCCAGGAATGCAAGGATACTTCAATATAGGCAAATCAATCAATGTGATGCACCATGTTAACAGACTGAAGGATACAAACCATATGATTATCTCAATAGATGCAGAAAAAGCTTTTGACAAAATTCAACACCAATTTATGATAAAAACTCTCCAGAAAGTAGGCATAGAGGAAACTCACCTCAACATAATAAAGGCCATATATGACAAACCCACAGCCAACATTGCTCTCAATGGTGAAAAACTGAAACTATTTCATCCAAGATCGGGAACAAGACAAGGTTGTACACTTGCAATCTTTACCCAGCTAACAATGACATTTGTCACAGAACTAGAACAAAATATTTCAAAATTTGTATGGAAACACAAAAGACCCCAAGTAGCCAAAGCAATCTTGAAAAAGAAAAACGGAGCTGGAGGAATCAGGCTCCTGAACTTCTGACTATACTACAAAGCTACAGTAAACAAGACGGTATGGTACTGGCACAAAAACAGAAATATAAATCAATGGAAAAGGATAGAAAGCCCAGAGATAAACCCACACACATATGGTCACCTTATTTTTTGATAAAGGAGCCAAGAATATACAATGGAGAAAAGACAGCCTCTTCAATAAGTGGTGCTGGGAAAACTGGACAGCTACATGCAAAAGAATGAAATTAGAACACTCCCTAACACCATACACAAAAATAAACTCAAAATGGATCAGAGACCTAAATGTAAGGCCAGACACTATAAAACTCTTAGAGAAAAACATAGGCAGAACACTTTTATGATATAAATCACAGCAAGATCCTTTTTGACCCACCTCTTAGAGAAATGGAAATAAAAACAAAAATAAACAAATGGGACCTAATGAAACGTAAAAGCTTTTCCACAGCAAGCAAAACCATAAACAATACCAAAAGATAACCCTCAGAATGGGAGAAAATATTTGCTAATGAAGCAACTGACAAAGGATTAATCTCCAAAATTTACAAGTAGCTCATACAGCTCAACATTAAAAAAACAAACAACCCAATCCAAAAATGGGCAGAAGACCTAAACAGACATTTCTCCAAAGAAGATATACAGATTGCCAGCAAACACATGAAAGGATGCTCAACATCACTAATAATTAGAGAAATGCAAATCAAAACTACAATGAGGTATGACCTCACACCAGTCAGAATGGCCATCATCAAAAAATCTAGAAACAATAAATGCTAGAGAGAGCAATCCCACTACTGGGCATATACCCTGAGAAAACCATAATTCAAAAAGAGTCATGTATCAGAATGTTCATTGCAGCTCTATTTACAATAGCCATGGCATGGAAGCAACATAATTGTCCATTGACAGATGAATGGATAAAGAATATGTGGCACATATATGCAATGGAATATTACTCAGCCATAAAAGGAAATGAAATTGAGTTATTTGTAATGAGTTGGATGGACCTAGAGTCTGTCATACAGAGTGAAGTAAGTCAGAAAGAGAAAAACAAATACCGTATGCTAACACATATATATGGAATCTAAAAAACAAACAAAAAAAATGGTCATGAAGAACCTAGGGGCAAGACGGGAATAAAGACACAGACCTACCAGAGAATGGACTTGAGGATACGGGGAGGGGGAAGTGTAAGCTGTGACAAAGTGAGAGAGTGGCATGGACATATATACACTACCAAACGTAAAATAGATAGTTAGTGGGAAGCAGCCGCATAGCACAGGGAGATCAGCTCGGTGCTTTGTGACCACCTACAGGGGTGGGATTAGGAGGGTGGGAGGGAGATGAAAGAGGGAGGAGATATGGGGATATATGTATATGTATAGCTGATTCACTTTGTTATAGAGCAGAAACTAACACCATTGTAAAGCAATTATACTCCAATAAGGATATTTTAAAAAATTAGAAAATCTGAAGACTTAAATAATAATTATAACAATAAAATGATATAAGAATTAAATGAAAAAATCACATATAAGATAAATATATAAAACATATATTTGTTGTGAGAGTGGGAGTGGTCTTTTTAAGCAAGATACCAAAATTAAAGTAATAAGAGAAAGAATTGAAAAATTGACCACATAAAAATATTTTAAAAATTATGACAGTGAAATCATAAAGTTAAAAGTCAAGAGAGAGACTTGAAGAATATTTGCATAAATATAACAAAAAATGACTTGACAGTCAAAATATGTAAAATCTCCTAGAGATTAGTAAGAGAAAGCACATGATGCAGTAGAAAAGGGGCAAAAAATATGAATAAGAAATTCACAGAGGAAGAAATACAAATACCTAATAAATGTACAGAAATATGGTGAACATAATTAGTATTAATAACTAGGCAAGTACAATTTCAAACATGAGATACCATAGAAATGATCGAAAATGTAAAGGTAGGTAATGACTGTGGACCTGGGTGTGAGGAGTCCGCTCTTCTGCAATTGCTGCTAGTTGAGAGGACACTGGTGAAACACTGAGAGACATTGGGAGAGCCATTTGGCAGTATCTGTTTACATGTTCAGTTCCTCTTTCCTATGATCTAGCAATTCTCTTCACAATATTCAGTGTAGAGGAAGGTTTGACCATGTGTAGGAGAATATACACACATATACACATTGTTTCTAAGAGGAAAAAGAAACGACTGTGCTTATCTAGGAAAATAGGTAATTCAGTTATAGACATGTTCATTCTCAAAGACTTTATGCTGTAGATCAAAAGAATGAGAGGGATTTATAGGAACCAACATGTACATAACTCCAACATCTTTTTTTTTTTTCTGCGGTACGCGGGCCTCTCACTGCTGTGGCCCCTCCCGTTGCAGAGCACAGGCTCCGGACGCGCAGGCTCAGCGGCCATGGCTCATGGGCCCAGCCGCTCCACGGCATGTGGGATCTTCCCAGACCGGGGCATGAACCCGTGTCCCCTGCATCGGCAGGCAGACTCTCAACCACTGCGCCACCAGGGAAGTCCCCAACATCTATTATTGAATAAAAATCAAGCACATAAATGACAGAACAATTTGTTCGATGTTATATAACATTTACTTTAAAAACACATGTACATAAAACGAAACATGTAGTACATGTATATAATAGTAGTATGGTACATAAAACATGTAGTACATATGTATAATAATAATATGGTGTATATTCTACCTGTTTGAAACATTTGAATGTAAATATGTATCACAAGATCTGGAAGAATACACAAAAGAAGCTATCTTTGGGCCGCTTTGGAGATTAGACCTTGTAAACAATGGAAGTGGCCTCGTCTCTGTAATATTTCAGTATTTTACATGGAGAAGTTATTCTTGTATTATATTCGTGCATGAAAATAAATTCAACAAGTAATACTGTTCAAATTAGGTATTATATGTAGAATGATTTAAATCATACCTGCTGTTTTAACTTTTGTTTTCAGATATCAAATATTTTCTTCAGTAAGATCTTTTCAAAACTGGTAGAAATTATGTTAAAAGGACCTCTATTACAGTGTACTTAGATGAGTGTTGAGTGAATGATATAAAGAGATAGTCTTTTGGAAGGTAAGAATAAATCTATGTTATTTCCCTACGAATGCCTCCATTTCATAGAGAAATGAGATATTGCAGTATTTCTGAGTTTAAAAACTGCTGACTTGGGATAATTCTTTTTTAAGAATAACTGAAAATCAATATAGTTATGAAGAGGGCCTTTATTCAACTGGGAAGCCAGAAAATTGTAACTTTATGTCAGACAGCTTAGTGAAAAGTACACAAGACTATATATACACAAAGATATGCTTGCAAAGTGACTTTTTATGTACAAGTAGTGGTACTAACAATGTAATAGCAGCTTGTGAACATTTTCATGCTAGTCAAGCCTCAAGCAAAAAAATGTGTTAGATAAACAAAAATACATTAGGCATTCACATTTTAGAGTCATTGCTTTTTAAAAAGTGATTCAGAACATGAATCTAATGGATCACTAGGGAAATTAAATCAAGAATGATGAAATTCAGAGATTCGATTCAACAGGTGTTGACACTGGATGTCTTTCATCAGCACTAGTGTTTGTGACAAAAAGCAGAAATTGAGCAGCTGCCTCTAAGTCTTAGGAAGACTGTACTCTGGTTCTTTCACATTAATACAGCATTTAAAAGTCCATGAAAACTTCAGGAAATAGACACATGTTCTAGATGCTAGTGTTCAAATAGAGATATTTAAATAATCAAAAATAATATAGACTTAATTAGATATCTAAGAAGGTCATTAAAAATGTCACAATAGAAAATATACTTGAAACATAAGGATGTATGACCCAGTATTAGAAAGATTTCAGGAAAAAGAGTGAGAAATAGAAGAAATTTTTCTGGGAGGAATCAAAAATTCCAACGTGGAAAACAAAGTCATGTATAAAAGATTCAATGACAGGAATCAAAGCTAAATTTTTCTGTTTTTACGGGAAATAAGTTGAAAAAGTGACCTCTAGTGGACTCTTAGATTCATGTATAAAGTTTTGCATTTTGACCCAGCAATCCCACTACTGGGCAGATACCCTGAAAAAAACATAATTCGAAAAGATTCATGTACCGCAATGTTCATTGCAGCTCTATTTACAATAGACAGGACACGGAAGCAGCCTAAGTGTTCATCAACAGATGAATGGATAAAGAAGATGTGGCACATATATACAATAGAATATTACTCAGTCATAAAAAGAAACGAAATTGAGTTATTTGTAGTGAGGTGGATGGATCTAGAGTCTCTCATACAGAGTGAAGTAAGTCAGAAAGAGAAAAACAAATACCATATGCTAACACATATATATGGAATCTAAAAAAAAACAACAAAAATATGGTCATGAAGAACCTAGGGGCAAGACGGGAATAAAGACACAGACCTACCAGAGAATGGACTTGAGGATACGGGGAGGGGGAAGTGTAAGCTGTGACAAAGTGAGAGAGTGGCATGGACATATATACACTACCAAACGTAAAATAGATAGTTAGTGGGAAGCAGCCGCATAGCACAGGGAGATCAGCTCGGTGCTTTGTGACCACCTAGAGGGGTGGGATAGGGAGGGTGGGAGGGAGGGAGATGCAAGAGGGAAGAGATACGGGGACATATGTATATGTATAACTGATTCACTTTGTTATAAAGCAGAAACTAACACACCATTGTAAAGCAATTATACTCCAATAAAGATGTTTAAAAACAAGTTTTGCATTTTGAAAAAAATAAAAGTTTTTATTATGAATATAAGTTGCTGAAGACACAATCTTGATAACGTATCTTAAAAACAGATTTAGTAACATAATGTATTTATTTTGATTGTTTTCAAAATTTAAAAATCATAATTTCAAAAAGAGTTCATAAATTCTCCTGATATAATCTAATATATTTAAAATAAACTTTAGAGGACTTCCCTGGTGGCGCAGTGGTTAAGAATCTGCCTGCCGATTAAATTGCTGCAGGCGCTGCGGGCTGGTTGTGGGCTTTCTCCGTCTCAAGCGTTCGTGAGTTAGTTCCGCCGCTCGTTCTCATCTTCTGAAGCCTAAGCCGGCTACACCTTCCTCCTTCCTTCCGCCAGCAGCCGTGTCATTGCGACTCCGCCACCATGTTCGAGGCGCGCCTGGTCCAGGGCTCCATCTTGAAGAAGGTGCTTGAGGCGCTTAAGGACCTCATGAACGAGGCCTGCTGGGACATCAGCTCGAGTGGCGTGAACCTGCAGAGCATGGACTCGTCCCATGTCTCTTTGGTGCAGCTCACCCTGCGCTCCGAGGGCTTCGACACGTACCGCTGCGATGGCAACTTGGCCATGGGCATGAACCTCACCAGCATGTCCAAAATACTGAAATGTGCTGGCAATGAAGACATCATTACAGTAAGGGCTGAAGATAATGCGGACACCTTGGCACTTGTATTTGAAGTTCCAAATCAAGAAAAGGTTTCAGACTATGAAATGAAGTTAATGGATTTAGATGTTGAACAACTTGGAATTCCAGAACAAGAGTACAGCTGTGTAGTAAAGATGCCTTCTGGTGAATTTGCACGTATATGCCGAGATCTCAGTCATATTGGAGATGCTGTTGTAATTTCCTGTGCAAAAGATGGAGTGAAATTTTCTGCAAGTGGAGAACTTGGAAATGGAAATATTAAGTTGTCACAAACGAGTAATGTTGATAAAGAAGAGGAGGCTGTTACCATAGACATGAATGAACCAGTTCAGCTAACTTTTGCACTGAGGTACCTGAACTTCTTTACAAAAGCCACTCCACTCTCTCCTACAGTAACACTCAGTATGTCTGCAGATGTACCCCTTGTTGTAGAGTATAAAATTGCTGATATGAGACATTTAAAGTATATTTGGCTCCCAAGATAGAGGATGAAGAAGAATCTTAGACATTCTTAAAATTCAAGGAAATAAAACTAAGCTCTTTGAGAACTGTTTCTGAGATGCTAGCACATACTTAAGTCTGTTTTGTCTTTGTACCTCTGAGTACATATGTAGGTATTGTTTTCTGTAAATAACTTTTTTTTTTCTCCATTCTCTACAGTTTGTTCAAAGAGTAAAGTCCAAAGTCAAATCTGGTCTTGTTAACCGAGTAATAACTTTGCCTTACCTAGGAATACACCTTATAATTTTTATAAACAAAAGGGTTTTGACTCTAAATGCAGTTTTAAGTATTGTTTTCAATTTAAATAAAAGTCATTTGAATTTCAAGCATCACAGGACAGTGCCTTCATTTGGACCACGATGGTTGCAAGTATCCTAGAGAATTCACAATTCAAGCAGCTCATGTAAATGAGCTTATTTTTTCAGTCTAGAGCAGGTTGATATGACATTAGATACAGTGATAAAAAGTATTCCAGATACAGCAGGTGACAAAGTATTTTGGGGGATTCATTTGCCAAACTTATTTTGGTATTCTGACTTAAGCTCAAGAAATGAAAAGGGGAGAGTAGAAAAAATACATAATATTTTGTCAGTTTTGCTAGCAGAAACTAACACTTTACAGAAGCTTAATGTACCCAAAGTTCTGTCAGCTTTATAAGACTAGCATTGTTACCGGGAAGTGTTTCATTAGCCTAGGGAGCCTTGTACAGGAATCTTGGAAGTTTTAGTAGATCTGATAGGTCCCAAGGAGTATGTTTGTGCAAAAATAATTTCTCTAGCGTAAGTAGCCTTTTGTGGGGACTTATTCCCTTAAAGGATGAAGGTGGCTTAGTTCCATGGATGTTGGATTCAACCAAGAAAGTGAAAAAGGCCAAGCAGTAATTGTGCTACAAGGTCACAAATTGGCATGCTGCATACTGAGAATTCCTTTATTGTAGTCCTTTTTTCTGGTGTATTTTGTGTTTGGTGGATTAAGTGACAGATTTCTGTCGTACTTGCAGTGACGGTAGAACTCACTGTATCCAGTAGGTAACTATTCATTACCTTTCTGTGTGCCTGGGTTTGGGGAAGGATACTGGCTGCAAAGGGGCCTGATGGAAATTTCTGGAGTGATGAAAATATTTTATCTACGTTGTGATGATGGCTCCAAGACTATATGAATCTCTCAAAACTAATCCAATTGTACTTTATCATATGTAAATTATACTTAATAAAGCTCGACATTTAAAAAAAAAAAAAAGAATCTGCCTGCCAATGCGGGAGACACAGGTTCAAGCCCTGGTCCGGGAAGATCCCACATGCTGCAGAGCAACTAAGCTTGTGTGCCACAACTATTGAGCCTGCGCTCTAGAGCCCATGAGCCACAGCTACTGAGCCCTTGTGCTGCAACTACTGAAGCCCGTGCTCCACGACAAGAGGAGCCACTGCAATGAGAATCCCGTGCACTGCAACAAAGAGTAGCCCCGCTCGAGGCAACTAGAGAAAGCCCGCCCGCAGCAACGATGACCCAATGCAGCCAAAAATAGATATAAAATAAATAAATAAATTTATTTAAAAATATAAATAAATAAAGTTTAAAAAGTACTTTTCACACATGGAATAGCGTTTATCGGCCAAAAATGCATTTCCAGTCGGACCAGGACAGACACGGTTTAGATCTATAAGGAATGAGTGATAGGATCTCACCAGCACTTGCCTCTGTGGGCCGAGTGCTTCATTTCTTTCACCTCCCACTTTGCCTGTCAACAGCGCACCTGCAAGACTGACCCACACCACGTGCTGGTTCCTCACATTCTAAAATAAGGCTGGGGCTTCCCTGTTTGTGCAGTGGTTAAGAATCCACCTGCCAATGCAGGGGACACGGGTTCAAGTCCTGGTCCGGTAAGATCCCACATGCTGCAGAGCAACTAAGCCCGTGCACCACAACTACTGAGCCTGCGCTCTAGAGCCTGTGAGCCACAACTACTGAGCGCGCACGCCACAACTACTGAAGCCTGCGCGCCTAGAGCCTGTGCTCCACAGCAAGAGAAGCCACCGCAATGAGAAGCCCATGCAGCACAACAGAAATTAGACCCTGCTCACATCAGGTAGAGAAAGCCTGTACGCAGCAACAAAGACCCAACGCAGCCAAAAATAAATAAATAAAATAAATAAATTTATTTAAAAAATAAATAAATAAAATAAGGCTGATCCACATAAAAGAATGAAATAATGCCATTTGCAGCAACATGGATGGACCTAGAGATTATCATACTAAGTGACATAAGTCAGAAAAAGACAAATACCATATGATATCACTTACCTGTGGAATCCAAAATATGACACAAATGAACGTATCTATTAAACAGAAACAGACTCACAGACATAGAGAACAGACCTGTGGTTACCAAGGGGGATGGGGGATGGGGGAGGGATGGAGTGGGAGTTTGGGACTAGTAGGTGCAAACTAGTATATATAGAATTGATAAACAGCCAGGACCTACCTACTGTATAGCACAGGGAACTGTATTCAGTATCCTGTGATAAATCATAATGGAAAAGAGTATGAAGAATAATTATATATTTATAACTGAATCACTTTGCCATACAGCAGAAATTAACACAACATTGTAAATCAACTATACTCCAGTTAAAAAAGTGAGGCCGATCCTCTGCAGGGGCTCAAATCCTCTGATGAATAAGTGCCACAAACCAGCACCAGTTGTTTCCTGACTTCAGGATCTTGAAGGAAGTTCATTAAAATGTACACATTGGAGACAAGATGTTGATTTACAGTAGGGTGATAAAATAGTAAAAGTAGAAGAGGTTCTCACCAAGTTAAAGATGATATTTCTCTTCAAAAATCACGATATAGGGGCTTGCCTGGTGGCGCAGTGGTTGGGAGTCTGCCTGCCGATGCAGGGAGTGCGGGTTCGTGCCCCGGTCTGGGAGGATCCCACGTGCTGCGGAGCGGCTGGGCCCGTGGGCCGTGGCTGCTGAGCCTGCGCGTCTGGAGCCTGTGCTCCACGACGGGAGAGGCCACGGCAGTGAAGGCCCTCCTCCCAAAATCACGATATATTCTAATAAAAAAAAAGAAGAACCATATTTTCTCAAAGAGCGAAAAAAGTTAAGATGAAATTTCTTGAATATAAAAGCAAATATATTCAGAAACTGTATTTTCAAGTAAACATAGAAATTCTGTGCAAGTTCCAAGGAGCATAGGAAATTCCTGGAATGATCATTTTACTCTTTCTAACCCAGAGAAACTGTAATTTTTGATTAGAGTTAAAAATTAATTAAAAATTAATTTCTGAAAATTTGTAAATTAGTAATCATCTTGAGGTGAGGAGATTTTTAGAAGGAGAACTTTATAGGTCTTCTTTAACTAATATAATATAGTTTTATGGGACTAATAAGATTTCAGTAACCGTTGAAAACCTCTTGTAGCTCAACCCCACACCCATTCAGAGAAATATTAAAATGGAATGGGGTGTATAAGCTTAGTATTACTTTCATCTATTTTTTATGTTTTGTTTTTCCTTTTTACTCAATTCCTTTAGAATGAAAACTACAGAGCCACGAATTTTTCATCCTTCCTGGTTTAAATTCTTCTAGCATCCAGGTAATTTAGGAAAAAAAGGAGAACTGGAAGGCTATTTAAAGAGAAAGGATAATTCTTTCCCAAAGTTAAACGTAGAGATCTGAAAATATTCTATATAGAATCATCTTTTAGGGCTCTAATAGGATAATATACTAATAAAAACCTTGCTTTTATTCTTTTTTTTTCTTTGAATACAGACTTCTTAGCGACCACTTGACAATTTGTCTCACCAGCCTATACAAGTGCTCGGAAAGTGCCTTACGTGCTTAAGAAGCCAGCTTATCAAGACCTCCCATGCTGCTCACTCTGAGTCTGAGTGAGCAAACAGGTCTGGTCTGTGTGCCCTAAAGGCCAGCATTCCTGGGCTCCACCAGACCACCAGGGAAGGGAGCTCTCTGGAGTAGTGAGCTTCCAGAGGAGTCTGGGGGAGTGGATTTTTACCCAAGATGTTGAGGGGAGGTAAGGAATCTATTCTGTCAAGTGGAGGAGTCCGTGGTTCAGGCTCCAGCTGTATTTGTCTTAGTTTCCCACCTGCAATTCTCAGGAAAAGAAACAGCCTGCATCCCAGGAAATCTCCTTTCATAGTTTCCCAGCAACATCCTCCTCTTTGTACACATAGAGTACCGAAGATGCCTCCCTTCATTCACAAAAGGGAGAAAACAGTTTATAAAGTTGAGTAACCCCAAGGAAATGGGAAATTCACAAAGACCTAGAAAGTGGGGTTATGAAAATAATTTTTATGCATCTAGTGCCTACTAGGTGACTTGGACTTCCAAACTTTATCTCCAGTCTTAACAACAACCTTATGTGGTCTTCAGTATTCCACTTTACAGGGGAGAAAACTGAGGTTCGGAAAAGCAAGGTGACTTGCCAACAGTACACACTGCACAGACAACTACCGAGAAGAAATGCTATGGTCTCTCTGACTCTGATACCTGTTTTTGGAGTCAGAAAACCTAGAAAAGCAAGAAAGGGCAGTGGTCATTCCTTAGGTCATCAGTAGTCTCAATATCTGAATAATCATTCTTATTAGCTGCCTAGCCAAAAATTCTGAACCCTGACTTAAGTTTTTTCCCACCAATGAACCAAAAGAAAAAGAATCTCTAACAAGATGAAATAAAATAAAAACTTGTGACTTTTTTCAGTCCGCCTAGAAGCCAAATTCATCCACTCAAATACACAGAGGTGTTAAAAATATCATATATAAGCCCCAAATGAAGGCTCTACCTCTAAGGTAGATAGAGAAAGCCATTTAGGCAGCTTGTGTAGTCTGTCAATTAATATGCTTTACAGAGTGCAGAAACAAGAGGGCAAAGAATTGTTATGATTTGAGATACTGAAAAAGAAACAAAGACTTTGAATCTCTCAGGCATTTGTTTGACTCTTAGAATAGTGGAATATTCTAGGCTGCTTGCCAAATGAATGTTTGGTTGAATATAAATAAGCTTATTATCATGCATATGTATAAATGTGCTCAATAGAACTGAGGGTTAATAAAACATTTTTCTGTTAAGCAGACCAATATTTTATCAGAAAGAACTATTGTCAGTTTTGCCTGTATTTCTGGGACAACTTTCCATCTTAACTCTCTCTGAATTCTAAGTACGAGCAGTATTTCCAAACTATTTCATTATACTACAACTTCTTTCTATCAGGAGCCATAGAAAATGCCTGGAATTTAACATGTACGACTTCAAAAATTTCTTTTCATTTATTGTGAAAAAAAACCTTTGACTTTTTAAACTCTGCTTCCCTGGAATGTGTATCAAATGAAAGTGCATTTGGATAATAAAAAGGAAAAAAATCAATGCAGTCAAAGCAAAGTTACCTTACAAAGTACCCATTCCATGAGTCTGTACTTAGGATGCCTTCTTTAGTTGAAATGGAATATTTTAATAATAGATTCCTAGAGCGGGAATCATCTCATTATTTCATATGTTCTTTAGTACTCTTCCACTACAATGCAGGGGAAAATGCTATCTTAAAGAGAATAATAATGGTAATCAGTTGACAGATGTATCTGTTCAAGGAACAGATATATTAAATTATGTTGAAATTTAAGTCATAGATCAATCTGATAGTTTTTTTCAAACCTATAGAGACTGCTTCCCTAATGACATGTGTCATGACCTTTAATTTGTCCTTGTCACATCCAACCATTGTTTCAAGCATGCAGTATACCCCTCTCTCATATTTTATTGCTGAAACTACCTACGTAACTGAGAAATTTGACGATATATAACAGGCTGGTGACATTGATAATGAAAGTGATGTGAAGCAGCCATGTAATCTGATAAAATAAAGAGTATTTCACACTATTAACTGAAATTTTTACCTCTGAAATTAGGTGGATCTGGTTATTCATATAGAAAAAGCAATAGAGGAGAAACAGTTATGCATTCTAAGAAGACAGGTAGTTTCTAGCTACATATTTGAGACTTAGAACATTATTTTTCTTCAGTTTTGCTTGTTTGAAAATAGAATAGGTAAAATGGGCAAAAAGTATCACAATATGCACCTAAGAATCAATTATTACTAAAGAGAACACACAAAAAGAGTTTCTAGGAAGAAAAACTGAGACCCTAGATGTCTTCTCTGTTCTCAGCTGTCAGTAGCAACTTTCTGTGACTTTATTAGAATAAATGTACTCTGGAAAATCAGCCATTTCTCTCTTTTGTTCCTTTTCCTTTCTTGCCTCTGTTGGGGGGTGAGGGTGGGACAGAAAAAGGGACAAATAAGGGAAGTTACTAGAAATAATACAATTAGCATTCCCTAGGGCCTTATCTCTGGATAAAGCATCGAACAGAAGTTTGATATCAATCTTTCCTATGTCTTCTAACTATTTTCTTAATGCTCATATAAATGCAGTTTCTCACAATTAATTATTTAAAGGTTGAGTGATTATAGCAAACTACCTATCTGTAGTATTTCACGACACCTACTAACTTAGCATGCTTCCTTATTTCCTATAGACATAATGACATTTGCACATTAAATCCATCCTATTTGAAAGGGAAAGACTTCTACCTTAATGCTGTACAGCAAGAAATTGTATCCAACAATTTGAGCCAAAACAATTTGATAACTTAAGCTCCCTGAATTACATCACCTGAAATAAGACCTTTTCCGAGGGCATACACATAGTAGGGTTAACTAATTAAGAATTGTGACACTCTTGTTACATACCAAGGGCTATTAAAAGGGAAGCATCTTTAAACTCTCCTTTCCTTCCCTGGCCTATGGTAAGAAAGACCTACAGAATTACCAAGTAATTAATATTATCCTTCATGCTTATTAAAGGTCAGCAACAGTAAATCAGTTACTAGCAACTTCCTAAAAGTTTAGGACAGGAAACAATAAAGGATGCTATATCAAAACAGAAGCTGCAAGGATAACTTAGCTGGATAGAATGTAATTGCTGAAGTTAAAATTAGCCAGGTCATCTTACTCTTATGGAAAAAAAAAACCCTGGGAACCTGGCAACCAAATAAATAGATAGGAACTTCATTCCCATTAATAAGCTTCTTTCAGTTTTGTGCTGAAACATTACTCCAAAGACATACACCTATTAACTCACCAACACTGGTTCCTAAACCAAGTTTGGGTACTCTCCTAATTATTAAAAAGACCGTGACCTTAATAACTATAAGCATGTATTATAGATATATAATCTGAACATATTAGAATTGAAAATGTCTAATAAATCGTGTAGTTCAACCCCATTTTTTTAGATGAGGAAACAGTCCAGAGCTGTGACTTGCCCAAGCTCAGTCAGCTATATTTACATTGGTTGTTTACTATATTACTGACCTTTTGTGGGTGGTAAATATTTAATATTTAGTTGTAAATTCTTTTGTCACTTTAGCTAAATATCTTTGATAAAGATTAAGTTCAATTTTATCAAGCAGCATATACTACATGTGTATGAGCAGTTGCTAAATAAAAGTAAAGAATATATAAAAGTCAAAGGTGGTATTGCAGCTAAACATGGAAGACATCCTTTCATTAACAAAGCATAATTATTCATGATCAAAAAGCATTTTAAAACATTTCTTGTACTAACCATTTTGTAGTTTAAACCTAAATTACAACCAGATGATTCTGCCTATTTTCCACTAGGTGGCAATATATCTTTTTCTTTACAGTCTAAATTTGTTTTTCCAGGGTATGATGAAAATTACTTTTTTTGAGTAGTTTTCCTTTTTAGTTGACCCAACTGAAATTAAGACTAAAGAAACCTTAAGAAAGAGGCATAAGGAATTAAAGATGTATTAAGATAGGGAACAGGGTTGTCTTATAAAACCCAGAATTAAAATTAATAAATTTCGCTTCACATATGCTCATAATTAAAATTTACATTAAATTTACATGATCACATTAAAAATTTGGTAGTGATTTATTTTTTAATTGAAATCAGGTTTGTTATTTATTGTTAGTAGCAAAAAGCACTGAAAATTTTCTTAGTCCTGTTTAAAACATCATCCTCAAGATTAGGTCATAGCTTTCACTTATTTCCATAGCCTATCTTCCATCAAGATTTTGAAAAAAAAAAACTCATTAAATCACTTGTGCGTGTGTGTGTGTGTGTGTGTGTGTGTGTGTGTGTGTTTAGTTTGTGTCCATACTAGATATAAGTTGGTTCTGAATGAATAATAAGACAAATCCTATTTTCTTTAAAGTCAGATAAGTTTCAGAAAACTTTGACTAATATATTAGCTTTCAAGGGCTACCATAACAAAACAGCGCAAACTGGAGGTCTTATACAGCAGAAATTTCTTTTCTCTCAATTCTGGAGGCTAGAAGTCTAAGATCAAGGTGTTGGCAGGGTTGGTTTCTTCAGAGGCTTCTTTCCACGACTCGCAGATGGCAGCCTTCTCCTTGTGTCCTCTCATGGTTGAACGTCTGTGTTGTGTGTGTCCTAATCTCCTCTTCTTACAAGGCCACCAGTCATATGGGATTAGAATCCACCCATATGACCCTATTTTACTTTAATTACCTCTTTAAAGGCTCTATCTGCAAATATAGTCACATTCTGAAGTACTAAGGGTTAGGACTTCAACATATGAATTTAAGGGGGGAACACAATTCAGACCATAACAACGAGTAAGTCTGTATACACAGAATGCCCCATTTTCTAAACTGAGGTATTGTGGTAGAACCAAAAATCCTAGATTGAAAGTCCAAGTTCTAGAGCTAAGGAAAGACCTTAGAGATTACCTAATCCACTGATTATTGACCCTTGCCACACAGAAGAACTTTTAAAGCACACCAATGCCTGTTCCCAGACCCAGATATTCTGATGAATTAATTTGCAGTGGGACCAGTCATGAGTATTTTGAAAAAACTTCCCAATCATTTCTGAGACCTGAGTAGAGAATCACTGATTTTAGACAAATATTTCCCAAAGGCGGTTAGAGAATCACCCAGAGGGTTTATTAAAATGCAAGTTCCTACACATGGGCCATTGCTGTCTTCATTCTGAATCTCCAGAAATGGAGCCATGTCTTTTTTATCAGGTGCCCTAGTAATTATTATGAACCCAAAAGTCTGAGAAGCTCTGATCTAGTCTAATCCTCTCATTTTACAGGTGAAAAGGTTGAGGCTTGGTAAAGTTAGTTCATCCAAGGTCACACAGCTAGAGAACGGCAGAACAAGAAGGAGATTAGATGTTAGATCTGAAATCTAATCTAATTTTTAGCAGGATTCTCTGTTCTAATATAGCACTGTGTGGATATTAAAACGATCTTGTAGCTCTGGTCCCAGTATTAGACTGCATCTACCCTTGAATTCAGGCGTGTCCTGACAAACTTAGAAGCCCAATAGGGCAGGCTCATTACAGTTATATTTCCATTAAAAATGCATTCCAGGGCTTCCCTGATGGCACAGTGGTTGAGAGTCCGCCTGCCGATGCAGCGGACACGGGTTCGTGCCCCGGTCCGGGAAGATCCCACATGCCGTGGAGCTGCTGGGCCCATGAGCCATGGCCGCTGAGCCTGTGCGTCCAGAGCCTGTGCTCCGAAATGGGAGAGGCCGCGGCAGTGAAAGGCCCGCGTACCGCAAAAAAAAAAAAAAAAAAAAAAAAATTCCGGGAGCCTGTATTGTGTTCAGTGACAATGGGCAACATCAGAACTGATGGGTTATTGTGAACACTGCATTCCTCCTCCACCGTGCTGCTAGGCTTTGCTGGCCACCTCCTCAGATTCAGGCCTGAGTCCTAGGTAGAAGCTGTAGTGACGAGTTAGCAAATTCAGGGAGATGAAGCCAATGGTGGAGACTGTTTCCCTGGCACCAGTAGCTTCTGCAGCAGGAGTCGTTGGCTTAGAATCACTCACCATTAGAAACGGCAGCCTCTGTGCAGGCATCAGCAGAGAAGCTGCAGTGGTTGATTGGTCATCTGGAACAGGGAGCAAACAGGTAGCTCAAGAGATTTTCAATTCTGCTGCTATTACCTATCCAAAATCCATGGGTAAAGAGGGCTTTTAGGAGCTTGGGGTCAGAGTATGAGTTGGTGCAGGCTGTGAACACACATATACAAGTAAGTTGTGACATGATTTTAGAAAACCTAATGTATCAAAATCCAAAAAATAAAAATTAAACCCCTCGGCGGGTGATGATCCAAGAACAGTTAAAAATTTTTCCATAAAGATTTAGCTTAAAGGTTTTCTTTAACAGAGGCTTTCTTATGCATTTATATTGTTTTGTTGTTCAAAGTGACCAAGACTTGAGTGAGAAAAGAACAGCAAAATGTAGACATGTTATGAAACACCGGAAATGGAAAAAAATCGATCTGAAACAAAGATAGAGCATCACTGAAGAGTTTTTTTAATTTAATGTATATTTATAGCACTATAATTCAATTTAGCCTCAGTATTTCAGAAACAGAGCAATTTTCTAGACTGAGGACGCACACATTTTACTTTAAGTTTCTATAGGGCTGGTTGCTGTTCTAACCCCTGCACTGTATTTCTCAAAGTGTGCATCGAGAACCACCTGCTCTAGAATCACCTAATGACTATTTAAAATGCAAGATTTTGGGCCCCTCATGAGATCTACTCAATTTTTGGAGGTGAGTTTGAGAATCTGCATTTTTAACAGCTACATAGGTGATGTAGAGATTTCCCTCTCTCTCTCTAGGGCCTCTTTAATCCCAAAGATATTACTTTTCCTCTGCTCTGGGAGCTTTTAATAACTCTTTAATAGAACAGTAATGATAGAAATGATAGCTCTTTCTATCATTTCTGATGAAAATTTCTGAGAATGTGAGTTTCTGGGAATTACTTTCTTTTGGAGTTGTTCTCTCACTGAGTTAATGAAATTGTGAACTTGTTACAGAAGTCCTCTTTTTTTCAGTATCTTTACCTGATTTTCCAGTTGACTATGCTCCTGGGTCCCTGAACAGGCTGTCGTAAAGAACCGATATGACACGGACTCAGAAACTGTACATATTAAACTTTAAGTTTCTTCTCCTGAAATGTGTTCAAAGGAAAGCCACCATCCCAGAAAAGAGAAATTTGTGTTATCTGAAATCCCAGGTTCCTGTTTTTGAGCTGCTATAAAATTGTCTTAATACCAAAATAGATGTATTTTGAATATTTAAAGGATTTAAGAAATTCAGATGTGAGCTGCGGGCAATCTTGTAACTTGATGGAACTTGTCTTACCATGCTATTATCTTTACTATGCATGGAATTAGATTTTTGAAAGGTAGGTTTTCTAAATATCTCCCTGGTTTTAAGTTTAGACATGTTTGCAAGCTTAATAAAGACTTTCAAGTGCAGTCTCAAAATCAAAGATCTCTGATTTGAAAGCAGTTTTAGGCATTATCACCCCCAAAGAGAAGTACCTCTGCATACCAATGTCTCATCTTTCCTTAGATTGTTCCAAAATTAGAAATTAAGCCCCAAAAAGCAAACAGAGGAAAAAATACCTTCAAGTCAATTCAAATTTTTTTCTTCCTATTTATTCATACTGGTGGGAATTTTCTCTACCATCTCTTTGCTGGAGGGGAAAGGACTAAGGGAAATCTAATAAAGCCATAAGGCAGAGGCAACTGAGGATGAGAGGTTCTGAGATGGAATTCAGAGAGCACATTAAATGTCCATGAAGATAAACTTCATGGCATTCACTATTTACCTCTATCCAGCCCTGCTAAAGCAAATAGTTTAACTTACACTCTCTCCAAAAGGATTTTAATGGAGAAGTCTGATTTACCCCTCTTTCTAGGAGGGACCCTGCAGTAATATTTCCTCCTTTTTTTTTCCCCTCCACCTCCATTTTGGACCCCCTGAACCTAGAGAATCCTATGGATACTAAGATTTTTCTAACTGCATGATTTGCATCATTTTGGGGGCTGGGTGTCGCTGTTTGGCTATGTTTTTCTTTTTCAAAGACCCAGTGAAATCTTGCCAGAGGGGAAAACAGATCTTACTTCGTTTGTCTGTCTGGGAGGAAAAAAGTCATCAAATGCTTTCAAATGCTTTTTTTTTTTTTTTAAGTTGCACGCTTCACCAAAAAAGTTACTAAATACTGAAAAGTCTACTTTGAGTTCTACAAGCAATAGTGTAACACCGGCACACCCAGCTGAGATGAATCCCCAGAGAAAAGTGTAATCATGCTACGTTTTCCCAGATTCCAAAGAAGATTCCCCCAAAGAAGATGTGCTCTGGGTTGCTGGTCAAGGGTGTGCCTGTTTTCTGGATTTCTCCTATGAAACCCACAGTCCAGCTTTTCTCCAGAAAAAAAAAGGGGGGGGGCTGGGATGAAAGAAATTTGGAATTGGTGGCTAGACATCTGAAAAGAAGTGAAGGGACAAAGAACTGATAGAGTTAGTTACTTTTCTCCTATGATTTTTTCTTCCAAATCTCATTCCTGTTCTTGGTTTACAAAGGCTCTTAATATTTCGCTGAAGGATTTACTCCCTGGAAGATTTGGGAAAGAGAAGAAGATAGTGTAGGTACTCTTCAAATCTCCATTATAAAGGAGGGGAAATGTACAATAAAATAATGCATTCTAGCTCAAGGTCCATTTAAAAACACTAAAAAACGTGAGCTGGAGTCAGGGCCCCCTTCTAATGACATTGACTCGTTTTTTAGTATCATTCATGGATCCCCATGACCTGCAGACCCAGAGTTGTCTTCATCTTTCTAAGCAAGATGCCCTTTGTTACATGGTACTCAGGAAGAGAAATGGGCTACTCTTCTACATTTTGATCATCTTTTCTACAGCAAGGCAAATTATAGCTAGGACTCCTCTTATAGCCCATTTCATTCTTAGTGTTTTGATCGCATATAAGTTTTAAGTGCCGGGAACACATTGTACTCATAGTTTAAGATTATTCTAACTAAGGCAGTTAAAACTACATACCCCTGGATGGCTTGCTTGATTTTGTTTCTCAAATTTTTTTTCAGTGACCCTTCTGTAAGTTTGGGACATAAGGAAGAAGCATTGAGTAGTTAAATACACATCCACAAAATCAAACCCGTTGTTACTCCCACCTGTGCTTAAAAATGAGCAAAGATCATTAAAGAAAGTCAAGACCACAGAAGATTTCTTATAGTGGTTCCTGAGGATTTCTTTTTTTTTTTTTTTCCTGAGGATTTCTTATAGAGGTTCCTGACCACCTGAGGAAGATAAGTTGAGGCTAAAAGTATATCTCTTTCACTAACTGCGAAGTCAATCGTGTATAATAGTATCAAAGCTTCTACATGAATGATTTTATTTGCTTTTCAAGACACATCTGTGTGATAAACCCACAGGTAGTATTATTCACAAGTTCAAGTAAAGTAAACTGAGACACATAGAAGGAAGGGTCACAAAATTCGGACAGGCTTTCTGACTCAGGAGCCACTATTCTTTCCATTACATTCTGGCGTTGCATCTCAGCTTTCTGTTCCAAGATGACAGCCATACTAACAACACAATCCTAAAACCTGACGGAGTGGGACCCTTAGGAGGTTTCCTCCTGGGTAGATTGTGAGAATTAAACCAGGTCAACATATGAAAAGTACTTAGAATAGTGTCTACCAGTTCTGTGTCTATGTGTGTACTAAAATGGATATGTACATTTGTATAGGTGAATACATATATGTGCACATAATATATACACATGTGTGTAAATATATACTATGTGTGCAAACATGCATACATATATATTCCAGTACACACACACACATAACTTGAAAAGGAATAAGTAAATAACAATTATCATAACCAGGTTAGCTATTCAAGTAGAACACCTTACCAGACCTCTAAACCTAGAGAGTTTTTAAAAAGAACTTTTTATAAGAACTTTTACTTCAGGTTCTTCATCCTCTAGTCCTGGAGAATAGACATGTTTCTAAAAGGTTTTAAGTCCAATTTAAAATAAGAAAAGCAAAATTTGCCTTAGGAATAGGATCTGTGAAGCAGAGAGCCAGAGAGTGCCCCTTCTGCCCGCCCAGCCAGATTATGGAGCCAGCAGGCACTCAGGTCCACCGGCCTAACACTTATGTTTCTGCCTCATCATTCTAGGCTCATGGCCCACCTGTCAACCAAAACGCATTTGGAAGAGGAAAAGGAGGTGGCCCAGCTTCTCACCCATCCCCAGTTCAGTTTCTGGGCTGAACTGGGAATGGTGTCAGGTATTTCTACACACCCTGGAGGTATTTTTGCACCTTCAAGGGACGACAATATTTCCAAGCAAGGCCAAAAGCACATCAGTTCAAAAGTCAGGACGGCTGTTTCCTCTCCTTGGAGGAACTGTTCAAGAAGCGACACACATGTGTGTGTGGGTGGGTGGGTGTTGAGGGGGGGCTGTCTGGGTGGGTTCTGGCATATGCCCATCTCTTTGAAAACCGGGTAGGGTGTGCAGTAGTCCTCAATGCCCAATAAATTGACAGTGCAGTCTCCCGTTGGTCTGGTGAGACTACCATAGGAGTTAGTTGTCTGAATGCTTGAGAATCATCAAAGAGGGGTTTCCTAATAAAACTCCAGGAAAGATCTCAAATCTCCAGAAGTACTTAAGAGACGGAAAAGAGCGTGGAAGTCAGGAGGGATCGAGGGAAGGGGAAACGGGAGATACCACAGAATAAGCTAACCGATTGCAGAATATGGGATTGGGCAAGGGGAGAAAAAAGAAATCTAAAGCCTTTTTTAGATTTGCGCGTGGATCCTCGGTCGCCGCGCTTGCCCGCTCTAGGTCGGTCGGTCGGCGATGATTCGCTTACGCGCCGAGTCTCTGCGCCGCCGAGGGCTGAGGGCTGCCACAGACCTGGGCTTGTGCGCCTCCCTAAGGGCATCTGCCCGGGGCCCTGCAGACCAGTCGTGGACTCCTCCACCCGAGCCGGCTGCACGGTCCTAGCGGGCGGAAGGGAGTCTGGGCCGATCATGGACACGGATGGAGAAAGAGAGGAGAAGCCCCTGACTCACGAGGCGAGGCCGCTTTGGGGCCCTCGGAGTCGGGGGAGTAGGGCGTGCACTTCCTGGTCGTTTTCTGGGTATGACTTGTCCCGGGTGTCCCAGGTTTCCGCGCTGGGGGTCACGCTCACTGGACAGGGCGCCTAAAGAGATAAGCTGCGGGGAGGGCAAACTTAATAGAGGACGGAAAGCGGGCGGTGCACAGCGGTTCAGAGACGGGAGTGGGAGGGAGAAATGCACCATGCCGCTGGACCCCTGTCCCTTCACCTCCACCGAGGCGCCCGACTGCGGCGGCTGCGGCAGCACGTGCTCGAAACGGGCTGGCCCGCGGGCGCGAAGGCTACACAAGGTCCTCTGGGCCTCGGAGAGCTACAGAGCCTAGGAGTGGGCCCAGGACCTTGGGAACTTTCCCAGGTGGGTCCGGTTTCGGTCTCGGCTCTCCAGCGCCTGCGAACAGGTGCAGAGATGTGCGTGCATTCTTTCCCCAACCCTCCGGTTTCCGCACGCCTGTACGCGTCAGCTACACTCTGCAAGCTCATCTTGGGAAAATAAAGGCGTCCCCCCTCCCACTCGCAAACGCCCAAAGAGGAGAGGGGTTCGCAATCCGCGCAGAGAGCACGCTTGGAGATCGCAGACGCTAGGCGCCGGGTCAATCTCAAGCATTCTGCCCCTGACTGGAACACAGCAAATGCTGGTGCGGCAGCTGCTTGAGCTGCCTTTTCCCCAGTCTTCGGGACGTGCGATTTCGGCAGGCACTCGGAGCTCAGGCCCCCAGCCTGGACTTCACGGCACAAGCCTGCATGACCCTGTGACCTTGTTTGCTCCGCAGCTGGGTGCAGACATTTACGCCTACGGCTTCAGCCCGCAACCTCAGCTAGCCTGGCAGATGAGTGGGGTTATGGGATTTTAGAAACTCTCATTTGACAAAGTTAAGATACATCCGAAAGCTTGAAAATGCAACATTAAAATAAAACATTTCTCAGTTTGTCTTGGCTGAAGGCAAAACTAGCTTTGGGCACCCTTCCCCTACTGCTTCCGGCCAAAGAAAGTCTTGTAAGCAGACTGGTCAGCAAAACTGCCCAGCCCTAGAGTGTCTGCCATTAACACACCTACCTGGATTGCCTGGGCATTAGCTCAGCCAAGGCTCGGCTTTCTTCCTGATTGTGTGATTAAATTAATGACCATGTAAAGGAAAACACAGGGGGAGCTCAAAATTGTCTACATGCGTTCTTCAAAAAATAAGATTCTACACTATGGGGAAGTCTTTTTCAAAAAGCAGTATTTACTTACTGTTTCTGTAGACCTAAGTTCATCTTTGAATCCCCAACATGTAATAAAACTAGTGAAAGGAAGATTCTGGAAGGATGGGACAGAAACAAAGGGGCATTCCAGGGTTTTTTGTTTGTTATTTGGTTTTTGTTTTTAAGTTAGGCCCTATGCAACCTGGGTTGGTTGGTTGGTTTTTAAGAAACTTTTGCTCTAGAGATCCACTAGTGTTCCAGGCATGGACAATTTAGTCAGCCTCTCAGGCATAGTGGTTTAAGGATCTCTTGCGGACCACCTTCCATTTACCTCCAAATATCTTTCTCACTTCTTGCCATCAAATTTACTCCAAAGCAATCTTGGCCTTTTCTCTAGAAAGCCTCCTTTAGATTTCATTGGAGCCTATTAGACCATTAGAAAAAACAATTCTCCAGTGCCAGAAGTGCTTTAAAGATAGCAGAACCTGTCTCACTCATTGTACAGATAAGAAAACCAAAATGCAGGTAAATTAATGATACCAATAATGATGCAAGGTCATACTCGTCATGCAGAGAAGAGTTAGAACGGGAATTTTGGACTGTTCTTCTCATCACACTTTGCTGGGGATTAGTGTTTCAGATCACCTAACTGTTGCCTAGGAAAAGTGAGATCAGGCCTCAAAGAAATGTAGCACAAAAAGTACTTGGATAATCTTAAGAAAGTCAACCTGCTTTTTCCACCAATCACACTATGGATACATCTCTTTGCCTTACCCCTGGTCTCTACCTGCCTAATGGTAACTCGTTATGTAGTCCTCTTAAGATAATGAAGGTTTCAAAATCCTTTTAGGGAAAACCATCGAAGGCCTGCAATGAGACCTTGTGCAAGTTTCGCATTTCAGAACTTTTCACAAATATCCTTCTTCTGACATAGGGGAGGGTTGGCAAGATGTGAAGGAAGGAATTACAAATGGGAAAGAACACCTCTTGTGATAGATAAAACAGTGTAATATTGGTTTCTAGAGCACCTATGGAGTGACTCTGAAGAAGTCCATGGATTAAGTACAAGCTACCCTAAGACCTAAAGGATCATCATTCATTTGGTTTTGCATCTAATGGTTTCTGGACATACCACATACACCTACATACATACGCTCTGTTTCAGAACTGTTGTCACTATATGAAGAGTACAGAGGGACATTTCATAAGACAAAGGGCAGGGAGAAGAGGAAAGTTCTCAAGGTCTTCTGTATTGTAATGCTCCAGGGCTAGTTTTTTTCCAGAGGCTGTGCAGCTGTTCAAGTCTGTGCAGGGAAAACTGGGCCAATACATACACTACCATGGCCATTTCACCTTGGTTTCTAAAGAAGCTCTCCATAGAGTCTCTTAATGGGTAATGACAGAAAGCTGAAGGGTTCTAGAGCACAAGATACTCTTCCATGTAAGCATCACTAGTAGAACCTAAAGTGGGCTTTTCACCTGGTCTCCCTGATCCAGGTCTGAAAATTATTTGTCTTTGGCCACTTGTGAAAATGCTAGTTATCCTGCTGCTGAAAAGATGATGACATCCCAGGGACAGGTTAGCTTCATGGCAGGCATCTTTGTTTAGATGATTTGTCCTTTGATCAAGAAGCTCAACACTCTCCAGATAAAGATTTTCCAAATAATAATCAGACTTTGTCTTCCCACTTTTAGGCTCAAAACTGGCTTAGAGTAAATAATACAAGTGGGGTAGGGTTTATCGTTCCTCTGTTCTGCAGTTTCTTCCCCTTCTTTTCGGGCACTCAATGAAAATATATGGTACATACTCAGAGTGTAGCCCTTAGCTACAAAAAACATTTTAAAACACCTTCCCAATAATTGCTTTGAAGAAAATAGTCATTTATTGTCAAAGCATCCAACATATCCAGATAATCTATATAAAGTTTAATAAATCTTTCCAGGGATAAAAGAAACACATAACTATTCAGACTCCATTTCACTGGCACAAAATTACACTTTGTATTAAAAGGAAATACATATTTACATAATGATGACATTCTTCATTGAAGTCCATAATCATTTCATGATACATGCACTTCCCCCTGGAAACTTAAATTGAATGGTGACCCTCTTTTTATTTGTTTTGCTTATTTTTGTAGGAACACAAACTGTAATCAAGAGATGCAGAAAGCATCTCACCCTCCTCCTTTACTTTATATCTAAAATAAATTTTGCCCTTACATATTATTCCATCTAAATCGTAAGTGCTTAATAATTTAAGTAGAAACGTATGACAAATGCATCAATATGTTGCAATATATGACATTTTAAAAAATGTACTTTGTTTTGGGGAAAGTGAAAATACGTGCATTCAAAAGAAAACCTCTTAAACACCCCACCCAATCAAAAATCCACCATCTTGTCTCGTGTGTGTGTGTGTGTGTGTGTGTGTGTGTGTGTGCAGTGTAGGTCACGGGTAAACACTTGGATGTAAAGGTTGGGGGGGGGGGCAGAGCACGTGTGTGAGTGTGTGCGTGTGTGTGTCTGGGTGCGATGTTTCAGGTCACAAGGAGGTGGTGGATGTCCTCGTGTGTTTGCTCCTGCAAGGCTCGACTATGCGTGTGCGCGCGTGGAAAGCTGGAGTCCTTTCCGTGTCAATTATGCGAAGTCATGTGCCTGGAGAGGTGGTGGCGCTCCCTGAAGGACTCATTGCAAATGGGGCACTTGAGTTTCTCCTCCCGTCTTCGTTTCACCAAGGGCTCCATGGCGTACTCCTTTTTGTGATGCGACCTCATGTGGTACACCAGGTCGGAGGTCATGCGGAAGGAGGCATTGCACTTGGCGCACCAGTTCTGCGCGGGCAGACACAGAGAGGTGAAGGAGGGCGGCAGCAGCGTGAGCGCCGAGGGCAGCTGCAACTGCAGGGGCCCCGCGGCCGCAGCCGCCGCGGCCGCCGCGGCGGCGGAGCTCTTGGGCCAGAAGGCGGTGGCGTAGAGGAAGGGGCTCTGTTTGGGCAGCCCGCCGCCGCCACCGCCACCGCCGCTCGGCAGAGACCCGCAACCTCCGTTCAGGTCCGCAGCTCCTTGGAGCTTCACGGCCAGAGGATCGGAGGCGGCGGGGTACAGTCTGGTGGGGCCCACACCGTCTCCGGGGTGGCAGGGCTCGAGCGCGCTCAGCTTCTGGCCCAGCACCAGCGGGGACAGCTGAGAGAAGGAGCGCGCCGGCTGCGAGAAGGCGCTTTTGCGCTCGTCCGACGCTGCGCCCTGGCCACCGCTCGCCCCGCCCGCGGTCCCAGCGCCTGCACCGCCCCCTGCGCCGTTGCCGCCCGCACCGCCCAGCTGCTGCACTGAGGTGAAGGCGCTGCCCCGCGCCGGGCTGCCGCCCTCCAGCCGGCCGGGCAGCGCTCCCCCGGGCCGCGGAGCCAGCAGCTTCTCGGAGCCAGCCGGCGACGCGGCCACGGGCGTGGAGGAGCCGCCGCCGCTCGCGTCCTGCTCCTCGGCGGCCATGCTCCCGCCGTCGGCGGCCGCCTCCTCCTGCACACCGGCCGCTCGGGAAGCCTTCTTCACCTCCACGAAGGCGCTGCGCTTCGCCTCGCCTGTCTCCGGGCTGGGCGGCGCGAACAGGCGGCTGTTCTCTTCCAGGCCGAAGTAGCTGCCCGAGGCGCGGTACTGTTGGGGCGTGCACACCAGGTCCTCCTTGGAGGCGGGCGGGGGCCGCTCGGCGAAGCGGCCCCGGCCCCCCACCAGCCCCGCGCCGCCGCCGCCGCCCTCCGCCGCTTCCTCCGGGAATTTCCTCTTCCCTTTGCCCACGCCCGCGGCGTTGCCGTCGGGACTCAGCTCCGCCCCCTGGTGGTCGCTGCAGCCGCTGAGGCTCCTCACTGGGGAGCAGCTGCTGGCTCCCCCGGAGTTCTCCAGCTCCCGCGCCAAGTTGTGAAAGTCCGTGGACGGCTTCGCGCTGCTGCCGCCGCCGCCCGCCGCAGGCGGGTTACCGCCCTCGGGGGAGGGGGCCGGGTAGTGGTGGACCGGGCCGGCTTTGCAGAACTTGGGGCTGGGACCCAAGGGTGCCTCCTGCGGCTGCGGCGGCTGCTGGTCCTTGCCGCCGCCGCCGCCGCCCCCGTGATCCTTGGTGCCCACGCCGCTGCCTTGCTCCTCTCGGGGGCTCACATCAACGCTGTGAAGTCTCTTGGGGCAGCGGAAGCGCAGATGCGCCACATAGGGAAACTCAAACTGGAAACGTTGGCTGCATTCCAGGCATGTGTAAGGGGACGACCCTGCTTAGTGAGCAAACACCACATACACACAATTGCGCGCGCGCGCGCGCACACACACACACACACACACACACACACACCACATGATTACTCAGCATCGTCTCTAGGCCAGTTTGCCATCACCCCCTTCACAAAGCCACCTTCGCTTCTCAGGGCCTGAGTGCCTGAGTACAGAACATCGTGAAAGACCCGATCTAACTTTCCCTCATGATTTGAGGGGAGTGCAGTCATTAAGCCAAGCGTGCCCCGAGTTATCCTCACCTACACCTAGCTGTCCCAGCTTCATTCCGGACTATATCTCAGAAGCTCCCTATGAGGCACTCCAAGGGAGGAAAGGCGCGCCGAGGCGCCAGAGTGAGCCCCGCCGCTCCCTGCGTCGCTCCCCCGCTAGCTAAGGGCCCAGACGCAGGTCGAGAGCCAACCTACCATTCATTTTGCTGTGGGATCTAGAGGGGCAGAGCAAGAGTAACTCAGTCAGTTCTTTCCCGTACCAAACTAATAACTCCTCATCTTTGGCAATCCTGCGGAGAGAGCGGTAAAACAGCTGTCCGTTTTTTATATAGGCTTCAAGGTTCTGCTCTTCTTTATCTCTGGCTGATTGGACCAAACGCAGCCACATCAGACCTTCTGAGGAACCATTCGCCGCTGAGGTGTCTACCTACAGTTTAGAAAAAAGAAAGAATACAAGAAGGAAGGGGATGAGGGAGGGAAACTCTTGTGAGAGAATGAAGCCACAGGAGCCAGGGCCATTTCCTCTGTTATTCTTTCCCAAAGAATTATCTGAGGTCAAGCTTCCAGAAACTTGACCCGAGTTAACATCCATCCTCATGTTTGTGGTCGGCAGGCAAGATAATGTTCCTAGAAAGCTGCATCAATTATGTAGATTATTTAAGTCATCGTATATTGGTTGAACACCAAGTTAGCAAATTTCTTCTTACAATTCAAATTAGTGTTAACCTCTTGAGAATTGATTGCTAAATTATATCACGTTGCAAAAGTATGGGGAATTTTCTTTGTTTTAGAAGTAAAAAGCAGGCTTAGGTTTTAAAAATTATTCTGTGGCATTCACTCATCTTCCTAATTTTGGCTTAAACAATTAATAGTTCTTTGTAAAGAAAGAATAGGAAGTGAGAGGACTTTTCACACTCAAACATATGACTTTAATGATGTTTCATTGTCAAAACATTAACATTTTTATTTAAATACAAACTCTAGGCACTAGCTAGCTTAACCAGAAAGAGTAATATTCCAGGGAACAAGACGCCTCTTGGGATTGGAAGGCAAATGCACCCAATATTTATAATAAAAGTACTTATAGCAAGTACTTAGTATGCAAATAGCCTCAACCCTAGTGAAACCTCCCAAAATGTTAAGGAAGTGGTGTTCGTCTCCAGGAAAGCCCAGAATTGAGGCACTGATTTAGACATATCTGGCATTCAAAATCAATTTTTGTCACTTATTTTGGAAAACCAGTTGACAATACTTCTGAGTTTAATTTTCATTTTCTAACTTTTGGTGTGTAAAATAGAATGGCACGTATCATTGCGTTTTCTACATTCAGAACCTGTCTCAGCTTGCCATTAGAATGATTCTTAGTCCATTTTCAAAAGGATATTACCTTCATAACCCTACACAGCATCGGCCAAGACTTACCCGGAAGATATAAGGGACCGTTCTCTTGTCGGTGGACTTGAGAGCTATGAAAGCTATGCTGTCGTACAGGGAAGTATGGCTCAGGACGCAGGGACCGAATATAGCGTTCTCAGGGATGTCGCAGGTGGTGTAAACGCTGGTAAAAATATCTGTCAGACATTGTTGGACAGCTTTGGCATCTCCATCCCAGATGCCTCTCTGGATGCCCAAATCCTCCATCACTGAAGACAGATACACAGGACAATTGAAGCGAGTTACATTACTCCTTTTGCCTCTATGAATCCAGGCAGAACGTTTTGACTACTAGACAGATTTTTCTTGAATTTGCCTGGTTTTTGCATCGCTCTTATTTCAAAAATAAAGCCAATGGCAGATTAAATCTGGCATATTACAAAGATGCCAATGAAGAGTGCTTTCTTTTCCTTTAAAAATTATAAAAAAAATTGTGATGGGGGAGCTCAGAGCGGACTGACTGCTAGAGAGAAAGAAAAACTGGGCTAGGAAAGAGAAGATCGCTTTTTTCATTACCTTGGGGGAGGATGGGGGGAGGGAGAAAGAAGGGAAGAACAATAGGATTTTTTACTACCCTATAGACTTTCCAGACTGAGAGAAACTTCTAACCCTTGGGAGAAAGCTCCTCTCTTCTACTCTTATGTATTGAACTGGGCGCCGGGGAGCCAATTTTATTCTATTTTTTCTTCCAAAGAGGGGAGCAGCATTTGCGAGCAGGCGGAGACAGCAGAGCATGGCGAATGGATTTCAAGTAGAGTGTCAGGGCCACTGATTCCATGTCAGCTAACCTTTCTCTGCAGCCTACGAGAGGGGACGTGTGTCTGCTCATTTCCATAATCCAACACTGTCCCTCCGAGGGCTTTAATTAAAAGCAGCAAGCAGAGGTAATTATTTTTTTCTCGACACGCTTATTTATGGATGAGGGTGAATCCCAGTTACCTTGTTATACAAGGGGGTGGATAGAGTCGCATGTGCCTCATGAAGTGTGCAGGTATAAGGCAGGACTGAAGGGTCCCCAGTCTGAAATACCGCGTGTGTAATGATTGGTAAATGCTCACTCCCCCAGATAGGACCTTGTCTGGGCAAGAGGGGGCAGCCCTGCTTGAGTAGACCTCGGTGGGCTCTCCAGCTGTTTAATCCGCAGTAATTCAGAAAGTGATGCCCCGATGGAGAGCTCTCTATTATTAAGCTGTCATAAGGAGACATTTTCCTTTCTTTGCCACTGGACACCCCCCCACACACAAGACTTATCATTAAACAAACAAACAAAACAGATATTTAAAATTTAAAGTGGCTTTAAACTGCATTGTTTACTCTTTCTGACTGATTAAAAGATTCCTCCAAGTTGTTGTTTTTTTCCCTAATAACGTCTCCATAGGCAGTTATTTAAGTATATTTTGTACAATTTAAGTAGCAGGAAAGGGAAACCTAATTCTTTTCCTCAGAAGCTGTTCTTCATGGAATAATATTAGTCATGTTCATTTTTATCTTAATGTCTATTAACCAATTAATCTTGCAAATGTGATTACAAGGTAGTGCTTTTATTTATTTTTTTTATTTCCAGCTAACAGAGCATGAAACTTTGGTCAGCCTCTTTTCCATTCACTCTGCTACATCCCCCAAATGTCAAGTATGGGCTGTATATGCCAGGCAGGAATAAGAGAAATTATCCATACAGTAGAAACTTACTTTATTATGCTACAGCATCTATCCCTGGGCATTTTACCCAACACAAGGTAGCCCTTCTGATTCCAACTGCAAATTTAAATACATTTTAAAAAATCCCTCAGAGTGTCTCAGAACCTCCTTTTCAACGGAATCCTATTCTCTCCTTTTCAATTTCCTCAATTCAGCGTTTTATGCTCCAATTTTTCTCTTCCTTTTAAAAGTCTCTTTCACACAAGCGTTTCATTGTGCCGAGAGGTCGCCCCGTCACTTCGGGCAACAGCAGGGACCAATCATTAAAATGCAGTTCTACCTAACAATACGGTGAAAAGATCCTCGCTACGCCGCACTAATAGGGGTTCGCGTCGCCACGGCGGCCGCCACGAGCCTCGAGTCGGTCACAATACAACTGGGCGAGAGCCTGGGCTCTGCCGCCCGCGCGCGGTCGCCTTTGCCACCTAACCTTTCACAGTTCTGCATCCTCCTCTAAGCCCGGGTTCTCAGACGCCCGGGTGATCCTCCCAGAGCCCGCTGGGCTCGCCGAAAGCCGTCGCTGCCGCCGGCCGCTCGCCCTGCCCCGTAGGCAGGCATTGTCTGGCGGCCGCGCGCTCCCCAGTCGCTGGCTTCTTCGCCAAAGGGCTCTCCACCCCTCCTCCCTTTGTATAACCCTATTGGCAGTACAGATCCCGTCAATAATTATCCCCCCCCCCTTTCTGGATAATGAGAAGACGGAGGACAAAATGTTCCACTCTCCCCACCAAACCTGCCTTCCTCCCTTCCTCCTCTCCCATCAATGCAAATAGACTTACCAGGAATAAGGTCAGGATCAAATCGCCCAAATAAGGCCACCTGGAACCGGGAGATGCAATCGAGTGTTTCTTTTGCCTACTGTATCAATGTATTTCCATGTCAAGAGGTGTTGGTGTTGCTGTCTTGTAGGCTCTGCCTAAAGAGAGGAGAGAGAGATGGAGAGACGTGGAGAGAGAAATGAGGGGAGAGTGAGAGAGAGAGAGAGAGAGAGAGAGAGAGAGAGAGTTGTACAGATGGACCCGATGCAGTGACTGACTGGCACGCAGACACACACTTTTTGTTTGCTGCACATAATCTGCCCAATGACGCGTGACAGCCCACGTCCCCTCCCTTTAACTCTTTGCTGGTCTGGGCGCTCCCTACGGCGGCGCCGCCTGCCTGGAAACCTTCTCTCCGGCCTGCCCGCGCCCCGCAGCCCCGAGCGCTTTCGCCAAGTGGCAACGCCTCTCCGAGAGCGGCCCGGCCCGCCTCCTCCTAAAGCCTCGGCCCTCTGAGAGTGGTGGTGGTGGTGGTGGTGGGAATCAGTTTTGGGGTCGGAAATGGAAGTACCAAAAGACCTGGAGAGGGCCTTTTCCCGTTTCGCTTGGCACCTGGAGAACCTCTGGCAGACAGCTGGCCACTCAGCGCGCGCACGGATCCCGCGCGCATTGCCTGAGTCTGAGTTCTGTGAAGGGAAAGGGGGCTGCGGTTTAGCCCCGAGGGATTCTCTGGCCCTCCAGCCGCGGCTGACACGAGCAGCTAGTTGCCAGGGGGTGATAAACCGGCGTCAGCTCTCTCCAGGAGCGCTCACACTACCAAGCCCGCACGAGCAAGATTCAGAAAGGGTGCGCTTTGGTGGCTCAGTCTTTCCTTGAACACGGAGATGGGTAAGAGGGATGGGGTAGGGACGCCGCCAGACCTCCGAAAGGGATTTACAAGGGTCTTTTGGTCCCAGCACACAGTTACCTGGGCGGGGTAAGGGGTGAGAAGGGGACTGGTGGGAAAAACCCAGGTTACGGGACTCAAGCTTTTCAGGCTCTTCCGCCTTCAGCCTGGCGCGTTCTGCGTAATCCCCAAGGGGGTCCCTTGCCGGGGAGGCAGGTAGTCTAAGACCCCCCAGGGGTGGGAAGGGTGAGTTAAAGTAAAAATTATTACCGAGATGGGCTCCGGAGAGCTTTTCACGTCCAGCAGGTGGTGGAAGAGTGAATGGAGTGGCCGACGCCGTCTCAGGAGCCTCGTTTGTGCGCTAAGCCACTTAGAGGCGCTGGCTGGCCCCTTTAGCGCAGCAGTTGATGCTAATGACTTGAGGTCTTTAACAGCCTGAAAGTTGACTCCTTCAACAGGGGCCCGCAACACATTTTCGCTGGGGGATCTCGGGGTTCATTTTCGACATTTAACTCTCTGCTCCTAAGGGAAGAAAGACCTTTGAGTGGTATAGACTGTCCCACTCCTTCAGTCTCATCCACAACACCACTACGTTGAAGAGGGCAATCAGTTAACTTTAGGATAAATCGGACGTGTAGCCGCTACAGTGGACAAAGCAGAACCACGACTTGAGAAGACAACCTAGTTTTTAGCCAGTGTTTAAATAAGGTAAGTGGATTGGGGGTTGGCAAAGAGCAGCCTAAAAGGAAAAGGTGTGTGCAATGTTACTCTGATGCTCCTGTGGCTCAGAGACCTCCCTCCGGAACCCAGTGAGGCAACCAGGCACGGAGCGCCTTTCTTCGCTGGCGTCTACCATACAAGGAAGCCTGGAAAGGATTTTGCAGAGGAGAAAAAAAAAAAAAAAGTGTGAGGAATCTCCCACCAAATTCTCCTTTCTCTCTCTCTGCCTCCCTCCCACCTTCTGTCTCTCTCTCTCCCTCCCCTTCTCTTTTCATCCGGCCCCCACATAAGTTCTGAGTCCTTCTGACCAGACAGAGCTGTTGTCTAGGATTAAGCTGGGACTTGGAGAAAGAAGGGTTGCAAAATCCCCATATACTAGGAAGTAAAGGAAGAATTCTCCCTTAAATGTTCAGGTTAGCTATTGAGTTTTCAAAGAAACCTTCTCAAACTACAGTTGTCTTTCATCTTAACATATCATTTTTCTTATGCACATGTGCACACTTTAAAATAGTTTGCTCAAGGGCAACTCATGTAACGACCAAAGCTTAATGCTGAGGGCTCTCACATGTCTCTATATAAGAATCTGCAAGGTATTTAGCCACCAATTGGCTTATACCTGGATGCTCCATTCATTACTCCCCCCATCTCACTCACACACATGCATTCCCCCTTCACTTGTTTAAAGAAAGGGTGATGGGATTAGAAATGTCATAAGAATTGCCTCAAACATCTGAAAAATAAATTGCAGTGTTGAAGAATTCAATTAAGTGAATTCAGAGAAGGAAAAAGTAAGGGCAGGTGACACACAGGTATAAACAACAGCAAATTAAGATACAGAAGTAGCCATAAGAGGGTTGTGGTCCCTTAGAAACTACAGCGAAGGTGTGTGTGTGGACAGGGGGGAGGAGTGCTGTGTCTTCGAACCTAATTCCTAAACTGTAGAACGAAACACTCCTTAGGGCCTTCTTTTGCTTTTTGTTTGTTTGTTTGTTTTTGTTTTTAAAAGAGAATAGGGAGTTTGCCTTTCCCAGGAAAAGTCATCAGTCCATGCATAGACACTTTTAAAAAATCCTCTTACATATTGTAAATTTAAAAGCATCCACCCCAGAATATAAGCGTTCTGGAAAACCTTAAAATCTAAATGGCAGGCATTTTTCTTTTCCCTGGCCTTTCCTTTCTTAGACTATGTCTCCTTTGAGGTACTGAAACCTAGACTCCAATTTGTATAAAATAACAGATGTTTCTGGTACTGAAATTGGGGGTGAGGGAGCTTGACTTTCCAAATCTCAAGCTAGAAAATAACTAAGATTCTATATATCAAAGAGGGGAGAGATGTATTGAGAATCTGGCCATCAGATGATATTTCCTCTCAGTTTCACTTACCTGCCCCCTAATTAGATTTCCACTGCTGATTTTAGATATAAATCCCCAGATAAAAAATTTCCTACATTTTATGAATCCAACCAACTCTTTGTCTTATGTATTAAACGATTCACACAACAACCACAAACCCACAAATATAGGTAAGAGCAAGTTTGAAATTCCTACTTTGAGGGTTTCCCAGTACTTTAAGTGATACACATTTTGTTAGGTAATATAAATGGTCTAAATGAAAATTGCTAATTGGAGGTAAATGAAATCTACAGATTACTTTTATTTTTTTTTTTAGAAATTTATGGGCTAAAATGGTGCATAAGCCACTTTGAAATCATTCTGCATTATTTCTTACTGGAATTCACTGGTACTAAATGAAGAGTTGAGGCATTTATTCATCCTAAAACAATACTATAAAGATGCATCTCGGTCAATAGTTTTATATAATTCACATGGAACAATGGGTTTATGCATATATTTGGAGCTCTTTTCCCTGGGATTTTATTTCCAATTAAATGATTAGAGAGATGACTATGAAGAGTGAAGGTATTTTTGCCTTGCCCCACTTTAACAAGGCTTCTTGCAGTTATGGCAAAAAATACATGTGTAGACAACTGCAGTATTGTTTTAGAAGAGAAGGCTGGAGAGAGGTTGATGAATGATTCCCGAGGTGGTGCCTTTTACGACCTAAGTGAGAGGATGGAGAAAGGGTAAGAAAGGAAATCTGATTCTTGAGAGCATTAGAATGGAAATGTCGTTTCTCCTCCCAGGGGAGAGAAAAGGGGCCCCAAATATCTCAACTTCTGTAATCGGAAGCAGGTAAAGTCTCTACGAATAACTCACTCAGAAGGATTATTACTTTATAAGAATGAAAACACATTATTTTTCTTTCTCTATCACTTTCTAGGTCCTGGCTCATCCCCCTCTAATCGTATCACCAAAGCACTACAGCAGCAAAGGCTCAGTGTATATATATATATATATATATATATATATATATATATATATATATATACACACACACACACACACACATATATATACACATGCATATATATATATATATATATATATATATAAAATATTATATATATTTACACACTGGAAGACAAGAGGATGCCAAAGAAGCAGATAGATGGTGGAGACATTTTCCTAAACTTTCCTACAGGGAGGTCTCTGGAAGGGGCTATGAGGAGATTGGGGAAGGCAGAGAAAGGAGCTTCATGGAGGGGTGTTGCATTGCCCTAGCCTCACCAAGGAGGGTAAGGAACTTTCTAAGGGATGACTTAGAGGCAAGAAGAGGCAGAGTTGCTGAGCTGGATAATGGTTTACAGGGATGGGGATGGGGCACTTTGTTTTTTATAAGTATTCATGGCAATTTCAGTATGGGTCTGTTCCTCACCAAGAGTTACAGTTGGTTCAATAGGTCATAAATGGTTTCCCGGGCTCATTCTTGGACAGCCAGAAACTCAAAGGATGGATAATTTTGTAGCCTGTGAGGAGGGACTCCAGGCTTCCAACTGCAGGGATCATTATTCCTGACTCACATTTTTCTCTTTTCAGCTTTTCCTCTTTCTCAATAAATAGTAACTGTTCTTAATCCTGCTGCTACTAAAGCTATCATCATTATAGTTATAACCTACATTTCTCAAGTTTAAAACCTTCTCTCTGAGGGATCTCAAGTTCCACATGCCCTTCCTTTTGTGGGAGTTCAGCTTCAAGCTGAATAGCCTTTGAGAGCTTTGTGTAATTCATTTTCTCTCCTGGATCTAAGTTGTAGTCAGCTGGCTTAATGGCTTCTGTGAATGACTTCCAGCAGGGCAAGCAAACTGTGGTAATATTGAAGGCAACTACTACAGATCTGAAACCAATGCCTCATGCTCACCTAGTGAATGTAACCTGTGAACCAGATCTAATATGCAGCATCCTGACCCCCTGGATTCTCCCAGATTTTATACCCCTCCTCAGATGAATATCTAGAGATTTAGCAAGGAATTTTCTGTCAAATCCTCAGGTTACAAAGTCCTTCCCAGAATCATACACACAGCCCTTGAATGTATCTTAGTAGGAGGAGTAGGGTAGGAGGAAGGAAATGTAGACAGGGCATAGTCAGCCCCTCTGAGCCTCTCTCTCTCTGGGCCAGGCTTTCCAGGCAGACAGGGGACCAAGGGGTGTCTAGCAGTCTCAAATTGGAGGGAACATCAGATTTTGAGAAGACTGACTCTAGGCTTTAGGAATGTCACCAAGTTGAGAGGCTCTACATCAAATTTCTTTCCACAGCCAGGAGAAGGGGCATGATCACAATACTCAGTAGTACCTGAGTTCCACCTCTTTTCCTCTTTATTTTAGGGTGAGTGCAATTCCTGAGTTAAAAGAGAGGTGCTTATTGAAATAGTGGGTTCATACTAGGCAGAATCGACTCCCTGGAACCTGGTCAAAGCTAGCCCTCTAAAATATGGACTTAGATCGTAAATTGGGCTGCTGGGGGATGAGCAACATTCTTTCCTGGGAAGGGGGCCTAGTCAGAATGCACACATGCCCGAGACTTTCTAGCTCAGAATCTGTCCTTGGCATACTTTCCTGAAGCCTGAGGAGAGAGACATCTGATTTTCTCTAAGGAAAAGAGAGGCAAAAAAGAAAAGGAATGAAAAGGCTTGGAGGAGTAGATATCACTCAGTGACCACAACAGTGATGATTCACATTTCTTTGTTAGAGCCTTGGAAATAGTTTCATTTTTTCCACAAACTATGTTCTCATACCCAAACTGCTACCTGGTCATCTTGCAAATTGGATTGAGTGAAAATTATCTTTTATGATTTCAGTTCAAATTAATTGCAGGTATTCCATGATTTAATCCAGGGGAATTAATCTAGCATCAATGGAGGAATGTCTCCCCAAATACTATATGGAAGGTCTATAGCTTTTAACAGATTTGCATAAGCACTAAAAAACTACCAGAGTAGGTTTTCTTCAATTCTAATACTTGGAGAAGTAGTCCTTAAGGAATTCAAAGATCAGCTTGTCACAAACAACTGTAATAACACTACTATAAACAATATTGTATACACATTACAAAGTGGCAAAAATAATAGGCAGGGGGCTTGAAACTTATATTTGTTCTCTTGTACCTAGTTATTGAAAAGCCAATTCCCACATTGATTTGCTAGTCTTCTGGTGATGTGATATAAAGGTAAGCAAGATATAATTAATAATGTCCTCTAAAGTTTTAAGGAAAATCCATATTTTTAAAATAAATAATATCCAGAATTGTCAAACAAATCATTCACAAAATCCTAAGAAGAATAAACATATTGACTTTAAAGACCTGAATGTTCACTTTCCTGAAGGCCTAGAATTCAATTTAGGTCTGAACAATTTTATACCTGATCAGACATGGTTGTGTGTGTGTGTGTGTGTGTGTGTGTGTGTGTGTTACAGAGAGAGATTTTTCTTGGCTGCATATCTACAAAGCAGTCACTTCTCCTTGTTGCATGTTTTCATGTAAGATGGTTTTGAGAAAATGTGTGAAGTCATATAGGAGAGCAATTGATCTTGGAGAAGCAAAACAATAGAGTTCTAAAGAATATATTTTATACATATGATTTTAGTAACAAGTAGCTTGTGTATGTGATCAGATGCCTCGTAGCATTATCTACATGCTAGAGTCAGTTTACCTGAGGCACTAGGAGGTCAACGTTTCCAGGGATCCTCTGAACTTGGGAAAATGTCCTGGGGAAAGTCAATGCTCTGAGAGTGGGGTCGGTTCCATTTCTTATCTGGGGGACTGAAATAGTTCTTCTATCCCTAATGTCACTGATAGCTGAGTTTGGGCCCAACGTTTGGGCCTCAAAGCAAGGCAGGGAAGTGCTTGCGAGCCGCAGACCATTCCTGATGTCTGGATCTCCTGTGTCTATGTCTCAGTAGAGCTAAGAGTACGGAGAAGGCCAAATGACAGAGACGGGCTTAGATGTGGGCTAAGGAGGTCTCCCTGCGAGACACCCAGGGAGGGCATTACCCGGACAGTATCACAAAGGGCAGACAACACTCCCACTACATTTGGGATGAGTCATCAGGGAGTGACACTGGACAGGACCTGGGAGGAACCAAACAAGCCTTCAGCGGAGGGTTACTCTTTTAGAAACAGCGCTAGCAAACCAGGAACGTGGGGCAAGAAGAAGCCATGCAGCGCTCTCAGCGCGCGGCAGACACCCCCTGGACTAAGCTGGGAGCAAGTGGAGTTAAGCCTCCTCTCCTCCAAGTTTTCCGTAGTCTCCAACCTCCTATCGCCTCCACGGAATTAGTGCCAACTCTGGCCTCCTGCTAAGCGACTGCTTTCCGTGTGGAAAGGCTTCCCGAGCGCTGGGCTTTCGCATACACCAGCTCCCTCCCTCCCATCCCCCAGTCCCCTGCGCGGTCCTCGGCCGCCGCCCCCCTCCCCCGCCCCCCTTTCCCAGGGCACGGGGTCTGTGTTCTGATGTCTCACTAGCTGGGCTGCCAGTGACCTCTCCCAGCCTTGGATTTCCTCCTCAGGCAGGCTAAGGCTGGCAAGAGCTGCCTCCCGGGTCGCGGTAAGGACTCGGTAAGGGAACAAGGGCGAGCGCGCTTTTGAAAGCCAGTTGCTGAGCAGATGGTAAAGGATTACTTCCAAGAGCCGGGGTTAGTTTCATTTCAGCCTTGGCCATCCCAGAGAGGTCTCAATGCCTTCATTAAGGAACATTCTCAGACGTCTAGGGAACTGACCCAAGCACGAGCAACAACTCAGGTTTGGGCCGCAACTCCATCAGGGCAACTACCTGTGTTCGAATCCCGGCCCGTGACGCTTGGCGGATAATTTAACCTGCCCGTGCTTCAGGCCTTCCTCTGTGAACCGAGGGTAATAAAGGCAACTCCTTTCATGAAATTACCGTGAGGGCCGAGTTGGTATTTAGCAAGCGCAGAGAACACTGCCTGACACACAGTAAATACCTATTTCAGTGCTGGCTACTGTTACCGTTAGTAACACTGCCTCAGCTTCCTTTTCAGAAAATTTAAGAATTGTATTGTGCACCCGCCTTCAAAGCCACTCAGTGAAGGCTGAGGATTTCTCGATGTTTCTAGGAACACCGGAAGGAGGTACTGGAGGATAAAATAAGCAGGCGGGAGGAATGCGTCAGGTGTTCAGGAATCCCTTCTACGGCCAAAGGAAGGGCCCAAACAGACTTTACGGAAGAGCGAGCTGTTTTTGGCTGGTAGGCTGGGAGATTGGACTTCTTCTATCCCTCTTCCCGGCCGTGAGTCCTTTCTTTTGACCTGGCAGCGGCGCAAGTTAGAAACGCAGGGAAGTCCGGGCACTACCACCCGATGGGGTAAGAAGCCTGTGAACGCATCGCTGATTGGCTCAAGTGCCGCGGCCAGAAAGCCAAAGCCTGGCCGGCCAGAGAAACCTGAAGCCTGGGTCGCCCGCTCCCACCAGGGCTCAGGGCCTCAGAGCGGTGCGGCCCTTCTTCTCCCTCCAAAGGCCGGGGATCAGCTGCGGCCCTCGGGAACAGGCGGGCCCGGAAGCAGGGTGGGCATCCCCGTACCTCCCCTCCACACCCTATCCTGGGTAGCTCTGCGGGACGTGGCGTTGCAGCCGGGACCTCAGCCTCGCGGTCCCGACCCGGCCCCGCCTCGCCCCAGACGCCCGCACGCGTTCTGCGCGGGGCCTTGTGGGCCGCGCGGCCGACGGAGCCTAGTCTCTGGGGCGGCGCTGCCGGGCAGAGCCTTCTCCCTGGGCCCCATCGGCTTCGCGCAGCCGCAGCCCTGGGCAGGCGCGCTCCGTTTGCTGCAGGCCTACAGTCTCCACACTCTGCGAAACCTCTTGCCCGGGCAGGGACAGGTAACAGAGATCAGTGTGGGCTCTTTATTCTGAAGGGTCCTGGAACCAGTGGTTAAGAGGTCAAAATTTGGGATCCTGAACACTTCTGTTTGAACCCCAGGTCTGCAGTCTACTAGCTGTGTGTCTTTGAGCAAATCACCTAATCTCTCTGAGCTTTAGTTTCCTTATTTGGAGAATAGCATAAACACCATTTGTCTCATAGGGTGGCTATGAATATTGTAAAAACAAGCCTGGGTTCAGAACCCAGCTGGACCACTAGCTTGGGTTAACTTCTCTGTTCTTCTATTTCCTGTGAAGGAAGGGGACGTGTGAACTAGCATTAATAATACTTAACTCAAAGGGTTCATAAGAATTAAATGCAATAAGCCTATGGGAGCATTCAGTCTAGCACATAGTAAGAGCCTAAACAGTTAATTAAAGCACCTCAGTGCCTGCTACTTTGAAATGCTGAGTAAACATAATTTTTAAATCTTAGCTCTCCTAATCTTTGTATCCTCTTCAGAGAGAAGCAGAATGCAAAGGTGCATGTTGCTGTGTGGGTTGTGGTGCACACAGAATTGGGAAGAAGCAGCTTGTGGCAGTAAGGTAGGTGACACTTGTGAAACCTGCATGCCTTTCCTTCTTGGCCTTTCCTCTTCAGTTTCTAGGGTCAAGGTAATAGAATAGGAAAGGCAGGGTAGAGGAACTTAGAACATGGAAGATGCTCAACAAATGTTTCTTGAGTAAAAAAATGGCATTTCAGATATTAATGAGGCAAGGAGTCTGTCTGAAATGGAATGGAGGACCCAGAATTGGGGTTGTCTTCCATCTCTCTGCACCTGGCTGCCCATAGCCATGTTACGAGCATTTCTGAGTGACATTATGTCTTGGCTTCTGGGAGGGGAAGACACAGGGGTGAATTATCTTGGGGTGAATTAGGCCTTTAGTGGAGGGTTGGGATCTGTATATTCCCCAAAGCTTGAAAATTCAATTAAGAGTCCAGGAGCTCACATTCACAGACATCCCTTAATCATCCTTAGAGCTCAGACCCTTGCAAAGAAGGGGAGCATACGTACATCACCATATGCCTCATCACTGCCCCACTCCTTCAATACTAGTGTCTTCTGATTTTTCAGATGGAAGCACTAACATGCTTTTTTGTTTTCTATAGATAATAGGATAATGGAGGATGATGTTTTACCCGGAACTAACAGGACATTGGGGGAAACATGGCCCCAAACAGCATTCAAGACCATACCCGTCTGCTTTATTCCTGAGGGCAGAGAATACTGATGCAGCAACAGCAATCTAAGGTATTTTATAAACTTCTGGCTCTTCTTCTGCTCTCCTCTCAGATCCTGACTAAAACCGTGTTAGCAGAAAGGAGAATGAAATGAAATAAAACCAATTCCTCAGTGTTACAACACCTGCCCCCCCGCCCCCCCCCCACCCAGGGCAAAGGCAACAACTGGTGAGAAGGAGCTGCAACTTGGAAAAGATTTATTTTTCCTGGCCATAAATCTCATCCCCTTGTTCCTCTGCCCAACGAAGCATGATAAAGTCCTTTTCCATAAAGTATTCAGTATTAGAGCCACAAAGCTCCCCCAATCAGTAGCCATCTGCTTCTACCATAACTGCTGCTCCTGAAGCAGGGAAAGCAGAGCAGAGAAAGGGCACCACTGTTAGGCTGCTGGACAAATGAGGAGACTGAATAGCTTTGGTTTTCCTTGTGTATCTGTATCTATAGAGACAGGAGAAGAAAGGCCGCATTATATTGATACAACAATTGTAAAACAAAACACGGAAGAGGCATCTAAAGGGCAATATCGCATGCATCAGGGGTCTCCAGATAAAAGGGGAACTAACAGATTTATAGAAACCTTTAATTGGTTTTCAATTGGAAGCTAAAGAGGCTGGGGCGAAGCCGTGAAGAGTGGCAGAGTGCTCTCCTTCAGCCGTCTGGGAGGCGTGATCGATTTCGCGGAGGGCGAAAAGAAGAATCTGGAACCCGCCCGGCGCCTCGGCGAGGGCAGGGAACAACTCCATGAGCTTTCCTCTTGGGCCAGGGAGTTACTGATTTGATCATAAAAGCAGAATTTCTCAATCGCTCTCTCTTTCTCTCTGTCTCCCTCTCTTTTTCCCTTCCTCCCACCCTCCTTCAGACTAGTAGGCAAGTGGAGAGGGAAGGAAAGGGTGCAAAAGTAAATATAACTTTATATTCCTGGAAGAAATAGACCCCAGCGTAAAGACACCAAACTTTAAGCCTGTTCATGCGCTAGTAGGGAGGCCTCTTTGGAAGAAACAGGAGTCCCGCCCTCACCCTACCCCAGCCCTCTCCTCCTTTTCTAGACCCAAACAGGAAAAGCTAAAAATCACTGGAGACTCTCCACTTAATAAGGGAGAAGTCTTTGCTTGAGGCCACTGGGTTTGTCTCAGAGCGGATCTCTCCACTCTGCAGGCACCGCGCGCTTTTACTTAACCCCTTTCTGCCCGGCCGGCGGCAGCCTCCATCAGCCTCTGCGGACAGCGCCCACCCACACAGCAGCCCCAGACGTCCGTCAGTCGGCTCCTAAGGCTAATTTATTGGCCCGACCCTCCATTATCTTTTTCGATTTCCTAATTAATCAAAGATAAAAGGCAATGGTGCAAATTACGATTATGAGGGAACTGGAAGACCGTTTTGAATAAAATGGAGAAGGGGAACATGATTGATTGAACGGCAGGAGAGTGGATAGTGAAATCTCAAGTGCGAGGAACAGGCCTCAGAGGGTGAAACCCTGACCCCTCCGTCTTGCTAGCTGACCCCTCCGCCTGCCCTAACACCGTCGCAACAGGACAGCCCCAAATGAGGTCACTTGTGTCCGAAGCCTTCGGAGGAAAGAGAACTGGGTTTCCTCTCGGGGGTCCAACCTCACTAGGCGCCTAACGCCTAGCTAACTCTACCCCACCCCTCCCACCATCCAACACACACACACACACACACACACACACACACTCCGCAGCCACCCCTGAGGAATTTCAGGACTCCTGGCCGGCGATCCCATTCCACAGCAGCAGCGCCTTTTGACTGAAATGCACCCCATTATTGCGACACTGCGCCGCGTCTCAAGTCTCTCACGGTTTTCCTTCTCTTTGAATATTCCTCTAGCGAGGCTAACTCTTGGTGAAATTGCAGGAAAACAAGTCTAGTAGGTCAGAGATTGCATTTGCTCGTGTAAGGGATTAATAGAGCCCCTGTCTGATGCTGCTTTCCAGAATTACGTTCGGGATTAAAAGGCAGACACGGCACGGCACACATTTTGCATTCTCTGGTGGTTGTGATTAATGTTTCCGAGGGGATTTGTACTGGGAGCTTACGGAACGTGCTCTCGGGGGTCTAATGCCCGACGACCGAGAGCAGGGACGAGCGGAGGGTCTGTGGGCACGCGCCAGAGCACTGGGGGATTAGAGGGGACGTCAGATGGGCGCGCGACGCCAGGCGCCGCGGCCTTTTAGCGCCTTCCTCCCTCCACCCCATCCCAGCACAACTGCTACGGAGGACCGCAGTGAGGACTGTCCGGGAAGGCGGACTTTAGGTCTTATAGGGGTCTGTGTAAGGGAAAATGCCCTCGAAGTGTCCTGACTCTGGCGTGGGAGAAGGGTGCTCAGTACCAGGCCGCTGAACTTCATACATCCCTCCAGTAAAGGGAATTACGAGCTCCGCGTTCAGGTGAAGCGCTGCTCCCAAACGCGGCACCCCCCCCCCCCCCAGTCAAAGAGTCGCCGGGCCCAGGCCAGGAAGAGAGTAACCTCAACCCCACGAGCCACCACTCTCAGAGCTGCTTTCGGGGGAAGCCGGGAGGCACCCGTGGAGAGGAGCCAGAGCCTAGGCACGAAATACATCCCCCTTCCCACCGCCCCAGGAGGCGCACAAACCCTGACCGCGCGGTTGGAGGGACCAGGGAAGGAGAGGAAAGGTCCAGGATGCAAGGGGGCAGGCGGGGAGAAAGAAGGGAACCTGGCAAGCAAGAGAAAAAGAGAGGCAAATAGGAAGCGAGAGAGAAGAGCAGAGGGAGGAGAGCGGAGAAAATGGGGAAGCGGGTGGTCGCAGCTGGTGGGCATTACCGCTCTCCGGCAGAAGGGGGCACCTTTCCGGCCCGAACAGCCTTCCACTGGGCTGGGGCGGGATGCCCAGGCGGAGCCCGCCCTCGGGCCCGATCTCCGGGGTGCTGGGCGCCCCCTCCTGGCGGCTGGGCGGCGCTCCCGGCGGTCCAGCGGGTGCTCGGGTCCCGCGCCTGCTCGGCCCCGGTGCGGAGGTGGTGCCGGGAGGAAGGTCGGGAGACGGTAGGGGTGTGAGGGTGCTGAGGCGGCGGGCAGGCTCCCCTCCCCGCACCCTCCCCCGCGGTCTCCTCACCTGGGGCCTGCAAGACTCTTTCCCTGCGGACGCGGCTCCTGCGCGCCCGTCAGCGGCCCGGCTCCCGCACCATTCCGAGCCGGCGGAGCATCCCGCCCTCCTCGCCGAGCGGTTGAGGTCTCAGCCGCAGCAGCTGGGAGGGAGGGAGCGACCGCCGGCTGCTGCCGGGCGGCGTCTAGGGGCCGCGAGCCGAGCGCGAGGAGCCGCCATCTGGAGCCTCGGCAGCGGGCGGAGGTGCGGGTACAAGGGAAGGGGCCTAGCGGCTCGGCCAGAGGCGCGCAAGGGGCCCGGGTCCGAGCGTGGGAGCGGATGCCTGGGGGTGTGGGGGGAAGGTGTGTCTGAGGAGCTATGGCCCCTGGGGAGGAGGAACAGGCGTCTGACCCCTTTAAGCGCCCGGAATTCCGGGGCAGTACCGACCGGCAGGTCTAACAGAAAGAGCGGAGGGCCCCGCGTGGCAGTCCATCCTCCTACCAGCTATTTCGCCTTGGCGGGTGGAGAGCTGTGTGTGTGTGTGGGGGGGGGGGGGGGAACCAAAACACTCCTAGACGCGCACAGACCCGCTGCCCGTCAGAAGTGGTTTTCTCATTTCCCTTTCCTCCCACCTTGTCCATCCCACTCCAGGAAACAGTCCGCTCCACACGGCATGGATTTTTGGACACCTCCACGTTACTTCAGACAACTACTTAAGCCAGAAAGTGGGACAAACACTGACAGGATATCACCCCTGGGGATAAATAATATCTAGTTTCCGGTGGACGGTAGAAAAGGAAGGGGGAGGGGTGAGGAGAGCTCATCCTTGTACTTTTAGCGTAGGGAAGGAGAGGATAGGGTGTGTCCTTTCTCCCCTCTCCTTTTTTCATTTCAGACCCTCCAATGTTTTTATATCTTTAACTTAAAAAAAAAATTCCCCTTTCCTAAATTTAGATGGTGGCGGGGAGCAAACTCATGGAAGGGGAAAGGTGATGAGTGTGGGAGAGAGCCAAGGGAGCCGGTCAAACGGACTCAAGCTCTCCAGCTTCGGGGCTATCGCTGAGGGAGATGCCCTCAGCCATAGGTTTTAGCTCAATGTAGGGGGGACTGATTGGGTGTATGGGTGATGGCGGGAAGTCTGGATTAAAAAAAAAAAAGGTATACCCACTCTCACCTCAAGGCATTCTCACTCCCACCTCAAGGCATTAAAAGACCCCCCCCCCCCCCCGCCCCAGCTGTCTCGTGTCCGGCAGAATGGCATTATGTAAAAGATCTGGCATGTCACCCAGTGGCACATCTGGTAGGTGTAGATGACATTCATTAGCACAGGGCTTCTACTCTGCAGCATGCCAAAGCCCTGACAGAGATGCCCGCTGCCAATCATTCATTCGCTGCCAATCCCAGAGCGGGGACGGGCGGGATGGCTCCCTTCCACCCTGGCACCAGGACTGGAGCAAACAATGTGTTGAGATACGAAGAGATGAAAGCGGAGCTGAGGATGCGCGGCACCCAACAGATGTATCCCGTGAGGAGATAACGGTGCGAAGAGTCATTTAGCAAGAAAGCATATGCAGGATCTCAGGAGGGAGGCATGGGCAGGGGTCTGCCTGCCCAGGGATGAGCTCAGGCAGGGGCAGGGGAACCCCTTCAAGACCTCAAAGTTGAAGTTGCTCCTCTAAAAACACACAAAGATCAACCGCCTACCACCTTAACTGTAAGACCTCTTTCTCCCTTCCACCCTCTCTCTCTTTCTCTCCCCACCCCTGCCCCACCCCATGTGTACCTCTGTTTATCTAACCAGCTCTGAAAATATGAACTTCTCTGTTCTCCTCAAGGCTTTCTGATAACTGATACAAAGAGCACCTTTCCGTTTTTAATGTTGCACAGTCCTCTTTGCCTTGTAATTTGAGGAGGGAGGGAGGCTGTCAGGCTATCTTTACTGCATTTGAAACGGTAAAGTGTGTTTGGGGGACTAAAGTGTTGCATATGTTAACAACATGAATGAAAGAAAAAGTAAAAGTCTTATTTCAATTCCTAGCCTTTCAAAGGAGTTAGAGACGAACAAGGGAAAGCAAGGGAATTTTTAAAACAGCGAAGGATGGATAAAGATAAAATCTAGGATAGAAGTTGCCTCTGAGGTTGTTCTTTTTCTTAGGCTGGGTTGTGGTTACCTAGGTAGTCAGTGTATTGTTTTTCTTTATGTCATGCATATATTTTATAAATATTCTTTTTGTCCATGCAATATTTAGTAAAACAACAACAAAACTCAGAGGTTTGAGGGCTTGTGGAACTCAGTGTTTAACTTGAGTATATTCTTTATTGAATACATACATGTATATATATAATGTATAAAATTATAATACTCTTTTTAGTATAAATATACTATGAAAAAATTGGGGTATTCTTATACTGGCTCATGGTCACAAGATGACTGCTATAATTCCAGGCATCACACCATTGTTTTAAGCATGAAGAAAGGAACAGGGCAAAGAAGAGTAGTTCTTTCCATTTATGTGAAGGAAATACGTTCACTTTTTATTAGCCAGATTTGGGTCACCTGGCCACAGATACCTGCAGAGAAGTCTGGGAGAACTGACCTTTAAAATGTAAAAAGATAGGGATAAGGTTGTTGGAAATAGTTGTCGAGTTGCAACCAAGGGTGTCTGGCAAAAAAACTCAAGGCAAAGAAGACAATGCTAGCAGCAGACAAGAGTAGATGATCAAGTTTTATCATATTGCTTTAAATAAAAATCTTTTCTTTTCACTATAGTCATTAAAACTTATCAGTCAGGGATACTGTACTTAAATTTTGCAATTTCTTTGTAAATTTCATCAAATTCTATTTCAAAATAAGGGCTCAAGCTTAATCAATATGAGACAGCAGACATAAAATCTGACATATCTAAATAAAATTAGTTTTTTGGAAGAAAAGTATAACTAGAACTTTCTTACAAATCTAAATGAAACAAGGAAAATGGCTCTTGTTAGAAGGATTAGAGTTTTGATCCCAGCACTGCATCACTAGATGTGTGACTCTGGGTATTTTACCTGTTTAAGTCTATGTCCTTATCTGTAAATGGGTTAATAATGTTAATAATGCCTTGCAGGGTTACAGTGAGACTTAGAAATAATGAAAGGTTTTTAAATGTAGTCATTGTTAGGGACCCAGCAGGAATCAGAATTTAGTCCAAATGGATCGTATGAAGAGACTACTTAAAAAGATGTGGGCACAGTTATGGGAACAAATGATCTGATGAAGCACACAGAAAGCACCACAAGAAGCTCTTAGGAGAGGAATTAGTGTTTCTAGAGCCCAGTATGGACTGGAACCTTGGAGGAAGGGCTCAGTGAGAGTCATAGGGATATAGCTTCTGCCAGAGAGGCAGTGGCATAGCAAGGAGGGAGCAGGGATGAAACACCCTATCTTTCTCTTTTCACATCTTCCAATTTCATGTTGATGTCTTTCATTGGCCAAACCCAACTGGAAACTAGCTGGCAATGGACTGGAGCATGATGATGAATCTACATGGGTCAGCTCTTAAGGACCCCGAGTCAGGCATAGAAGGCTGGAGAATGGGTCTTGGGGAGACAAATGGAGAATAATCAGCACAAAACTATTATTATTCATCAAAAAGGTTGTCTGAGAACCCTCCCTGCAAACATCTTTTCGAAGCACAATTCCAACTGGAGGTAAAAACTTAACAGGCTTTGTAAACCTAACCATCCAAGTTTTTAAGAATCATCTCTCAGAGCACTTTGGCTGAAAGTTCCTACTAGCACTCATGAAAGATTTCCAGAGCTCTTGGCAGTCTTTGCAAGCCAGGACCTGGAAGAATTTCAAAGTACAGCCTATTCACTTCCTTTGGGCATCCCCAGGTCTCTCATCATTTTGTGGCTTCCTGTTTTGGGATCAGTCTTGCTGGGCCTGGTTAGTCACTTGCTGACTGTTGCTTTCAAGGAAGTCAGCCAAGATTCAGCAAAAAGTGACTACTTCATAACAAATCAACCCCACAGCAATAGGAAATCCTATTAATGCCTTTTCTTGAGTTCAAAGTCTGTGTGGACTTCAGACTGAAGTAATTTTTCCTCTTTCCAGTTTTGCCGTCCCTATCCTTTCCTCCTATACTTGAACTAACCCGTAGTCAAAATGATGAAAAACAGTGGAAAAGAAACATATTGTCTTTTCTAATTGTAGATAAAAATTATAACTAATAACAGAGTCTTGAGTGTTCCCTCTAAATATTAGCACAATCAGAAACCTCATTTATGAATTTCCTAGACACTAAGAGTTTAAAAAATTGAGAGGCCTGATATAAAATTAGCAATCACTGTTTTTTTTTTTTTTTTGGTACGCGGGCCTCTCACTGTTGTGGCCTCTCCCGTTGCAGAGCACAGGCTCCGGACGCGCAGGCTCAGCAGCCATGGCTCACATCCCCAGCTGTTCCGCGGCATGTGGGATCTTCCCGGACTGGGGCACGAACCCGTGTCCCTTGTATCGGCAGGCAGACTCTCAACCACTGCGTCACCAGGGAATCCCAGCAATCACTGATTTAATGGAGAGAAACAAATTAACTATAGAAAAACTGAAAATTAAGAGTGAGCAGCAAAGATGAATAATTTTGGAAGTACCATATACAGCTAAACAATGAATATAACTGAAACAGACCAACTTCTGGCATGACAGCATGGGGAACTCTGTTGACTGATTCATGTAAAGCCTCTGAAAATGGTCCTAAAGGCAAACAGCAAATGAAGAAATACCTATTCAAGAAGATCTATGACAATTTGGTAAGAAAGATGAGAGTCTGCGGTATTTGAACTAAGACCACTCCCTTCCAAACCCCCCTCTCGACTCACTGAGGCACAGACTCAACTCTGGACTGCTGCAGCCAAGAACACAGGACTCCCTCTATCCCCCAGGTCCCAACTGGAGGATTTTCTTTGCAGTAGGGGTAGGATCCCTGCTTCTGCCTCTAGCTGCCTGTTGCTGAGGCTAGATCTCAGGTGAGTGTGGTCAGGAGATGGCGCTTCCTTCTTCTGCCCAACCCTTACTTGTGGAATGAAGGTTCTCCTTTGGGTGTGTGGTGCCTTGAGAATCCTGGGGCACAGCCATCCCCTACCCCAGTCTTTGAGGCAGAGATTCCATGCCAGGAGAAGCGAGCTGAGAGGACTGCCGGCTGCTGCCATCCCCACCACACCCCCACTCCTCCACTAAGTGCTCAGCTCCTAGAACAGGGGTGTCACTCAGAGAGAAGCTTGTCACTGTTCCCACCCCCAGCTCCAGAGCCCTGGCTCAGAATTTTGCCTTGGGGTGGGGGTGGGGGGAGGGAATTAGGTCCTGAAGCAGATAGCTCCTAATCTTTTCCTGAAAGAATTGACTTCATTTGCAGCAGAGTGGTGAATTTAAACCTAAGGCCTACTTTCAGGAACAGTAGAGGTTGTGGTAAAAGGCAGTTGGGAGGAGATCTGTGAATCTGCTGAAGATGAAGCCTGGATTGTAAGCCAACTAGTTTGTGTGAGTGAACTTGGAAATAAGAGCTGTAAGTAATCCTTCTGGGGTTAATACAAATATCAAACATTGACCTCAGAAACTGTTCCATCTAAAGAGCCACAGTGTGATTGGGTTAGTTTTAAGAGGAACTCTGCTCCTGGGAACTGTTAGTTTGTTTGTTTTTTAAAAAAATTTCCCCCAGCTTTATCGAGGCGTCATTGACAAATAAAATTGTATATAAAGCGTACAAGGTGGTGATTTAATATATGTATACTTTGTGAAATGATAACCACAGTCAAGTTAATTAAAGTATTCATCACCTCATAGTTACCTTTATTTGCTGAGAATGCTTAAGTTCTACTCTCTTTGCAAGTTTCAAGTACACAGTACAGTATTATTAACTATAGTCACCATGCTATACATTAGATCCTCAAAACCTACTCATTATAAAACTGAAAGTTTGTATCCTTTGACCAATATCTCCCCATTTCCCCCACCCCCGACCCCACAGCCCCTGGAGACCACTGTTCTATTTTCTGTCTCATATGAGTGTGCAACTTCATTTTTAGATTCCACATATGAGTGAGATTGTACGGTATTTGTCTTTCTCTGTCTGGTTTATTTCACTTAGCATAATGTTATCCATTGCAAAAACGGCAGGATTTCCTTCTTTTTTATGGCTGAATAATATTCCATTGCCTATATAATATATACCCCATTTTCTTGATCCATTCATCATCCATCAACAGACACTTAAGTTGATTTCACACCTTGGTTATTGTAATACTGCAATGCACGTTGGGAATACAGATATCTCTCTGAGATGCTGGTTTTGTTTCCTTTGGATATTTACCCAGAAGTGGGATTGCTGCATCATATAGTAGTTGTATTTTAATTTTTTGAGGAACCAGCATACTGTTTTCTATAATAGCTTTACCTAAATTTACATTATCACCAACAGTGTACAAGGGTTCCCTTTTCTCCACATCCTCACCAACACTTGTTATCTATTGTCTTTTGAATAATAACCGTCCTAACAGGTATGAGAAGATATCTCACTGTGGTTTAGATTTGTATTTTCCTGATGATTAGTGATGTTAACCATCTTTTCATGTGTCTGTCTATTGAGCATCGTTTTGTGTACCTGTCTATTCAGATCCTTTCTTCATTTTAAAATCAGATTATTTGTTCTTTTGCTATTGAGTTGTAGGAGTTTCTTATACATTTTGGGTACTAACTGCTTATCAGATAGATGGTTTGCAAATATTTTCTTTCGTTCCATAAGTTGCCTTTTCACTTGGTTGATGGTTTCCTTTGCTGTGCAGAAGCTTTTTGGTTTAATGTAGTTCCACTTGTCTACTCTTGCTTTTCTTGCCTGTACTTTTGGTGTCATATCCAAAAAATCGTTGCCAAGACCATTGTCAAGAGGCTTTTCCCCTATGTTTTCTTCCAGGAGTTTTAGAGTTTCAGATCTTAATTCATTTCAAGTTAATTTTTAATTAAAGCTTAATTCGTTTCAAGTTAATTTTTGTGAGTGGCGTAAGATAGGGTTCCAATTTCATTCTTTTGCATGTGGATATCCAGTGTTCCTAACATCATTTATTGAAGAGTCTATCCTTCCTCCATTGTGTGTTCTTTGCACTCTTGTCAAAGGTTAGTTGAGAGTGTATGCATAGGTTTATCTCTGCACTCTCTATTCTGTTCCATTGGTCTATGTGCCTCTTTTTATGCCATTACCATGACGTTTTGATTATTATAGCTTTGTAATATTGTCTGAAATCAGGAAATGTGATGCCTCCAGCTTTATTAGTTTTTCTAAAGATTGCTTTGGCTATTCAGGGTCTTTTGTGGTTCCATACAAAATTTAGGATTGTTTTTTATATTTCTCTGAAAAATGCAAAGGCACTGTTGAGAACATTAGAGTAATAGGCCAGGAGTTAGTAAAGTTTAATAGCTAGATGTGGTCAAGGAAAGAGTGGAAGAGAATCCTGCTGGTACCAGTCATCCCAGAGTAGAAAGATAAATAACCCAGTTAAAGAATGAGCAAAGGAATTGACTAGACATTTCTCTAAAAAAGGTGGAAAAATGGCCGGTGGGCACATAAAATGATGCTCAGCATTATTAGTCATTAGGGAAATGCAAATCAAAACCACAATGAGATACCACTTCACACATACTAGTATGGCCATAGTAAGAAAGACAGACAATAACAAGTGTTAGCAAGTATGTGACAGTTCCTCAAAAGGTTAAACATGGAGTTAACGTATGATCCAGCAGTTCTACTCTTAGATATACAGTCAAGAAAATTGAAAACATATGTCCACACAAAAACCTGTGCACACATGTTCAAAGCAGCATTATTCGTCATTGCTAAAAAGTGGAAACAACCCAAATGTCCATCAGCTGATGAATGGGTAGACAAATTATCCTATATTCACACAATTAAGTAATATTTAGCTATAAAAACTATTGATGTACTGATACAAGCTGCAATATGAATGAATCTTGAAAACTGATGTTATGGGAAATAAGAAAGACATATTATAAAAAAACAAATATTATACCATTCCACTTATATGAGGTAACTAGAGCAGCAGATTCATAGAGACAGAAGGTAGAATAGTGGGGGTAGGGGTAGGGCAGTTATGGTTTAATGGGTATATGGTTTGGAATGATGGAAAAGTTCTGATGATGGATAAAGATTGCACAACAGTGTGAATGAACTTAATGCCACTGAACTGTACACTTAAAAAGGGTTTGAATGGTAAATTTTATGTTACATATATTTTACCACAACTGAACACATTGTAAGTGAGGGAACATTTAGTGATGGGGTGTTCTTTGTGGGGGAGAGTAAAGAGACACATATGGTGGTAATATATCTATCTTCTACTTAAACTGGTGAAATACTCGTTCTAAAGTAGACTGTGAAAAGATAACTAGTTATCTTACAATCCTTAGAGCTGTTGCTAAAAAACTATATAAAAATATATAGTAAAAAAAACCAATGAATAAACTGAATGAATACTCAAAAATGTTTAAATACAGACATATAGATCAATGGAGCAGAATAGAGAGCCCAGAAATAAACCTACACACCTATGGTCAATTAATCTAAGACAAAGGAGAATATACAATGGAGAAAAAACATTCTCTTTAGCAAGAGGTGTTGGGAAAACCAGACAGCTATATGTAAATCAATGAAATTAGAACACTCCTTCACACCATATACAAAAATAAACTCAAAATGGTTTAAAGACCTAAATATAAGAGATGACACCATAAAATTCCTAGAAGAGAACATGTGCAAAACGTTCTCTGACATAATCGTAGCAGTATTTCCTCAGATCAGTCTACCAAGGCAAAAGAAATAAAAGCAAAAGTAAGCCAATGGGACTTAATCAAACTTAAAATCTTTTGCACAGCAAAGGAAGCCATCAACAAAACGAAAAGACAACCTATGGAGTGGAGGAAATATTTGCAAATTATGCGACCGATAAGGGGTTCACATCCAAAATATACAAACAGCTCATACAATTCAATATCAAAAATCAAACAACCAAATCAAAAAATGAACAGAAGACCTAAATAGACACTTCCCCAAAGAAGACATACAGATGGCCAACAGGCACATGAAAAAATGCTCAACATCATTAGTTATTAGAGAAGTGCAAGTCAAAACTACAATGAGGTATCACCTGACACTGGTGAGAATGGCTATCATCAGAGTCTACAAATAATAAATGCTGGAGAAGGTGTGGAGAAAAGGGAACCTGCTTACACTGTTGGTGGGAATGTAAATTGGTGCAGCCGCTATGGAAAACAGTATGGAGTTCCTTAAAAAAATAAAAATAGAGTTACTATATGATCCAGCAACCCCACTCCTGGGCAAACATCCAGAAAAGATGAAAACTCTAATTTGAAAAGGTACATGCACCTCAATGTTCATAAAAGCACTGTTTACAATAGCTAAGACATGGAAACAACCTAAGTGCCCATTAACAGACGATTGGTTTAACAAGATGTGGTGTGTATATATAATGGAATATTACTCAGCCATAAAAAAGAACTTGGATGCTTCTCAAAGGCATTAGGCTGAGTGAAAGAAGCTAATCTGAGAAGGTTATATATTGTTGTTTTTATTTATTGGACATTCTCAAGAAGACAGAACTATAGTACTGAGAAGTGGAGTGCTGCTGGACATATAGCTGAGAAATGTGAAAGCGGCTATTTCATCCTTATCACTACTTTAGGGATCGTGAGTTATTTAGAGGCTAATCTCAGGAAAATTATGACCATGAGGTGGTAGTTGCACAAACAGGCTTTATTTGGGCACTTTGACAGGTTTGAGATGCATGAGACTGTCCAGAGGGGCTACCATGCTGAAATGGAGCAGGGCAAGGGAATTCCTGAGGGAAAGGTGTCAGGAGAGGTGATGTTGCCCAGCAGCCCAACAGGGAATCTCTGAGTTTCAAAGGGCAGCAGCAGTTTAGGATCTTTACTGCTCTAGAGTTTGTCTTATCTATGGCTAGCAGATATTGTGTGCAATTTTATGGGGTATGCAAAGCAGGCATAAATTGAATTTGAATTTGACACTGGTGGAGTTGATGGTGGAGCCTTCTGTGAAGAAGTAAACAACCTAGAGGCCAATATACAGAGGCTATCTCTGGCTCATTTATACAACAATTGGGTAATGGGTAGAGGCTGGAAGAAATTTGAGCACATAATAGAAAAAATCTAGATTGCCTTGAGAAGACTGTTGGGAGAAACATGAATGTTACAGGCAATTCTGGTAAGGATGCAGAAGAAAAAGGCACACATTATTGGAAACTGAAGGAATTTTAAATATAACTGGAAGAATTGTTATAGTGGCAGAAAACTTGGCTTCATCGTGTTCTACAGTTGTGGAGAGAGCAGACATAAGTGATGAAATTGGATATGTTGCTGAAGAGATTTGCAAGCAAATATTTAAGATGCAGTCTGTTTTTTGTTTGTTTGTTTGTTTTTTATTCTGCTTAGCAAAATACAGGAGGAAAGAGGTAAATTGAGGAAGGAACTGTTAAGCAAAAAGGAACCAGCATTTGATGATTTGGGAGGTTCTTGGCCTATCCAGATTTCAAAGGATGCTAATATTAGGAGACTGACTAAGGAAGTGTGTTCTGGAGAGAAGGCCAAGGTTATGGCTGGATAAACTTTTGCTGAAGCAATTAGTCATGTGACTCATGGATCCACTCAATTATCTTAGGAGAAGGCAGGAATAGAGATAGGGTTATTCTGGAAATATCTCTGAAGGACTCTCTTGTCTAATGCTATGGACCCTTGTGACGTATAAGGGAGACCCACAAGGTTTTTGAGAATGTTACATCAGTAGGAGCACTGCTAGTTTGGACTGAAAGGGACAGAAACAGAACAAAATGAGAAAGCTGTTAGGCTTCCAAAATTACTCAAGCAGTAAACTGCAACTGCAAATATATGCTACCCTTCAAAAAAAAGTAATGATGATTCCAAAGGTGCAGCCACTGCAAGTTGTACAGAGACCTATGGAGTTTAAGAGGGCAGAACATTAAAACACAGAGTATTATTCATAGGGTTTGAAGCCTAATGAAATTTTCCCTTATGTATTTCTAACTTACCTGGAACTGGTGACCCCTATATTCCTTCCAATTTCTCCCTTTTGGAATGGGAATATCTATCCTGCCTATATCTGTGTCTAGCCCACCATTGTATTTTGGAAGCAAGTAACTTGTTTTCTTGTCTTGTCCTTATAAGGAAGACAGAAGAATGACACATAGGAAGATGAGAAGGCCATGGGAAGATGGAGGCAGAGGCTGGAGTTATACAGCCATAAGCTAAGGAATGCCTGGAAGCACTGGAAGTTGGAAAAGGCAAGACATTTTTCTTTCTTATTGTCTTCAGATAGAGTAACACCTTGATTTTGGACTACTGGCCTCCTGAACTATGAGAGAACTCTTTTCTGTTGTTTTAAGCCACAGAGTTTGTCATTAATTTGTTATGAAAGCTCTAAGGAAACAAATATACCTACATTGTTATGTTTTTAGATTTAGAGCTGTGTTCGAGAGGATCGCATTAGCATTATAAAGAGCCCTCATATAGTTTCGGTTTCTTTGTATAAGTTTGGGAGCCTGAGATTTTGGGTTCTGGAATGATTGGGACATGGAAATATGGCCTAAGTTTACATAGACCTCTTTACAGGCCCTATACAGAGCAAACTTTTAGGAAAAGCTTAAGATTCTATATCACCTGTATTTTTGCATCTAATTGGGAAATATATAGTTCCTCTGGAAAAAATATCTTGTTTTTAATTTGTGGTGGTATTACTTCTAAAATAGCATGTAATTCCAACATACAGTTAAAACATAAGGACACGAGGACAACCTTTCTGAGCTGGGTTTCTCACCTCTGAAATGAGAAAGCTCTAATACCCAATGTGCAGAATTGTTTGTTTTTTTAATGGGAAAGAATATGAATGTGCTTTTAAAAGTGTAAAGTACTACTTGTGATGGTTAATTTTGTGTGTCAATTTGACTGGGCTATGGGGTGCTTAGGCTAAATACTATTTCTGGGTGTATCTGAAGGTGTTTCTGGATGAGATTAGCATTTGAATTGGTGGACTCAGTAAAGTAGATTGTCTTCCTGGATGGGGGTGGGTAGCATCTGATCTGCTGAGGTCCTGAACAGTACAAAAAACAGGAAGGGAGGATTCATTCCCTTGTTGCCTGCCTGCTTCAGCTGGGACATTGGTTTTCTCCTGCTCTTGGACTAGGCTTTATATCATTGGCTCCTCTGGTTCTTAGGCCTCCAGACTAGGATTGGAATTACCACTGGCTTTCCTGGATCTTCAGTTTGCAGATGGCAGAATGGGGGACTTCTCAGCCTTATAATTGTGTGAGCCAATTCCTCATAATCTATCTGTCTATCTATCTGTCTATCTGTCCATCTTTCTATGTTCTAGTTCTGTTTCTCTGGAGGACACTGACAAAACACTACACAGATCTACTTTAAAACTATTAATATTATTGGATGATTTTAAGCCAAACTATTACAACTTTTATGCTTTACCTTGTGTTTGTTTTTTTTTTCTTTTTTCTCTCACTTCTTACTCCATTAAGTTCATTCATTCAACCAGGGTGAGGTATCCTAATATTTTATCAGTTTGCACAATTTTGGATGACTTCCCTATTCCAGACCATTTTCAGACTAAGAATTTTACTTCCAATTTTTGAGACTATTAAAAAGAGTAAACTGCCTTTGGAAAATTGTGAATAAGCCGTTCTCTCCTAGGATTAATATATTCACCAAGTCATTCCCATTGGGCTATCACTTACCTATTACATACTAGAGCTATTAAGCTATTTTGCTGTTTTTCTTAGTGGTAAAGGTTGGTCTTTTGACTTCCTGGATCCAATTCTCAGGTACCAGCAGGAGATAGCATCAGATTCAGCAGATAAAGGACTCAATGCAACAAGACCACCCTACACTTCAGATGGCAATCACAAGTCCCTGTGATTCTGACCAACTGGCAACAAATTGGAGATTCCAATGACTCCCTCCAACTCAGGATGCCAATGGCAAGTCCAGGTTTTTACCTGTAGTTCTTACCAACTGGCTATAAATCAGAGGTTCCCACAACCCCTTTTTTGGGTTCAGTTAATTTGCTAGAACAGCTTACAAAAATCAGAGAAACATTTTACTTGCTAGATTACCATTTTATTACAAAGGATATTGAAGAATACAAATCAACAACCAGATGAAGAGATACATAGGGCAGGGTCCCAAACAAAGGAGCTTCTGTCCTCCTGGAGCCTGGGGCTTGGACAGGTGACATGTGGAAGCGTTCTGGTTCCCCAACCTGGAAGCTCTCCAAGCCCCCTTCAGGTTTTTAGAGAAGCTTCATTACATAAGCATGATTGATTAACTCATTGGCCATTGGTGATTGATTCAATCTCTACCCCCTTTCCTCTCCTTGGAAATCAGGGGGTGGCACTGAAAGTTCCAGCCCTCTATTTATGGTTGGTTACCCTGGCCAAAAGTCAGCTTGATTAACATAACCCCAGTTGTGGTGCAAAGGGGTTTGTTATGAATAACTAGACACCTGTTTGACTTTTATGGCTCTGAAGTGTTTTCAGGAACTAAGGACAAGAGACCAAATATTATAACAAAAGATGCTCCTATTACTGTTATCGTTCAGGAAATTTCAAGGGATTTGGGAGCTGTGAGCCAGGAACTGTGAATGAAGACCAAATATATATGAGAAATATATTTTGGTCATATGAATGACCAATTATATGTATTTCTTATAAATCTCAACATTACAGTTGGCCATGGGATTTTTGTTTATTTCTCTGTTTTGAGAGAGCCAAGTATTCAATTATACTGATTTTAACTTCAGAGTCTTCTTTTGTCTAAGAACAAAATAAAAAAATCGCCTAGATATTAGCTGAAAATCTCAGTCAAAAATCTAAATAAATATTGCAAAATAATTCCTGGTATTTGAATTTTTCTGTTTAACCTGGATTTTAGATGTCACTGACTGTAGCCTTCATGTTAATTAATTTCAATCAAATGGAGACTGATTTTAGCAAGAAATGTCAGAAAGAATAAGATAAGAAAAATATGTCAACTCTCACTATTCATGTTGCAGCCTTTAACTCCAAAATAATAGTTGAAAGGCTCTCTAAATTTATTCATGCCAAACAGTTACTTCCCATATCTAATTCATTACCATATAGCCGTGTTAACTCATGGTAGATTCGTTTCCTTTATTTGCTTTCTCTGAAGGCATTTTTTTTCACTTTACTGTTTACTGCTTGTCCAATATTTTGTTTTTTCTACTATTCTTTGTTCAAACTGCAAAAATCTGAAATAAAAATATAATATAGAAGTATAGGCATCAGCTAACATTTTCTATGGCATATGGTACTTCAGATGCCATATGTACCAGTGTTTAGTGATTCTGGCAAAGAGGCATAGAATGGTGAAATCCAACTGCCAGGATTGCTGAAAACAAATATGTAAATGCTCCAGGGCTTTTGTTATTCATAACATACCTCTAACACAGCACATACAATATGCTGTTCATTCTGTAACTAGTGTAACTAATAAACCACATTTTCCTCTCTTATTTTTTAAGGCATCTCCAAGTTTGTGTGGTCTTCTGCCTCTAACCTTGAATCTCACTACTGAACTCTGCATTTCATGAAGCTCATATTAATGAAAGAGGCCTAGGGGAATACATTTATCCTTTTTCAAGGGCATTTATTTATTTTTCAAATTAAAATCCAAAATCTTCTGCAGGCCTATTCTATGAAACAAAGAAAACACACTGGTCATGTTCTCTAGACAGCAGTCATTAGGGGAAAGCAGCTAACACCAGGAAAGGCAAATTTGGGCAGGAGAACAGGAAAAGTTACTTTACTGGAAGGCTATTCAGTGGTCTTCCCAACAGTAAAGTTCCATAGGATGTAATGTGAGAGGAGGTCTGCAGATATAATTACTTTGAAAAAGGGAAATAATGATAGTTTTAATAACTTTTAAGCCCATATAAAATATCACAGTTTAGAGAATAAAAGTTGACCTTGTTTGTTTTGCTGGGGTTTTTTCCTGCTGGTTCTTTTCTGTTTCATAGATAGGAAATCCACACAAAGTGGAAAGAACAGCAGACCAGCAGCTAGAATACTTAGAGGTCATTACTTTCCACTTGTCATCAGACAAGCCGTTTAACCTCTTTGATCCTGTTTCCATATGTACGATGAGGATAATATCTTCCCTGGGGATATTACTGTGAGGATAATATGATATAATCTTTGTGGAAGTGCACTTATCTAGCATTATTATTATTAAAAAGAAAGCATCTGTAGATTTGCTGGTAGTTTAGAGACCTAAGGAGGCTTGTACTACTTACCAGTGAGTATTTTTCTGTACACACAAAAACCTAGAAAGAATATTGGAAATGGAAAGTTGTGAAACATGCCAATAAGATTGTCAGCAATGGAAATGGCTCCTTCTGGGTTTAATCCTTTTAAGTTGAAATCAAGTGAAATTGACATTTTATAGGTCAAAAGTGGTCTAATATAAGAAATTTCACTTGTTTCTCCTTAGCTCTTCCCCGTGATTCCCCGTGATCACACACACACACACTAATACCCTTTCCTTTCAAGCAGTAACTAGTAACTAGAAGAGTAGTCTGATTTCCATTTCTGTTTAACAGCTTCTTCCCTTTCTATCACCAGCAATAAATCACCAGATTATTTTGTTTGTAAGTTAAGTGCCTCTCAAATGTGGACCTCTCATGTTCACTGCTATGCCTCAGTTCAGGTCTTCATGTCTTGTTTAGATTATTGAATTATTCTTCTACCTAATAGTCAACCTAATAATTCTGTGGTGGCAGCAATAGTAGTTTGAGGCATTGGGAAGGGAAGTGACAACAGAGTGTGCGGGGTGGGGGGGGTCAGGAAACTGCCTCCAGGTTTAGTCTGAGACCCAATGTACAATCATGAAGAGATGTTAAGGACATTAACAGAAGATTGGGAGGAGAAACTGAATGCCTAGGAAATGGGTGCTAAGAGCTATTCCAAAGAGGAAGATAAAATCAAGAATCAGAGAGCTCTAGGATAAGGTAACAGAACTCTCATTAGAGCAGTTATTGGAATTGCCCATCTTGTAGTCTCACTGTTAGACATTGGGACTGGGAGATAAACCTCTTCTTACCTAAAGGTGAAAATAGTCTGGAAGGATTGTTTCTCTGGGAAATTTGAGAACTTAGACTTTCTATAGGAAAAGTCGATGGAGTTATGTTATAGGGACCCTATAGAAAAATCCCCCAAATGGGCCTGAGGTCCCTGGTATGCTACCATGTAATAATAACTTTTCCTTCCCGTGGGTACAGATAAGACTGGTATAGTCCAAATATTTTTCTTAAACAAGGTGGCTCAAGGTTGCTGGGCTCCTTTTTGAACAGTCCCATCACTGAATTGAAAGAAAAATGAATCCCTTTTTAAAAGATCCTTTTGTTTAGGAATTATACTTGATTAGTATTTTGATATGTATATATCCATATATAAAATAGGGAAAACCTTGTCTCTGAAATTGAAGGAAGATAAAAGGGTATTACAATTGAGATTCACCACAGGTGAAATAGTTCCAAATTTCTGCCTGGAAAAAAATAATAATGGAAAAAAATAATAAAAAATACTAAGTGTAAGAACACTATTTCTCCTTCCAGCTATGGCATATTGGACAAACATGCAGAGAATCAGCAATTAAGAGCAAGTAATCCCTCTATCACTGGGCTCCAATTACTGAGGAAATAATGCCAATTCTGGGACCATTAACAATTAAAGTGTTTTTATCTTCAGACAAAGATGTCTAATTTAGAGAGGAAAAGCATCCTCAAATTCATCAGAAACTGTGACATATTGTTACCCTAGTTTTATTATGGACCTAGGACTTATTAGATATATCTGCTCTACTAAAGAAGTCCTTCAATAAGAAAAAAGTAATAGTGGCAATGAAAGCTCAAAATAGCTTCCCTCTGATCATTAGAAGGAACCAATGTAATGCAGACCTACTCCAGAGGATAATATCAACCACCATCAGTCAAAATTCTCAAGTGAGACTAGGTCACGAGGCTTGTTTAGATTTTTGAATAAAGAAGTTCGAACTCCCCTCATGAACTTCTAATAAATACATTTTGAACAATTCAGGAAGGACAGAGAAAAGTACTTCATAACAAAGTAGGACTCCCAAGAACAGTAGACATATTAACCCAGGACAGACATTAATCAATCAATCAATTAACTCAATACCCTAGAAACAGATTCTGTAAGAGACTCTGGGGATAGAACATAAATATGACACAGTCTCAACCATCAAGGAGGTTATATACTAATAGGAGAGAAAGAAGAGAAAAGCCAAAAGACCATGAAGGCCTTGCAGCCATGGTATGAGGTAGTGTGATACATTCTGTTTGGGTTGGTCAGAGAAGGCTTCACAGAAGGAGGATTATCTGAGATTGATATTGAGAGATGAATAGGGGTCTACTATAAAGGGAGGGAAGACATCATAGTCAGAGTGAACAGCATATAGTGGAATTTAGAAGGCCCAATCATATTGGAAAAAGCAGGATATAAAGATTGGGATTTATGGGAAATATGGGTTGCAGAGAAGATAAACTAGGGAGATGGAGAAAAAATAGAGATTTGGAAACTTGGAAATGCAGTAACTAGATTTTATTAGTAATTTGAAGAATAAGGAAATTATTGGGTTCAGTTATTGTGATCAGTCAGCTAGTAGGTGGCTTAAAATTGGTATAAGTTGGGCACACTTCCAAATGACAAGAGGTAGTTAATATATCTGTATTTCTGGATTTTCACATCTTCTCATCCCTTTATTCCCTTTATCACCCAACCCTCACTTCACTAGATATCTCTGTAGCTAATCTGCATGGCACTGTGGCATGGTTAAACAGCTGGGGGTTTGAGAGCAACTGATTTTATCACAGACTGTTGTGCATGACTTCAGGAGTTACACCAAAGACATTTCTTGGATGCTTTAAAGCTGCTGGTCATGCCCCTACTCCAGCCTGATTTTGCCCATTCTTGAAGTGACCTTCTTCAGATGCAGAGAGAGAAACGGATTGAGTAAAACGTTTGCTCATCTACTGGAACAATAGAAGCTTATTAATATTCTTGCATTTTAAAACATCTTCTGTTTACACAATGACTGTACCTATTCTTGTGGACGATCTAAGACATACAGAGTTGATGCTGAAAAATGCATTCTAAATAGAGCTAAGTGCTATAGTGAGGAGGTAGGATCTCAGCTTTATTCCGTAAACTTGTATTTTCTAAGTAAATATTTATCATTATAACAATAATTATTATTATAATAACTCAGGTACAAATGTTGCCATTAAAGAATTAAGAAAACATCTCGCTATATCCATCTATATCTATATATTGAATATTTTATAGAATATCTATATATACATATATATGCACATATGTGCACACGCACACATGCCCACATGCACATGCACACACACACAGAACATACTTTAGAAAAGAGCCAAACCCCTTTATGACAAATTTTCCAACAGAATAAACAATCTTGAGTATGATGCAAAGCTTGCCAAGTCTTGTCAGAAAGCTCTTGTAGCTCAATACAATTGTCGGATGGTGAAGAATCACTAAAATAACCCCTTCACTCAGACTCCTGTGATTCCCTGCAGGGAGCTTTCAATGCAGTTGTCGCTGTGAAAAAGCAATCAATTTTAATATATAGATACAGGAGGTGAAGGCATGTGAGTATACGTGTGTGCATGTGTGTGTGCTCTCTTGAATATGTATGTATATAGAGGAAGAGTTAAGGTCTTTTCTCTAACAAAATATGTATGAATAATTGGGAGAAAGGTTCAGTTAGGATTTCAGTGTCTTGTTTTTCACTCAGTAGAGCTCTAAACAATTTTTATTAGAGCTAATAAAGATTTCTGTATAGGTTATATTAATAGACTTTTAGTACACACCCCATAGGATAAAATAGTCACATTTTTCAAATGATAGGATGTGATTTATTAGGAGATTATGAAATAAATTGAGAGTTGTAACCAGCATTTTACAAAATGAAGTAGACTAGAATAGAAAACTATGAGAAAGTGTATATAGCATACAGTAAGTGTAAGTATTATTTTGTAAAACCTTTGTCTGAGTGTGTGTATATGTGTGTATTGGATCATAATTTCCACTTTAAAATGGTTCTATAATTTTTTAAATGTTGAAATTTGCTGACTGTATTAGTTGGCCTTGGTTGACATAACTAAATACCATCAACTGGGTGGTTTAAACAACATGAATTTTCTTACAGTTCTGGAGGCTGGAAGTCAGAGATCAGGTTGCCAGCTTGGTTAGATTCTGGTGAGAACTCTCTCCTTAGCTTACAGACAGCTGCCTTCTTCACACAGTGGGGAGAGAGAGCAAGCTCTCTGGTGTCTCTTTGTATAAGAGCACTAATCCTATCATGAGGGTTCTATCCTCATGACCTCATCTAAACCTTATTACCTCCCAAAGGCCGCTTCTCCAAAACCATCATATTAGGGAATTAGGGCTTCAACAAACAAATTTTGGAGGGACATAATTCAGTTCATAGCATTAACATACGGTTTATATCTTAATTTTGTCTTCAGTTTACAGTATTCTTATACTGGAGACTGTGAACTCCCTGAAAGCAAGTATTGGATGTATTTTACCTTATACCCTCCAAAGCCCCAGCAGTGTCATACGCTTACTGGAAGATCACAAAATAGTTATCAAACAAATGTGAGATGCTTGTATTTAGAAGAATAATAAAGATAATAATTTGCATGGATATGGTACTTACTACCTTTCAGAATGCTTTCCATCAATGATCTCATTGATAATTCAGAACTATTCTTTTGGAAGGAAGCAAACAGAATGTTGCATTAGTTAGTTTAATTATTTCTTAAGCTTGTTCCACATTACAGAGGTACACAATAAAGACATTATTTAAGTAGACCCTAATATTTGTGTTAGGGAAGGACCCAGGTTTTATGGGGCCTGAAGTATGTAGAATTAGAGAGAATTTCATTAAGAACGAGAATACAGGGAATTCCCTGGTGGCACAGTGGTTAATAATCCACCTGCCAATGCAGGGGATGCGGGTTCGAGCCCTGGTCCGGGAAGATCCTACCTGCCTTGGAGCAGCTAAGCCCGTGCACCACAATTACTGAGCCTGCACGCTAGAGCCCACGAGCCACAACTACTGAGCCTGCGTGCCACAACTACTGAAGCCTGTGCACCTAGAGCCCATGCTCTGCAACAAGAGAAGCCACCTCACTGAGAAGCCCACGCACCACAAGGAAGAGTAGCCACTGCTCGACGTAACTAAAGTCCCCACGCAGCAACGAAGACCCAACGCAGCCATAAATTAAAAAAAAAAAAGAAATAAAATTTATTTAAAAGAAGGAACAAGAATACAAAATGATGAATAGAAAATTAAGTGCAGTAGTGAATATTCATTTAGAAGGAAAAAAGAAGTTGCACAACTTTTAAAAATTGACAAATGCCTAATTTCCAAATGGGTATTGCTAAAATATAGAAATAAAATGGATATTTGTAGATTAACCCTTTATCCTGTGATTTTGCTTAGCTCACTTACTAGAACTAGTAGATTCCTTCTACTAGAACTAGTAGATTCCTTCTACTAGAACTAGTAGAATCTACTAGTAGACTAGTAGATTTTGTAGATTCCTTAGGATTTTCTACATAGACCATGTACACTTTATGAAAAAAAGAATTTTTTTAATTTCTTTTTTTCCCAACATGAGTGACTTTTAAAATTATTATTATTATTATTTTGCCTTGTTTCACTGACTAGGATTTTCAGGGAAATGTTAAATAAAAGTGCTGAGAGTGATCATCCTTGCCTTATTCCAAAATTACAGGTAAAGTAGCCAGTCATTCATCACTGAGTATTCTATTGGTGATAGAATTTTTTTTTTTTTGTGGGGGGGAGCGGTACGCGGGCCTCTCACTGTTGTGGCCTCTCCCGTTGCAGAGCACAGACTCCGGACGCGCAGGCTCAGTGGCCACGGCTCACGGGCCCAGCCACTCCGTGGCACATGGGATCTTCCCAGACCGGGGCACGACCCCGTGTCCCCTGCATCGGCAGGCAGACTCTCAACCACTGCACCACCAGGGAAGCCTGGTGATAGATTTTTTTATAGATTATCTTTTAGGTTGAAGAAATTCATTTCTATCTACAGTTTATGGAGAGTTCTATCACAAGTGGATGTTGAATTTAATAAACCATTCTTTTTTGGCATTTATTGAATTGATCATTTCAGCAGTTTGATTATTATGTGCCTTTGCATGTTTTTCTTCAAATTTCTCCTGCTTGGGATTCATTGAGTTAGATTTGCGAGTTTAGTACTTTAATCACATTTGGAAAATTTTCATCCATTATTTTTTCAAATATTGTGTTCTGTCACTACTTCATTCTCGCCTTTTGGGGTTCTAATCATGTAAGTTTGACTAGATTACTGATGCTCTGCCCACTTATTTTTCCATATTTTTTTCCCTTTTGTCTTTCACTTTGGAAAGTTAATATTTTTATGTCTTCAAATTCACTGATATTTTCTTCTCTAATGTCTAATTTGCTGTTGACCCCATTCCATGTCTTTTTTTTTTCTTTTCAGATATAGTATTTTACATCTCTATATGTACAATTTTTTATATAGCTCCCATTTATTTCCTTATCATGATCATGTTTTCTGTTACCTTCTTAAATATAGAGAGCTTATTTATATTAACTGTTTTAATATTCCTGTCTGCTAGTTTCATCATTTATGTAATGATGTTTCTGTTTCTCTATACTTTGAATTTTATTCTCGTTATAAGTCATATTTTCTTGTTTATGTGCATGTCTTGCAATTTGTCATCGGGTACCTGGCATTGTGAATTTATGTTGTTGGTTGATAGATTTTGATTATTCTTTTAAGTAATGTTAGATTTTGTTCAGGTCTATAGTTAATCAATTGTACTTTTTCAAGGGTTAATCTTTATCAGTATAGAGAACACTTTAGTCTGAGACTAATTTAACTCCATTACTAAGACAATGCCCTTCTATGAATTCCATCTGAGGACCATGTATTATGATATCTTCCCACTCTGATAGGAAGAGAAACCATTTCAAGCCTTGTGTGAGCTCCAGAATTGTTGTCTATTCCTCTTTGGTATTTTCCCCCTGACCCTGCATATTTTTTTCTTGACTATGTGCAGACCAATACTCAGCTAAAGGCTCAGTGGGATCCCTCTGCAGAGCTACAGAGCTCTTTCTATATAGAGCTCCCTCTTTTTCACTACTTTGAATGCTATCTCTGTCTTCTCAACTAGGCAATACTGATGATCTTTGTTTGAGTTCTTCCTTCCTGTTCCGTGGACTGGAAACTGTCTCCAAGCAGTAAGCTGGTGAAACTGTAGGGCTCAACTTGTTTGTTTCTGATCTCTCAGGGATCACAGTCCTATGCTTCTTGTTGTCCCATGTCTGAAAATTGTTTCTTCATATATTTAATCCATGTTTTTAGTTGTTAAAATTGGGAAAGTAAATATGGTCTCTGTTATTTCATTTTGTAAGAATTTGAAGTCTACAATATTATATTTAATGTATACATAGTATTCCATTTGATGGATACCATAATTTAACTAGTTGCCTGTTGTTGGACATTTACATTTTTCCAATCATAAAAATCTTATGCATAAACATTATGAAAAGTATTATGCATATATATTTCTACATTTGTTTAATTTATTTTAGATGAAATTTCTGGGTCAAAGAATGTAAAAACCAAGACTTTTCGGATAAATTGTATGGCTCTCACTTATCCCATTTAAAATAAGTGCTGGGATTCTTTAGGAACTTACTAAATAGCAGTCTTCTTCAATATTCAATTTTCAAATAAACTGATATATGATATAAAGGAATGCAGTAGGCCACAATAGATCCTTGTTGCCCAGAGAAAGTAAGTTAAATCATGTGAAAGCTAAATGAGCCTGCTAACTGAGCCCAGGGTTAGTAGAATTGCATAGGTACAGATAATGCTAGACCTGGGGGCGGGGGTGGGGAGGCTTCACTATAGGACAGAGTCTGTCTCTGAATGAGTAATAGGTGGCATGTTCCCAGTAGAGGACCATTGGCAACAGGTTCCCAGGAAGAAGCAGGAAGGAGCTGAGCTAATGATGTTCCAGTTCATTCTTCCCAAATCTATCAAACCGATAAGTCATTCCACTTCCTGGGGCAGTTAAAGTTGTGTAAAAAACACCAGCAGTTACACTAATTAAGGTCTCTCAGTATAGAAGAAAATATCAGGAGGTAGTAAGGCATGTTTCTCTGCTAATAAGTCAGTAGTTATCAGTAACTTACTATACACCAAGTAACATGTATTGTCTCATTAAATCCTTACCTTAACCCTACAAAGTAGGTACCATATTACAAGAGAGGCTGAAGATCTGTATGGAGGAGGACCTAGACTTACTCAGTAGAGTTCACAGTATTTCTGTGATTTGCAGCCCACCTGAATCAGAAGAACTTAGGTAGCTTTTTAAACTGCAGGAGTACAATTTTCAAAATATGTGGAAAAGTTTAACTTTTATAAGATTTTCATATAACTGAATCTAATTTCTGCCTAGAGCCAATGTTTCCAATGATGACAGAAACATTAATCTACTGACCTTCAGTTAAACCCAGGAATTCATTGATTATTCTGTCACTGTAAGTTTAAATTTATTCAAATTCAGAGTTCGGCTCTACCCCCTTTTCCTGAGATTGTATCTAAGTTCCATAGTTAGTTTTTAATGGTTTCGTGGCATCAGAGGTTTGGTCTAAATTGTCCTTCAAGCTCCTTGATCTTTGCTGACCAGGAATTTCATGTTCACACCTAATTCTATTCTCTGTCTTCAGGGTTCCTTTTCCTCTAGTTGGGTAAGCTCCATCTTTTCTTGGGCTCAGGGTGGGTGGGAAAATGGGGTGTTATCTGACTCTTCCCCATATCCATTGTCTATGGTATGATCCTTGAATTTTGCCATTCACCATAAACCTTTTTTCCCCCTTTCAAAGTCTTAGGCTCTGTGGAATTAAAATTTCTTTTGAAAAATAGTAATTAGATTCTTGTTTTTATTATTTTTTTGTCCTGAGGTAATGCTGCTTCTGACTGAATAGGAGAAGAGCAACAAGAAAATTTAGTAATGGGGTGAAAAATGGGGAGAGAAACCTCAGCTGTTATCTCAAAATATTAGCCTCTTTTGTGAAAATGCAGAAGAATATTTTGAATCAAAACCTCTGGGCCTGGGGCCTTGGAATCATCATTTTAACAGGTTCCCCAGTCTGACACTGAACTCAGATGGATTCCAGAGGATTTCGAGGAGACTGGAGATGATCTAGTAGGTGTCATAATGACATGAAAACTTGGCTGCTCACACTAGACATAAAAATTTTAATTTATTATAACGCCTGTGCTAGAAAATCAAGGAGCCTTCCATAAAGTATTATGTTTTTCCCTCTTATTTCTGCACTTTTCTCTGGAACTTTGCTTTCTTCCTCTGTATATTCAGTCTCATTTACCCAAGACTCCACTCCTTCCCTGTCCTAGATGTGGGGAGTGGGTGTGAATGGGTGGGAAGAGTAATAGTTATTGGGCATCTATGATGTTCTTGAAACCTTATATGATCTCAGTTAATCTGCACAACATTCAGTTAATTCTCAGAAAGGTTAAATAAGTTGCTCAATATTGCACAGGTAGCAGGTGGCAGATCTGGGATTAAAATCCAAGCCCATCTGTTATCAAAACTGGGCTTTAATTACTTCACTTTGCTGCTTTCCTTGATTAGAGGCGTTAGTGATGCCCCCGATTCCCTCATCATCAACATCTCTCCTACTTCCCAGCCATATGGAAGGCCTAATCCTCACTTTTTCTTTTTCCCATATTAATTATCAGACCGAGTCTGTAAAAGAAATTTTATATGTTGTATTGCCTTTTCTGTTTTAGATTTCCAATGATAGTACTCTTGTTTATATGGCAATTTACAAAGTGCACTATAAAGTCATGATTTAAGGCATCTTGATTAATCCTGATGTGGATTTGAAGCTCAGGCTAACACTTGTGTGGACAGGTTAACCTCAGAAATCCCTACAGTTCTCTTTTTTTCAATTTCTGTGTTAGGATCCATTTCACAGAGTTTAAAAAAACAGCACAATATTTCTTCATCTGAATGAACTTCTTCAGGTCTAAAGTGTCTAAAGCTTCCCTTTGTGTGAGGTTATCTTTCTTAATGGCATTTTGTTTCAGAGTGGTTGAATTGCAAATTGTTAAGAGAAGACATAGGACAGGGACATGAGAAGTGAGGGGAGAAATTTCCAGAGGGAAGAACGGATGGGAACAGTTGTTAATTGCCTTTTGGCCCGTTGGCTCTTTCAGATGCCCCAAGGCCCAGCATCCTTTAATACACAGCCTCACCTCTTTCTTGGTCTCAGGTGGATGTGACTGGCTGCATACAAGGACTCTCCTCTTTGTGCAGCCTGCTGTGCTGATGCACTTGCCTTTCTGTCTTTTTACATCTCTGGAAAGTGTTAAGTGTATTCATATACTTCTTGATGTGCTCCAGGGTATTATATTATTATAATATATTTAAAACATATATATCAAAAGCATTTTCTCCTTAATAAATGAAGGAAAGTGTGAATTCAGTTATTCTTTGAAGACATTAAATCTATATACCGGGGGTGCCATTAGCATAAAAATCGTCCTCTTGAGCCCATCTTAGCTGGATAGTGTGGACTGTGCCATGGCAGCATTTAAACTTGTCAGTTAAAACGATCTCAGTCTCTTGGTTTTAAACAGCCCCATGTTATATAACTCTTCAGACAGTCCCAAGTTCAGCTTTCTATGACTCCTCCTCTCCTATCCTACTTGAAAGATATCTGGATTCAAGAGGACTTATGTGTCCTTATGGTTGTGTTCTCCCTGGGTTCCGGGCAACACCCCTTGTCCCTCTTCATCGTAGGGACTCTTATGGAATCACTTGCAGAAGTCTGAGGCTAGTGAAACTTGTTGTCTAGACTCTTGGTGTGGCCAAGGCACTGTGATCTTCCACTTATAGAAATGCCTCCACCTGAACTCTTGGTGGTGTTGGTGGTCCTCAGCAGCCTCAACAATTATGTCACCTCATTTCTCATCTCACCCTAGTAGGTCTTCTGGGTCTCAACTCAGTTATATCACATCAGAATTTCTAAATGTCTGACAAGCTTCACAGAGGAAGACTCAAAAGGTACTATTTCTTGCCCCTTTTTTGTGCCTAAGTGTCACATCAGTTTCTAATCTCTACCAGACATCCTGTGTTGATGATGGGCAACTTAGGTGACGATGCCCCAGAATTCCAAATGAAAAAGGGAAGAAACTTTTTTTTAATAAATTTTTTAAAAAATTTATTTGTTTATTTAGGCTGTGCCAGGTCTTAGTTGCGTCATGCAGTATCTTCGAGGAGGCATGTGGGCTTCTTAGTTGCAACATGTGAACTCTTATTTGCGGCATGCATGCGGGATCTAGTTTCCCGACCAAGGATCGAACTCGGGCCCCCTGCATTGGGAGTGCAGAGTCTTACCCGCTGGACCACCAGGGAAGCCCCGGGAAGAAACTTTTTGCTTCCCGCTCTGTTTACTAGTATATCTTAATATGCATTCCTCCCCAGAAGCAGCACTAGAAACAAATATTTGAGTGCACATATTTGGGAGAGGATCTATGGAGATGCTGGTAGGGGATTAAGGAAGTGAGACCAGGAAGGGAATAAAACCAATAAAGAGTGCATTATTAAGCAACTTAAGATGTGATTTGAGACAGAGTAGAACATAAGCCTCAGAGTTATCTGTTCCAAGGTAGCAGGGAGTTGGAATACTTATATACCACGTCCACCAGTCATTAATTGAGGGTTGATCTTATGGGGTATTCGTTTTCAAGATCTCTGTCTGCTGTGTGTGGAGGCAGAGCAGGCTTTGATGGCCAGAGAAAGCCATCAGGCAAAGAGATGAAGGTGCTGTAGTTGGAAGTCAGGCTGGCGTGCACAGATGGTAAGGGCTGAGGGGATATGGCTGGGGCATCAACAGCATCTGCTTCAGTCTACTCCTGACACCGCTTAGATACACTCATGACCCATGATGAGTTTACTTGCTTCTCTCACTGATTCTTCAAATTTGTGGCTGGTTACAGCTTAAAAACCCCCCACAAAACAATACTAAAACCCCCAATAGTAAAAGTTGCTATACTACCTGATTATCATTATCAATCACTATACTGGTTGATATCAAATAGAGAGAAGAATACCTGGAATTCTCTGAAGCACCTCTTCATGCCTGATGGCAACCACAAATGGAGACAGTAGAAAATTACAGCAACTACAGCAGACAAAGGCATAGTAACTACGGGCTCTGGCTGCTCGGGGTTGAAGGTTTGGGATACCTGAGTGAGCAACGAGCAGAAGTGCTGTCCGTGGGTGGGGAGAGTCTACAGTATATAATAGAGGAAGAAAATAAATGAATTCCAGTTACAATCACAGTGTTCACTACAGAGCGGGGTCTGTAATTTGTCCCACTAATCCTGTTATGTTTTCTTCCTCTATTATACACTGTAGATTCTTCCCACCCACGGACAGCACTTCTGCTCATTGCTCACTCAAGTATCCCAAACCTTCAACCCCGAGCAGCCAGAGCCCGTAGTTACTATGCCTTTGTCTGCTGTAGTTGCTGTAATTTTCTACTGTCTCCATTTGTGGTTGCCATCAGGCATGAAGAGGTGCTTCAGAGAATTCCCTGAATTCTAGGTATTCTTCTCTCTATTTGATATCAACCAGTATAGTGATTGATAATGATAATCAGGTAGTATAGTAACTTTTCTCTGTCTGAAACAACATAGGTGGCAGCTGCAGCTTTAAGTTTATAGGAAAACTTAACCATGTCTCCTGGTAGAAGGATTCGCCCTCCACTCCCCCACCCAGGATATAAGGCGTCTCGTTCTATAGAGTTTAAAAGTGTGGAATGGACAGCACAACTTCCCTCAAATGAGTCACTAGGAATAATGGTGTGAGAGGCCATTCCTACTTCACTTTTTGGTAGTGAATTCAGCACCATTTAATGGCCATCGTTTCAAAGTATATAGCCCATCCTGAAGGACAGCACCTAGTGTTGCAGGGTGTCAACCCTAGTTAGCAACTGGCTTTACCTTTAAGAGGTCATTCCGATGGTCTGTCAGGCTTGCAGCTTTCTGGCTGATGCTGTATAGGATAGGATAGGGGATCCAGTGATCACGTATTTACTTCTTTCATTATAAAATGTTTACATTGTACTAGTATTATCTCAGTCTTTGTATCCAACAGCCATGCAAATATTTGGGTATTCTACTTTTTACGTGTAAAATTTCTCGTAAGTTGTTATAGGTCACTCTGGGGAAGTGTAAAGGGGATCACTATTGTATATACTTGTGTGAAGGTCCTTCCTCAAGGAGATTGAATTCCCTTTTGATCAATGGCCTCTGGGTCTGAGAACTGGCCAAGATCTTAGAACTGGATGAAGAATCTTGACATTTAACTGTAGTAACTGACACCAATCTTCTGCTTTCTTGCTCTTGATCTTTTTCCGTTATACAGGTGAAGCAATACCCTGTCAAGTTTGTCTCTTGGAATTCCAAGGTCTACTAGCTGTTGCCATATGGTCTCCGTGGGAAAGGTCCCCTCACTGTCATGCCATCTTTGCTGCCTATGTCCATCTTACTTCAGGAAGTTAAGTGCTACCACCTGGCCTCTCCTATTTTGGAATTCTGTCTTCCCCATTGAAAGTAGAGAACCCAGTGACTAAAAGAGGATAGCCATTCTACTCTATGACACTGGTGACTTCCTCATTGCATTAACAACGGGAGTATCCTTTGGGTCCTCCTGAGGAACAGAGCTGATGATCTCTGGTCATACATAAAAAAATCCATTGTAACATGTTCATTCTGAGCCTTTTGCCTCCATCATAAATACTTTGCCAAGGCAATTCTGTTTCATTTACTACAGGCCACCATCATCTCCACATTTCAAAGAGCTATCCCAGCAACATGCTAGGATTGGCTCAAAGCATCTTTGTTCCCAGTGTCCTGAGTCATGAGAGAGTGACTGTAGATCAAAACTCAAGACTCAAAGCTGCTTTATATCTGCTTTATATCCTATACTCTCAGATCCATTCTTGGGCATGTTTTCTTGGTTCCTATGGTAATGAATTATTCAGGTTCTGTGGCTTTTTTGGTAAATAACCTCTTTCTTTCCAGCAGAGACAGTACTTCCCTAATTTAAGCTGGACTGAAAGTTGTTCCTGATTATTGTTCTAAAATAGTGGTTCTGAGAGTGTGGTGTCCAGACCAGCAGCATTAGCATCACCTAGGAATTTGTTAGAAATACAAACTCCCAAGTCCCATTCCACACCTACTAAATCAGAAACTCTGGGGGGTGGTAACTCAATAATCTGTGATTTAACATGTACTCCAGGTGATACTGATGCATGTTGAAATTTGAGAACCACTCATCTAAAAGCAGTGAGCAGCAGTGGGGGCAGATCTTGAGGAATGTAGACATCATCTTGTGAGTCATCTGCCTTAGGTAAAGACTCTTCATAGTCTCCAGGCAAGGAGAGGCAGTGATCCTCTAACAAGGAGGAGAGAGTTGCTTTTGCTACCAAGTTTTAGAGAATTTAGTGGTTCAAAATTCTTATGTGTATAAACCCAGGTGTTCTTTTTCCAGATTTTAAGTCCCCTTCTTCCCCATCAGGGCAATACATTTAGCACAGGGACTTGCCAACGGATTGTCAATTCAGCTTTTATTTGTAATGGCTACTGTCCTAATAAGATCCATAGCCTGATTTTCAACACAGTCTGCCTTCTGGCTGCTTAAGAGGAGTCTCTCTCTCTCTCTCTCTCTCCCGTTTTTTAATATTTATTTATTTATTTGGCTGTGCTGGGTCTTAGTTGTGACCCATGGGATCTTTTAGTTGTGACATGGGGGATCTTTAGTTGAGGCATGTTGACTTCTGGTTGCGGCATGCGGGATCTAGTTCCCTGACCAGGGATCGAATCCGGGCTGCCTGCATTGGGAGCACGGAGTCTTAGCTACTGGACCACCAGGGAAGTCTGAGGAGAGTCTCTTTAAATACTGCCATAACAGACCAGTGGCTTTCACACTGTTTTGAGTTGAGAGCCCCCTGGTATGACTGTGATTTTCTTCCTCCATCACTTGGATGACACAGCAACACACAAGTCCACAGGTATTATCATTACCCCTGTCCCTTTACCTCTCAAAACCCAGAGATGTTGCATAAGCCAGTGCTCCTCTTCCACATGAATCCCATCCTAGTTCACCATCGCTATGACTCTAATTGTGTTGTTACAGTACTCTTGGAGTTACCACCATCTCATTGCTTAGTCTTAGTTTGAGTTCCTCCAGAAGAGAATTCTAAGACAAAGATTCAATTTCATGCAGATTTAACAACTCCCATCTCATTGCCCAGAATTGTGGCACATGGCCTAATTGTACTGATGACTATTCATTGAATGTTTGTTTTCCTACCCACTATAATGGGAAACAGTAAGAGAGAAAGGGAATAGAAGTGGATATTGACTCAGCCAAACAGCAATGTTTGCCCCAGAAAGTATATAAAAAACATTACATACAAACATGCACACTCATACATGTCTGAAAATGCATATGTATTTTGTTCTAGCTTCTGTTCATATAACAATGTACATCTTTTCTTTTCTTTTTTTTTTTTTTTTTTTATGTGGGCCTCTCACTGTTGCGGTGGGCCTCTCACTGTTGCGGCCTCTCCCGTTGCGGAGCACAGGCTCCGGACACGCAGGCTCAGCGGCCATGGCTCATGGGCCCAGCCGCTCCGCGGCATGTGGGATCTTCCCGGACCAGGGCACGAACCGGTGTCTCTTGCATCGGCAGGCGGACTCTCAACCACTGCACCACCCGGGGAGCCCTCTAATGACTTTTAATGTTACACTTTCATTTCTTTGTAACCCAGATTCATATCTAAGGTAATTTCTGAATTATCTTTTTAATGGTCATTATTGAAACTAGATAATATTAACTGTTGGTCAAAATCAAATATGAGTTTCTTGGATATTGGGTATATTATTGAACTGGTTATTGCTGGGTGCCTAAGGCCCAATCCTACTGGAGATCCTCTGCAGAATCATGTAAAATATACATAAACTTTTCTCTCCAAAATACAGGAAGCCAAGACTTTTATCCAATGACTGTCTGCATCTGGTTGAGGGTTAATCCTTGGGGATCCTTGCACTTCTGGCTGCCCAGGAGGTCTAATTCAAATGAAAGAACTCAGAATAACTCATTCTTGAGCTAATAGTGGCCTGTAATTACATTGTAATCTCCCACGTTATACTCAAATTCACTTTATCAAATAGTTTCTTTTTCTGACAGAAACAAGAAGTAGACAATGGCAAGGGTTGTAGGAGATTGTATGATATTTCAGAGAGTGACGGATCCAGAGAAACAGCTTCCCAATCTGTTGGGTGTGGATATTTTGCCTTCTCCCCATTCCTGAAGTCTCATTCTATGTGGAAGGTATTTAATTAGTGTGGCATTCATGCCTTCTGCCCGTGCCCTTACTCTTCCCTTAGAGAGGAAAGAGTGACTTATCTGATAGTTGAGTTTGGGAGGAGAAGCTAGGCAAACATCATTTACCTCTCAACCCTCTTTTCTCTTGGGATCCTGCTGTACAGAAACACACACACACACACACACACACACACACACACACACACACACAAGCAGTTTAACTCCTCCTGGGGTAAGTTGTACAGGGCAGGCCTCTCCACTCAGGGATACCTGTGCTGGTAATTTCCCCTGTGGTTGAATGGGTGAACATAAGGAAAGCCCCTGGCCTGTAAACTGTGCTATTTTGACTTCTGGCTGCTTGATTCCCATTGGCTTTCGTCTTAATTAGCCCAAAATATGGTTATGGAAACAAGGGTATTATCTATTATTCCCACCCCAATATTGTCCTACCTTCAAATCAGAGACAGTTTGAAATTTCCTGACAGACTTTCCTTTTTGTACGGAGCAACTTACCTACGACAACAGATGTAATGTTCCGTAACTGCTTGCGGTGAATGTAGTTCCTCTTCCACAAATCCTACGTCTACAGTTAGATTTGCATTTTTTTTACAAAATCAGGCATATATTTCACAACCTTGTTAGAACTGTGGTATACTTTTAGTCATTCTATGATTTCATTTCCTTACAAAATCCATTCTTTTGGACATTCTTAATGGACAAAAGTTATTTTTCTTTTGTTAGTAACATTCATGCTGCCCGTGGTTAACATTGCTAATTGTTACCATAATAAATTGCCTTTTTTTCCAGGTATTAAACTGGACTGCTCAATGACAAGTGTTTGATAAATCTGATATACAGATACTATGCTAATTTGGGTTCCCTTAAAGCAGAGACCGAGACAAGGATGCCGCTACTTTATTTGACTGGGGGTAGGGAGGGGATCTGGTTAGAAGTTAGGAGGATGAAGCAGGGAAGCGGGGAGAGTCTACAAAGGGTGTCAGTATTCAAGTTGCTTTCTGCTTTGTGTAACTAGAGCTCAGTTCTATTGGGGATCCTCTGAGGAACCAAGTAGAATGCACTCAGAATTGTTTCTCCAGAGAATGGGAGATCAAGAGGCCAGGTCATCTGTCTAGTGACTCTCCTTCTCAGCTGATTGAGGGTTGTCCTTGGGAGAATTAACTCCCCCCAACTTCTGGGCTGCCCCTTGTGCAGGCAGAATGAAGAAAGGTGGAGTGATACAGCAGGGACTTGAGGGGGCTGGGAAAATTGCGGCCGGCACAGGATCTGTCCAGCACAGTGTCATCTGACACCCAGGATGAACTGAAGGGATGTGGCACAGGGTTCTGCTTCAAGTATTACCCAGAAAATATCCAAAAGAGAGCAACCATTTGCTAAATTCATCCCATCAATCAGTACCTTAACTGTTGACCTGGTATGGCTAAATAACTCTTTGCTTTGAGTCCTTCCAAATTTCAGAGCAGTTGGAATTAAGTTGCTTTGAGTCCTTCCAAACTCCAGTCCTTCCAAATTCCAGTCAGATATATCTATATCTTTATGTATATCTATCTCTCCATTGATAGAGTCAAGATTTTCTTTATGTTGTACTGATTTTGAGTTAATGACATGTGTTACTGAAGTAATAATTGTGTATTGATATTAATTCTTAAATAACATAATTGACAGTTCATCAACTTCATCCTTGTAAGGAAATTGCTTCTCTTTACTCATGTATGTGTGTATCTCTGGTACAGAAGTTGGGATTGTCTTGTGATTTCAAGATGATGATTATCCTGTTGATTTACTTTACAAGAGTGAAGTCAGGGCTTCATAGGTCACAAAGTACATTCCCTCTTGAATGGTGCTATTGACAGGGAAAGAGAACTGAATTTGAAAGGGAATTGAATTTGAAAGCTTAGGTTATTGAGTGCTGGGTGCTGAAGAGAATATCTCTCAGGAAGCCAGCCAGAATCTGGATAGGATGAGCAACTTAAGCACCAGAAAAAAAATTCAAAATTCATAGTCCAGGTTCTCTAGATTCAATTTCTTTCTGTGTATTTTTGTTGTTGCTGTTGCCCTCCAGCGTTAAATAAAATCTTGTAGAAATGTTTTAGTCCATTTTCTGTCATTCTCATGGATACTAAGTAAAAGATTTGGCGTTCACAACTGGCTCTTAATGTTAAGGGATAATAGCATCCATATCTTATGTCCTGGTGATGGTTTAGGAGTAAGCAATTATCCAGTTCACACTGGGCAGACCTTCTCTTCTTTGTCTTTTGTTAAAGAAGGTAGTAGTTTCCCACAGGGTCTGACTATGAATAGTTAAGGGTGTCCTTAACAATTGCTTCACCTTCTATAGAGTTGATTTAATTCATTTGTCTTCTGAATCACATAGATTCAAAACCATCTCTTGCACTGAAATAACAATTATAGGGTTTAATTCTTCTCCATATATTTAGTTTTAGTTTTGTGATCTATTCAACCACTTAAAGTTAGGGATTAGCTCAGAGGCCAGTCTTAGTAACATCTTTATAAACGATGTGGAAAAGGAAGTGTTCACGATGAAATTACCAAGCTTGCCAATAACCCTAAGCTCTTCTCATTAATAAAATTCCAAGCTGATGGGGATAAACTGCAGGAGGACCTCATGAAGCTGTCTTAGTGGACAGAAAATTGACATATGAATCTTAGAGAGGACAAGGATGAGATAATGAGCCAATGCGTTTAGGAAGAAAATAATCCAAACTATGCCTGCCGAGTGATGGGCTTGTATCTATTCACTACAACTCAGGGATCATTGTAGACTCTTCTTGGAGGACAGTGACAAGTCCATTAGAGGCAGATAAAGTTCTGACAATCACCGGGAAGGGAAGGGAAACAAAATAAAACACAGTATCCTCCTCTTACAGAAAATCATGTTGCAGATGTGCCTGTCACTTAAAGGTCTGATCACTATATTCAAGAATATAATGAAAAAGGAAGCACTAAAGGGTAAGACTTCTGAAACAAGGAAGAAGAATGGCAATGCTGACACATAAATGCAGACTAAAAAGATACAAACTCCAACATAGAATGGCAAAGTTTGATAGAAAGTGGAGCCAAAATTTTCAAAATCCTGAAGGATTCTATTTTGTATATGAAAACTAGGTAACTCTCTTAAAGGAGGCAAAACAAAGACAAAAACCAAAGGACATATACACACTACTGTATATAAAATAGATAACTAATAAGGACCTACTGTATAGCACAGGGAACTCTACTCAATACTCTGTAATGGCCTGTATCAGAAAAGAATCTAAAAAAAGAGTGGTTATATGTGTATGTACAGCTGATTCACTTTGCTGTACACCTGAAACTAACACAACATTGTAAATCAACTATACTCCAATAAAAATTTTTTTAAAAAAAGGAATTTTAAATTGATAGATTCAACAGAAAGTGAATTTATGAAACTCATTTCCTGTAGAGAAGTTCTTGCTGAAAGTAGAATTTCCAAAAAGAATTTAATAAACTCTTGTGGTATTCATTTAAGTTATTATTTAAGGGGGAAATAATGATTGTGGATTTATTTCTAGCTTTTTAAACTGAATATTCTTATTACTTATCCTTTGGTGTCCATCAGAGACCAAAAAAAGCAGGTTCTCAGGACCAATAGTTTCATGAGTTGAGAAGTTAAAAATGGAGATGTATAATACATAAGTTTTGCAAACATCTGTCACATCATATTGTTTAGTTACTATTGGGACAAGGCAGTGAGCACCTAACAGATTTCATCTTTGTAAAACAGAAACATTTTTCTTTCTTAAGCAAATCAATGAATTCTCATCTGGGGAAGATTAGCCAGTATTAGAAAAATCCCTGCTGAAACAACCTGGAAACACAAGAATATTTTATGATTTGAGTTTACGTGTCTAAAATAACTGGACCACAACCTTAATTATTTCAGTACTGTTGATTTTCAATAACTAAGAGTAGCCTGGGGTAGAATCAGTCAACTGTAGTGTGACTTGCCCTTGATGTTATTCAAAAACGACTTTAGAATGGTTAATTTGATAGCTGTGCATAGACACAGTCTACTTCTAAGGAAATTATACTTTGTTGGCTACAATCTATTCTCATTTATCTAAAGATTTTAAAGGATTGAACAGTAGTAAGAAAGCTAAGACGGAAGTCAACAAACATTTTTTGAAAAGGTCCAGATAATAAACATTTTAGGCTTTCTGGACCACATGGTCCCTGCTGCAATTATTCAACTCTGCCATTGTAGCACAAAGACAGCCCTAGACAATATACAAATAGGTGAGGCTATTTCTTCCAATAAAACTTTGTTTCCAAAGACAGAAACCAGGCCTGATTTGACTTGTCGGTCAGCTAACATCTAAAATAAAGGTGAGCTGAAGTTAATGAAACATAATTCATGCAAGTAGAGGCATTAAATTAAAGCATATATTTTATAGAAATCCTCTATAAAGTTTAACTTGTGTATAGAGTAGGCCTTTACTTTTAAGATCTGTGCTGCTCTTCCCAAGGTTTTCTGTTGAAAAAGAGTATGAGATTTGCAGACAGAGGGCCTGGGCTCAGGTCCTGCTCTTCCACTTTCTACCTGTGTGACCTTGAGCAAGGGGCTTTAAGTCGTGGTTCTTTCTTTATAAAATGAAAATTTCTTTATAACAATATTTATTCTGGCTCTCTTTTTTTTTTTGCGGTACACGGGCCTCTCACTGCTGTGGCCTCTCCCATTGCAGAGCACAGGCTCCGGACGCGCAGGCTCAGCGGTCATGGCTCACGGGCCTGGCCGCTCTGCGGCATGTGGGATCTTCCCAGACCGGGACATAAACCCGTGTCCCCTGCATCAGCAGGCGGACTCTCAACCACTGCGCCACCAGGGAAGCCCTATAACAATATTTAGTTGTGAGAATTAAATGAGATAATGAGAAGAATTTTGTAAAATATCACCTACCAATACTTAAATTTATAAGCATCACTTACCCTGGGCTGTTGGTTAACAAGAGCCATTTTCCTCTCCGTGAGTAGTTTTACAGGCTAATTAGCTTCATTTACTTCCCCTAAACGAGAAGTAGGTTAATCCAAGGAGAATCTGGCAATATAATTTACTTCACTAAAATAATTAAATTACCCATTAATCTTTAGATTTTAAGAAATGTACATTTATAGAGAAAAAGAAACCTTAGAGTTTGTAAAAAGAAAAATTAAGAAAAGTTGTAGTAGCTGATATAAATGATAATACGAATTTAAGAAGAAAAAATGTAAGGGGGCAAGAAATTAGAGAAAATAAAATAAGTAGGAGATGGAACATAAACCAAGGGGCAAACCAAAATAGGACCAACAATGGTAGTTTTGGGGGGAAAAGCATTAAAAAAGCAAAGTTAATAAAAGTAGGTCTAGTTCAAGGTAAGTATCAGAGTGTGCTGGCAAAGCACTGAATAGGGAGTTTGCAGCTCTGGGTTCTGTCCCTATGACCAGTGTGACCATTTTGCCTTCTTTACTTTGTTTTAGTTTCTACACTTGAGACCTTCCCATGTGTATCTGTGTTTCCTGCAGGCATCCAAAAACAAAGACCAGGGAAGCATTTCAAATAATAGACCACAGTTCTATTGGTTCTGCATTTCTAATCAGAGAAAGCTTCCTTGAGAAAACTGACGCCCATGTGCCCTGACTACAAAATGAGTTAAGATAAATGAAGATTAAATAACAGACTTGTTAATCAGAATTTGGGGTAGACTTAAATTTTCACAGTCCATTTTCTCGCTTTCACTTTCTCGCGCTCTCAAGCCTGTACTCCTGCTTATACATTCTCACAACACACATCCACACCCACGCACGCCTGTCATACTTTCTCTACCCAGATGGATAAAATGGACTGAAGTTGGGTGCACCAATGTGTCTTTTATAATCAGTATTCACTGTGTCAGAGTCAGACAAATGAGGAGAAAATAAAAAGCATACTTCTTTTTGAAAGCATAGGGAAATGACATTCCTGTTTTTCTTCATGTTATGGCTTAATCCAACCTATCTAGGTACTGCGTTCATATTAAGTGGATATTCAGTTCCACCATCTGGCAAACAGAAGGTTAAAAGTAAGACTGTTTAAAGAAAAACACACAATTCAAGAGGGTTTTATTTTCATCTCAGTAAAGAAGTATTTGAAATATGTCTCCTCATTCCCAAACATAGTTATTTCAGTCATTGGATTATATGTAGTCTTGGCTATACCAGCAAAAAGATGTAAGAACTCTGAAGCATTGTATCTTTTGTTATCTTGGAGTTGTGAAGATTTGGAATTTTGGGCTTAATGGCAAAGGGGGAACAATTAAATGTTGGGAACAAGGAGAATGGGAGTGGTTTGATATGCAGGAGAAAGGAATTCATTGCTTTGAGGAGAGACACTGAAAATTCTGTGAAACATTATCGAGGGTTCCCAAAGATGAAAATCCTCTTAGAAAAAAAAATGTAAGGTCAAAATATTAATGACATTTCCATATTTTTTTCTGAGTTTAAGAGCGAAGGAGAATGTATTTTGGATACTTTCTAAATATCCAGTGGGAAAATACAAGTTCTGGCAGTAGGACCACCTCTCTCTGTTTCCTTTTCCGCGATGTAGGTAGCATTCTATAATGAAAAGCAGAATTTAATAGGGCTTTCCTCCAGGCCCCAAACCCCCCATATTAATAAGATAAATCATTCTATATTCTTCTTTTACAGAACTTCTTTTTTTCCTGATTGCAAACTTACTTAGTCCCCTTTCAGCCAAAGGAAAAAGATTCCTAGGACTATGCTTTCAGTATATGTTCTTCCAAAAGGATTGAAATAGTCCATCTAAATTCTTTTATTTTTAACCCAGTTGACAGAGAAAGCCAGGAGACATAAGCATTACAGGTTTCCCCCAGAACTCTCCTCACTCCAGGTCAGTTATGGCTGCTACCACCAAGTAGAAGTAGATAGCACATGTATATGCTCTGAGTTTTAAATTCTATTTTTTAAATATGTTCTCATCTTATCTCTATCACCCCAACTCACTCCTAGGACAGTAGTTTCCAAACATAACAAAACCATTATTTTAGTCAGTAACTAAAGCCATGAAGACTTGAAGGAAGGACCTGAATTGGGTTGAAACTTATTTCTAGATTGCTTTTAGGTAGTTATAGATACCTGAAGTAATCAAAAGCATGCACTTAAGTAAGCTTTGCAGAGCAGCTTGTCAAAGTCTGTTTGCTTAAGAATACCCTGTTTTTGCTCTTTTTTTTTTAATGCATTACAGAAGAAACACTCCACTATGGTAACATGATGAAAGTGACACTGATTTAGAATGTAAATATACGCAGGGTGTTTTAAACCGACAGCATTTCGTATGTAAAAATACTTTAAAAATATATATACTATATTTGAAACAATTGTCAGAGAATAAAACAATCATTGTATTCTAATTTTTAAAGTGTGCATTGGAAGAGGATATTCACTCAGGGTATAATTTTTACTTTGGAAGAAAACAGACAATATCTTAGTTATTTTTTAATACTTGGCTATGAAATGGAACGGGTTGAAAAATTAGCTTTTCATTAGGTTGAATCATATGAAATTGCTGATATTCAAAAATTTTTAACCAACGCAGAGGGTAATTTCACATGGTTCAACCTAAAATATAGGGCTAAAATAAAATATAGAGCCTCCTCAAAGAAAATATCTTTTCCAAAAAAGGGATACTTTTTAAAACAGCAACTCTTTGTTATACTTTGAATAACATCCTAAGTTTTATAATTATACTACTTGTAATTTATCAGGTAAATATTTGTTCATACAGTTTCCCAGTACTATTTTCTGGAAATCAGGTGGAAACATTTAGAGGCCACATTAATTTGGGGCTCTAGTGTAGAGCCCCAAAAAATGTTCCTCACATTTTTAAAGTCTTGAATAATAGCCATTGGTTTGTCAGCATCAATTTGATGAATTATGGTACATTTTCACACCCATGTATCCACCACAACAATCAAAATGTAAAACATTTTCTTCACCCCACATTATGCTCCTATACAGGCAATGCCCCCATATCCCTAAGCGACCAATGATCTGATTTCTATCACTATAGATTAATTTTCCTTTCATAAAACTTATAAAAGAAGAACTGTATAGTATGTACATTTTGTTCCTAGCTTCAGCCTGCATAATGTTTTAGAGATTCATGCATGTTGCTGTGAGTATTGGTATTCATTTCCATTTATTGCTGGGTTGTGGAATTCCATTATATGACTATATCGTAATTTTGCCTATCCATTCACCTGTTGATGGACATATGGCCATTATCAGTTTTTGGCTACTATGAATAAAGATGCATACTAGTGTATAAGACTCTACATTTTCATTTCTTTTGGACAAGTACCTAAGAATGGAATTGCTGGGCCATAGAGTAAATATACGTTTAACTTTATAAGAAATTGCCAAGTTGTTTTTCAAAGTGGTAATACCTTGATTTTTGTTTCATAGCCTTTGTGTTAATTTTCTTGTCCCTGCTGTAATAAATTACCATAAATTTAGTGACTTAAAACAACACATATTTATGATCTTACAGTCTTGGAGGTCAGAAGTACAAAATGAGTCTTCAGGGTAAAGTGAAGGTGTTGGTGGGGCTGATTTCTTATGGAGGCTCTGAGAGGAGAATCCATTTCCTTGCCTTTTTCAGCTTCACATGGTTGCCTACATGCCTTGACTCACGATCATTGTCTTGCTTCTGCCTTTACATCTCCTACTGTCTCTTTGATCTCCTGCCTCCTTCTTATAAGGACTCCTATGATTACACCAGATTTACCTGGATAATCCATGATACTGTCTCATCTCCAGATTCTTAATTTAATCAACCTGTGTAAAGTCGCTTTCGACATGTAAGGTACAGACTCTGGGAATTAGGACCTAGACATCTTGGTGGGCCGTTATTCAGTCTACCACATCCTCTAGCCTTATAATCAAGTAATTTCAAATAAAATTACTCATTTACCCAAAACTTTAAGGTGCACGCACATTTTTTTGCATACCTTCCCCAGACTCAGTAACCACTAGTAATTGGTGGTTACCATTTGCCAAATACTGCAGCATTGAGTTGGCAAAAATGTAGCATGATGTAGGATTATGGTCTTTTTTTGTCACTTAAAGGACAAAAAAAGGCAAAAGAAAGTTCAGTCAAGTGTGTGGGGATCTCAGAGCAGATGGGACCATTGTGTTGCTCCACAGGGTATAGCCACCAAACTGCAAAGTATGGAGAAGCCCACAGTCCAACATCGTGCCTGAATGGTAGATTCACCATGGCTGAAGACGTCTGATTGGTGAGTCCAAGGACAGCCTCTCAGAGACCCGTGCACCCTAGTGGGAGAGGCAAGAGCTATGTGTAGACCAGGAATCCCTAAGGGAAATAGGGGTTTATTCACTGATGACTAGAGGCTATGATAGGACAGACTTGGCTTCCAAGTTAGGACAGGCATCAAGTGACAAAGCAGTACTCAAAGACAGAATGAACAAAACACTCAGCATTGGCTAGTGAGGATGGAGGATAGCATACTTTGTAGGCATTCCTGGCCTGATACTGGAAACATAATATGAGCTTCATAGAACTTAGATTATCTGGGGGGAGAGGTAAAAAGAAAAAGCATGAAATAATAGATTTTAAACCCAAAGAGATTGAGGCATGTCTGGAAGTGACTGAGCCAACTTGAATTAGGAAAATTAGTTTCACATTAGAGTGAACTTGAGAGCTAAGTGAAAATCATCTATAGAAAAATTAAAAAGTATACTTCAGCAAACCTGACTGTTGTCACCTGAGAGCTTCACGCTCCCTATATAGAAGAAGGTATATAAAAATACTATAACAAAGGTCATGCAAGTAGGCTTGCTGAAGACTACTTGGCCATAAATATTTGTTCCTCAAGATTTCAGATTTTTTGTTCTTAGGCTTATCAGGAGTATCAGCCCTAGAAATTTTCTTACAGATTAATCTTAGAGGTTAACTTTGCTTACAATCATTGAGAAGATTATAAGAGGTGTGTCAAAAGTTAAGGGAAAGTCCTACCAACATGTGAAAGAACATAGTTTTCATTTTTTAAACGACAGAACCATGGTCTGTGGCAAAACCGAGGTCTCTTAACTGCAGTTCATTTCCTTTTCTATAATATCATATACATTGTCTTCCATTTCATGAATTCTTTCCTGCCCCAACTACTCTAAGATGATGGTATCAGATGATGGTGAAAAGGAAGGCACTCAGGTTAGTCAATCTTCAAGTCACACAAAGCAAGGCAATATTAGCTGTCTGTTGCTAATTAAAGCTTGAAAATGTGTCACTGGGCTGTGAATATTTTCTAAAGTTCATCATTTTGGCAACTTAATGTGAGATATTTTATAGGAGAGGGTTGAGTAGGAGAAAAAGCTGATCTAACTGTGTTTCCTGCTGGTTGTAATCATGTTTGTCACTCACCTGCTTGAACTGCTAAAACCCTTCAGGAGTCTGATTGTAGAAGCCTCCTGTTAGTGGAGAAAAGTCTTCCCTGCCTCTTAGCAAATCATGGTAAACATGTCAACACATTATGGGATGTGGTAAACTTTTGAATATGTGAACATCTGATGAGGAGAACTTTTTGATCGGAACTTTTATGTTGGTCCAATAGGCAGGACTAGTTATCTGATTTGTTTACTTTCAGGTATCTGAGACAGTTATACACACATGCTGGGATTTGGGGTCAGCTCTCTGTGAAATGAATGGAAACACATTTAACGCATGGGCTTTTGAGTCTCCCCCACCCCTCCTAGTATTTTTAAATGGGAGGTCCTGCCTTTAGGATAGCGCCTAGATTTTCTAAAATAGATACACTAAATCCAGTACAAAATGTGGTTAGTTTTTTTTTTTTTTTCCGCGTGTTTGCAGCACATTTGTACAAGTTGTGAAAAGACTTGTTTTGCTGAATTTTCATTAGCACATTCTTAGTGAGATAGTAACATTCAATATCACTGACAAATGTATTGGGCATCTCTAGTAAGAGTTTTTCTAATTATCGGATTTGTAGATATTCAGATGTTGGCAGACATTCTAAATACTGAAAATTTAAAGACTCTATTACTGTGATGACCCTAATATTCCAACTAATAATAACTAACGCTACACTTTTTTAGCACTTCTTATGTTCCAGGAATTGTCCACAGTGCTTTCCATATGTTACCTTATTAATCACAACAACCCTATGAGATAGGTACTACTATTATCCCCATTTAAAAGATGAGGAAACTGAGAGGTTCACTACTTTTCTCTATGTTACATAACTTGTGAGTGGTAAAGCTGGAATGTGAATGGAGTCAGTCAAGCTCTATAGCCAATATTCTTAATCTCCATGTTAACTGTATCCCACTTTCTTTAGTCTTTATTTCTTAATTTTATTTTTTATTAAGACTTTATTTTTTAGAGCAGTTTTAGGTTCACAGCAAAATTGACAGGCAAGTGCAGAGATTTTCCATATACCTCTGCCCCCACATGTGCACAGCCTTCCCCTTTATCAATATCCTTCACCAGATGGCACATTTGTTATAATTGATGAGCCTATATTGATACATCATAATCACCCAAAGTCCATAGTTTACATTAGGGTTCACTCTTGCTGTTTTACATTTTATGGGTTTGGATAAATGTATAATAACATGCATCCATCATAATCGTATCATTCAGAGTTATCTTCACTGTGCTAAAAATCCTCTGTACTCCACCTATTCATCCCTTTACCCCCAACTCCTAGCCACTGATTACTTTTATTGTCTTCATAGTGTTGCCTTTTCCAGAATGTCATATAGTTGTCATATAGTTGGAATTATACAGTATGTAGCCTTTCCAGATTGTCTTCTTTCACTTGGTAATATGCATTTAAAGTTTCCCCATGTCTTTTCATGGCTTGATAGCTCATTTCCTTTTTAGCACTGAATAACAGTCCATTGTCTGGATGTACGACAGTTTATTTACCCATTTATCTACTGAAAGACAACTTAGTTGCTTCCAAGTTTTAGCAGTTATGAATAGAGCTTCTGTAAACATACATGTTCAGGTTTTGTGTGAACACAGTTTCAGCTCTTGGGTAAATACCAAGAAGCACTATTAGCTTTGTGAGAAATCACAAAACTGTCTTCTAAAGTGTCTCTACCATTTTGCATTTCCATCAGTGATGAGTTCCTTTTGCTCCACATCGTTGTCAGCATTTGGTGTTGTCTGTTTTCCAGATTTTGGCCATTCTAATAAGTGCGTACTGTTATCTCATTTTCATTTGTATTTCCTTGATAACATGTATGTGGAGCATGTTTTTATATGCTTATTAGCCATTTGTATATCTTCTTTGGTGAGGTGTCTGTTAAGATCTTTGGCCCATTTTTAAAAATTGGGTTGTTTGTTTTCTTATTGTTGAATTTTAAGAGTTCTTTGTATATTTTTGGATGACAGTCTCACTGTGTGGCTTGTCTTCTCTTTCCCTTGACACTGTCTTTTGCAGAGCAGAAGTTTTTAATTATAATGTAGTCCAGCTTATCAATTATTTCTTTTATGTATCATGCCTTTGGTGTTGAATTTAAAAAGTCATAACCCTACCTAGGGTCATCTAGGTTTTCTCCTATGTTATCTTCTAGGATTTTTATAGTTTTGCTTTTTACATTTAGGTCTGTGATCCCCTTTGACTTTGTGAAGGGTGTAAGCTGTGTCTAGATTCCTTTTTTTTTTCATGTGGATGGCCAATTATTTCAGCACCATTTGTTGAAGAGACTATCTTTGCTCCATTATACTGCCTTTTCTCTTGTGTCAAAGATCAGTTGACTCTATTAATATGGGTCTATTTCTGGGCTCTCTAATCTGTTCCATTGATCTGTTTGTCTGTTGTTTCACAAATACCACAGTCTTGATTAGTGTAGCCTTGTGCTAAGTCTTTTTTTCTCAGTGCTATGTGAAAGGGGGAAATTTGAACCTGATAAAGGTTAGAATGTGAAGCTAATATGACCCTCCCTTTTTTTCCTGCAATATTTCTAAGTCTTCTGCTTGAATGGACTTCAGAACACTGTGGATGTCTAATGAGAAAACTGTCCTGAGGTTTTCCTACTAAAACTTACAGTTTTTACAAACTACCCTGCCAAATTGTTCCCAACCCTTTGAAAGTAGTTTTTTCACCAATATCTTCCCATCAGTGGGGTACTTAGGTTCTGAATCCCAGTCAGTGGCTGGGCCATTGATGCTCCCAGAGTTACAAAAGCCCTTTCTGCAAAGTTTTAACAGGGTTAAACATGGGGTTAAACTCCATCTGGTTTTCACCACCTCATATCAAATGAACATCTTGGTGATAATCTAGTCTTCGCCTGATGCTGAGAACTGATGCTATCTAGAACTTATATGTACTCAAATAGAAAAAAATCCTGAATTTTTCCTGTCTCAGCAGTTAACATACTGTTTTCTTGCTTATCTCTTCATCTAGATTATAAACTCTTTGTGGTTAGAAATAGTGTCTTCTTTACTATTGTATATCTAGTACCTAGTGGTATTCATTGCCTAAAATGAAGGCTTATATCAAGTAAGATTCCTTCAGTTGAAAACCCAACTCAAACAAGTTTAAGAAAAAACAAACCCAAAAAACTCATCACATTATTAGTTCATGTACCTGCAAAGTCCAAGCCTCAAGTAATGTTATCAGGAACTTGTTTTTTTCCACTTTTTACTTTCCTCTCTGCTGTATTTGGCTTCGTGCTTAGACAGGACTTCTTTAGATGGAGGCCCTTGATACAGCAAATGCAGGTTTTTAGTTCTGATTGGGCCCAATTGAAGTCAGGTAGTGTTAGTCCTCCAGCTTTATTCTCCTCTTTCAGTATTGCATTGGCTGTTCTGGATCTTTATCTTCTCCAAATAAATTTTAGAAATTGTTTCTTGATATCCCCAAAATAACTTGTGGAGATTTTAAGATTGTATTGAATCTAGACTGGGAAGAGCTGAATATTGACTGTGTTGAGTCTTCCTATCGATGAACATGGACTATCTCTCCATTTCTTTAGTTCTTTGATTTCATTGATCAGAGTTTTTTTTTTTTTAACATCTTTATTGGGGTATAATTGCTTTACAATGGTGTGTTAGTTTCTGCTTTATAACAAAGTGAATCAGTCATACATAAACATATGTTCCCATATGTCTTCCCTCTTGCATCTCCCTCCCTCCCACCCTCCCTATCCCACCCCTCCAGGCTGTCACAAAGCACCGAGCCAATATCCCTATGCCATGCGGCTGCTTCCCACTAGCTATCTACCTTACTACATTTGTTAGTGTGTATATGGCCATGACTCTCTCTCGCCCTGTCACAGCTCACCCTTCCCCCTCCCCATAACCTCAAGTCCGTTCTCTAGGAGGTCTGCATCTTTATTCCTGCTTTACCCCTAGGTTCTTCATGACATTTTTTTTCTTAAATTCCATATATATGTGTTAGCATACGGTGTTTGTCTTTTTCTTTCTGACTTACTTCACTCTGTATGACAGACTCTAGGTCTATCCACCTCATTACAAATAGCTCAATTTCGTTTCTTTTTATGGCTGAGTAATATTCCATTGTATATATGTGCCACATCTTCTTTATCCATTCATCCGATGATGGGCACTTAGGTTGTTTCCATCTCCGGGCTATTGTAAATAGAGCTGCAATGAACATTTTGGTACATGACTTTTTTTGAATTTTGGTTTTCTCAGGGTATATGCCCAGTAGTGGGATTGCTGGGTCATATGGTAGTTCTATTTGTAGTTTTTTAAGGAACCTCCATACTGTTCTCCATAGTGGCTGAACCAATTCACATTCCCACCAGCAGTGCAAGAGTGTTTCCTTTTCTCCACACCCTCTCCAGCATTTATTGTTTCTAGATTTTTTGATGATGGCCATTCTGACTGGTGTGAGATGATATCTCATTGTAGTTTTGATTTGCATTTCTCTAATGATTAATGATGTTGAGCATTCTTTCATGTGTTTGTTGGCAGTCTGTATATCTCCTTTGGAGAAATGTCTATTTAGGTCTTCTGCCCGTTTTTGGATTGGGTTGTTTGTTTTCTTGTTATTGAGCTGCATGAGCTGCTTGTAAATTTTGGAGATTAATCCTTTGTCGGTTGCTTCATTTGCAAATATTTTCTCCCATCCTGAGGGTTGTCTTTTGGTCTTGTTTATGGTTTCCTTTGCTGTGCAAAAGCTTTGAAGTTTCATTAGGTCCCATTTCCATCAGAGTTTTGTAGGTTTCTTCATATAGATCTTGTACATATTTTATAAGATTATACCTAAGTATTTCACGTTTTGGGGTGCTAATGTGAATGGTATTGTGTTTTTAACTTCAAATTCCACTTGTACCTTGCTGGTATATAGGAAAGCAATTGACTTTCACCTTGTATCCTGAAACCTTGCTATAATCACGTATTAGTTCCAATAGAGGTATCTTTTGTTGATCCTTTCAGATTTTCTACATAGACAATTATGTCATTTGTGGATGAAGACAGTTTTATGTCTTCCTTTCCAATCTGTATTCCTTTAATTTTCATTTCTTGTCTTGTCTCATTAACTAAAACTTCCAGTATGATGTTGAGAAAGAATGGTGAGAAGGAACATCCCTGTCTTGTATATGTTCTTAGTGAGAAATCTTCAAGTTCCTCACCAGTAAGTATGATGTTAGTTATGGGTTTTTATAGATGTTTTAAATTAATTTGAGGAAGTTTCCCTCTATTCCTATTTTACTGAGAAGTTCTATCATGAATTAATGCTGAGTTTTGTCAAATACATTTTCTGCATCTATTGATATGATCATGTGATTTTTATTTTTTATACTGTTGATATTATGTACATTAATTGATTTTAGAATATTGAACCAGACTTGCCTACCTGGGGTAAATCATACTTGGTTGTGGTGTATAATTCTTTTCATACATTGTTGTATTCAATTGGCTAATATTTTATTGAGAACTTTTGTATATGTGTTCATGAGAGATATGGTCTGTAGTTTTCTTTCCTTGTTGTGTTTTTGTCTAGTTTTGGTATTAGAGTAATGCCACCTCATAGAATGAATTAAGAAGTATTCCCTCTGTTTCTATTGTTTGGAAGTGATTATAGAGAAGTAGTATAATTTAAATGTTTGATAGAATTTACACATGAGCCCCCCTGGGCCTGGTGATTTATGTTTTGGAAGATTATTAATTATTGATTCAATTTCTTTAATTGATATAGGATTATTCATATTGTCTATTTCTTCTTCTGTGAGTTTTAGCAAATTGTGTCTTTCAAAGAATTAGTCTGTTTCACCTAGGTTATGAAATTTGTGTGCACAGAGTTGTTTATATTATTCATTTATTATCTTTCTAATGTCTATAGGGTCTGTAGTGATTTCCCTTATTTTATTCCTGATATTAGTAATTTATGTCCACTCTCTTTTTTCCTTAGCCCAGCTAGAGGCTTATCGATTTTATTTATATTTAAACAGAACCAGCTTTTGGTTTTGTTGATTTTCTCTATTGATTTCCTATTAACAATTTCATTGATTTATCTTCTACTTCTTATTTCTTTTCTTCTACTTACTTTAGATTTAATTTGTTCTTCTTTTTCTAGTTTCCTTGGTGGAAACTTAGAATATTGATTTTATATTTCACTTCTGTTCTAATATATCAATTCAATGCTATAAATTTCCATCTAAGCAATGCGTTTTTTGCATCCCACAAATTTTTATAAGTTCTATTTTTATTGTCCTTTAATTCAAAATATTTAGGTACTTAATCCATCTTTACTTTATTTTGTATATGGTGTGAGAAAATGTTATAATTTCATTCTCTTACATGTAGCTGTCCAGTTTTCCAAGCACCACTTATTGAAGAGACTGTCTTTTCCCCATTGTATATTTTTGCCTATTTTGTAGTAGATTAATTGACCATAAGTGCATGGTTTTATTTCTGGGTTAGTAATTCTTTTCCATTGATCTACGTGTCTGTTTTTGTGCCAGTACCATACTGTGTTGATACTGTAGTTTCACAGTATAGTCTTAAGTCAGAATGAATGATACCTCTAGATTTGTACTTTTTTATCAAAATTGCTTTGGCTATTCAGGGTATTTTGTGGTTCCATACAAATTTTAGGATTACTCTACTTTTGTGAAAAATTTCATGGGTATTTTGATAGGGATTGCATTGAATTTATAGATTGCTTTGGGTAGCATGGACATTTTTTAAAAATTGAAGTATACTTGATTTACAATATTGTGTTAGTTTCAGGTGTACAGCAAAATGACTCACATATATATATATATATAAAATTTCAGATTATTTTCCATTATAGGTTATTACAAGACATTGAATATCATTCACTGTGCTATACAGTAAATCCTTTTTGCCTATGTATTTTATGTATAGTAGTTTGTATCTGTTAATCTCATACTCCTAATTTGTCCCCCTCTCCTGCCTTTCCCCTTTGGTAACCATAAATTTGTTTTCTATGTCTATGAGTCTATTTCTGTTTTGTATATAGATTCATTTGTATTATCTTTTTAGATATCACATATAAGTGATACCATATAATATTTGTCTTTGACTTAACTTCACTTAGTATGGTATTCTCCAGGTCCATCAATATTGCTGCAAATGGCAATATTTCATTCTTTTTATGTCTGAGTAATATTCCATTGTGTGTATATCGTAGTATAGTTTGAAATCAGGGATTGTGATACCTCCAGCTTTGTCCTTCTTTCTCAAGATTGTTTTGGCCATTTGGGGTCTTTTGTGGTTCCATACAAATTTTGGGATTATTTGTTCTAGTTCTGTGAAAAATGCCATGGGTATTTTGATAGGGATTGCATTGAAACTGTAGATTCCCTTGGGTGGTATGGATATTTTAATGTTTCAAATCCATGAGCATGGTATATCTTTCCATTGTTTGTGTCATTTTCAATTTCTTTCATCAGTGTCTTAGAGTTTTCTGAGTGCAGTTCTTTAACCTCCTTAGTTAGATTTATTCCTATGTATTTTATTCTCTTTGATGCAACTGTAAATTGGATTGGTTTCTAAATTTCTCCTTCTGATAATACATTATTAGTGTATAGAAATTCAACAGATTTGTATACATTAATTTTATGTCTTGTAACTTTACTGAATTCGGTTATTACTTCTAATAGTTTTTTGGTGGTGTCTTTAGGATTTTCTGTATATAGTGTCATGTCATCTGCAAACAGTGACAGTTTTATTTCTTCCTTTTCAACCTGGGTTTCTTTTTTTTCTTTTTCTTGTCTGATTGATGTGGCTAAGTCTTCCAATACTATGTTGAATAAAAGTAGTGAGAGTGGGCTTGCTTGTCTTATTCCTGATTTTAGAAGAAATGCTTTCAGCTTTTCACCACTGAGTGTGATATTAGCAAGTTTGTCATATGTGACCTTTGTTATGTTGATGTAAGTTTACCTCTATACCCACTTTGTTGAGAGTTTTTTCTTACTATCATAAATGCATTTTGAATTTTGGAAAAAGGTTTTCTACATCTATTGAGATAATGATATAATTTTTATTCATAAATTTGTTAATGTGGTTTATCACATTGACCGATTTGTGAATATTGAATCACCCTTTCATCCCTGGATAATCCTACTTGATCATGGTGTATTATCCTTTTAATGTATCATTGAATTTGGGTTGCTAATTTTTCACTGAGGATTTTTGCATCTATGGTCATCAGTGACATTAGCTTGTAATTTTCTTTTTTTCTGATGTGCTTGTATGGATTTGGTTTCAACATGATGCCTTCTAGAATGAATTCAGAAGTGCTCCTTCCTCTTCAAATTTTGGAGTAGTTTGAGAAGGACAGGTATTAACTCTTACTTAAATGTTTGGTAGAATTTACCTGTGAAGCTGTCTGGTCCTGGGTTTTTGCTTATTGGAAGTTTATTATTATTATTACTTATTCAAGTTTATTCCTGGTAATCAGTCTGTTCATATTTCCTAGTTCCTCTTGTTTCAGTCTTGGGAGATTTCATGTTTCTGGGAATGTATCCATTTTTTTTCTAGATTGCCCATTTTACTGGTATATAATTGTTTGTAGTAATCTCTTATGATCTTTTGTATTTTTGTGGAGTCCATTGTAACTTCCCCTTTTTCATTTCTCATTTTATTTATTTGGGATCTCTCTCACTGTTTCTTGCTGAGTCTGGCAAAATGCTTATCAATTTAGTTCATCTTTTCAAAGAACCAGCTCTTTGTTTCATTGAACTTTTCTATTTATTTTTAGTCTCTATTCATTTATTTCTGCTCTGATCTTTGTTTTTACTTTCCTTCTACTAACTCTGGGTTTTGTTTGTTCTTCTTTTCCTACTTACTTTAGGTGTAAGGTTAGGTTGTTTATTTGGGATTTTTCTTGTTTCCTGAGGTTATCTTGTATAGCTATATACTTCCCTGTTAGAACTGCTTTGTTGCCTCCCACAGGTTTTGGATTGTTGTGTTTCCATCTTCATTTATCTCTAGGTATTTTTTGATTTTCTCTTTAATTTCTTCACGGGCTCATTGGTTGTTTAGTAGCATACTGTTTAGTTTCTACGTGTTTACATTTTTTGTAGTTGTTGTTGTTGTTGTTTTTTATGGTACGTGGGCCTCTCACCACTGTGGCCTCTCCCACTGTGGAGCACAGGCTCCAGATGTGCAGGCTCAGTGGCCATGGCTTACGGGCCCAGCCGCTCCACGGCATGTGGGATCCTCCCAGACTGGGACACGAACTTGTGCCCCCTGCATCGGCAGGCAGACTCTCAACCACTGCACCACTAGGGAAGCCTGTTTCTTTTTCTTTCTTGTAGTTGATTTCTAGGCTCATGGCATTGTGATTTGAAAAGACGTTTGATATGATTTCAGTCTTCCTAAATTTATTGAAACCTGTTTTGTGGCATGTGATCAATCCTGTAGAATGTTCCATGTGCACTTGAAAAGAAAGTGTATTCTGCTGCTTTTGGATGGAATGCTATATAAATATATAGTCCCTCTGATCTCATGTGTCACTTAAGGCCAATCTTTCCTTATTGATTTTCTGTCTGGATGATCTGTCCATTGATGTAAGTGAGGTGTTAAAGCTCCCTTGTATTACTGTGATACTGTGAATTTCTCCTTTTATGTCTTTTAATATTTGCTTTGTGTATCTAGGTGTTCCTCTGTTGGGTGCATATATATTTACAATTGTTGTATGTTCTTATTGGCCTGATCCCTTTATCATTATGTATTGTCTTTCTTTGTCTCTTGTCCCACTCTTTGTTTTAAATCTAGTTTGTCTGATATAAGTACTGCTACCCCAGATTTCTTTTCATTTCTATTTACATGGAACACCTTTTTCCATCTCCTCTCTTTCAGTCTATGTATGTCTTATCACTGAAGTGAGTTTCTTGTAGGCCGCATATATATGAATCTGTGTTTTGTATCCAATCAGCTACTCTGTGTCTTTTGACTGGAGCATTTAGTCCATTTACATTTAAAGTAATTATTTATAGGTGTGTACTTATTGCCATTTTGTTAATTGGTTCTTGTTTTTATACTTCTTTTTTCCCCTTTTTTCTTCTTTTGCTCCTGGTGATTTGATGACTATCTTTAGTGTTATATTTGGATTTCTTTTTCTTTGTGTACCTATTATAGATTTTTGGTTTGTGGTTACCATGACATTTATATACAGCAATCTATATATATACAAGGTCTTTTTAAGTTGATGATTTCTTGAATTCAAACGCAATTTAACAACCGTTTGTTTTAACTCCCCCACCCAAAGTTTATTGTTTTTAACATCATATTTTACATCTTTCTGTTTTGTATATTCCTTAACTGCTTATTGTGGATATTGATGATTTTACTACTTTTTTTTTTTTCCGGTACACGGGCCTCTCACTGTTGTGGCCTCTCCTGTTGTGGAGCACAGGCTCCAGACGCACATGCTCAGCGGCCATGGCTCACAGGCCCAGCCGCTCCGCAGCATGTGGGACCTTCCCGGACCAGGGCATGAACCCATGTGCCCTGCATCGGCAGGCGGACTCTCAACCACTGCGCCACCAGGGAAGCCCTGATTTTACTACTTTTATATTTTAACCTTCCTACTTTATAAGTAAGTGGTTGATCTACTACCTTTACTGTTTATTTTTACCAATGAGATTTTTCCTTTTGTAAATTTCAAATTTTTGTTGTGTTCTTTTCTTTTCCACTTAGAAAAGTCTCTTTAATATTTCTTATGAAGCTGGCTTAGTAGTAATGAAATCTTTTTAGCTTTTGCTTGTCTGTAAAACTCTGTCTCCTTCAAATCTGAATGATAACCTTACCAGGTAGAATATTCTTGGTTGTAGGCTTTTTCCTTTCATCACTTCAAATATAACATGCCACTCCCTCCTGGCCTGCAGTGTTTCTGATGAAAAGTCACCTGGTCATCTTAAGATAGCTCTCTTGTACATAACTCGTTGCTTTTCCCTTGCTGTTTTTAAGATTCTCTTTTTATCTTTAATTTTTGCCATTTTAATTACCATGTATCCTAGTGTGGATCTTATTGGGTTCATCTTGTTTGGGACTCTGTGTGCTCCTGGACCTGGATACCTGTTCCTTTCCCACATTAGGAAGTTTTCAGTTATTATTTATTCAAATAAGTTCTTTGTTCCTTTCTCTCTTTCTTTTCCTTCTGGATCTCCTATAATGGGAATGCTAGTATGCTTGACGTTATTCCAGAGACCTGTTAAATTTTCCTCAGTTTTTAAAAGTCTTTTTTCTTTTTTCTGTTAGCTTAGGTGATTTCTACTACTCTGTTTTCCAGTTTACTGATCTGTTCCTCTGTATCATCTAATCCACTTTTGATTCATTCTGGTGTATAGTTTTTAAATTTCAATTATTGTATTCTTTAACTCTCATTGTTTTTTCTTTATATTTTCTAACTCTTTGTTAAAATTCTTCTCCCAAGGTTATTGAGCATCTTTATTATCTTTACCTTTAACTCTTTTTTTTTTTTTTGTGGTATGCGGGCCTCTCACTGCTGCGGTCCCTCCCACTGTGGAGCACAGGCTCTGGACGTGCAGGCCCAGCGGCCACAGCCCACGGGCCCAGCCACTCCACGGCATGTGGGATCCTCCCAGACCAGGGCACAAACCCACGTCCCCTGCGTCGGCAGGCAGATTCCCAACCACTGCGCCACCAGGGAAGCCCACCTTGAACTCTTTATCAGGTAGGTTGCCTATCACCTTTTCACTTAATTCTTCTTCTGGGGTTTTAGCATATTTCTCCTTCACCTAATGTTGCTTAATTCTCTGCTTTTATTTCTATCTATTAGTTAGGTCTGTTACATTTCCTAATCTTGGAGAAGGGGCCTTATGTATGTGATTTTCAGTGGGGCCCAGCAGCACATCCCACTCTGGCCACCAGAACAGTATGCTCTTGGGGGTGCCCCTTACGTGGGCTGTTTGAGCCCTTCTGTTGTGGCAAGGCTGAGTATTGTGGGTACCCTGGTAGGTGTGGCTTGCCTATGGCCTGTTTGTCACCAGGTCTTGCCTCATGCAGAGGTTGCCAGCCCACTGATGGGTGGGGCTGAATCCCCACATGCCTGGCTGCTTGGCTTTGGGGGTTCTGGAAGTGGTACCAACCAGTTGGTGGGTGTGCAAGACCATGGTGCTAATAGGCTGAAGGGAGGACTCCAAAATTGTGTTTTGCTGGCACCAGTGTCCTCATGGTAGCACAGGCTCCCCAGAATAGCTGCTGCCAGCTTCTGTGCCCCTAGGAGGAGTTCCCATTGCTTCCTACCTCTCTGGAAGGCTCTCTAAGATCAACAAGTGGGTTTGATCCAGGGTCCTTTCAAATTACCACCTCTGTGTTGGGTCTCAGAGCATGTAAGATTTTGTGTGTGCCCTTTTCCTGTGTCTCTCCAGCTCTCCCATAAGCAAGCCCTGTTGGCTTTCAATGACATTCATTCTGGGGCCTCACCTTCCTGGTGTAGGACCCCTGGGCTGGGGAGCCTGACATGGGGCTTGGACCCCTAACTCCTTGGGGAGAACCTCTGCACTTGATTGTCCTCTCATTTGTGGTTCACCTTCTGGGGCTGTAGGTCTTGAATATAGCCCACATCCTCCCCGCCACCTATCTTGTTGTGGTTCCTTCTTTATATCTTTAGTTGTGGAAAATCTTCTCTGCTAGTCTTCAGTTGTTCTCATTGATAAATAGTAAATAGTTTTAATTATGGTGTCCCTGTGGGATGAGGTTAGCTCAAAGTCTTCCTATTCAGCTATCTTGGTGCCTCCTCCTTTGCTTTTTATTTCCGGTGATTCTATTGATATATCCTCTAGACCAGAGATTCTTTACTCAGCCATGTCAAATCTACTAATAAGCTAATCAAAAGCATTCTTCATCAAAGCCTTCTTCAAAGGCTACAGTGTTTTTTATCTCTAGAATTTTTTTTTTAGGATTTCATCTCTCTGTTTACATTGCTCATCTGTTCTTGCATGCTGTCTACTTTATATATTAGAGTCTTTAGCATGATAATCATAGTTGTTTTAAATTCTTGATCTGATAATTCCAATATCCCTGTCATGTCTGGTTCTGATGGTTGGTCTGTCTTCTCAGATTGTGTTTCTTGCCTTTTTATATGCCTTGTCATTTTTTCTTGATAACTAGACGTTTTGTACTGGGTAAAATAACTGCTGTAAGACTTGAGTAATGAGTGAGGAGTTGGTTGAGGGGAAGTGTTCTATAGTTTTATGATTAGGTCTCAGTCTTTTAGTGAGCCTACGCCTCTGGACTGTGAACTTCACAAGTGTTTCTCAGTTTTTCTTCCCTCCTTAGTTGGGACAAAGTGGCCAGAGTGGGCTGGATTTGGGTATTTCCCTTCCACCAGGCCAATTAGGCTCTGATTATACCCCAGCAGGTTACGCTCTAGTTAACTAGTTTCTCCTGAAGGAACAGAGTGCTCCGGCATATTTCAAAATGGTTCCTTTTTCCCTCCCTTTGTCAGAAGCACAAGAAGATTTTTCTCTGATATTTACTATGGGAACCTGGTCACCTTCTGTAGATAACTGTCACAATATTTTGGGGCCTCTCCCTGTGACTGGGTCCCTCTGGAGTTTTAGCTGCCCTCACTGAGACTCCAGCAACTCATCAATTACAGCTCAATCTTTCCTACTCCAGCACGGGTTCTCATGGTGGTTTCTACTTGTGAGTCTCTGCTCTGGTTAAGCCATGAGTCCTTGTGTTCACCTGTCTCTCCAGTCTTGGGAGAAGTAGTTTTCCCTGTATCCTCCTCTCTCTTAGGGATCCAAGAAGAGTTGTTGATTTTTCAGTCTTTAACATTTTACTTGTTGTTAGAACAGAGTGGTGACTTCCAAGCTCCTTATACATGGAAACAGACACCAGAAGTCTAGTCTTCATTTTTTGTTTTCCATTTTCCACTAATCTTCCCTAATTTTCTTTCTTATTCTACTTCTCTTACTATACCCTCATCATCCCATTTTTTTCCTTTTTACTGGCTTCCCTTTCTTCTCATCCTCCCCTTGTTTCCCTTCCTTTATTTTCTTCACCCCACTTCTTCTGTTTAAGGTTACTCTTCCAAACTATTCTCAATGTAGGCAGTGTATCACTAAACAAACATAAGTGTTTGAACAGGTTTTAATTAGAGACTTTAAAGAAGATTTTAGGTTAGAACTGTGAGATGTAACATTGGGAGAAGTAGGGAAGGAGCTATTTTACCATTTGGGTTGAGACTCCATTCATTTAAGGCATTGAATTTCCATGGGTGTCCAATTTTATGGTCCTAAATGGCTTTTTTCTTCCCTGTTTTTTTTTCCTCTGGGGAATTATGAGGGGAAAAAAGCAAACGATAAGGCAGGATATAGAGGTGATTCATTAACCGTAGGGTGGTTTAACATATGAACAAGACTGGGAGTAGTAAATGACTCAGTGAGAAGCAACCCAGGGAAAATCTCCCATGAGAGAAAGCAAAAAATTACTTGAAAGCTAGGTGTCCTTTGGGAAAGTTGTTAAATAAGATCTTTAACAGACAGAATACCTGGGAGGTTTGAAGAATTGCTCTCTTGTTCATGTCTGAAGTTTTTTTTATAAGTAATTCTCTTCCCTATTTTAAGATACAAAAAGAAACTATAAGAAATAAACAGGTAATAGGTAATATTCATCCAGAATATCTTACTTTGACTTATCTTCAAGTTCATTAATCCTCTCTTTACCTTATCTAAGATGCTCATAAACCCCTATATTAAGTTCCTAATTTTGGTTATTGCATTTTTCTTTTCTAAAATGTGTTTTGTTTAAAACTAAATTTTAGTTCTCTGTCAAAATTCTTTTATTTCCTTTCACATATCAAGCATGGTTATTTTAAAGTTATTGCTGATATCTCTGTGGCTCTCTTTTTATTTTCTCATGTTTTTCTTTTTTTTTTTTAAATCAGGTTCTTATTTATTCTTCTCTTATTCTCCTTTAATTTGGATTGCATGTCTGACCTTGTATATGAAACATTGTTGATATAATTTGAGGCCTAAGAGATGGTATGTTTCTCCAAGAGATTTTATATTGGCTTCTTTGATTTAAGGCCACTCTTCTATGGCTTTAGTTCATACAGGGGTTAGGATAATTTGAAGCTGAGCTACAAAAAGACCTGTTTTTTCTTCAGCCATCACTGACATTGTTCTAGTATTCTGAAAATAATACTTCAATCCTTGTCCCATCCCCTGCCCCAAATTTTCTGGCTATCTATTGTCTAGAGCTTAAAATTTCAAACTGCAGTGTTGGTATTCACAGTTCTCTTAACTACGACCCCTATTTTCCTTTCCTATCTTACCTTCCATTATTCTTCAAAATGTAGTTCCATTTTGTGGAATAATTTATCTAGCACTCCAGCGATATACTCTTCCACTTTCTCATTTTTGTGCCAGCATTCTGTCTGGAAAGCTTTTCTCTGTTTTCCAAATCCTCATCCTTTTCACCTTCTAGGCCTTCTCCAAATTTCATCTTGTTTATGAAGCCCCTTTTCACACCCAAGCTCATGTCACTGTCTGCCTTTTATAGGTTTTGTCCTCACCTTTTATTTAGCAAGTATAATGTACTTACTGCCATGCTAATTAAGACAACAGTGATTTATTTTTCCAGCCAGGCACTAGTTTCTTTATAGCAGTGCTTTGACTCCCTCTCTTCATTATTTCTGCAGCATGCAAAATTTTATATATAATAGTTTAGTATACAGTAGTTGCTTGAACAATACAAATCTATTTTAACCCACTGAGATTTTTATAAAGTCTTATCGAGCCATTGCTCCTGGGTACACATTACAGCCCGAGTCAACCTTTCTCAGATTTAAGTAATGTGGGGCTTCCTTCTAAAAGGGCCCTGATGGGCTCTGAGAGATGAATTAAACAGGAAAGGGTGGAGAAAAGATATATTAAACATCATGTTTTCAGTAAAAAAAAAATTTCTTATAGTGGTTCTTAAGTAATTAAAACAAAAGTTTGGGGAATAAATTCTCTATACTTATTGTCCTTATATTAATAAAAGCACATTTACCAATCAAATAACAAAATCAGAAAGCCAATAACATTAATTTAATGTAACAAGTGACATTGTTTTGCTAAGACTGAATCACTCTTTGGTACAGATTTCTGTGGAGCAGGTTTTTTTGTAGTTGAGAATGCTTACACTACACTATATTTGTGATGACTCAATTTTCTATCACTTTTTTCTGCTCAAATGCCACAAACACTTTTTAGAGTATGCCATAACATAACATGACTTTCATTTGTCAGAAATATTAAGGTTCTCAATTTTTTTTACTTGTTAACTTAATACTTGTCATTCAAATAGAATTTGAATTTTTAAATTTTAAATATGAAAGACAATTCTATGTTTTGGGCATCTCTATCATAAGGTGGTCATCAAGATGATCCAGAATGCATTTACTATATATATATAACATATATGTATATTATATATGTATGTATATAATATATATATATTCTTCAATCTGTGAATCCCCCAAATCATATATGTGTGTATTATATATATAGTACATGTACATATATATATGTGTGTGTATATATATATATACACACATATATATACATGTGTGTATATATATTCTTCAACCCGTGAATCACCCCAAATCATGTCATCAGACTTTGTCTGATTCAGCTAAAACTTACTTAATCTAAGTCTACAGATTCAGCTCAAGAAACACTTGCTTGTTCCTTTTGTATCAAAATGTCACAGATTCTCAATCCTTTATAAAAAGCTATACCTGATTGCATTCCCACAAATTACTATTTTAGATTCAAAAACTTAATTATTCCTAAATTCCTATTTCAAGCCTTCAGGTGGAAGTTAATTTAACAATATACTGTGGGTTTCTCTTTTCTATTTGAGCATATGGTTCAAGAATCTTATCATTCAGCTTGTGGCATCTCTGTATTTGAACTCATGTTCAGGTGTCTTTTGACTTTGTTGCATAACTGAAAGAAGTTGCAGTGCTTGAGACATTTGATTCTTTCAGTCAACAGAAGATGATCTCCTTCCTAAATTTCCAAAATTCCAAAATTTCTTCTAGTTTTAGAAATTAGAAGAACAAACATCACGAGCGTCTCTTTCCTTTCTTTTGTGTTGGTGGGGCAGATGCTTTGGCTGTTTCACATCCTCTCTGCCCACATCTAATTTTAGCTGCTGCTGTCATGTTCTGTTTCCTGTAAACTGAGATTCACCTCATGCTGATAGCATCCACTATCTTGTATCTTTCTACTTTCTTGCTCAATGCCTACTCCAAAGCTGTGTGAACCTACTTGTGTTTTTTGGAAGTGTAGGGATATTAACACTCCCAGGGTGGCCCTCTATCAACAGAGCCCACAGATAAATGCTCCAGTACTATCCTGTTTCTCAGGTGGACAGTTCTGTGAGCATTCTAGGGAAGTTGAGCTCCTATCACCTAGAAAGCAAACTTGATTATTAAACCTTATATTGGTTCTTCTCCCCTAATTTATTCCTCCTACTCCTTCATGCCTGTTCCAGAGATCATCTTCCATATAAATGACCTCAGATTAAGTTCTTGTCTGATGTTCTGCTTTTGGGGAACCCAAATTAAGACAGATTGTTCCTTTATGAGTTTAAGGATGGACTACAACTATAATCATTTAACAGATATTTACTGAGGCCTACAGTGTTTCAGGCACCACTCAATATTCTGCTGGAAATGCAGAATGAAGAAAACGGACTAAGAATCCTCCTTTTTTTGGAAGATTACACTGTAGGGCAAATCAGTTAAGGCTCAAAGTTTTTCCATAGTGAGTGAATTTAGATTAGGATTGTAAAGAGGCAGATTGGGTGGGATTTGAGAAAAGATTGGACAGAAAGATCCAGAATCTATGGTAGTGGAGCCTAAGTCTGTTCTTCATACAGAGAGAGACAGGAAGCCACTAGTTTCCTGGAGGGAGAGAGAGACAGTTACAATTTGTTAAAAGTTTGAGATGGGCAGGGGCCAAACTCAAGCTTTGCCTCTGTCACTATTTTTCATAAGGATTAAGTCTAGTTAATAAATAGGTACTTAATAAATAATTTTTGATTTACATACAAGTTGGCATTTAAGTCCTTGTTCTACAACTTACTTTGAACATATAATTTAACTTCTCTGTACTTATTTCTACATCTACAAATAAGGATAATGACATTGACCTCATAGGATTGTTGTGCAGTGTAGATAAAGGATTCTAAGTGAAAAGCACATTTTAAACTGTAAAGCAAATATGAAAATCAGTTGTGGGGTCAAAGTGTAAAAGACTGTACCTGCTAAAGTCCAGGCTAGCAAATACTCCTTTAGGTGTGCCGGAGAAGTTCAAGGCCTCGTATGGAAGGCTCTGTGACTATTGAATTGGTCATATCTTGCTTTTTCCCCTACAACTATCAATGCAACTAAGCACCTCAATGGGTCAAGCTCTTTGTTAATTTTGACATTTGGTACTATCAGGTGTTATCAGCTTGCTATGACTTATAATCCATGCCTAATCATAAGTGGTGCTGAGGTTTTTGTTGACTGGAAATGTAAACACAAAGCAAGAAAATTGCCCTTACAAGAAAAACGATATAAGGGTATTCTTTTCATTTGTAGACCGTGGCAGAAAAGTCTCATTGATGTCAAACAGCATGGCTCTACCATGATGCATATTTTCTTTCTTTTTTCCCCTGCGTGCTTGAGAATGCCAAATTAAAAAAGAAAACAGCATCCTTGTGAGCCATTGTCCTCAGAACTATTAGGCAAACGAATGAGTATTTCATAGACTTAACGTGACAATGAATTACACGTCCAAAGCAGGTTGTGTGTGTGGTTTAGCAAAACAAAATTAACAGTCATTCTAGGGAAGGACATTGCCACAGCTTTGGCATAATTAGGAATCATCATAATCAAATATAGGAAATTGGCACATCTGCTTTTCAGGCTGTTGATCCAACTGTGAGGCTGCCTGTGCGCACTGGCACAAGTGGTTCTGATGCAGCTCGATGTGTTCTGCAAAGCTGTATTTGCATAAATATTTACATAATTTTCTCCAAACACCACTATAAGCAGTTGTTTTTTTATCACTTTTTCTCCCTTGGGTTATTATTTCTTCCCATCCCTACTCCTGATGAAAGAGTGATCACTTGTTATTCTGAAGATTTCTCTTTCTTCAGGGGAATTTTAGAGAAAAACCTTGGAACCTGAGAATTTTATAAAATAACCGTGAGATGGAGCAGTACCTTTTACTTGGTATATTTTTCTAAGAACACAAAAAGAAAAACTACACTTCACCCAGCTGTGGGAGCACAAAGCAGAGAGTAGTTGGGGAGAGAATCCGCTCGGGGTTTGAGATTGATCAAAAACAGAAAGTCAGATGAGGTGAAGTGGAATAGCATGGCCTTAAAGAAGTCATGTCTCCACCCTACCCTCTATTTCCTTCAGTTATTAAAGGTTAAAAACGTCTCCTACAGAAGCATTGGTTGAGCTCTTTAACTTTTAGTTACTTAATAATTTTGATAGTTTCCTTTTCCTTCAAAAGAGCTAAAAGATCTCTCGTCTCCTCCAGTTTTGATTTTCTATTCTGCATTTTTGAAACTACAATGTATTTTAAAACAAAACATCTTTAATCCTTTAAAAACATCCAGTTTAAAAAAATCTACCATCTTCTTTATTTTCCAAGCATTGTTTTGCTTACCGATAGGCACAAGTGTCCTATTTTTATTAATAACATCTAAATTGCAACAGTGAAAATACTTTATAACGTTCTAAATATTTATAAAAATATTCCTCCAATGTGTAAGGCCTGTTTTTTCTATTTTAATATGAACCCTTTTCTTTTGATGCAGACTTTTGCTGACATATCCCAGTGAGTGTGGGATTTGTACATTGGAGGGTGGTGTAGGATATATTTTTATATCAAAATAATTGGGAGGTTTACACAGGGAAATATATGTTCATTTTTCTTTACAAAATCATTAGACAGAGGCTACTTTTCAACAATTTGCAAATAGGAAAAGACAAAAAATCCTAAGTAGGAACAGGCAAGAAAATTCCCTCAATCATATCCCCAAATACAACTTACATTGATATATAAATTATGAGATATTGGTAATTATCAGTTGTGTGGTTAGTTATGTGTATATATGAATGCTAGATTGTGAATGGGGTGCTTGTGTTAGGTGCTTATTTTAAACTTTTTACTGAGCTTTACATAGTTTAATTACAGAGTATAAATCACTTCTTTTCAATGAATCATTCTGTTATATTAAACCATATTGAATCATAAAAACCTTTTCAAGTAATATTAAAAGGCATTTTAGGGCTTCCCTGGTGGCGCAGTGGTTGAGAGTCCTCCTGCCGATGCAGGGGACACGGGTTCGTGCCCTGGTCCGGGAAAATCCCGCATGCCGCGGAGCGGCTGGCCCGTGAGCCGTGGTCGCTGGGCCTGCGCGTCCGGAGCCTGTGCTCCGCAGCGGGAGAGGCCACAACAGTGAGAGGCCTGCGTACCGCAAAAAAAAAAAAAAAAAAAGGGCATTTTCCCCTTCTCCTCTGTCATTCTTAGAGCATTGTTTTTTATTCCCATGCTTGTTTCCCCATGGACCCCAGGTAACTGCTGCAGCATCAAAAAACACAAGGAAGACAAAGGGTGAGACCTGGGCTGTTGGATATCCTCCCTCCCCTGCCACTGAGAACCCATTTCTTCTCTTTTACTCTCTTTTCTCCTAGTATCGTCTTACCCTTATCTTGTCACTCCTCACCCCATACTTTTTCTCCCTTAAGTTTTCCAGATGAGCTGACAAATCCATGTCAATAAATGGGACCACTGGTTGCTTTCATTTTGCCTGTGGAGGATTCTAGAAGTTTAAGTACTCGAAATGATCCAATGAGTCAAAGTCAGATTTAGGAATAAAATCAAGTGTCTACCATTTGATTCATAGTTGTCTTGTACTAATAACTCATTAACTTTTTTATTACTTTATAATTTAAGTAGAATGTTTTTCTGTGATGCACATATACACCTCTGGATATTTTAAAACCTTAAAAAACCTGACATATGAATGGTGGTGGCGGTGGTGTGTGTGGACAAATCATTCTTGTCCATCTATTAACAAGATGTTAAGAGTTTTAAACTTTCTCTTTCCTTCTAAATCTGATAACTCTGGATTTTTCCTTGTTTAGTCCTGGGATTAAATACCTATGTTATGTCTTTAGTTAGTCATGGTTGTGGTCTGCTTTAACAGCTGAGGAATTGTCAACAACTTCTTTGATCATATCTAATCTCACTATCAGCTAGCAATTTAAAATTTATTTCTGCTTGCATTTACCTATGACAAGACTTTTTTAAACTCCACGTATGTCTTATAATATTTGTGTTTTATAATATAGTTATTATCATTCCTATCTCTACTTAAAGTTACTCTGAAAATATATAATACATACTTCAAAGTTTGAGTGTTCATGTCCAGGAGTTCCAGTTTCTTATCTGTAAAGTGAGGAAATTGGACTAGAGAAAATTTTAGTCGGCATTTATTGAGCACCTATCATGTGCCAGCAACTGTTGTAGGTGCTGGTGAGAAAAAGAGATTCTCAGTTTAAGCTTACTATACTGTTTGGAGAAGAATCAATTCAAAATATCATAAAAAGTCTCTATCAGGAAATGCATAGAGTACTAAGGAACACACAGGGTGCATTTATCTTCCTCCAGAGGGAGTCAGGGAGAACTTCTTGGTGTAAATTCTGTTTAAGATGAGAACAGAGGGGAGGGATAAATTGGGAGATTGGGACTGACAAATATGCACTACTATGTATGAAATAGATAACTAATAAGGAACTACTGTGTAAACAAGGAACTCTACTTAATACTCTGTAAAGGCCTATATGGGAAAAGAATCTAAAAAAGAGTGGAGATATACTTATGTATAACTGATTCACTTTGCTGTACACCTGAAACTAACACAACATTGTAAATCAACTATACTCCAATAAAAATTTTAAAAAAATAAAAAAGATGAGAACAGAGAATAATAAGTAGCAGTAAGACAAAGAGAAGTATTTAAGATAGAAGTCCCCAGTGGTAAAAATGCTATTTTGGGGTAATTTCAACTGCATTTATATAATAGTTGAGAGGACAGAATTATTTACCTTGTAGAAATATGGAACTTCGGGCTTGATCTGTAATGAGAGATCCTTAATTATTTTTAATTTCCTGTTATATTTTTCTTCTTTAAGACCTCCCTCTGGGCCTGCTAGTTCAGAAGAGAAATATTTGTAACATGAGCTACATAACTGATATAATAGGATGTTCAATCTGGAAATAATCTGCAAGTTTAATCAGCCCAGACCCCTTACTCTGCAGAATGTGTCTTTAAGGCAAAAAGATTAAGCAACACATCTACTAAATTTTCATAGCTGATGAGTGGTTGAGTTTGCATTAAATGTAGTCTCTTTCCTGGTTTAGTGGTGGTTCTCCTATCTCAGGCTGTCTTTTCATAACATGATGATAAATAAATGGACATTTCCATAGTATTTTATATTCAGGTACCAGTAGAAGAAAATTATAAAAAGGAAAAGAGGTGGAAATGGAATGATACATTTTCTGTTTGTTTGGTTTTGTTTTGGTTCTCTGGTTAGTGGTTTCACTATTGTGATAGTTACAAATGTGTCTCTAAAGTTTAAAAAATGGACCTATCCACTCTTGTTTTCTTCAGGACACATTTTATTGTTAATTATATATCTATATATCTGTGCTAGTATTTTAATTGAGAAATAAATATTTTAACCTAGAACAGTTAATATAAGTCTAAATTTCTCTTTTCATAATGCTGCCTGATTTTCTGGTACTATCTGTATCTGTAGTTACAGATTACTTATAAATTCTTACGTCAATTTGGTTGGTCAAATATGACAGTGGTTAAGAGTTTGGGTTCTGATAAAATTATTCATTAATTCTGGACTGAGTATTTATATTAGATGACTTTAGGCAAGTAGTGTAACTATTCTCTATGATTCTATTTCTTTATCTGTAAAATGGAGATGAGATTGTGATGAGGATTTAGTGAGATAGTTTGTGTAAAACATTTAGCCTAAGCTTAGAACTGTTACGTCGGTTGCTATTATTGTTGTTTTCATAAAAGTCAAGGTCTCAGTATAAATCACGGTTGGAGGTGGTCTCCAGAAACACTGCTTACAGAAGTACTTGACAAAGCATATAAAAAACAAAGTTTTACATTTGTGGAATGGATCAAACTAATTTTGATATTGATGTTACCACTGCTGTTGCTGGAAACCAGATTTAGTTTATGGGTCTTGGCTGCCAGATGAATGAAGCAGAGAGCCAATTTTGTATAAGTGGGCCCCACATGACTCCTGGGAGTGTCCCTAATGTGAAGAAGGCATAGTGTGTTACAGCTGCCAGGAGTGACATTATCCAGATAGCTTGGCTCGACCTGGTCATCCCACCCTATTGGCAGCAGGACAACTGTGAGACACAAACAGCTTGGGCCAGGCGAAATAAGCCACTGGGGAATGTGGGAAGGGGATGCAGAGAGCTTGTGGAAGGACAAGAACAAGGAAGAGGTTTGGGCAATGATGTGATAAAGTAAAAACTAAAGTAGATCAACCCCATGGGATTCCAACTGGGAAAGGTAGAATAATATTTTTGAGATAGTAATCAAGTTTTTGTTGGCATTTCCCATTCCCACTGTCCTTCCTCTTAAGCTCATCTTCCACCCTCTTCCTCTTTGCAGACTGAAGCTGGTTGGCACATGCCCTGTGGACATGACACTGAGGACCAGATTCTATCTGCCCATCCTCCACTCTTTCTGCTTGTATAAATACCTTGGTACTGAAGAAATCCCTCTGATTGTAGATGCATCTTGAAAAAGGGAGTGGGTAGTCACAAGGATTGACTGAAATTGTTTACTTTTTACCCCAGTAGAAATTTAGTAGTTAGAACAACAGAAATAATATTAAATTCTTGAACATCTTGATTTTGAGCATGAGATTCAAATGTGAAACATATACATTATATATAGTTTTCCTCTTAAATTTCCAGTTTCTATCCAAAGTAGGCATTAGGTAAAATATCTTAAGAAAGATTCATATTTTTGCAATACTTGTGAATAAGGAAGTACAAGGAAGTTTCTCATGAGGATTTCACTGCTGTTCTTTTTTTTTTTTTTTTTTAAAGAAGATGTTGGGGGTAGGAGATTTTAGTAATTAATTTATTTATTTTTACTGTGTTGGGTCTTCGTTTCTGTGCGAGGGCTTTCTGTAGTTGTGGCAAGTGGGGGCCACTCTTCATCACAGTGCGCGGGCCTCTCACTATCGCGGCCTCTCTTGTTGCGGAGCACAGGCTCCAGACGCGCAGGCTCAGTAGTTGTGGCTAACGGGCCTAGTTGCTCCGCGGCATGTGGGATCCTCCCAGACCCGGGCTCGAACTCGTGTCCCCTGCATTAGCAGGCAGATTCTCAACCACTGCGCCACCAGGGAAGCCCTCACTGCTGTTCTGTGTAATCATGAAGCCAATATTGATGCGATATAATTCCATTTGAAAATAACAACGACAATAAGACCTGAAACTTTCTTGCTGAACTGAACTAAACCTCTGTCTGAGGGATAGGTCTTTGTGTTCATTCTTTCAACAAACATTTACTGAGCACCAGTTTTCGATCAGGCACATGCTTGGTACTGGGGATTTACTGACAAGAAGCATAGATTTACAGAGAAGCTAAGAGTCTACGTGAAATCGTGATGGGAGTATGTTCTTACAAGCAATTTTCACATAAGGTTATTTAATCATAGACTTAAGTGGAAATTGGATAATCTATAATTTCCTCTCTTAATCAACATTCTCATTCCCTAAATAGATTTGGAGAAGGCCAGGATACTGAGAACACTGTGGGCAAGTGTGTTCTCATTGGTTCATCTGGATTGCTAATTCAAAGTGTAAGACCTCACCTCTCAATTACTCACTTAACATTCCAGTACATTTTTGGAACAACGGATAATTTTGGAGGCTGCCAAGCAGATGGATAAGTGGTAACTGACTTAGCAGATCTAGGAAAGCTGAAACCTAAGCTTACCAATAGGCTAATTAAAACTGCTGAACCCTGGAATTGCTCCTGAATTGAAACCACAGGTGCTTCTGAAGGTGAGAATGCAGGGTGGGGCTGAAAGCAAGAGAATAGTTGACAGTGTTGTGTTATAAGGAGGAGCTCCCATTCCCCCTATTCTATCTCCTCCCCAAGCAGAAGCCTGCAGGTTAACTGGTTGAACCAAAGATGTTTTGCTCATAGAGATTCCAGATACAGTTAAGAGTGGAGAGGAGATACCATAATAAAGTGGTATGTGAAAATGTGAAAGTCTGCATTATGAAAAATGAGACTCTCAGAACCCTTTTCCATGGGGTTCTTAACATACAGAATACTGGAGGCCAAATTTATATTCTTCAGGCAGGAGATTGTAGGATTCTTCTCTGGGAAAACACAGCCCATGGGGAAAAAAGAAAAAAAAAACCCTATAGATATTACAGCTCTTTTGGAAAAATAAGGGGAGAGAAATATCTACATACAAGGCAGTGATATAAGGGAGTTAAATCTCTCTCTTATAGCATGTTTTCATTAGTGAAAAATCAGGGTATATCACAATAAGCATGTTATTTGTTATTACATAGTATTAGAAATATAAAGATAACACCAGAAGATGCTGTTAAAGTATTTGAAAGTGGATTTAACTATTTTCCTCTTTTTATCAAGGATTAGGAGTGGGGTAAGAAAATGAGAAAGAAACAGTGCTAATTCTAGTTAGGAAGAAGAGAGATATCTTTCCTAACTAATCTTTTGTTGACTTAACTCCTTTGTGGAACAAGGTGGCATATAAATAATTCCAAATTATTTGCTAAGTACCTACAAGGTGCAAGGTACTAATTTCAATTATAAAATTACATAGTTGTTATATTTAATAAAAGTACTTTAACTTATATTCTTTCACTTTATTTTCACAATTACCCTGTAGAATAGGTAGGACAACACTTTACAGCTGGTTTTGTTAGGAGGTAAGAAATAGGGTGGTAAAAAAAAAAGGAAACTAAAGGAGTTGCTTAAACACTAGCATAGCTATGGAAGCAAGATAGAGACGATAGGGCTTCCCTGGTGGCACAGTGGTTGAGAGTCTGCCTGCCGATGCAGGGGACATGGGTTCGTGCCCCGATCCAGGAAGATCCCACATGCCGCGGAGTGGCTGGGCCCATGAGCCGTGGCCGCTGAGCCTGCGCGTCTGGAGCCTGTGCTCTGCAACGGGAGAGGCCACAACAGTGAGAGGCCCGCGTACCACAAAAAAAAAAAAAAAAAAAGGGACAATAATTTTGTTATAGGTACCTCAGTGTGACCATTTATTAATTTTCAGTGAAAAGTACAACTGCCAAATGAGTTTTAAAATACTGATATCACCTGGTATGCACATCCTCTCCCCTGTAAAAAAATGTTTCCATGGAAATTCAAATTGGTTGGTAGAAATGCAATCAGAGCATAGCTATGGGATGATTTTCATGGCTGATATCATCAAATTTTGACATGTGATGTCCCTCAACACATGGTCAGGCGATATTTGCCAAGCAACTGGAAAGTCCATGTCAGATGGCCAAGTCACCTTCATCTCTGGGTGGTGCTGAAACTACACTGACAGAACTGTGTTATTTGACTTCATGCAGACCATCTGGTGACACTTATTCTTCAGTGATCTTTCAGTACAGTTGTTTAGGTTAAAGCCTTCCCTTATATCAAGCCACATTCCAGTCATGCCTTCTTAATGAGTATCACATATTTTAAATAATTGGAAAACTCAGTTTGTGCAGAGATTTAGAATGAGTAATGTGTCCAGAAGGTTTTCTGATATACTTATAAGTGCATTACAAGAAAACCCAACAATTAATGAGAATGAACTTGAGTTCATTTTGATAAGATGAAGCTAAAGATGATTACTGGATTAAACAAATATAGTGTTAGAATCATAGGTGCTAGTGTCAGAATATAGAATGCACAATCTGTGCTGTTCTTTATATTATGTGTACACTTAAGATGCTATCAAACTCTTTTAATCACTACCCTATGTTAGAAGCTTTGTTTGTCTTAGCTAGTGAAATGTCACTTCAACAAAACCAAAAGAATTTAAAAAAATACCCACATGCTTGGAAAGCAGAAAATAGCAAAATGTGGGAAAAAAGTCATCTTTGTAAGGAAAGGTCGGCAGAAACATATGGATCCCAAGTAAAATTAAAATAAGGTTTCTGTACAGGCTAGATACTCTGGCAGATAACGGTGCCACAGGCCAGACAGAAGGTTCCCAAGGCCCCAGGCTGCTTTCTTACTTCTGCTCCACTGAAGACTTTATCCAACATTATTTTGGTGATAACACTTGTTATACATCCTCTGGATCCTCAGATGCTAAATCATCCTATAATAGACTTTATCCAGGAAACCTAAAGGCCAGCCATATTTCATCATTTTTAAAGTTTCAGTGATTATAAAACAGCCATCTGTACATGTCTGGAAGCATATTTTTATTTGGGTTATTATTTGATAAGGTACAGACAACCCAATCTTCAATCCTCTCTGATGTGTCTATTTTTTTTCAAGTCCATAGGAAATTTTGTTATATATTTTTAATTTATATTTTATTTAGTTGAAATGCACAAGACTTCTTAAAGTCTTTTAACACTTTAAATATTTCCTATTTAAATATTAAATAGGAAAAGAATAAGTAATTACACAAAATAACAAAGAATACGTTCACTGAAAACTATTTGACAGTATTATTTCATTGAAAAAAAATTTTTTGATTAAGCAAACTGCCCATATGATTAGAATTGGAGACGATACATAATCGTCCTATACAGAAAGCCCTCCTGGAACTTTCCATCTAAAGCACAGTCTTTTACTCTTGTTTAATATTAATGTATTACTAATTAATTTTTATCTATTAGATGCTTTTATCACCAACCAGATTCAACATAGGGAGAGAGTGAGTTAGATGCTACAAAAGTAGCTTTGAAACTCAGCCCTAGCCAATAATCCCTCCCCTGAACCATAGACCTTTGAGCCTACGTAGTTAAAAAGATCTGACCCTAAGCCACCTGCAACAGATGGCTGGCATTCTGCCATTAGATATTTATTCTTTGAGATTAATGCAAATATGCAAATATCATTGGTCAGCTTGGAGATGCGTAGAAGGAAAGTTAACGCATTAAATATTTATTAGTGTTGCATATATTAGTGTGAATTTTTTCATCAGATTGTTTTGTCTTTATGAGGAACACTTGAAGAACTTGTTTTTTTGAACAAGAATTGCAGGAATGGGTACTTTAATGGGAGCAAGTGAGAGAGTAGTTGAGATGGACCTGGTAGAAATGAGAGGGGGGATGGAAGTTAGGAGAGCGTTGGAGAGTGCTGCTTAGGGGTGAGCCATACTAATCACGTTCCCAGCAGGAAACAGATGAAAAACATTCAAACTGGATCATCTAATGGAGAGGTGATTTATAAAGGATGAGGTAGGAATAAGTCAGGAGCTGTGCAGAGAAATTTGCCTGACAGAAGCTGTGCCCTTTGATGGGGAGACCCTGCAGAACAAGGGCAAGGCATCATGGAAAGAAAACTACACAGGGCATCCATCAAAAGACTTGCCCTTAAGTCTCTGTTCTTCAGTGTACCAGCTAAGTCTTGACTCTCTATGCATCAGTATTCTCAACCAGAAGATATAGTACCTTTTCCAGAAATTCATTGTCAGATGGTATCATTTATATAAAAGCTCCAAATACAGAGCCCTACAGAGAAGGAAGGTTGGAAGAAATGAATGTTTAATCTCAAGGATGTAGACATTAAAGGCACAGGTAAAAGGAAAGGAAGACCTTCTTTAACTGAGGCAGGTTTTAAGGTTAATATATGGAAGGTGATTAATCTATATATATGTGCTCACAGACAAATGTTTCAGAGATTTCTTTGTATAAATACGGATCAATAAGTCAGCCAGTTAGAAATAGTTAGAAATAAATTAGAAAGAGGTGGGTGGACAAATAGGGAAAGGGAAAATACCAAAAGAAGTCCAGAACTTTTTCCTGAATCATTAGGATCAAGAATATTAAATACGTATTTTGCTAGTAGAGGTCTTACTAAAGAGAGAGCCAATAATGCAGACACAATCACAAGGTTCATCCCCACGTGCACTGGAAACGGAATAACCCATAGCTTTTAGCAAAAGGGTGATTGCAAACGTTTTGTCATATTTCTTCAGAAATTTATTTTACACTCAGATACACACTTTTAGCCTGCACTGTTAACTCTCTTAGTAAGCCACAGCAAGGAGACTTAGAAATGTTTTTTTTTTCTTGTTTCCCTGTGGAACTAGCTTTCAGTTTTAAATCCCGGCATAAAGTAATATATGAAGAATGTCAATGCACTTTACCTCTTACAAGATACTCTTGTAAGAAAAATGAGTAGTTAAAAGGGATGATACAGTTCTTAAGTCAACATCAGGGAAAAGAGAAATTTTTTGTTTGATCTCATGAGTTTGGTATTGTGTTGTGTTACCATATAACACGAATGCAGTTTAAAATTCTATGTGAAGTCTCTCCGTTTTGACTGTCAATGCAGGGTGGAAAACCGTTTTGTTAGAAGTGTCAAGGATATGATGAATGGTGAAGATATCAACTTTGTTAGCATATTTTTTTGACTGCCACATGATTCTTCTTGTACTATATCATGTATGAACAAAAGAGCATTAATGCAAAGACTAGAAATTCAATGAGTTTTAAACTAATCACCTCAAGGTGCAATGAATTTATCTGCGATATCCTTTACATATTGATGTTTGTGCCTACTCGGGCTCCCTTGGTTTATATTCAGTATTTGTGCCACAGAAGGGAAATCATTAATGAGTGTCTTTAAAATGCAAATTTGTCAAGGTCAGAGTTTCAAAAACAGAAGCTTGTTGGTTGAACCATGCACTGAATTTTATTTCTTTTTAGTAGTTGGTTAGATTATCAATCAAAATGTTGACTGTAATTGTTTAAAAATTAATTTATAAAAGTCATTTTCAGCCTTTTCTTTGTCTAGTTGAGCTTCATGTGAGAGAAAAATCTTTTAGACAGAAAAGAGATGATCGGTATAAACAATACACATATTGTACTCTGTGGAACTGACGTCTCCCAAAGAATTTTGCTGTGAGCAGAATTTTTGTAAAGTGAATCTTGCTCCCTCTATGACTCTCCTTATAAAAGAGAGGCTACTCTTCTTGTGGGGGACACCTTCTAAGGTATCTTCCTGGTATGCCATCTCTAGGAAATGTCCTCTCACCACCAGGGTGAGGCCCTGTCTGTCGTGTGTCGGTTACATGTTCCTGCCTCTGAACTTGAGTTTCAGTCAAGGATGGACATCTGATCCAAACTAGACCAATACAACAAAACCTTCTTTTTTGGAAATTAGAAATTGGAGCCTGCATCTTCCAGATTAGACTCTAATCCCATCTATAAGTGCCATTACACTCTGCTCTGGAGTTTCTATGGGACACTTTGTAGCTTAATGCTATTTCCTTTTGTCTTTCCTTAGTTCACCTTGGGATCTGTTACTATAACCAAACTTACTTCTTCCTTGGGGTGAACCCTATGAATGGAATTGAAGACTTTGGTTTAGAAATGTCAGGCTTGGGATTTCCCTGGTGGTCCAGTGGTAAAGAATCCACCTTACAATGCAGGGAACGCGGGTTCAATCCCTGATCAGCGAAGTAAGATCCCACAGGCAGCGGGGCCACTAAGCCCGCACACCACAACTGCTGAGCTTGCACACCACAACTAGAGCCCACGTGCCGAACTACAGAGCCCACGTGCTCTGGAGCCCGTGCTACAACTAGAGAGAGAAAACCCGCACGCCACAACTAGGGAGAAGACTGCGTGCCGCAATGAAAGATCCCGCGTGCTGCAACGAAGACCCAATGCAGCCAAAAATAAATTAAATAAATAAATTTAAAAAAATAAATCTTAAAAAAAGAAAGAAAGAAATGGCAGGCTTACTACCTACTTTCAAGACCTTCTGGGACCCTATTCCAACAATGAGATTTCCCATGTGCTGTTTCCTCCAAGCCTTCTCACCCAGTCTTCTGCACAGCTGCCAGTCTCCAGCTTTTTTCCCAGGCAGAACTTAGTTCTCGACTACATGTGTTGACTATTTCTCTGAGGCAAAGAAATTCCTTTCCCTTCCCATTCCTAAAAGTGTCATTCTTCTAATATTACCGTTAACTTTGCAGTTTTGAATCAACCTAGGCTTTAGTATTTCATTAAACACAAGATAAAAAGCAAGAAAAGAATACCAAATTTTATCTATTTTGAAAATAGTTTTAAGTGTTCTCAGCTCCCCAGTGTCTTTCTTCTCTAATTTGTCTCACTAAAGCAACCTGGTTATCCTTCTTAAAGCAAAGCTCTGTTTGAACTCCTCTGGTGTTTAAAATTTATTATTGTCTCCACAAAAATGTCCATAACATGAAAAGGTTTTTATTGAAGGCCTAGGTTGGCTAACTTTTTCATTAAAGTTCAGATAGTAAATATTTTAGGCTTGTGGGACATATGGTTTCTGTCTCAGCTACTCAGCTCTGCTGCTGTTGTAGCACAAAAGTAGCCACAGATAATGTGTAAGCCAATGGGCATGACTGTGTCCAGTAAAACTTTATTTACCAAAACAGGTGGTGGGCAGTATTGACCTAAAGCCTTCTATGTATTGGACCTTATCCAGCTGGATTAGTTTTACTTTCTACTCTCTCCCTTCACACACTCAGGGCCCCAGTGACATTAAGTTTTTTCCGTGCCTATTAGGTACTCTGTACATTCACTGCTCTGTGCTTCGGTTCCCTTGGATGGAGGCTGGAGTGGAGCTCAGGGAGACTGTTGTTTCTCCAAGCACATTTTCCGTAAGAGGTGACTTAACATTAACTTTACGGTATCATGTAGTCATACTACTTGTTAAGAGTATGACGACAATACTCTAGAGAAAGCATAATAAAATACATGATTAAAACACAATACTAATCCTATGAAACAGGTAAAGAATGTAATCACAGGGTTGTGCCCTTAAAAAACATATGCTTGCTCTTCTACACATCTTAATTGATGATGCCATCTTTTCACCATCCCCCATCTTCAGACAGAAGCTGTTTATGCCTTTTCTTTCTGCAGACTTTTCTTCCCTTCATCTGGGCTAATCTTAAAAGCACTACCCATCTTTCAAAATGCAGACTAAACGCTCTGCCCTCCATTGATCCGGATCTTTCCAGCTATGAGTAATTTCTCACTCTTCGGAATTCCTGTTATACTCCATCACATCATTTTAATCTTGGTATTATAGTTATTTAATTATCTTAGTTCAATAACTAGAATATCTCACTAGAGTATCTCTTAATAGACTGTCTTCCAAAGAGCACAGATCAGTGTTTTGCAAAGAGTGGGCATTACCTATTTGTTTGATTAATAAATTTAAAAAATTTGTAAAAATGAATTTCTTCAAACTGAGACTCCCTTTATCTGATGAACAAGTGTTAACTCTGTAAAAAGATCAGGGTCAAAAGCAAACCTCTGGTTTACTAAACTTTTAAAAATATCCTCAGGCACTTGTGGTCCAGTGTTGGTGAACTTAAGCTGGTATTTTTGCTAGCCAGATTTGCTACATATGAAACCCATTGGCCATTTGGGGATTGACAACTTTCCTACTGCTCCTTTCAAAGAACCTCCCAAGAAAACTGGGATAGATAATCTAGGTGCCATATGTGCTGTTAAAATAAAGTTGGATATGCACTAATCAAGCGGTTTCCATGAGAAACGCAAGGACTCCAAAATATGAAAAATCTTTTAAATTGTAGTACTTATGGTAGGCACTCCAAATAGAAAAATTACATTTCAAACTTTTTTTTATCTTAAAAAATAGTTTATACCACAGCTTAAATATCTTGGAGCAGAAACAATGTGGCTGTTTAAAATGTTATATAAACAAGTTTGGAAGAAGCAAAAAAAAAAAAAAAAGTTTCTTTTTCATGTTGCCTACAAAGTCTTTAAATATAGTGCTTAGCTTAAAAGAGAGATTTTTTTTTTTTCACTTTTTGAAAATGGTGGAGACATAGGTATGGGGAGCCCTTCTCACACAACGGATTGCAGGCAAGGGAACAAGGATAGCCAAAATTGAATTGCCTCAGCTGAATGGATGGGCTAAGAACATCTTCATTTAGGTATCATCCCCAGGATAATTGTCTTTTTTATTTGTTTGTTTCTTTTGAGGAAGGTGTCATTCTTAGCTAAAACTTGTTTTGTCTCCCTTCCGAGTTGTCTGTTTCTATCTATAGCCACTTCCATTCTTTGAACTTTGTTATTTAAAATTCTTACTTCTGTGTTCTTAGGAAAACTAAAAAGATTTGTGTTTGTCTTACAATATCCTCCAAGAAGTCGATTGGATCTTCTTATTTTTTTAAAAAAAATTCCGTTATGTAAAAATCTATTGATTTGCTTACTGTGAAGGTCACTTTTTTAGTTGAATGATTCTTTAAATTCTGTTGTGCTTTACAATTTTCAATTTTATGCTAAGTGAAATAAGTCAGACAGAGAAAGACAAACACTGTATGATATCGTTTATATGTGGAATCTAAAAAATACAACAAGCTAGTGAATAAAACAGAAAAGAAGCAGACTCACAGATATAGAGAACAAACTAGTGGCTACCATTGGGGAGAAGGAAGGTGGGAGGGGCAATATAGGGGTAGGGGATTTTAAAAAAAGGATTATTGTGGGATTATATGAAATCATGTGTGTGAAACTTTTGAAAACTGTAAAGCACTTTTGAAAACTTTTTTTTTCAAGTCTAATTTCCCTTTTTCCTTCAGAATATCTGAGTTTACCAAGGAGAAGAATAATATCAAATGAGTGCAATGGATAATTTAAAGATTCACAATTTCTTCTCTTTTTTTCCATTTATAACCTTTTATCATAATTATAAATGTCAGCAAAATGACTAATGTAAAGTTCACAGGGATTATAGAATATTAGGACTTAAAGTACTTGAAAACAGAATTTGGTCTAGCTAATCTAAATGAAAGGGATTTATTAAGAAGTATAAATAGCTCACAGAGTCATCCGGGTTGTTGAAGAAGGAGAGGGAAGCCTGGGCATTCATGAACAATTCCCCAAATACACTCCAGCACTGGGCTGGAAAGGAGCTGCTCACCCTGCTGAGATTAGGGAGGTGAACCCTGAAGCCACTGAATGAGCCTCACATGCTCCCTTCTGCACACAGCCTCTGTCATGACCTGCATGCGCTGCCTGTCTCCTCAGGGAACTTGGTTCTGACCCAAAGTCTGGCATGAGCATATATGGGTGGATTCTAAACCATGAGGAAAACCTGTAAGGGAGTTTAGGAAATGTCCATTTTTTAAACTCTTTCTAACAGGCAGAAAGACATGCTAGAGGGAGCTGGATCAGTGTTGAGTGAGCTTATTCAGTGTCCGTTATTTCAGGCAACTTTTCTCTTTTCTTTGATTCCCACCACTTCCCCAGCTGGGATGCTGATAAACGGCAAAATGACTAGAATTTGAAAACTGGCTTATGACTCAAGTTGTGTCAAGATGCATCATAGACCTACGAGAAGAATAACTATTTTCTCATTTCCTTATGTGTAACTTCCTTTTCTAGTGGTGAAAAGTGTGTTATTTATGTTTACTTAATTTATCTATCCCTCTGTATGTAACCACCTTCTCATCACCACTGTTACCCTCCCCCAATACTGATACCCTCATGCTTTAGGAGTTCTGACACTGTCACCACCTGTCACCCCCACTCAGACACTGACACTCTGTACTGGTTGCCACCCTGCCCTGGGGTGGCACTTTCTATAACCCATCTGGTCTCTGATACCCTATGCAGGTGACCCCTGATAAAAAGCCCTCCATGTGTTACATGGGTTTCAATATCCCCTGCCACGTGTTCCCCATTCTGAAACTTTCCTTGCCCTGCTTGGGTCCAGTCCCATCCCAGGCTGGTTCCCTTGTGCAAAATGTCTTTTCACACTGCTCAGGCTCTTATACCCGGCACTGTGCTGCCCCACCCTCGACTCATCCCCTTCATGCTCCAATATTCTGGACAGCTTGTCTTCCAGTGTAGACTCTCTTCTTGCTCTGTTCATGCTCTGACACCCTGCACTGGGGTGACCTCCCTACGTGGAAGTCTGTGCTCAGGCTCCAGCTACTCCACAGTGGACTTCCTCCCCTGTACAGAAGTCTTCCTCCCCTCATTTAGGCTCAGAAACCTCACACTGGGCAACACCTGCTCTACACACACACATGCACAGGTAACCTCCTCACCTGGCTGGTTCTTTGACTCTTCATGCTGGGCCACTGCCCTCCCACGTGGATATCCCCCTCACCCTTTTTTGGCGCAATATTCCATGGCAGGCTGCCCTTCCCCGCAACAGGGGAACACTCCTCACTCCGGTTGGCCTCTGACACCCTGCCCTCAACTACTATAGCTTCTCTCCACTAGAAGGCCATTTGCTTGGCATTTCAATGGCTTTTGACCTGAACTGTTCAGTAACAGAATGCAAGGGAAGAGAAAGAGGAGATAGAATCTGGCACCTGGAACATGGTGTCAGGGAAATGTGGTACAAAATGAGGCAAGTCCGAAAGGTATAATTGTGTATATGGGGGGCCCAGTGACTATCATGGTTTCTCTGGAGCATAGAGTACATTAGGGGGCTTAACTTGTTATAGGGGAAGATACAGAGCTAATTTGTAATGCTATCGTGGAGGGCCTTAAATGGTTAGGAGATGGTATCTCATTGGCGGCTATTAGTTAGGCGATGAGTATGATTGGTTTTGCACTTCAGAAAAATAAATCACAGCAAAGTGTGTAGGAGGCGTGGGACGACAGAATATTATTAGAATAATTTCACTAAGAATTGAGAAACTGACCTGGACCAGGTCTGCTCTAGAGGGCATGAGAGGAAGAGATGCCCTCACAGGACTTTATCATTCCAGGATGCCAGTCTGAGCCTGCACTGGTTTGTGAAGGTCTGAGGTTGCACGTGAGATAAGACGTTCAGCAAACAAGCTGCCAGGTGTTTGGCTTTTTGTGGATGTTCTGGTTGCTGGAATTTGACTGCTGGCAGCTCACTGCTGAGTCCCTCCTTATAATTGTCCTAAGCCAGAGGAAGCTGCCTTGCCCAACGTTATACTTTCTCTAAAGGGCAGCCCCATTTAATGACTGGTCCACGAGGAGATACAAAACTCTGGCCCCATTGCCTCATTCGATTCAGGACAACTGTGAAAGGCCATTACGGGGGTTGGCTGAGGCTTCCTTTGCAACTGTTTCATGTTTCAACTTTCTCTCTGACCATTTCTGCTTCCCTCACCCCTCACGGGTTTTCTCCTGAGAGCATGACCCGATATACCTCCTGCAGGCAAATCCCGGAGTCTCAGGTCTGTTTCTGGGAAACTGGATTTAAAATACACCCAATCTGGGCTTCCCTGTTGGAGCAGTGGTTGAGAGTCCGCCTGCCGATGCAGGGGACACGGGTTCGTGCCCCGGTCCGGGAGGATCCCGCATGCCGCGGAGTGGCTGGGCCCGTGAGCCATGGCCGCTGAGCCTGCGCGTCCGGAGCCTGTGCTCTGCAAAGGGAGAGGCCACAACAGTGAGAGGACCACATACTGCAAAAAAAAAAAAAAAAAAAAATACACCCAATCCCAAATGCAGATGTTAGTAACCATTCTCTGTCGTTGGCTACATTCCCTGTTGGTCATACATAGAGATATTAACTTAGAAGTAATTGCCCCTTCCTAGAGCATTTTGTTGACTCTCAGGAACTAGTTCAGACATTGGGGAAATCTAATTCTTTAATGACTATACTGACAGAGTTTAAAGAAGCTTTGTCATCTATAGGTAGATTTATTATCTTCCTGTGAATCACGGTAGTTATCATATAATGAATCACTCTACACATAACGTGAATATGAATCACTTCCAGTGTGGTACTGTACTTCCAGGAGAGTCATGGATGGAGAGCCATGGAGTCACTGTGGGTGTCATACAAAGTTATCTACTTGTAAATAATATAGATTATATGATTTTTTACACATAAAGAATACGTTTATTTTTATTTTCCTATGTCTATTATTGTTGCTTATTTGTCTCTTTTGTTTGTTCATTGTTGGGGTCAGGGGAGATAGAAATAAATTAATGACAGGTTATTGGAAAGATGAACCCCTGAAAACAGGGGTATAAATTTTATTCTTAGAATATTACCAGATACATAGTAGATATCAATAAATACTTGTTAAATAAAAATCAGTAAATAAATAACTAAATAAAATTTAACATGAAATCCATAGGAGCTTTGTGGGTGCAAGAGATGGGCAATGATAGAGGGCCTAGTGGACACTTTTAATCATCAGGTTAATGATGATTAATGATTAATCAATGTCAAGCTATTTTAACTGCATTAAACTGAGTTTAAAGTGTTTTTGAATTTATTAGCATATTTTATGTAGTAAGGTGATAAATTCTAATGTTGAACTAGAAGTTTGGTTTGATACAAAGAATAACTTTCAAAGAGTAGGGGCTTGCACAGATTATGAAGCAAAATACTTCAGCAGAAGTGCAGATAATTTGATAAAATACAAATATTTTAGGTTTATTTATCTAAATAATTCAGTGTAACCATCCTCTTCTGTTTAAAAATCGGCATTCCCTATCCCATCCTATCTTGATTTAAAATAGAAAGTTAAACAGTGTTCCAGCATGTCTGTAATGGTACAAAAGTCAGTTGGAAGGCTTACCTGGCCGGTGCCCAGCTGACACAATGCCCGAGTCCTCTCACCTGAGAGAGGGGAAGAGAAAGTGTTGTTGTTGTGACTGCTCCTTCTTCATGGCTTGTGGAGATTCCTAAGTCTGCCCTTGCTTTCACCTTCCCTCATTATTGCTTAGAAATAGTGTGGCCAAAAGCGTCCTTCAGGACAGGGGTCCCCAACTCCGGGGCCATGGACTGGTACCGGTCTGTGGCCTGTTAGGAACCGGGTCGGACAGCAGGAGGTGAGCGGCGGGCATATGAGGGAAGCTTCATCTGCCGCTCCCTGTCACTCTCCATCACTTGCATTACCTCCTGAACCTCTCCCCCTGTCCCCCCAACCCCATCCCGCCACCCGTGGAAAAATCGTCTTCCAGGAAACTGGTCCCTGGTGCCAAAAAAGGTTGAGGACCGCTGCTTTAGGGACCATCCCAGGGACTGCCCCAGTTTTAGCGCTGAAAGTCCCATGTCACTGGACACCCCTCAGTCTGGAACAAATTGGGACAGTTTGTTGCCCAAGTAATTAATGACCTTCCCACTAATTTATATTAGATGAAAGTGATTTGATTAATTATTGGTCCATGCTAGGTGAGGCCACATCCCTGCTTTGCTGTAGATCTTATATGAGCAAATGAGTGAAATGATAGAAGTTCCAGAACTGGGCAGAATTAATTACCCAAACAAACAAACAAAAGAAAGGTAATACACTTTGGTATGCCAATCACCTCTGCTGGCCTGGGTCAGGAAAGAAGAACTGAATAAGAGGAGTCTAGGAGGGCCTAGGGATTATGAGAAAGAACAAGTTTTAAGTCCAAAGTATTTTGTTTTAGTTTGGGCCTAGCACAAGATAGATCCTTAGACTAGTGTGTGGAGTCCCAGAAGCTGAGCAGAAAATGAGTCAGGAAGCTGGGGGAAGAGGAAGCCAACGTGAGTTTAAAATACTTCCTCCTGAGGATAGAGTACATGGTTAGCATTGTGTCTCATATTTCTTTACCTTCTATCCCCTCTTAACTTGAAACCATTTGTCATTACTCTTTGGCAGATTTTTCCCCCTAGATTTTATTCAGTCAGGTACTGATATGATATTAATTGGTAAAAGTATATGCTATCTTGGATTCTGTCTTCATTAAAACTAAAGCTGAAAATGAAGACCAGTTTTAACCAACAGTAAATAATAAAAACCTTGGAAAAAAAAACTTTAACAGCTGTTAACACAAGTTTCCTGAAAATGTCAGCCTGTTCCAGTTTTGCTGTGGGAAGTCAAAGAAATTAATGTATCTACAGTTGGCCCTAAATTTGAAATGAGAGGTGGCACCATATCCCTGGAGGCCTGATGGCTGCAGAAGAATCAGAGTTTCAGAACCTTAAGAAGATATGAGACCAAGGAGCACAGAATTAGGATGCTTATAATACAGCCATCCCTCTCATTGGACTTTATTTCTGGAGCTCAGTTACTTGAAAACAATGGAGGATTTGCATTTCTTTTTAACAAAAGTGTAAGTTATCTTCCACTCAATCAGCCACTTGCCCCATCAGAACCCTCCCTACCCCCCTATCAGGTAAAAAGTGGTGGATCCAGTAGATGATAGTGGAGTTTCCATCCCTAAGTGGCAGACATTTCCAAACTGGGGATCTACCTGTATTTATTGAAGCTCTCATCCATTCATATCTCTCAGTTCAGCCACTATAGGGGTGATGGTCCAAGGTACCATTTTATTGTGTCCTGATCCTGCAGTAGCCTCCTGACCGGTTTTCCTGCTTTCATTCTTGCTGTCTCCAAATTCAGTGTGTCATATCAGCTAGAATGATCTTTGAAAAACATAGATCATATCACTTTATCCTATTCTCCACCCCTGGAACGCCTTTAATGGGCTCCAGTCTCACAATATAAAATATCTGAATTCTTTACAACAGTTTACAAAGCACATATACTAGTCCCTGCCTAGTTCTCTTACTTCCTCTTTCACACAGAACTCTAGCCATACTGTTTTTCTTTCTGTTTCTTGAATGTTCTAAGCTAATACTTATGGAAAGTTGGAGCAGCTGGGAATGTTTCCCCCTCTAGTTCTTGGAATGGCTACCTTCTTTGTGTTAGTCATCTAGCTGGTCATTCTCTATCATATTACCATATATTAAATCTCTGCAAACTACCTTCTAATACAGACATTTACTTACGTATTTTTGTCTGTTTTTCCTCCTCAACCAGACTGCAAGTTTCATGGAAACTGGGGCTTGTCATCTTTTTTGGAGCCTTAACTCTAGGTCCTAGAACAGTGCCTAGCACATAGTAGGTACTTAATAAATCTTTGTTAAAGTGGCAGGTTTCTATCCTCAGAGAGCTTGCAAATCTGGTTGTATGTCAAAGATTATGTAAATGAAAAGTTAAATACTCAAGACAACCAATAGAATTGCTAAGACAGTATGTGATTAGGTAGTATATGAACTTTTGATCGTAAAGCCTTGATTTAATTCAAATGAAAAGGAGGAGGTGACACTTCACATTACTGTCAGTTATTGGTGTTTATACCAGTGAGCTTGGTAGCTTCTAAAAGCCAGTTTCTGTCAGGGGAAGGCAGGTGTCACAGGTGTGGTGGGGGAGGAGGGAGGGAATGCAAAATGAGTAAGCAGAGAATCCGAACGCCTGCAAACTTTTGCTCTTGCACAGTTTGGCAAGGGTGGCCTAGCTTGCTGCAAGATGCAACGCTTAGTATCTGGAGCTTGAGATAAATGACAGTGGGATGAAATATTTTGAGGTACAACTGTCCACTGCTGAAGAGTTCAGTTCCCACCCCCGACCCCACCCCCATTCCCACCACCATGCTGGTTTCTAGGCTTGGTGAGATGAAACAACCAAGTAGGTTTATAGAAAAAGAGGAAATTGCCTTTCTTAGGTAGCGGTGCAGCAAGTGTGCTTGTGGTCATAGGGGTGGGGCAGAGTGCAGGTGGGGGGGCATCGCCTCTCTTGGGATGGCTGGACTTCAGTTTCCCAAACCATGGCGAGGGCTGCTCTGCACAGCTGCTGAAATAGGCCGAGGCTGCAGGATACATGGAGATGTTTAGTTTCTAGAGGACATCTGTTTTTCTAAACTACTTATCCCCTTTCCAAAAACTGACAAGCGTTAGTCATCTTCAGCTCGGCACGAACCCACAAGCGTGCGTGTGTGTGGCTCGGCGGCCTTCGGATCAGGCCCCGCCCTCGGGCGCACACTGACACTGCGGGCACCCGGCCAGATCGCGCTTTTGGCCTGCTGTGAGTGGCTTCTCCGGAGCCACCAGTCCCGGGGCCAGTTCAGCCTCCTCCCCTAAAGGGGACCGCCCGGCTGCGCTGTGCCGGAGTGGAGTACGAGGAAGAAAGTTTGGAGTGCAGAGCGGAGTTGGGCCGCCGGAGGAAGGGAACCAGAAGAGGGGTTTCCAGTCCAAGTTTGCGCGGCGGCGGCCGCGTCCCGGGGGTGCCTGTCCCGCTTCGCGCTGCAGCAGCCGGAATCGAGCCCTCCCGGCGGACTGGAACTCTCGGTCCGGGTTCCAGACGGGCGCTAGAGGCTCGACCAGAGGCCGGGGAGGAACTTCTCTTGCAAGCTGTCGCCGAGGGCCCTTATTGTCTGCAGGAACTCTCCGGAATCGGGAGGGGGAGGACTGGATCGCTCTTCCACTGGGATTCGTCAAGAGTTCCGGCGGCAGCTGCGGCGGTTGCGGAGTCTCCCTTTGTCCTCCTAGGACCTCCCTCCTTCCCGGTCTCCCTCCTTCTGTCAGTTAGTAGGTCCTGCTGACCCAGGCGCCGGCGCCCTAGCTGCTCGCAACCCCCCACCCCAGGGTGCGTCCCTGGTAACTCCTACCACCCTAGCGTCGCCACCGAGTCGAGCAGAGGGGCCTGTGAGCAGGAGGGAGTCGCAGACCCCTGGCCGCAGGATGGTGGCGGGGCTCTCCCCGGCGCGCAGTCCCGGGAGCTGGCTGGTCCCCGGGCTGTGGCTGTTAGCTCTCAGCGGTCCTGGGGGGCTGGTGAGCGCCCAGGAGCAGCCCTCCTGCCGTGGAGCCTTTGATCTCTACTTCGTCCTGGACAAGTGAGTGCGGGAGGGAGATGCAGGGTCTTCTGGTGAGAGTGGCACTGGGTAGTGAGCTGTGGCTGGGGAGGCTGAGATGTATGTGCGACCTGGGGAGGGGTGTGGGTAACCCGGTGATGGGTGCCCTGTTGCTATCTCTGTCCGAAAAGCTAGCGCTTTCGGATCTTTGCGGGCTGCGGGGTGATAGGAGGATCCCTGAGCTGCTAGGCTCGCTGGGAGATGGGTAGTCACTGCTGGCCAGTTGTGGAGTTTCTTGGGAAATGGGAGTGCGGCCACTTGGGATAGCCTTCTGCGACCCTGTAACCCAGACAAGACTCTTTCTCGGCCCCTCTGTCCTCAGCGCCTCACGCTGGCTAGAGTTTGCCTGGTTTTATCCTGATCGCAGCGCTTTCATTGTAGCTAGGCAAAGTCTAAGGTTAACATACCCAGTGTGGTTTACGTTTCCTTCTAAGGAAAGCTGTGTTTATTTTGAAGAGCTGGGATCCTACTCCAAACAATTAGCAGGCAGGTGGTCCCTGAAGATGGGTTGACTTCCTAGATTCTCGTAGCACCTAAGTTTCAGATGCTGACGCTGTTACTTTGCTTGAAGAAGAGATCAGATTAGGCCCCAGTAAATGTGTTGCTTTTATGATCAGTTCAATTTCCTTTTTCAGGTCTGGGAGTGTGGCAAATAACTGGATTGAAATTTACAATTTTGTCCAGCAACTCACAGAGAGATTTGTGAGGTATTTCTCCCACTTTCCATTTCTAAGCAGGGGAGTTTAATGTGGAGGGAAGTTGGAAACCATTTGCAGGGAAAGCCTTTACTGAAATGTTGATTTTTAAGTGCCTCAAGGTCTTATCACACACATGCTGTTATTAGGACAGCCCTTCAGTTGTTGAGGGCTTTTTTCATCTGGATCCCAGAAACTTGGCTCAGGCTCTGGGGAAGTATCTTCAGATACAATTACAAATGTCTTTTCCTTTCTGAATTTTCATCTGTTCTGAATTTCAGTTATGCTTTCTCATAATTTACCACATTAAAAATTTTATGCTAATAGTATCCATAACATAGTTTCCTTTCCATACAATTCTTAGCATTGTTGAGGTCCTCATTAAAAAAATAATAAGTGTTGGTAAACTTCAAATGAACACGTTAATAACCCACTACCAGGAAAGACACTTGTGTGTGTTTAAAGAAACGACTTGTGTTTACGCAATATGTGGGCGTGTGGCTGGTTTAAAATTTAACTGTTCTATATATGCAATAAGCCTTACTAGGAAAGATTGGTTTCTCTCCTATAAAAAGCATAACTGCTATGAAATCCAGCTTACTCTCTTATTTAGAGGTAACCAGGAATTAGTGGCATCCCTATTTAAAAATAACCTTAGGACACTAGTCTTTTGAGGCTTTTTTTTTTCTCCTTTTTTTTTTTTTTTCAGAAGAAAAAATGCAATGAGCAAATGCAAGTTTATCAAGATAATGGAAAGGACATGAAAAGGAGCTGTATCATTAAATATTGCTTCTTTCAGTCTTGTTAGCCCAAATGTTTTCTGTAAAACAGGCTTGGATGATCAAAACATTTTGAAAGTCATGTTGCAAGTAACTTCAAACAATCTGTAGAGGCCTAGGCAATCCTTGCTTTTAGTTATTGGCAGCAGTAAGTTTATCCCTATAAAAATGTATGCTTGTCCATGTTTAATCATCAGTCTCCTGCTTAAGAAGCCAAGTATAACACTCATTTCTGGACAAGGTCTGAGGTAAACTTGTCTAGGAGAGAAAAATAAACAAGGCCCTATATCCTTAAATGTCAAAGGCAGAAGAAAGAGTTGTTTATAAATTTTCTGATTTAATCCAAGAGTGTGCAGAGTCCCATAAATTTTGATCAAAAGCAGTGGGTCATTTCAGTATATTTCCAAGAAGTGGGGCTCTTATTTGGTCTGGTTTACAAATTGGAATTCTATAATACACAGTTCTCTGGTTCAAGTTTAGTTGCTCAGTTACTAACCAACAGTGCATTGTAGAAAGTAAATAAAGGGTGACTGCTGAAGAGAATGACTTTTCAAATATGTATAACCTTTTGATACCATTCTGCTCTTCAGTTTGTAGGTCTTACTTTCACATCTTCAGTTTCAGATCTTAGTAAGAGTTGCACAGAGTGTCTTCGAAACTAGAACCATTCTGTGAGCTCAAGGCTTAAAGCTTAGAAGGTGTAGCTAACCAGGGCAGTTGTTGCCAACTGGAGTGTGATATTTGAGACTTGGAAAATTGAAAATGTGATTTGTTCTTCTGTTCCACATTGCCCATGACACTCTTTAAGTAATCTTACTTCAGGATAACTTCTGTATGAACTCCTTTTCATAGCTGTGGTAATTAAATCAAACGGATTGCTCTCCAGCCCTAAAATTGCTAATGATAATCACTCTGAAGGGATTGGCCTCCTAGAAGGAGATGAGATAGAACATCAAAGGAAGAAGCACTTTCTACCAAAAAATTTTCCATTGGCCTACAATTCATCTTTCTAGTTAGCCTCTACCTAAACAGTCCTATGGGTCAGGGAGGAGTGCTTGAGTGCTGAGAAGCACTGACTAAATCCAAAATGACCTATGCAGTAATGTTGAGCAGAGTTAAGTGTATCTGCTTAGGGAGTTCCATTTAAAAGAAGCCTGAACCATTCAGTGAGACTGATTTTAAATGAGACTCCCTAGCTATACATCTGTATTATATCAATATTTCTTTTAAAAATGTTTTAACTGCCTCTTTTCTTATTTTGCAGCCCTCAAATGAGATTATCTTTCATTGTGTTTTCTTCTCAAGCAACCATTATTTTGCCATTAACTGGAGACAGGTTAGTGCATTATCGTTTCACTGCAGGCTTTTAGTAGAGACTAATCTTAAAGGAATGATTGATATTTCCAAGTGGTGATTCAGGCCTCTCAGTGGAATCAAGCAAGTGCACAGACAATTTCGTTCTCTTCACTAATAGAGGGAAAAGGAAGTATGAATAATATAAAAGAGCAGGTAATCTGAAAATCGATATCATTCATATTGGCTGTGGAATGTACAATGAAACCCATATCTCTGCCTTAGTTGTGTATTTACTACCTCCCACTTTCCCCCTCTCTGTTCCCCTCTCTGTTCTACATCTTTCATGTTTAGATGTAATATATTAATCAACCAGGAATTGGAAGAATTTTAGAGAGGAGAAAGATATGGATCCATTTGGATAATCTACTAGATTGAGCAGACGTCCTGAATCTCCAGTCTTACTCTGAGGTCCACTGATGCTGAATATGTTTACCTTTATAAAGGAACTTGCTTTCATTTTTGTGTGTGTGTGTGTGTGTGTGTATGTATTTTTTTTTCCCAAACCAATATCATAGTATTTTATATGACCATTTCTGTGTCATTTGGACCCATCACTGTGGCAAGTTAGAAATAGTCTTTGACATATTTTAAAGAGTGGTTCTTTCCATAGTGGGAAGGGAGATTTTCTACTTCATTTTTATGTCTACTTCATTTAACACAAAGTATGCAAGATAGTTCTTGCTCAATTCTTGTTGAATAAATGAATGGGTTAGTGTTATTTTGAAATCAAATTTCTCCAAACTGTAGTTTTAGCAAGGGAGGCTGTTGTATCTTTTTTCACATATGTGGATTTCTGAAAAGTTTTGTCTTTAAAGTTTTTTTTTTTTTTTTTTTTTTCCTTTAAAAATGTCAAGAGGGCTTCCCTGGTGGTGCAGTGGTTGAGAGTCTGCCTACCGATGCAGGGGACACGGGTTCGTGACCCGGTCCGGGAAGATCCCACATGCCGCGGAGCGGCTGGGCCCGTGAGCCATGGCCGCTGAGCCTGCGCGTCCGGAGCCTGTGCTCTGCAACGGGAGAGGCCACAACAGTGAGAGGCCTGCATACCGCAAAAAAAAAGAAGTGTCGAGAAAGCATAATATTTAAAGGAACTCAGGGAGATAACATTTAAAATTCACATAATTGATTTGGAAAATCAATCAAACTTCTAATTTCTTTGTGCTTTAAGTTTTACTTTTCCTGGAGAGGAAATCTCTCTGTAGGTGGGGAGTCCATCTTATGACCTCAGTCTCCTCATTTATATTTCCTCTCATACATTTTTATGTGCATCTGGGTCTCATCAAGGGCCAGAGCAACAGTAGTCCCTAACAACCCATATACAACAGCTTTTTATACCATTGATATAACAGTCCTTGCCTTCATGAAAAGAAGTTTTCTCTATTGCCCAGCTTAATTTCCAAAGAAACAACTTTTGATTCAGCCTATCCATTAGGACAAAAAAAGAAACAAGTTAACATTTATGGAGTATGTATAGAGAAAAGGATTTAGAATAATGCCAGACACACAGTAGACTCTCAGTAATTGTCAGCTGCATACATTGTGCCAGGTTCTCTGTTAGGTGCTTTACATGTGAATCCTTCAGCACTTTGATAAAGTACAGTCACAGGTCGGCAAGATTGGTGTTGCATAAACATGCATGGAAAGGGCTTAAATCATGTTCATCTCAACTAGAGATTCTTCCCTTATCATTGGTTGAATCTGATAGGGAAGAGGTTAGAATGGGATAAAGAAGCTTCTATTTCAAAAGGCAGCGTAATGTTGCACCTAAAATTTGCTGAACCCATTTACTTGCCAAATGGTCATGGACAAGTTACTTAACCTCTTTATGCCTCAGTTTTTTCCATTTATATAATGATGATGATGGTGGTGGTGATAATAATAATACCTACTTCATAAGATTGCTGTAAGAATTAAAGTCAATGAATGTGGAGAATGTAGGACAGAGTCTGGCATATGTGTATTCAAGAGATGAGGGCTTTTATGTTGCTATTATTATTATCTGCAGCTAGGGAGTATGTAGTATTTTAATGATCAGGAGGAATTATGCTTATATTAAGGGATTATTATCCTGCTTGAAAGGATTTATAATAAAATTCCAGGAGGAATTTTAATAATGCTACTTGCACTTTTTTTTTTTCCCCAATATAGTTGGCTCCTCTGGTTCTTTTTAAATAGAAATAAGTTCAGTTTTAACAAATTGCACGATTTGGCACGTTGCATTACTTTGGGGTGGCAGGATGTACACTGAGAAGGCCTGGGTTAGAGCTCCAGTTTTGCTACTTACTGATTAGAGACTTGGGGTAAATCATCTACTCAATGTGTCAGTTTTTATGTTTATAAACTGCAGACATAATCTACCATGTTTTCTTAAGAGATTTGTGAGGATCAAAAATAAGACAATGCATAGAAAAGTTTTTTGTATACCACAGAACAGTCTGCCCTAAAGGATTATTTTCTAAACCTAGTTTTTCTTTTACTAATTTTATTTAATTAAATCAATGACTTTTCAAATTTCTATGGTCCTCTATATTTGGATATAATGTCACTTTTCGTCCATTATACAATTTTAAGTGTGTAGAAACCATTCACATATTTAGATGCAAGATCACTGAACAGATGTTTCCACAACTATTGGGGATCCTTGTTTCAAGAGCCTAGAAAGGGGAATTCTATGTATAAACTTTCTCGATGTCACACTAAGAGATCTGAGTGCATGGAAAATGCAAAGGTCAAATATAGCAGGTTTCACAATTTTGGTTCTATTACTTATAATTCGTCAGTACCTTGGTAAATATGAGAAGTACCTCTTTCATGTTTCTCAGAGTGTTGCTAAATATTTTCAGTAGAGATGAAGCAAGATTGGAAGACAGTAAGTCCTTACAGTAGGGCTGTGTCTTCTGTTAGGGTTTCAGCATGAATTCGGTACTATGTAAATGCATGAATAGAATAATACACATGGCAGGAAATGATCAGTTATGCATTTTATATACTCATGATTTAAAAATATTATTATTTTGAATAATTCAATTTGAAGCACTCTCTTTTTTTCTTTTGCCCCCATGATTTTTATCTTCCATATATCTGTTAGTCCATCCATCTACCTACCTACCTACCTGCTTTGCCTGCCCTATCTGTATATGATGTATTGAGCATTGTAGACTCTGGAGGTAACACAAGGATGAATAATCTATGTGACAGTAGGGGGCTGTTTGTGTACACAAACACATACACAAACACATATAGCTCAGGGCTGTATTATAGGATCAGGTAAGAGGAAAGTGCTGACTGTTGATTCAATATGGAAATATCCAACCTCTCAATATTAGAGAATTTGAATCAGGACTAATTTTAAAGGATATTCTTAGCTATTGTGTTGGGGGTAGTGAATTATGCTTAGTTCTGCTTAATGTAATCTTAATGATGTAAAAGTGAGTTAATCAAAAACATTTAGTGAACAATTATTATGTGCTAGATATTGTGCAAAATGCTTTCCATTAACCCTTATATCAACTCCATGTAACAGATACTGTTATCTCAACTTTATAAATGAGGAAACTGAAGCTGAGAAAGGTAATGTAACTTGTCCAAAACACACAATTAATCAGTGGTGGGCAGTATATTAGCCAGAATGGTCCCTTAAAGCGTAAAGTAGATCATGCCCCTCTTGTGCTTAAGACAATCTAACGGCTTAGAATAGAAAGCACACATTTCCCAATGGCCTAAAAGCCCTACCTGCTTGCTCACCCAAACCTTTCCTACAACATTGTATGCCATAGCTTTGTATACTGGCCCTCTTTCCATTCCCTGAACAGACCAACCTTCTCTCTGCACTAGCAGCTTTGCTCTTTGTCTGCCCCAGATCATCCCCTGACCAGCTCATGTTTGTTATTGAGGCCTCATCCCACGCATCACCTCCTTTGAGAAGCCTTGCCTCACCATCAGGTGTAAAGAAATCCTGCCTCACCTCCCTGGTAACGTCTCACAATACTCTATTTAGTTATCACTTTTTGAAATTGTTCTGTTAATCAAATTATTTTATCTCCATAACCCTAATGTAAACTGCATGAGAGCAGAGGGGTCCTCTTTGTCTTGTTTACCTTCACCCATATATCTAACACCTAGAACAGGGCTTGGCCCATAGTAGATGCTTGTAAGTATTTGTTGAATGAATGATTGAGTTGGTCTGACTCTAGAACCTGAGTTATTAACTGCTATCATATATTTTCTCTCCTTGAGGGGTGATAAATGATGACTTATATTTGCTAATTTTCTCATTTTTATTGTTATAGATCAGTTACAAACATTTCCAACTCTCTTTTTGATATAATTGTCCCCAAATTGAAAAAGTCATATAATTGTTTGACCTGAGAATAATAATCAATTACTTAGGAAAAAATATTCCTTAGGTAAACTTGTGGGAAATTAAAGAGAAGTCGTTTGATTAAATTTATATGAAAATTTAAATAATATACACATTTCTATTATTTGAAAGGATTTCTTCTAATTCCTTTAAATCTGAATTAAAAATTTACTTGTGATAAAATAGTCTTTTATAAGAGTTGGTAATTTATAAATTGGTTCATTCATTTTGCAGTGAAATTTGTCAGTATCTGTAAAAGTTTAGAAGTCTGTTATCAGCAATTCTACTTTTTAGGACTATACCCTACTGAAATACTAGCACCAGTGTGCAAAGATAGGTATGTGCAAAATTAAATACTGCAGCATTGTTCATTATAGTGAAAATTGTAGTAAATCTAAATGCTCGTCAATTGATGATACTATAATAAATTTAGACATAGAATGGGATACGATACAGTCATTCAAAGAATTGGAAAATCCATATATATCACCATGAAAATATATCTAAGATATACTAATTGAGAAAAGCAAGGTGCAGAATACTCTGTTAAAGATGATAAATCAAAACAAACCAAAAATTTACCTGTTTTTATGGTGTGTGTGTGTGTATAATAATGAATGCATGGAAAAAAGTCTGGAAGTTGAGCAACAAGTTGCTAACAACAATATTGTCTTAGCAGTGAGATTCAGGGTGGGGAGAGCCTTCATGTTTTTAATTTCCATACATCTAGGTTATTCAATTTTATTTCAATGACAATGTAATACTATTATTAAACAAATATTTAAATTAAAAATAAATGTTATTGACTTCTGTAGCCAGAGACAGCTATTTTGGAATCAAAATGGAACTCAAGGGTTGGAAAGAGTAAGCATTAGGAATAGAGCATATTCAGCTGTTAACTTGGAGGATCCTGAAGGCTCCTTGTTAAAATGAAAACACCAGCATTGGACTTTGGGTCAGAAAGACATAGGAGCTGTATACTAGCTGTGTGACTTTGGACAAGTTATTTCACCTCTTGCTGCCCAATTCGCTTGTCTGCTAAAAGGAGCTAATCATTCCTACCATATAGAAATGTTGGGGTGATAAAATGCATGCAATGCATGAGAAGGCCTAATTGATGACTGGTTGGAAAGGAGACTGAGGTTGAAATGGGATTTGGAGGTTATCATCGTACCGCACCATCACCATCATGTGCCAGGATTCTGGCAGAAGTTTGGAGAAGTCAAGTGACTTTGCTCAAAGTGACACAGCTAGGGAGTCAGAGCCAGAATTCACACCTGGGTGTGGCTCGTGAGCGTGACTACCTAACCACTGCACTGCCTCAGACTCTCTCTGTTCCCCCCTTCTCCAGTTTTCACAATTAGTCAGAATTGTCATAATTCAAAGACATATTCATCCTCTAAGTGTATTCTGTTCTCTTACAAACCAGTGACTCAGTGAGAGGAAGTGACTCTATTGTTTTTGTTTTGATTCTATTGGGGAACTAATTATTCCTGTTTAGATAAGTCAGTTTGGGCCACACGTTTGGTAATCCTGAGAGGTCTGGGCATGGCAGCATCTTGGATTCTGGTTGTGCATATGTGAACAGTTACTTTCAGTGAAGTCCCATATCTGCTTAATGAGTGTGTTCTAGAAAATTAAATACATTGTTGCTTGTGCCTGGAAGACAGACCTGGCACACTGAGGTGGTAAAATGCAGAGGTTGGTTTCTCATGGCCCAGCAAGGCATTGAATGGGGACATGGAGTGTAAGCATTCAAGATACAGCAGATGTGAACTTTAGATGTGATCTGTGTACCACACTTTGGTAAGCGTAGACTAAATTGGAGAAAAAATTTTCACGAACCCAGATTGTGTGGGGCATTTTTTAAGCAGATATTTTTGAATCTAGGACTTTACCTTGGATTCATCGGTCTGGAATCTGGACCACAGAGACCTTGGCATATATTGGCTTTAGAGTGACATGTTAAATAAAGAATAAGCAAGTTTTTATATAAAGTACAAGTTACTAAGATGTAACTTGGGATGTATTAGAAATGTTTGTGTCTGGAAAAATCATCTTTTACTCTTTTGAAAACTTTAAAAAATTTTTAAGTTGAGGAGCTAGTAGGGAATAATTTTTTTTTTTTTTGGCAATTTGTCCTTCCTACATACGTTGTATAGCAGTATATAATGACGCAGTTAAATAGATAGCTAGGATGGGTATAGTATTTGAATGAATGAACAAATTTTCCCACATGTAATTTTTCTAATTTTGTCAGACTGATTAATATTGTGGTTTATTAATGGAAGGAGACAAAAGTAGTAGATAAATTTCATTGAGCACTTACTATGTATCAGACATTTTGCTAAATGCTTTATACGTAATAGCTCAGGTAAAGTACAATGCTAAGCAGATTCTAAATCATTTCTATAGACATGAATAACATCTTGAGAACATTGTTATGTTTCATATTTTACTCAATCAACTAAGTTTTGCCTTCCAAGAGAAATTTAATTATGTTATGTAACTGACTAATTATAAAATTCTTGTGTATGCCTACATTTTGTTTGCAGTTTTGTTCATTTCAAGGACTAATATCTCTGGCTAATATTCTCTTGAGGATAAAGAACAGAATTGACCTATGATATAAATACCTATAGCATTTATGATTATGCAGTTATCTAAATTGGCATTTGATAGCGTAGCCGCATGAAGCTTTTAGCTTTTGTGATAGATTGCTCTTCTGTGACCTCCAATGAAACACAGAATACATACAACATATATGCATACATGTGTATACATGATTATATATGTAATATGTATAATATATATAATATATGTGTATGTATTTTTTATTTAAATATTTAATTTAAAAAATCTGGGTTGGGCCTATGGCTTACTAAATTTAACCAATGGAATGCAGCAGACATGAACATGAAACTGAGCCTCCAATAACAATTTGCTCACTGCTCTTCCAGTCTTTACTGTCAGTCTTCTCAAGGTCATTTATCTTTTACCTCAGTCACAATTTCTATTTTGGTTATCTATTACTGCATAATAAACTACCCTAAAATTAGTGGTATAAATACAATTTATTGTTTCTCATGATATTGTGCATTGAATGCGCAGTTCTCATGCTTCACATGTTGTCAGCTGGGAAGCTGGAATGGCTAGAAGAGTTGAAATGACCTCACCCAGGTGGCTCGCAAGTTGGTGCTGGTGCTGGCTGTTGTCTAGGAGCTCAGCTAGGACTGTGGACTGGAGTCTTCATTCTCCTCCATGTGGCTTCTGCACATGGCTAGGTTGGGTTTCCTCCTCTGCATGGTGGTCTCAGGATAGTTAAAGTTTTTATATGGCAGCTAACTACCAAGGGTACAAAAAGGAAACTCCCATGCCTTATTAAGGCTTAGGCCTGGAGTTGGCACAGTAATCATAGAAAAGCACCCCAAAACTTAGTGGCTTAAACAACAATTTTGTTATCTCTCACAATTCTGTGAGTTGATGGCTCAAATGGAAGGTTTCTCTGTCCCATATGATGTTATCTGGTGTGCTATAGTCATAGAGGGTGGTTGTTGATTCTGAAGCACACCTAGAGCTGGAATAACTTGGTTCTCCTCCATGTGACCTCTGCATGTGGCATGGACTTCTCACAGCATGATAACTGGGTTCTGAAAGAGCATTCCAAGAGCAAGTATTATAAGATGAAGGAAGCAAAGTCTCTAGTTCTCTTAAGGGTTGGACTCAGCTGTCTAAGAATATCATTGTTCTATTGCCAAGCAGTAACAGGGCTGGGCCAGATTCAAAGGGATGGAGTATAAATTCCATCTCTTGATGGGAGAGTGGGCACATATAGAATGGGAAGGAATTGATGGAGGTCATATTTGGAGATTATCTACCATAGTTTATCAGGAAAGTAATAATGAAATTCCAAAGATGAATCTCTTTCAGAAATAAACAAGCCAGCTTGGAGAAAAATAAAATAAACCTTGTGTGTAACCAAAATAACAAAGTAGATTGGTAATTTTGGCACTGGTCTTTAGATTTTGGTGTAACCCATAACCTATGTCAGCAAATTTTGACTGACAGATTTTATTTACTTTTATTATTTATTATTAGCCTCTCACTCTCATTTCTCTTATTCTTTTATATAAATTAAAACTGTTTATTAGTAACATTAATACTTTCTCTTTTGTTTTTATTATCTTAATATTAACATTATTTCCTTCTTGAGTTAGTTTAGAATAGATGGGCACATTTCCTTTTACCTTTGTGATTTTGAATAGTATTATTAAATTCAAACTCTCAAAGTCTTAAGAATTAATATGTAAAAATGTGAGAATTGAAGTTTTATTCATTAGAAATGACAATTTTCCTAAAATATTTTAAAATTATGCTATAAAAGGAATACATTTTAGGATTGTTGGTACTCAACTGTTCAAGAGCAATACTGAATACTTATGCATATGATTTGGAGTTTGTATAACTTAATATGAAGTAAAAATTCTATGTGTTTTATGAGGGACTAGTGAAGGGAAGTTCTCAAATGAGGCTCCCAACTGTGACAAGCAAAGCCGATAATTCCTACTTACATTCCCTTCTATGGGTAAGAGACAGGGGTACCGTGAATTGATATAGACAGTTGGTATTGATTATTGAACACCTAGGTGCCATTCAGTGTACCAACTATTTACATGTAATAGTCTCTTTAATTTTTATAACAACTCCACTACATAAGTACTATCAATATCCCCATTTTCAGATGGGAGAAATGCACGCCCAGAGAAGGTACTTAACTTACCAAAGTCACAAAGTTACTAAGGCTAGTAAGTGTTAGAGCTGGGAATTAAGGTGGCCAAGGCCCCATGCTTGACCTGTGGGTTGTGTTCATGGTTTGATATGTAATGAAAGAACTGAGGGTGAGCTGGCAGATGACCTTGCTCAGTCCCTGACACGTTATGTGTTAAAAGAACAATAACTAATATCTATGTGACACTCACTTTGTACCAGACACTTTATGTGCATTAACTCCTTTGATTTTCACAGTAGCCCTGTGGAGTTAGTGTTGGTGTTACCTTTGCTTAACATGAAACAACTGAAGGATGCAAAGGTTAGATAATTGGCTGGAGCTCTCTGGCTCCAGAGCCTGGAGTCTTATCTATTGTGCCATCTGTTACCTCAAATCCAGCCTGCCACCATTTATAGGTTTTCTAGAAGAGCAACATAGCAGTGCAGAGGACAAACTGTAATGAAGAGGGTTTGTTTTGGGTACTATTCACTTCCTTTCTCCTGTCTATCTCCTCTAACAGCCCTTCTGTACAGGTGCCCACTACCTTCTGAATGCTCAAAGCTGCCAAATAACATTATATTATAAACATGATAGTAGGCATCTAATAAATCTCTATGGAATGAGTGAATGAAAACTCCATTGGGACAGCCATTCTTATTTACATTTTATGGCTATGGAAAGTGAACTCCAGGAAGTTAAATAAGTGCAGATGGTTACACGGTTTGTTTGTTGCAGAACCAAAGTTTCAGTTCATCTCTGATTTACTCCAATCCCTGAGTCTTCCCATCTCATTCTGTAGCTTTCCATGTAATTCCTTTCTAAGACCTTCTCCTTATTAAAACTTCAGTATAACACTTTCTTCCCTCTTTTCTCTTTTCCTTTCCCCTCCTCCTTTCTGGATCTATATCAAATATTTTCAACCCTCAGTTTGCTGAGCTTGCTCACCTTGGAATCAAGAAGAAAGTAAACTGAGTGAACAAAATCCTACTAACAGGGGAGTGATGAATATCAACGATAACCACCATAGTAGCTGCAGCTAACTCAGTATTTATTATGTGCTGTTTAATCATCACAATGACCCCATGGCGTGGGTATTTTCATCCTTATCTTATAGATGAGGAAATGAGATTAGGCTTGGAAATAATCCATGTTCTCTTTGGCTATAAACCATATCATTCCAGAAACTGTATTTTACAGTTTAAAAGATTATCCTAGTTACCCCAAAACTCCTTTGATTGAAGAACTGACTGGAAAAATAGGTAAGGAAAAGAGCATTCCAACAAAATGGAAAGGTTTTAAAATTAGATTAGATCAGAGGTTCCTAATTCTGGCTGCACATTAGAATACTATGGGGAATTTCCAAAAAATACCCTGACCCCAGCACACACCAAGTGGATTAGAATTTCTTCCATTAGAGTCCAGAAGAGATTTTTTTTAAAAGCCCTTCAGATGATCCCAGCATCCAGCTCGAGGGAGAACGACACTACATCTGTAGAGATGGGTGTAAAGGTAGCTGTGGACTAAGCATGAGTCATTCTCATATCACCGTGTAGGATCACAGCATTCACATGTGGTAGGTGCTCAGCAAATGTGTGTAGACTGATTGACTGAAACCTGGAAAGAGCTTTAAAATCTGGAAAGTTAAGATGATGCTCACTGAAAAGTTCAGGTTAAATATACAGATATATTTATAAATGTATATCTTTAGTCACAAGTAGAAGGTACTTAAAATTATGCCTTAATTGTGCTAGTTGGGCAAGTCATTGGGCAAGTCAGAATTTTCTGCCAACCATTTTATTATGCCACTATTTATAAAATACACCTTTATTTTAGTTATGACATCATGCACACCTTCCGCAGTCCCAAGGGTTCTATGGATGGAGAAAAGCCCTTGATGTGGCACAGTGCATGGCAGTTGTGGTTTCCTTCCCTTCCCTTCTCTTGTCTACTTGTCCTGCCTCTTCCCTTTTATCTCTTCTTTTCCCTACTCAGCAGAGAAACTTGAGAGACACTAACAGAGCTGAAAGTGTTAATTTTATAGATTAAAAAAATGAGTCACTGTGTTTTTGTCTCCACCTCCCACCCCCTGCCTCATTCTCTCTTTTCAATCAACATAGTTATAAAGTCAAGAAGAGAGTTGATTAGTCCCCTGATGTTCAGCAACAACAAACAACAACTGCAAAACAGTAGTTTCATATCCTATTTTATTTGTTTAAATTCTGCCTCTTTCCAAAAAGTATTTGAAGCTACACAGAATATAATAACATTGCAGAAAATTAATAACATATAAAAAGAAAATTTAAGATCTTGGAAAAGAGGGTGTAGCAATATGATAACCATATGAACTTAGCAGAATTTTCTGAATGAGTAAGAAATTTATCATGGGGTTCCTGATAGGGCAAGAAACAGTTTACATAGCTGTAGTTAGCAGAAAGGAGGAAGTATATAGTGATCACTCAGGGGTGGCAAAGAAACTTCTGCTGTGTGACCTCATAGGGGACTTTGTGTGTCTTGAGCAGCACCCTTAACGACAGCTTCACAACAAACACCAAAGTAGTTTCGATATTGCTCTTCCTCGTAGCTGAAGACATAACCCTGAAGCCATAAGACTCAGTGAAGCTGATCTTCTAAGATGATGTTGGATTGGAGCTGATCTCCTTAACATACCCATTTTTTTTCTTCTTTTATTTTTTATCATTTTCTCCCTTGCTTTCCCTTAGAGTTTTCTTTAAGTCACAGTATAGATGGATGAGTTGTGTTTTTCACCTGCTACATAATTTTGTTTCCCCCTTAGTTTACCATTTACTAATAGAGAAATTTAGAACTTATTTTTAGTTTCTTGGGATCCTTCAAAGACCCTATCTTGTTTTGGTTTCCATTTCCCATTTGGTGACACTTGTTGATGGAGGAGAGGCTGACAGATTATGTAGTTACTCTGGAAAGTGACAGACCAGGACTCAATGTATGTTGATGTTATTGGCTATGGGCAAGGAACACTTTTCCTCTTATGACTCTGCAGCTGTAAAAGTAATGATGCAATTCAGAGCAGCTTAGAATATTATGGTGGCAGGTATGGGTACACATAGAAAAGCAAGAGGTGCTCTGCTTCCTCCGGTGAAATGAGCCAGCAGAGACCTACCTTCCCAAACACTCTGAATCCCACATTTGTCAAGTTCTTTCAGCTTAGAGTCTTCTGCTGGTGTTGTCTGGTCCTCAGAAGTAATGATGAGCTGAATCTGAACTGAATGGAGAAGGTGATTTTCACCATGCAAAATTTGTTTGCGTAAACTTGGATTTCAGTTGTCTTTTTCATTTCTCTTTTGGCAGCAAACGTTAATGCTTGAGGACATGCTGCCACTCAGTTTTGTGAAGTACCAAATATTTGGTTTTTATCTGCATTCAGACAGAATCAGTTTCAAGTTGTTTCTGTAGATATTAAAACATAAATATTTAGATAAAACAAGTTTATAAATTATGTAATTTACTCCATCATCTGTGGAATTATGAATTTTTTTCCTATGGTAGATTGAAAAATTTATTGAACACTTACTTTGTAAAAGGCATCATAATAAGTAGTTAGCGCAGAGTTAGGGGATACATTAAAAATAATAGACATGGTGATAGTCCACTGTAAACTTCCAGTCTAGTTAAGAAGTAAAAAAATTAAATTAAATTCATTAAATTATTTTTAAGTAGAATGTTTTTAAGAAACAGAATTATTCAATGTAGTAAAAGTTGAACATGAATATGTTTGCGGCACCTTAGAAAAAAGAGTACATTGAAGTTAGAGATAGGTTCAGAGTAGGTAGATTTTAAACCAAGGATTAAGAGACAATCAACATGGGTTGGTAGAGACGACTGAATTAGGAAGGAGGAAGATTAGGATTATACTTTGAAAGTTGTCTTGTGTTATCTGGAAACTTCTTGAGATGGAGAACTTGTCTGATAATAATTTTCATTACAATATTAAAATAGAATCAATAAGTTACTTTAAAAATGTGAATGTGGCTCTGGTGAATGACTCATTTATTTCAAGTATTGGAAACACAACATTGCAGATGACAGAATAATTTTTTTTTACTATTTTTGACATTTGTTTTAATAGTGTATGATGTATACATATCATACACATATGTGTATGATATACTTATGTATGTATATACACACACAAATATATATATGTATATAAAATTTTGTATGTGACCCCAGTAAGTTCCTTGATGTTCAGATAATATACTTTTTACAGTTAATTTTTTAATCTATCATCCTCAGGAGTGTGGATGCTCTTCATGTTTTATTTAAAGCATTATACTTCAGTTTACCATATCATGACTTTTTTATTTAGAAAGATATGTTTTTTGCTTCTATTTAAAGGCTAAAATTCTGAAAATAATATTTTTCAGATCTCTCCAGATCTTTTAATTTTAAAAAGAAAATTTGACTTTGTTTTGGATTGTTTTTGCAACACTTGTATTTGTGTCTTAAGATTCTTGTGATTTATTTTCAAAGGGGTGTCTGGAATCTATATTTAAAAAACCTGAAAAATGAGTCTTTTACTTATACACACAAAATAGCTGTTAATATTGTAGTCATACTTTGTTTATACATACTCCATTGAGACAGCTAATTAGTCATGATGAGAAAGATTATTCTGTGATTTTTCCTCTTTTTCATTTATATTGTCTCTGTCAAGAACCATTATCATCCATCCATTCATCCATCCAATCATTTATTCTTTCATTTGTTCATCGAATATGTATTAAGTACCTACAATATTCAAGAGAATGAGCTGGTGTCTGGATGGGTGAGAAGAAGCCACAGAAGTGACTAGATCATGAGACTTTGGGAGACAAATATAGGAAATGTTAATTTCCATAAGTAAGGGTTAAGTAACGTGCGTTAGGAATTTGCAGATAACACAAGAAGATTTCTGACTTGTAGGGGGGTGGGGTGAGTGCTGCAGAAATACTTTTTCACTTAAGTTGACCTACTCCATCCTTGTTTTTTTTGAATGCAGGAAAATGTGTACTCCTCAGCATTTAGTAAAACAAATGTGATAGAAGATATCTGTTCTCAGCTCAAAATGCCTAGAATATGCCTGGCTTTTTCAAGACATTTCCCATTGTTAGTACTTTTATTTTTTATGGTTACAATACAGATATTGTTAGATACTCATTAAAATGACAAAAAGTATGAGGAGCTATCTGCCCTCAAAGCCCATGTTCTTTCCTTTCCTTCTTACTAAAGAAACTTTAGTTGCAAAACTGCCGTGCTTTTTGAGAGGTGCTTATGATGGTCTTTCTTCATTGTTCTTTTGTTTAATTTGATATTATATTATTTTCAGAGGCAAAATCAGTGAAGGCTTGGACAATTTAAAACGTGTTAGTCCCGTAGGAGAGACATACATCCATGAAGGACTAAAGCTAGTAAGTTCTTTTACATTTATGAGTATGGGAGAGAATGTTTTCTTACTCTGTAATGAAATAAATTATAACTCTCTAGTAAAATTCAAAGACCCCATTACATGTTTATCTTAAAATTAAAAAAAAAATGCTTTTAGTTGTTCTAGGGATAAGACAGATGGAAAACATTTACCATGGTGATAAGAAAAGTTTGGTTGGCATTTTGCCTTTTATGGAATTTTCCATTTTCTCTATGGCTATATTCAGAGAACCACATTTTCTTTGTGGTTATAGTCAGCCAAGGCTAAAATCTTTATCATTTAAACCCTATACTAACTACTCTATAATGTGAATATATGTATATTTCAAATTAAAATAGTTAACACAAAATACCCTGTTTTAAAAGCCAGTTCATAATATTTTGATTTTGTCAGACTTAAAATTCAGCTTGATGGAACATGCTGGTTAAAAGTTAAGATTAACTTATGAGTTGGACAATTATTCTTCATTTTCAGGCAAATGAACAAATTGAGAAAGCAGGAGGCTTAAAAACCTCCAGTATCATAATTGCTCTGACAGATGGGAAGTTGGATGGTCTGGTGCCATCATATGCAGAGAAAGAGGTGAGTATTGAACTGAAACTGTTCTTTACACCCCAGTGTACTTTGCTGTATGTCTCTGCATGTATTAGCCTGACATTTGAATAATTCACCTCTCTGTCTTCCTCTCTCTGTCCCTCTCTCATTCTCTCAACAGGCAAAAATATCCAGGTCCCTTGGGGCTAGAGTTTATTGTGTTGGTGTCCTTGACTTTGAACAAGCTCAAGTAAGTCCAGCAGATCTGCAGCCTTTAATCTAAATCACATAACTGTCTTAAGGAGAGTTTATCAGATTTTTCTCACTGATGACTTATTATGACTCAAATCAGTCATTAAAGATTTTCTATAAAAATGGCCCCATGTCTTGAGCTCTGGGTTAATAATGTCTGAATTTGACAGGCTTCATTACCTAAGCAAGCTGAAGACAAAGCTCTAATTTTCTTGAACATTTATTCCATTTGAAGGAACTAATATTGGAAAAGCTGTCGGGTTAAAACAATATGCATACTCCTCTTCTTTAACTCAACTGACAAGATTATCATGACAAGTCTTGTTCAAATGTTTTAGTTTGAAAACTCAACTCAGGAGTTCAGGGATTTGGGAAGTCTGTGTAGGAGAAATCTTTAATAATTTTCCCTAAAGAACCAATTTTTTTTCATGAATCTTTGAGGGTTTATGCATTAAATTTATTTCCCACTCACAAAATGATTTTACATTTAAATATTTGGTTGAGTGTGACTGAGGCTCCTGTGTCTCATGACATTTACAGCTAGTAGAACTCTGAGCTGTTTGGAAATTGAAACTTGATGCCAGTGTAAAGGGGCTGTGCCTGATCTCAGTTTATTTTTTTGTGATGCATTTAGAGTAACACTAGTCCCATCACCTTCAGTTCCTGACAGTGAATTAATCCTCTGGTGTAATTTTTCAGGTGAATGTAATTGACATGTAATGAAGTGTATAAAATGTTGTATGTCTCAACCACCTCTCAATTAAAATGTCCTCCTTTTTCTAAAGCTCGAAAGAATTGCTGATTCTAAGGAACAAGTTTTCCCTGTCAAAGGTGGATTTCAAGCTCTTAAAGGAATAATTAATTCTGTGAGTATTTCTCTGGGGTCAGGAAAGGCTCGTAATTTTAGATATATTTTAAACTATAGGAAGTAATCTTGATATACAGTTCAGTGGGTCATTATCTTGAAGAAAGAAGTTAAGAAGGAAGTTTGTTGGGTATTGCAAATGCAGGGAAATTGTAAAAGATCTGGATTTTGTTTGTTAAGTGAGATTTGGTATTAATTCTTGCAAATTGAGCTCTGTGAGCCTGGGTTTGTGATTTCAAGTTTAAGATTTTCATAAGCAGTCTCAGAGCACGCTTTGAGCATGGAGTTCCTCACTGTCTTGATATCTTGAAAGTTTTATGGGCTTTATAGAAGAGTAAAATAAAAATTTGGATTGGAATGTGTGATTGCTTCCTCCTCCAAATATGGTATTTCTTAGCTATCAGTCAGGCAACTCGAACGGGTGGCAGAGTATTTGACTGCGATTGTTGTTCTTTCCATTTTAATGATTAATAGTTTCACTGGAGCTCATAATATTTCTGTTTGGAATTCAGTTGAGCTGCCTCTGGTGATCATTAGAATCCGGGCCATCCTGAACAGGGTATGGGGAAGTGGAGTGATGAAATGCAAAGCAAAACTCTTGGGCTTTCACAGCTGAGGTTTATGTTTCGTTTTACTGCCTTTTGCTAGAAGCACCAGGAGCAGTTGCTATTAAATATTTATGATATTTTGGTAAACAACATCCTAAAATAGAAGTATTAGAATTATTAGAATTAAAAACCTAGAATTAGGATATATTCTCTAAGCCAAAGCTTTTTCTTTAATCTTTGGGTATTTCTTGAAGGAAAAAAAATCTCAGGTTTTTTCTGACATTTGGTTCTGGAATTTAAAATTTGTTTTTAAAAATCATGTTTTTCAGAAACTGAGATTTATTGAATTTGCTTTTGGTAGTATGTAGGCTTTTTTCCTCTTAATAAGTGGATCTTTTCAGGAAAAATATACAATTTGATTCTAAAACATATCAGTACGACTAGTGGACAGGCCAAATATAAGTGCAGAATGGAACAGAGATTCAATTATTTTAGGAGTTTACGTATGTGTTTAGTTTCAGGAAAAAAATTCAATGTAAAAAAGTAATAAATACTTTTGTAGGTGGATTCAAGGTACATACTCTACAACTGTGATTTGTTTTACAATATAGGAAAATGTATTGACAATGCAAAAGGGAGGATAATTTGACCCTGTAAAAAACAAATCAGTGTATTGTATTTTAAATAGAATTTTATTGTACTTGGGAATTTGTAATTATTTTTATATTTATACTGGGAAGGAGAAAAGACCTCTGTAGGTTTTCCCCTTTGCAATTTTTTTTCCTCTATATAAAAGGATTAATTCAAAATTCTCCAGGTGACTAACTGGCTTTTGAAAACTCTCTTTTTGTGGGTTATGACTACAAATATCTCCTTCAAAGAATTAGTAGTTGACTACTGGAGGAGATAAAGTTGTTATTGTTTTATTATATTTATTTGTTCAATTTCACTTTTTAAATTTGTATAAGAAAAATTTAGAATGGAATTTTGAACTACAGTGTTTCTCACCTGAAGTTCTTGATGGACTTTAGCTCAAGTATGTTATGTCGAAAGATTTAGCATGAACTTAGACAAATTTGCGTTATTTTAGCTACACGTTACGAACAAAGCCTCTTGAATTTCATCTGGAGGGGGCTGATGGGTATAGCTATCATCTCATTATAGTTAAACTGCAGCTATTTTGTCACAAAAGGAGTTGTAAGTGATCCTGAGCGAAGCCAGACTCTGGGGAAACCCTAGCAGTAACTTGGGAGAGTAGGCAGGTAGACAAATGGAGCATTACAATCAAAGTTGATCTCACTAATGGTTGAGATTTCTATCAACATGATAATAGCTTGGGATTTCTGCCCACTTTGTAGAAATTTAAGGTACTAAATCAAGCACTTTATCTCTCTTCAAGGCAGAGATTGTACCACCTCTGGTAATAGACAAAAGCTGTACTTCTGCCTCAAATTTGAATTACCCTTTATATTTACAAAGTACCATCATATCTTTAAAAATTATATATGGTATTTAAACACATATAGTGTATTTCAGGGTAAGAGCTGAGAGAAGAGAATCTCTCTCTGTTCTTTATGGTTTACCAAACTAATGGGTAACATGGTACTGTGGAATGTATTTACACAAAGCTAAGCAAATGGAAGAAATCAGAAAATTTAAATCTTTCAGATGTTTGGTACTCTGAAGGCAAAATATTTGCTAAATTGATTGATAATTTATTTTTCCTGCTAGAAGTTATTTAAATACATCTGGCCTTATTGTCAGTGCATTAATTTCCCTGAAGTTAATCTTTAATTGAGAAAAAGTGATAAATGGTTTTCTTGTTTTCTTTGTCCTCCCTTCCCCTGCCCACTAAAATCCAGTGACCTAGATGGTCTGGTCCCCTTATTGTAAAAGACATCATATTTTGTTAAGGCATAGTTTGTTTAGAATCAACTTTTTAATCAGCAAGGATAAGAGTTTAATTTTGGAGCCTTTCTTCATTATAGTTTTTTGGAAAAAGAAGAAACACTATAGTAGTTCTAACTTTTATAACTTCAAAACAAGGGACTGTAAAAGGCCTTTGTTATGAACATATTAACAACTTAATACCTTTTCTAAAATTTATTTGATTCGGAAAATCATTTTAATGCTCTATTTTAATTTGGAGGGAAATGTATCATTTCAAAATTTTTAGATTTCTATCCCAGCAAACATGATACGTACATAACATTTTTTGTACTGTTGGTTTAACCTCTACTCTTAATTAGCATATATGAGGGTTTAGAATTCATTATCTCAAGGAGGTACTGGTGAAAACCTTTTCCTCTTTTTTACCCTCCTTTTCCTGTTGTATAATGTATTCTTTCATTTCCTCATTTATTGAGCTCTTACTATGTTAGGGCATGGTATTAAGCTTGGAAGAGGGGACACAAACTTATATAAGACAAATTCTTTATTCTAAAGAGGCTGGAAAATGACGATTCGAGGTTTGGAATATGGTGGCGCCCTGCGAGAATTACAAAGTGTGGGAATTTGGAAAAGGGAAATTTCAGTGAGTCACCCTATGTGATAAAAAGGAATCCTGTCATGCAGTTTGTGTTAAAATACCAATATGGCTAGAGTAACGTTGGCAGAGAGGTGGAATGAGTTTGGTTATATGAAGTCATGGGAGGCTTTTTGTGGTGGGATCTGAACTGTGCTCTGACAATTGGAGTAGATTTAATTAGAAACAAGGAACACAGAACTTCAGAAACAGCCTGGGCTGAATGGCTAAGGCACAGGAGGGTTTGGCTTGGATGGTGGAATGATGTGGGGGATAAACATTGGTAGGTAGGTTGGATCCAGATTATGGAGACCCTCAAATGTTTGAGTGGTGAAATGGCTCTTTTTGCATAAGTAGTCGAGGAACCATGGAAGATTAATTTAGAGCATGAAATTTATAACAGTGAAAGTTTAGGTGGAATATGCTTATGGTAATGTATGGGATGATTTGAAAGATGAAAAGCTGTGTTATGTCTCTTTCAATAGTGCTTGTGAAACATGGTGAAAGGAAACCTAACATAGTGAAGACGATATGAGATGGGAAAATACGAAGACCTGAGTGTGGGTTCCAACTCTGCCACTGCCTAGCCATGTGACCTTGTGTACCTCCTATAGTGTAATCTCTCTGAGTTTTACAATTCTCATCAGTCAAATGAGGATAATGATATCTATATCAGTGAATCGTTTTGTGAATTAAATTAGATAATGATTAAGAATGATCTAACTCAGAGGGGCTGACTTTAAAACATGTGGTAGGAAACTAGGAATGGCTGGAAGCTAGGACCATGTAGGATGGGATTATTGATCCTTCTGTAGGGTAGTCCACTGAGAGAGATGGCCAACATTCTACATGATCAATGACTTAGATCTAAAGAGGGGTGGTATTGATATGTGCAAGGATCAGATCTAGCAAATGGGTCGTAACAACAAGGATTTCTAGATGGTGTAGCTGCGCAAAGTCAAGTATCTGGCTGTGCCCTAGTTCCGAATTCTCAGGGCATAGGTCTAGGACCCAGCCAACAACTGGAAAAGAAGATTCAGAATTCCCATGGCAAAAGCTATGTAGAATTTCAGAATCCTCCATACAGAAAAAAGAGCCACAATTCTTGTGGGGGAACTTGTGGTGCTAATTAGTGATTCAAAGTAGAAATGTTACTTTGTTAAGGGGAAACCACAGGCCCAATGGACTATAGTTCCTTAGGGCTAATTTCAGGCACTGGGATTCTGGGTCTTTCACAATAAAACTAGGTCAAGGACTGCAAGGGAAGCAATTAATAAATTCTCTGCTCTGGTCAGAATTATGTCAGGAACAAGGTGGGGCTGAACCTCTAGGTATGAAACTGTTTGATCTTTCTGAGCCAGGCTCTGAAGCGTCTGGCAAATATTAGCTGGCAAATGCTGGTTGTTGTTGTTAAAATTGTGATGGCTGTGAAAACTGGAAATAAAAAGGTAAATGTGGGAAGCTTTAAAAAATTAATAGAACCTGGGAGCTCACTGGATATAGGATGAAAAGGACAGAGAGGGCAGTCAAGTGTAACCTGGGCCTTCCAACCCTGATAATATGAGTATCTAGAAGCATTGAAAGTGAACGCTGTTTTCACAGAGGGGTCAGAGTGTTAGAGGACAAAGTGGAATTGGGCAGGAGGGCAGGGAGAGAAGGTGAATTGGGCCTGGGAAGAAATCCCGGTGGGGGATGTCACTGAGGGAAGTGGAGATCCAGGGAAATGTTCAAATCAGAAAACTGCAGAATTGAGTCATTCTTCCTCCTCTTGTTCTTTCTCCTCTCCCTTGCCCACCAACACAAGGATATAATTCTGTTTTCCACAGATCTTAGAATTGTTAAACAATTATATTTGGTTTCTTGGAAAGGTGATTGTAGAACTTTTATTAGAAAATAAAATTGTATTCAAACTAGGATAGGTCAGACTAACCTGTGAGTACCATGTGGTTTGTAGTGCAGTGTTTCATAAGGCAGTGCTGTGTAAGAGAACATTAAAAATAAAACAAAACCACGATTAGTGAGTAACAGGGAAAGAATAAAAATCAAAGTGATGTGGAAAAGCCCCTCCTTTTTTTCTAAAAACAAGACCATGAGATGTTTTACTCTTTCCAATTATTTCCATAATTTGTTTTTGATAGCACACCTCAAAAATATTAAGCATAAGAGATAAATCAGTTGTGAAGCTGTTTTTATAAATAACCCTGATCCAAAAGAATTAAGAACACTGCATCCTAGGGGATGGCAGCAAAGTTCCTAAGTGCCTAATGGGGAAGTAAAGGAGCCTAAATAGGAAAGGAATGACTCACACGTGTAGGAAATTTAAATAAAACTGTAATAGATTGTTTACTTTTTTACTGAAAAAAGTAAAATATACATTTAAAAAAGTAACTTCATTCATAGTGCTGGAAATATAAGCTTCATTTGATCTTTGGAGCCAAGTTGTTTTTCTCAGTAATACCTATTGTCGTTATTATTATTTTTAAAAAGTATCTAAGAAAGGTGTCTATGTTTTAATGGAATGAGAAGACATTGCAAAATTATTTTCTCTACAGGAAAATCATTTTCATAGAAGAGGGTACCTAATAAACATTCTGACAAGACTTTAGCTTAAATGCTTTTAGCAGGTTCTGCTATGAATGTCGACTGCTTAGTTGTGGAAATGTCTATTTATAAAATTATGGTTTAATGGAAAACCTAAAGTCTGAGCTAACTATAAAGATATATTCACAGGAAAAAAAAAGTCAAACTGGTACAACTTACTCAAAATTGGAAATCAGTTTCTAGGACTCCTTTTAAAAAGGACTGGCTGTAGCATGAGGCTCACTGTGCATCAGATTCTTCCGGGCTTCCATTTATCCAAGGATCTTTAGTACTGAATATAGATAAGGTGTCTCCTTATAACATCTTTCACATTAATGGTTAGGAAGGTTGGGACCATATTTCCCACCTCCTCCTTTTTTTGCCTAATACAGTGTTGGGTTAGTAGTTATTGCCTAATTCATGTTTATCAATGAATGAATAAATAAAATCCATGCTTCTTGAAAATATTTTTATATTTTTAAAATATAATTATGGTGTGTTTAAGCATTAAAAAAATCAACTCCTTTTTTCTGCCAGAAAATACTTTATTTTGAATTGACTTCTGATTCCATATTATTTTGACTTTATCCTCTTATTTATATTCCACTGTATTAAGACTTCTGGTTACAAGTGACAAAAAGCAAGTTCATACTAGCTTAAGGGAAAAAAAAAAAAAAAAGAGAGAGGTATGGGCTTATCTAACTAACTGGGTGGTCCAGAGGAGGAAATTGCCTCAGGTACAGTTAGATCCAGGGAACCAATCCATGTTCTTAAGGTCTCCCTTTGTAAGTTTTGCCTGTGATTCTATTTGCCTCATTCTCTCCTTGTTCCCATGAGTGGCTGTTGAAAGTAATTGCCAAGTGTTTCAGCTTACATGGGCCTCAATTAGCAAGCCCATTGGAAAGAGAGAGCTGTTGTCTCTGGGCATCAGTATATTCGGTCCCAGTTAAGGACTCTGATTGACTCAGTTGAGTCAAGTGCTTATTCCTGTAACAATTACATAGTCAACAAACATATTTGGACCAGCCTGAGTAACATGCCCACCCCTGTTATGAAAGATTGGGAGCAAGGTGGAGAGGGCTAATGATTGACAGCCTCACCAGGACCACATGGAGTAGAGACCAGTTTTCCCAATAGAAAGGGAACACTTCATAGATGTGTAAGGATGAAAAAATGTTCTGGATAGGGAAGAAAAATCAATAGTATTACAGTCCACTGTATTAAAATACATTTAAAATATTTTTGACATATTCTAATAAGGCACTCCATTCCTTCTAAATTCCAATTAACTAAAAAATACAAATAGAAAATTTGCTTTAAAATAGTCATTTAATTTACTGAAATTTTATAATCTTGACATCCTTTGTCCAATGGTCTATTTGCATTTGCATGATAATTTTACTTAATGATAACATTATTCTTTCCTTCTTTCTTTAGTTGGGATTGTAGTATAAGGAAATCAAATCCATTCTGGAAAAATAATTACAGTTTTTTGTGATATTTTGTGAGAAAACTAAAGTGGTGGCATTAGGTTACATAGCGAAAATTAAGTGCCAAATGTTTGCTTCTTAACATTAATCTGTTGGGCTACAAAAGAAGATGACCTTTAGAGCCTCACTTGTTTTTGAAAGCAAATTCAGTTGAGCCGAAGGACATTAAAAAGGGGGATAAAATGGTTAAGATTTATGATTAAATGTACCATCAGTGTAAATTATGATGCATAAATGCGTAATTTCTCAGTTATATCTCATTTTCCCTCCTGAAATAATTATTCCTAATTTATTTGGAAGCATATTTTTGAACTTACTGTGTTCAAGACACTTTTCTGATGTTGGGTTACAGAGATGGATGTGGTACCCTTGACTTTTCTGAGCTTACAAGTTTTAGGGATATGTGTTTGTAAAGTCAATAGAACTGATAAAGCTTTTTTTTTTTTTTTTCTATGCTTGTTGCATAGGGAAATAGTTTATTTGCCACTCTGGATTTCTGAAAAATCAAATAGAACAAGTATAGATTTATCATGCTTGTCAGGTCTATTTCATGTTTTATTTAATGAAACAAGGGAGTGGGTAAAGAGGACTAATATGAAATAATATATGCATCAAAATGAAAAACATGTTGGGACTCAATTTCTTTAGATTCTGAACAAATAGTACATTTATTATTACTTTACCCCATAATTTCAGTGCACTTTTTATGGAAAGTCTATTTATCCTTTAGGAAAGCATTAAATGATTATTCTGAGTTTGTGCTGAACAAAAGAAAGGAAAAAAATCAGAGACATATAAACTTTTGTTTCATATCACAATCCACTTTGGGGCGTATTTCTATGGTATAGTGAGAAAGGAAGACCTGCTATTATGATTTGTTATGAAAACGCAACTTAAGAACTTAAGAACTTAAATGTCGTTTCGCTATTTTCTTTCACAATTTGTGATATGGGCGTAATTTCACCAACAGTATAATCAGAACTACTCATCTGTTATGTTTGGAACAGAGAGGAGTAAAAGGCAATGATTATAACTTACATTCTTCCCTAGATTTATTAGAGTAAAAGTTTGTTTAGAATTTGTCACTTGTGCTTATACTACTCACTTACTTGCAAAGGGAGAGAAAATCCATATTTAGAAATGGGTCAGTGCAGAACATGCTGTATTGAGCAACTGGCATTTTGGAGCTCCAAGCATTTAAAAAAAACAAACACAACCAAAACACATAACTACAAATTGCAATTGTTTTTCATTGACGTATTACCTCTTAGAGAAAAATATATTTGGTAGGAATGTTTCACACCTAGAGAGAAAATAAAATCATATCTGAATGTTGAAAGGTAAAAAAGCAAACAAGAAAAGATTGTGAGAAACATCTTTCCAGTTGTTTTAGCTGCTTATTTTATGCACATGTGTGGCTAATTACTAAAGCTTCATTTTAGGGAGATCTTTTTTGGGGAACTAATGCTGTGCAGTGATTTTTCCTTATGAGATTTAAACTTGGAATGCTTCATATTTGGGATGAACTCCTGTAGTGCTTAAGCTTCTCAGTGAGTCAGAAAAAAAGTAGCTTGTGTTTTTAGACCTTATTATTATTATTACTGATATTTTCTGACATGCTGTATGTCATGGAAATTAGCAGTTTCTATTTGTTAGGATACACTGAAGGTATTTGTAAATTATCTGTAACGTTCTGTTGTACATTATGTTGTATACTCAAAGTCAGTGTTAGAAAATTATTGCCAGAATGAATATTTTGAATTTTGAATAAGGTTAAAAATGTTGGAGATGTTTGGGTAGCATATTGAATTTAAGTGTGAAGAAATAATCTGTTTTTTGGGGAAAATTTTTTTTTATTTAGAATTGACCTTAAAAAAGAAGGTCACATTCATTCAATGGGACTTAATATCCTTTTGCTCTTTCACATATACTATCCAGAATCAGCCCTCTTTTTAAAAGAAGATGCATATCTTAAATTTGTTTCTTTTCAAGTTGTTTTTATTGTTTCTTTTTCTGTTTGTTAAAAAAAATTTATTTTTGCATTTGGCTCAATGCCTTATGAGCGCCGTTGATTACCAAAATTTGAACTATACAAATAAGTTTTCCTTTCATTGTGTGTGACCAAAGATGTGATTTGATTGACTCAAGTAGCCCCTCATTAAGCTCTGTAATTTTAAATATACTTAACTGTTCATTGTTACATACCCCATTTATTTGTCTTATAGCCAAAATGCTTGTGCTTTTTATTAGAAAGTTTTGCATTTACTCTTCTATTAATTCAATAAATATTAATTGAGAAGCTGCTGTTTATAACATTGTGTTATATACCTTTTATATTAGATTGGTTTTAAATATGAAGTATTATTATTCATTATAAAAGTTTTTACATAGTTTCTTCTGGAATGGGCTCTATTTTCCAAATACAGTATCTTTACCATCACCATTTAGAAATTGCAAAAAATATAGATTTTTAAAATCTGTCTTTGTTTATACTAGTTGTAGGAAGTGGGTTTTCGTTTGTTTGTTTCATTTAAACTGGATGCTTGATCTTCAAATCATAAGACCTAGATATTGCTCCCAAATTCAACATGAACTTCCAAGACACTGTAGGTCCTAAGTAATATTTTACTTCATCCCCCCCATCTTAACTAATTCCATGCTAAATTTTATCTTGGATATAGCCCAACTATAATTCTCCACTAATTAATCCCATTTTATCTTCAATGCCAGAAGAAAAAGGCCACAGCTATATTCATTGTATGCATTTTTTAGGGCCATGATATGGCTTTTACTACTCCCTACATGTTCCATATTTGTCATTATAGCATGTCCCTTATGTAAACATGTTCAGGAACTTACAAGATCTCAATATGGTTTCATATGTATCTTACAAGATACTCAAAATATCGTTGTTTCATATGTATCTTAAAATATCTAAGAAAGAAGAAATCAAGTCTGATGCTATATGGTTGTTTCTGCTATAGATGTTTCTGTGATTAACACTGTCACTTCACCTGGTTATTATTCAGTCCTTATAAAGATCTGATCCTAACCCTATAGTCAAGCAGGATAAGAAATTGCTTCGTGGCCACTGGGATTCTTGGAAGAGTTGTGTCTCTGACTTAGCAGCGGTTCTCACACGGCCACAAATCTTGCCAGATCTGGCTCCAAAGTGCATATCTGCCCCTTGTTGCTCTGTATGCAAATTGGGCCTTTAGTGAAATCCTGCAGCCTGACCACATGTACTAGACGCAGACTCAATCCAAATTAATTTGGAATATGCCTGGAATATCCAGGGTGAAACACCGTTCTGATACTCCAAGTCGAACTTCTGGAAAGGGACAGCACAATGGAATCTACTTTCATCTCCTGCCAAACATCTGTATCTCAGAGAGGCCAGCAGGCAGAGCTGACTCCTAAGGCTGCATCTAGTCTTTCCACTAACCAAAATTAACCCGGAGGGGGCCATTACCAACCTTATCTTATCCTACCCCACTCCCTTGACAAGTAGAGAAATTCATGTTTACGGAGTTCACCAAACTATTGAGAGTATTCTGATGATCTAAATTATACAGAGAACGTTTCGAAATTGTATACAAGTTAGAAACAACAGAAAATAAATAGCTATAATTTGTAAGGATGAATGCTATTGTTCCGCCTGCAGTTTTATCCCAAACAACTCAGAAGAGGGGAAATACTTGGATTTTCACTTTCTTATGACATGTATTCAAGACAAATACATTTTAAATAGGATAGAAAGTTTTGATAATGAGAAACGACAGTGACTGTTATAGGGATTAAATATATAAAACCATCTTTAGGCATTTAATTCACAGTTTGGGACAACAAGCTGGAATGTAGACATTTTACACAAAGTAACAGAATTTAGAATTCTATATATTTCAGCCCCTTTTCTATTATAGATTTTTATTGGTTTATGAACACAGGTCTTGCAGATGGTCTTGTGTATACCATCAGCTGCTCTGCCTAGACCTCTCCCTCCTGGAAGTTCACACTTTTATCTCCTACCCAACCTGTGCCCTGTGGGTGTAACTGTAGGCTGAAAACGTTTAAAGACCCTGTGGTTCACAAATACTGGAGGGAAAGAGACTAAGAAAAAGAGTAACAGAGGGACAGACATGTAGGCAGACCTTGTTTTCCAATGTTGGCATCCCATTTTAGAAAATGTTTTCCCTCATGCTGCTTGCGTTTCTTGCTTTTCTAATGTTTATGTTGCCTGCATTTCCATGTATAGGGATTTTCATGGCTTAACAAAATATCCTCCTGAGGCTATAATCCTGTGCAGGTTGTTCGAAGGGTCATGCATTCACATGTTGACATTCATATATTAGTATGAATGCGTTCATGACATGAGAACAGCTATGTTGAAGTAGAATATTTGGGGAGATAGGGCAAACGTGGATAATGATTGTGATTAGAAAAAGAGTGCCTCTGTGTGTCTAGCAACCCGGGTGAGACAATGAGAGGGGAGGGACAAAGACTCATTTAGTCTGTATCAAAAATTTGCTGTTCCACATCAAGAAAAAATAGAGAAAAACCAAACCAAACCAAACAAAATCACCAAACTTCTGCCTTCTGGCTCTGAATGTGCCTTTCTGTTTCCAGGACTCAGGCAAATTCTAGAGTTTTAGAACTATAAAACCTAAATACCACTGACATCATTACTTTTATGGAAAAAAAAAATCTGTCCTGGGCTTTCCTGGTGGCGCAGTGGTTGAGAGTCCACCTGCCGATGCAGGGGACACGGGTACGCGCCCCGGTCAGGGAGGATCCCACATGCCGCGGAGCGGCTGGGCCTGTGAGCCATGGCCGCTGAGCCTGCGCTTCCGGAGCCTGTGCTCCGCAACGGGAGAGGCCACGACAGTGAGATGACACATATAAAAAGTAATTTCAAACGGATTATACAGATTTGTATATAAGAGCTAAAATCAGAAATGTCTAAAAGAAAACTTAGGGAAAAATCTGTCCTAAGATCAAATAACAAATTAATTTTTCTAAGCACTGTTTGATTTTAGTTTCCAAGTGCTTGTTGTGTTCTTATACCAGTATTAGGACCTCTGGTATAGCTTGTTGTTCTGGTAGCCTGGCTTGTCTTTTAGCTTCTGGATGATGCTGAGAAGTAAAAAGTACAAGTGTTTTATCTGTACAAAACCAAATTTGAGAAAGAAAGCAGTAATAAAGTAAGACAATAGAGAAAAATAAATACATAAAAACAGAGAGGCCCCTAACCATTTGGGTATCCCATATATTACTAACTCATAGGATGATCTACAATTTGAATTTATTCACAGTCAGTGGTGTTGGGAACTTTAAAACAAACCTGTAAAACCCCCATAAGTAAAGGTGAAAGCTTAGTGACATAATTTTGAAGATAAGAAATAAGTCCGATTTTAGATTGTTTTTGATAGTATAAAAGGTGTCCAGGCAAAACAAGCAGGTGAATTTCACTAGTTTGTTGGATATTAGGTTTTGTAATGGGTAGACCATTTATCACAAGTCTGGAGGGTGGCAGAGGGCACTGGTTAGAGGAATGGGCTTTGGACTCAATCAAACCTGGGGAGATTTGGCTCTGCTATTTAAAAGCTAATTGTTCTAGGACAATTTTTAAAAATCTCTGTTAAGTTCCAATTTTCTCATCTGTAAAATGGGGATAAAAATAGTATGCATTCTTAAGACTTGGAAGGATTAATTGAAGAAATTTATATAAAGTGCTTAGCACAGTTCCTAGAACATAATAAGCACCCAATAAATGGTAATTATTATTATTGTTAGAAATTCTTTTGAATTTTTGACTGCTGCTAGTTGTACTGAATTTACAAAGTTTGACTTTTTTCATCCGTATTAACATTTGAGGATTTAAAAGTAGGAATTAGGTAATAATGTACATATTTTTTTCATTTATAAATATTCCTTAATACTAATATTATTTTTTAAGTGAACAGATGCTTCAGTAGTATACTTTTTTCATGGTGATCATCAAGTTCTTTGCCAATTTATATATATATATATAATATATAAATGGACTCCAAAGTCTCAAATGATGCAATTTTGCATCTAGTATGTTGATGACTTAGAGAACCCTGGTTTTATTCATAGCATTTGGTTTGCCTTTAAATTCGTTCTATGGTGCTATTAGCGCTCTTGATGTCAACTAAGGCCGAACTTTATTGGAAACTATTTTCTGTTTCTGTTGAGACTTAATGAAGGCAGATGGCAACACATATTTGAAGAAACATCCTTACAAGGTCCTCTGTTGTACAGGTGATGAAAGTGCAGAGTATGAAAAATAATGCATCAATTATCATAGATGGGACACCTGATCTAATGTTCAACCTATCAATAACAGTATTTAAGTTGGTAAAAATTAACTAGTGTTTAAAAATAGTTGTCCCATCTGTCAGTTGTCATTTAGTGATGACAATTTTAATATAATAGGTCCAGTTTGAGCTCTTGAGCATTTGAACTTGTGCAATTACTTGGCGAGACTAGATTATGAAGTGCTTTGTATTTATGGAAGTGCTTGTTTAAAAATTTAATGTAAACTATTTGCATATGAATATTAAATCACAGCAACTTCTAGTTGTTCTTTTCTTAAAATAGCAACATGGTAAACTCTAGATAGAAAAACCAAATTTAGAGCAAATTTTATTTTCTAAAATGCATACAATTTCTTCTTTCATTTCTTTCCCCACCACATTTTCTTGCTCTCTATTTATCATGTGAAGATGGTTTTCGTGAACTTAGTTTCAAATTACGGGTCTTTGGATTTCCAACCTTTACAATTTTTTGAAAGGCTAGATGATTTTCACATAAATTAACTTTATTTTGCTTTATCTTGGTCTTTTTATGATTGTTGATTTGCTTTCTAGATAGACATATTTAATATTCTCATTAATTCGTGCATTCAATCTGTATTCTCTAAGCATTTTTGTTGTTGTACTGTGTGTACAAAGCAATGTGCTAGTCTTGGAAGGTTAGCACAGTATAATATGATCCCATTTCTATGCTCAGAGTTTGTCTTCTAATAGAGGAGGTGATTCAACACTCAATAAAAAAAATCAAAATAAACTTTAGAGAAAGGTAGTAGTGTTCTGAGGGGGATTCATCTAGATTTTGTCAGATGGTGATGCCAGTTTAATGACTCATGGTCTAAACTGCTTGTCTTTCAATGAATATGTTACCTGAATCACTTTTTCATTCAATAATATCATTTCTATAGAACTCATTTTGTTAAAATGATTAAGTATGGATATTAAACTAATGTAAGTGTATTCTTATATATAAATGTATATTATACAAGTTACTGCAAGATGTAACCAACCTTTAGTTATTCTTAATCTCTGCTTAATGTAATTTAATTTAATTAATCTCAGACTTGAATAGAACATAAATTTCTAAATTATCCTGAACTTATTCTTGAAAATCAAAATACTTTACAGGGGATAAACAGGGTCTGACTTCAGAACAGTAGACCATCAATGGACCTTGAAGGTGTTTATTCTCCAGCCTTAAGGAGAGATCCATTAGAATTGATCATTTGATCTTGCTATTAGAACTACCATTTTAGAAATGTTATGATGAAATACATCAAATCGAAAGAGGAAGTCAACACAAACATTTTCTTAACAGTTTGAGATCTGATTTAATTATGGCCAATATTTTTAGGAGAAAGAAAACCAACATAATTTCAGAAATTCACACAGGTCATTCTGGGTTGCATAGTCTTTGACACAGCTTTTGGAAAATCTCTTTATAATTTCTTGATTTACCTTATTCTAAGGAATTTTTTAAAAAAATGATTTCTAATTCCAATAGATGCAATCTTTAAGCCTCTCTCATAATTTTCTTGATGTCCAAAACATTTTTCTGTAATGCTGATAGAGGTGTGCCTAAAATAACTAGTAAAAATATTGTAAGCTGTAAGATCAGTCCATTTCCTTAACAGGATTTATTTTAAAATAAATTCTTTCAAGAATTGTCACCAGATAAAATAGATTTGGGGGGCTTTATGTTTTCTTTTGACCGTCCATTTTCGAGGCTCAGTTCTCATTTTTATTTCAAATTGGTCAAAACTAAAGCAATGATACCCCAATTTTGCTAGTTAGGGTATTATTAGCTTCATATTCCTTTGGCAAAACCTTTTTAGCTTCATATTCCTTTGGCAAATCTTTTGTATTCTGTTCCTTTCAGAGTCTTGTTATCTGAATTATGTCAAAATATTTAAAGATGATAGTGATTTGAGATACTTCCCTTCCAAGAGGATACATTAACCTTTGACAATGGTCCTCAATTCTTAAATGAAAAAAGGTACTCACTCGTCAAAGGAGTGTTGATTATCGAAGATAAAATAGCAGACCACAAGGTGTTTGGGCCCTGACAGTCTTTGGGTGACTCTGGAATCTCTTTGGTTATTTATGAGTTTAAATAGACCTCACTTGGAATTTCTCAGATATAATATTTTATTCTATTTGTTTCCTAATTACTAAAGCCTCAATCACTCAGTGAAAAGTGGATTCCCTGGGAAATGACCTTAAAAAGTGCAAATGTTTCCTCTTTCAGAGAGGCATATTCAGCAACAAAAATTCCGTGATTTGACCCAGCTGTATTTTAGAGTCTGACAATTTATATTTCCATTGTTATTAAAGAAAGCACAGAAAGCATTTCTATATCCTGCTACAGTCCTTCCTTCCTGTTTTAGTTATGAACAGGAGATGCTAGAAACTACTGTACATCATCTGTCTTTAATGTCTGTCAAGAAAAAAATGTTGTTCAAAGATCATCTGGAACTTGTCTGCCTTTGCTAATGTAGTGCAGAGCAGTTCTAAAAATAAAGGCAGGATTGTTGAGTCCATTAGGAGCAGCTTATTTCATCATTGTTGTTTTTCGCTTGTAGCCTTGTGCCTTGTATGGTGGTTTCTGTTTCTCAGAACAAGCTAAGAAGAGCCATTCTGTTCCTGTGCTCTGGGAATGCTGGAGTAGAGAGTCTGTCTTTTTGAGAATAATATTTGGCTCATACAAGGGGCCTGTGTTCTGCAAGTGTAATGTTTGATGCATGTAAGGAGGATTAGCGTCCATGGGAATTGAGGCAGAGAAATTGAATAGAAATGCCAGAGTCAAATAAAGAAGTGTTTATTTATTGATATTATGTTGACCCTTTTAATAGAAAACATTAAATTAGCATAATTAAATAGGAGGTCTGATTTTGCTATCTTGTTTTTGCCTGATGGGAAATTCAGCATTGATTTTATGGCTATCAGGAAATTTTAGTTATCTTTTCATGTCTAAGGTTCCCAGACTTTGAGGCAACAACCCACTTTATCTGTGCTTATCTGTATTTATTCTAATCAAATAAGGGTTCCTACAGAATACAATCTTAGAATATATGCTGAAAGACGACACAGAAATTTCCTAAGAGCTTGGTAGCTATATACAAGATGGTTAATAAAATTTTCTCTGCCATCTATTGAAGTTAAAGGGAGGACCACAGATTATTAGTAACCTTATAATTCACTTTACATGTTATGATTTAGTGCTATACCTTGGTCTTCTTTTTTTCCTTTTTAGATACTAGCTCAGTCGTGCACTGAAATCCTGGAATTACGGCCCTCAAGCGTCTGTGTGGGGGGTAAGTGGTTAGAATTTAAAAATACCTTGTAAGAAGTTGTACTTTTTTCCTAGTTAAAATATACAATTTGAAACTCATGTTGGAAAGAGAATAGCAAAATTAATTTTTTGGCATCTTTTTCTGTAAGAATTTTTAAATAATTCCTTGAAATATTTCTATTTTAAATTCAAATTTTTAAGATTGGAGTGTTATTTTAAATAATGAACATATTGTGCGACAGGCTTTTAAAATCTTCTGTATATTTAGTTCATGTTTGAGACCTTTCCTATGACAAGTAAAATAGAAAATTTTCTCTTTTATCTGATTATACAGTCAGGTATCTGTAGACTTTGAGCTCCGTGCCTTGATGACCTGGCCAAAGTACAGTACATGCCAGCTCAGGGCCCCTAAAGAAGTGATTTATGGGTGGAGGGCAAGAAATAAGCAGGTGGCTTCATCAGCTGTTCTAAGAACAGACTAGGATTTTAGCACTTTCAAGCCATCCACCCCAAAAAGAGTGCGGTTCTCTCTGGCCTATACTATTTCTACTTCAGGTCTTACCTGGAGTTCATTTTAACCTGACTTTTCTTTCAAAAGGAAAAACATTGGGTCTGGTGGGGAAGGAAATGTGCTGTGCAATTTACTGCAGAACCTCCCAACTGCTGGACATGGGATGAAGTTCTACATCTTTTAGACTCCTCCATTAATGATTACTGAGACATTCAAGAGGAACAGTGCATTTGAACATTCCAGAGCAAGATGGCGTTCTATGCATTTAGCATTTTACCTAATCCTCATAACAACACTATTCGACAGTTTTAGAATCCCGCGTTCACGGATGGGGAAACTGAGACAGAGACATGTTCAGTACTTGCTATTAGTAAATATCCTATTAGACTCTTGTCTGTCTCACTCCTAAAGCTCATGTTCTTTTTCTGAGTCACATTTTAAGTTTCACTTGCACTTTATTTTAACTTATAAGAAAATTCCTTTCATAATACACTGAATGGAGAGTGGCATGGCAGTATTTTCTTCCACAGTTAATTACTCTGTATGTGTTAGATTATTTCAGATAGGAGGTCTCCGAGAGGATTGAAAGTTGATCACTATTAAAATAGTTGACATACCACCTTGCAACTAAGCAGCAAACATTTAGTTGCCAATCAAAACATTGATTGGCAGCTAAAGTTTTCTTCTAGCATATTATTTCACTTTCTAACATTTAGTGACTGTTCCTCTTACACAGAATATGAGTTCAATCAACCTCTTTTACCTATTGGCCATAGACTTTTATTAGTCCAAAATGCATGACCCTTGATGAGTTATAAGTTTGTATGCAACAGAAAATAAAACTGGAATTAAGGATGTGAAGAAGCTGTTAAAGAAGAACTATGTACAGTGTCATAGATTAAAGAAAATATAATGCATGACTGTTCTAAGAACCAGATAATATGAGGCATTAACTTCTTTACATTCTCATACCTCAGTTCCTAGACAAGAGGAAAACAAAATTTCTTTCCTGTGGATATTTTCTTCAGGATAGAATTTGGGCAAGTTTGTATCGTATTTGTCTGGGATGACTGTCATGCTTCAATTCTAAAATCTTGGTCACTATTGGAAAACACTTTGTTCAAAAAATAAAATAACGCATCTCTACGTGGCAGCGAAGAGTATCTTCACTGTACATACCTGTAGGGTCTAAGAAAGCAAGTAGGACTATGTCTTTGTTGTTATTACTTGGCTGAATAGTACTAAAAAATTCATTCTTTGTATCTTGATACTTTTGTTTCAAGTTACGCTTTTTGTTGTTGTTTTTTGTAAAGTAATGATTAAATTTTTTATTTTTCCTTTTACTTCTAGAGGAATTTCAAATAGTTTTGAATGGAAGAGGATTCAACTTGGGCAGTCGGGATGGCCGTGTTCTCTGTACTTACACTGTTAATGAAACATACACAAAGAGTAGGTCTCCATAATTTCAATATTGCTTTAATATCTCCATAGTATATCAGCATCAAGTGTTTTCCTCTTTTCCCCAACTGAAACCAACTATGCTATATTTTTTTTTATCAGAGGGGAAAGAAAGGAAGTCCAATGATAATACAAGTAGTAATAATAATTACTTAATAGTTATTTAATAATGGCAACATTTGTTCATAAGTTAATAAATGCTGGACCCCATCCTAAGTAGCCTCATTATACAAATGATGCCCTTGTGGCTGAAAGAGTCAAATAACTTGCCTGTGGTGACACAAGTAATAATGGGCAGAGCTGAGAGTCGAACCCAGTTTTCCTGATTGTACTCCGTACGGACTTTATCCACCGCCTGATTTAATTGCCTCTTTCTCCAGATTTGTTTCTTGTCACTCTTGCCTGAAAATCTAACTGTCTTGGACTACTCTACTACTTATTGCCTTATTTTATTGCCACTTGTTATCTTTATCTAATTTCCCAATAATTTGTCAGCCAGTATCCTGAAGATGGGCTTTTTGCCTTATAGATATATCTCCAATGCCCACCTGGCACAGTGTTTGTTGATAATTATCATATTTAGGGAATTAGGTTTTATTTTCCCTCACTTGGCTTTCAAAAAAGGAGAAGATGAGTGTAACATTTTTATCTTCATTTTGAGAAAAACTTCTGCTCTTTAAATAGATCTTAGTATGCTGAGCGTTTTGGGTCTCTATTAAGACATTTTCTCCTCATTGATGATTATATTGTCTTCTAAAATTTTATACAGTAAGACAGATGCTGCAACTCTGTGAACTCTGGTGGAACTATTTTTTGAGAGGTTCATCTACAATTTTGTTGTCTATCTGATGGTTCTAAACCCTCCAATTAGCACAGCTTTGGCTACATACACAGTCACTGCTCCATACTTTGTTGAATTAAAGTGGTGAGGATCTCAGCATGGTAAATGCCATCAGTAATTCCTCTCTTTCTTATTAAGATCATCATTTTGGTAAGGAAAGACAATAATATTAGTTAAAAACTTTCTTCCTAGTAGGTTCTACAACTGAAGAGGACAAAATAATTTTACCGTTTTTATTCAGTAGTCATCTGTATCTAAGCATTAGCTTTACCTTACTCCTTTTGATTACATATTTGAGTTGATTATAATATAAACATATTTTACACATAACTACATAGGATTGAATTTATTAAAGTAAATTTCAAATAAATTGAGTCAGATTGTATTTTCATCATTTGTATTCTAATATTATCCATCTAATTATGTAACTTTTCTGAGTATTTATAGTCTAGATCATTTTTCTCATATGCTATTAAAATTGCAAGGCAATTTAAGCATTCTATAAAATGTGTTTATATATTATAAACCCAATTATTTTGGGCTTCCCTGGTGGCGCAGTGGTTGAGAGCCCGCCTGCCGATGCAGGGGACACGGGCTCGTGCCCCGGTCCGGGAAGATCCCACATGCCGCGGAGCTGCTGCGCCCGTGAGCCATGGCCGCTAAGCCTGCGCGTCCGGAGCCTGGGCTCCGCAACGGGAGAGGCCACAACTGTGAGAAGCCCACATACCGCAAAAAAACCCCCCAAAAACCAATTACTTCATTAAACTCTTGAAAGAAATGTATTAGCCTTTGGACATTTGTCTTCTCTATCATTTTTAAATTCTGCTTTTAAAATATATATAATTTTTCCTTGAAAATCTAATATATTGGCAAAATTGAGGGAGAAAAGGTGATAATTTTATAGTATCTACAAGCTGTATGTGAACTTTATCTATATCAAAAAAACATAATTTATGATTTACCAGTACTATATGTCAATGCGGCATATAATCTCTTCCTGTTTTTCATTCTGTGTTCCTTCTCCTCTTTCTTTAGATGAGTATCTTTTTGTTTTTTTCATGCTAATGTATCTAATGTCCCACACTTGAACTCTGATTGCTGCGTCTCTTCATATTTTTAATAAAACTGTGTGAGATACATAAAACCCTTTATTGATTAAATGACATTTTATTTTATAGGTGTAATGCCAGTGAGTGTGGAAAGTAATTCTATGCTTTGTCCTGCACCTACCCTGAATGAAGTTGGACAGTAAGTACTTTATGAAAAACATTTAAAAACTTTTTAGCTACAAATTATAAGGAAATGGTCACAAAATATACATTGGTTGTTTTATTTTATCTTTTCTTGATATACAGATTAAACAGGAAATAATAAATCCTAGACAAATCACTCTGGTTAGTACTTTAACTATACATATTCTTAGTAGGTTGAAAAGGGTAAAGTCTGTTTTATTTTGTTTCTTAAATATTGATTAAAAGGCTCTATAAATATTTATCTGGATAGATTTGAGAAATATTGTTAGAGCCTTTAAATAATAAAGCCATAGCCATTATTTTGAACTTTAGAGTATTGAATTTACACACACACACATACACACAAGAGTTTCAAAGTGGGATTTTGACTAATGACTGTAGTGTTTAAATATTAAGATTGAAGAGCAAAAGGAACATGGCTCAATAAGGCACAACTTAGACTAGGAAATATTTGTGCATTAATTTGTGTCCCAGTCCTGTTAAGGAGTATATTTTCATGTTCTTTGGTGTGGCAATAAACCATGATAGCTGGATAAAATAAGGGATATTTAGTTTGGAAGAAGGGCTTTTATTTTAATCACCTATATACAGATAACTTCACCATCAACTTAATATTTCCGTGTGTGATTTTTTCCCCCTGCCCTCTCTATTATGCAGGAAATGATTGCAAATAGTTCAACTGTTCTCTTGTCCAACAGTAGTAGATGCAATATGCTTAGGATAATGGATAGGATACAGTTTTCAAGAATCACTATATACTGATCTCAAACCTTCCTCTGGATCAGAGGAAACTAAAATACATAAGGCCCCAATCCAAAGTCTGGATAAGTGTTCAGAGAGTGAAGATTATATTTTCCTTTGTGGAACCTAAGAAAATCATTTTAGTAGTTTGAAGTTCACTTGAGCACTTAACTTTTGTGGTTGCTTAAGTATTCAAGATATCTGTTGGACATCACTTCTGGTCATCCAAGTAAATTGGGGCAGTATCAGTTTTCTATTTGAAATTGATTGAAAAGAGCTGCATGATATAACTTATAAAAGCAAGACTATCAGAATCTATTTTCTTTCTATAAAAAAGTATTCATTTTCTGAGTCATATAATAATCTGGTATTGGTAACATGCTTATGGCCAAATTAGACTGGCCTTGGAATTTAAGGCCCATCCATTTTGTGTGGAGCCATCTGTACCACAAGGGCACAGTGGGACTCGATAGCTTTCTGAGTAATAGTCTTGCATTAGCAAAGACAGATCTGTTGACTTAGAAGTTTGGTCTTATTTTATTGAATCTATAAGTCCATATTGATTCTCCTGATTGTTCTCCCCAGTCTGCTTTCAGAGCTCTCTCCTCTCTCTTAGTCACTGGCAGCTCCATCCTTTTTGTTGTTCAGGTAAAAAACCTTTGACTCATTATTGATCTCTTTTATGCAGCCCATAAGCAAATCTCAGCTCTGATTTCAAAACATGTTCAGAATCCAGTCCTTCCCCACCACCTCCACTGATACCACCCTAGACCAAGCTACTGTCATTTCTTGCTTAGGTTATTAGCCTCTCAACCCATCTTTCTTCTTCTGTTCTTGGCAAAAGTGATCCTGTTAAAACAGATCAGTTTATGTCAGCCCTCCACTTAAAATCCTTGATATGTGTTCCTCATTACATTCAGAGTGCAAGTCTAATCACTGCAATGTTCTATAAGGTTCTACAAGATCTGGCCCTCACTGCATCTCCAACTTCATCCTCTTTTTGCCCCTTCTGTTATGGTCACACTGGCCTCTTTGTTGTTCTTTAACCACCTGAGCTTATTCCAGTGGCTTGAAAGGCTCCTTCCTTCTTGTCTCACTCTCTCAACTTCAAGTTTTGTTCAATATATCACCTTCTCAGTAAGCCCTTGCCAGTCACCCTATTTAATCATACAATCTTCCCCCTCCCATGAGTTTAACAGTCTCTATTCTCTTTTCACGGTTCACTTTTTCTCCAAAGCATTTAGTTGTTTGTTATTGTGTCTCCCTCCTGCTGGGATGAATTTGGTTTATTTTGTTTCTTTCTATATCTCTAGCACTGACACAATGCCTGACAGATAGTAGATTCACTAAATGTTTGTTGCATGAAAGAATGAATACATTTTTCTCAAACGTTTTGATTTACTATTTATATAAATAGCTAAAAGAGTGCATTTGATTACTGGGTATATCAGGTAGGAGAAAGATGATCAGAATTCTGTTTGGGGGATCATACCATTTAAGAGAGCAGGAAATTATCTTGACCTTTTCATAGTAATGACTAGTTAAGGAAGACAGCTTACTTTCTTCTCCAAAGTAGTTATAAAATGCAATATACCTGTTCTATCCAACACTGAATTTGTTTTCTCTAGAATTTGCCTTGGGGCACAGTCTCCTTTTTAAGAGACTGCCATAGATACTGCTGGTAATCTTTAGTGATTTGTAGATTGGCTAAATACTCAGAAGATGTGATTTCTAAAAATCGTATAAGACATAATAAATATCAAGCACGAGAAAAAATCATTTGTTTGCTTTTTGACATTAATATTTCACCTCCAAGCAAGCTGAGAATGTTTTGGAAAGCGATCTGTCTAAAATAATTACTTTTGCTTCTTTTTTGTCTATCAAGTACATGACACCACTGAGGCAAAATATGTGAAGATTTTATTTATTAATGTATCGGACATTTGGCGACATCATTATTTGTTCTACTAAGTATGTTGCAAGTAATTTGGACCTTTCCTTTGCCTTGAATTTCCTTCAGATACTTTTGTAGGCGATGAGCTCTCTTATGAGATTGGATTAAAATCAACACAACTGAAACAGTTTAGCCTGGTAAGGTGACTGTGCTTAATATGTTTGTCTAATTAGCTTTTGGCTAAGGATTCAAAACCATTAAGTAGCTAGTTAGCCTATGTTTCAAATAAACACATCTTGCCCAACAATGAATGAAAGTTTTTCCTGTGTGAGGGTGACAGATGTGGTGATGGTTCCCCCTGTCCTCTCACTTAAATAATTAACAGCATTCTGGTGAAGTAACCCTAGACAGACAGCCTCAAAGCCAGATGCACAGTCTCAGAGCTGGAGCCATGGACATGTGTCTCGTCTCATTAGTGTGCTCTATCAGTTCCTTTCTCATCTTTATGTTACTTCCTGAATTACATTTTCTTTGAGGATTATTCCTTTAAAAATCCAGGGCTCGTGAATTTTGGTTTGAAAGAGGCTTAACATGAAGATGTTTTACTTGGAGATGGGAACTAAGAATGTAGCAGAGTAGCTAGGACATAGGTTTGCATTTGGAAATTGATGTCGTGGAGTAAACAAAAGTTAAAGCTACCTGGGCAAATCTTATCCAGGTTTATCATTGCTTAGCATTGTTGGAATGGGTCTTTGGAGTCCTTTCTTTGAGAGACATCTCTATGTATTAAATTTCTTTATCTGGTATAGAATTTTAGACTAAAATGAACATATTTTTAGTTTTTAAACAGAAAGAATGTAAAGGTGAGATTGTTCTTTCTGACATTGTTCTTTCCTATTTTTTTTATTGGACACAATTTAATTTAAAAATGTCATATGGTTAAACAAATTGTCTTACCTAGAAAAATCTGTAGATTGTTTGGGAGTTAATTTCTGCCAGTGGTTCATTTGATCCAAAATGTCTTAAGTTTGAGTAGGAAGGACTCTGTGAAGCTCTGCAGATCCTACCCTTTTGAGGGCAGTGGCCTCCTGGTGTAATGTGCAGGTGTCACCCGTTCTTGCAAAATGGGCTTATTCTCTGACCCTTGTTTAGGAAGACATCAACAATAGCACAGCTGCTCTGCAATAGTTGAGATCTCAGACCTGTAATTTGGCAAGAAGAACAGAGCAAATTGGGTAAATATACATAAACACATTGTGAAGAAAGAAAAACAGAACAGAATGAACCAGAGCCTGATCCTACAGCTTGTTTGATAGATTTAAGGAGGCATATGGTATAGTTAAATGTGCTTTCAAAAACATTGGCCAGAATCTTCTGGCAAATATGAAATAAATATCTAAATCAGATGAAACTGATAGTATTAGTTCCCTTAAAAGGCAGTGTGGAAAGACAGTTGACAGAGGGTTTAAGTAAGAAGTGGTGGGACATCAGTGTATGTGGAAATTTTTAAGCATCTGATACTGAAGGATCACTGAGATGCATGTGTGGCAGACTTGGGGTTAGAGCCTGACTTGGTAATGGAATCTTATTTTCCTCAATGTTGTGATTTTTTAAAATATAATTCATCTTGCCTGGAATAAATTAATTCCATTTCCCTTTCTTGGTTTGACAAATTCTGCCTTTAGCACAGCTTCTCACATGAACAGTTAAAAGAAATATACATATATATATATATACCTATATATGTATGGTTATGTGAATTTATTTTATCAATTTGTTTTTTTTGAGAGGGAGACATGACAAAATTTTTTTTTATTAGAAAAATTCTTTAAAAAACCAGAAAACTGAGGTGATGAATTGGTCGTCAGCAGATGACTTGGTGGATGAGGCTGCTTTGGCTGCACTGATCTCCCACTTCCTCCCTTGTTCAGGGTCCATGTCAAAGCAGCGCCATAGCTGCAGGGCCCCCATCTGGGCTCATGGTTGGACTGAGGACCTGAACTGTGTGACCTTTGAGCTCAGCCACCTTGGTTCGGTACTTACAAATAACAAGCTGGTTCTGGGCAAAGCCATGGCCTGAGATGAGCTTCTTGTAGTGAGGGGACCAGAGGATGGAGCACACTTGGAAGCATCCACAGCACTCAGGCCCCATAGTAGACATTCTAGATGTGAATGTGTCAATCACTGGGTCTCCTTCTAGTTGCCAGGACCTTGGTCTGTCAGGGACACCAAGCTACAGCCTTGATAGCCCCTTGACACTGGGTGAATGTCTTCAGGGGAACCCAGCCACCCATTCCAGGAGCACTAGGCCACATGATGGCCAAATATTGTCCATCTGTACACCTACACAATCCCCAATTCCATTATCTTAGTAGCAGGTAATGCAACCATAACTTTATTCTTTCTTCTCTTCCTTATGAGGAATGAGACTGGATTGATTTATTTTTTAAATCATGGATACCAGGACGTTTGTTATATCTTTATTTTGAATATAAACATTAGAATCTTGGTGAGATTGGCTAAGGCTGAGGAGCCTCTCAGTTTTTATATTTCTCTGTACCCCTCCCCCAATGGTGGAACATTTATGTATTCATTCACACAGTGTATTGCTTTCTGATTATACCTATAAATGTGATAAGTTCACCTAATCTGCATTGCATCTCCATCCTAAATATTATATTCAGTTCTAGAAATTGTCTCTTAAGAGGAACAATAGTTAATTCGAGTACGTCTAGGGTTGCCAACAAAATCTTGCCAAGTGTGAAAATACTGAATTAAAATACTGAAAAAGACACGATTCAGGTGTGACACATCGGCTCTCCAAATGTCAGGTCTGTCATGTGAAAAGATAGATTTGACTTATTCTTTATTGCTCCAAGAACAAGAGAAAGAAAGAGTGGAAGGTAAAAGGAGGCACATTTCAGCTCAACATAAGAAAGATTTTTGTAAAAATTGGAATCATTTAGTGAGTGTTTTGGTAACTAAAGGTGTTCAAAGAGGGACAGCTATGTGATGATATGGAAGATATTCCTTAAATATGTATTTAAATCCTATTATATATCTGCTTTTAAATTTTATATTATTAAAGTTTTTACTATTACTAAAATATTTGACTTTTTTGGATGAAAGACATTAAAAATTGAGTGATCATTTTGAAGCATCTTTTTAGTATTTAAAAAGATACACAATGCAGTTAAAATGGGGTTATTTTCAGTATAATACTGAAAATATTTACAATAAAGGTGTAGGTGTGATGTCCAGTACAATTCTGATATAGCTTTTTTTTCTTCTGAAATCTAGCAATCTTCCTGACTGCAGTGCTTGTTTTAGTTATATACATATATTGAGTATCTCAAAAAGAAATTATTTTATTCAATTATTTTATCCTTTTACCCCTTTGAAGAAAATATCCTTAAACAAAACATTAATTTTTATATATATATTCATAACTAGAAGTAGAGTCTTTATTCACAAATATGAAACCTTATTTTCACCTCATAATTTATTATGCATAAAGCTAACTTTTAAAAAGCTCTGCAGAGTATTAAATAGTAGCACTTGATTTCAAAATATCTTAAGTCACCATAATTTTAATAGCTTTTTGAGTAGTTGCCAGTTTAATTTTCAGTATGTGCAAATTGGAGGTAAATTATTTATTACTTCCAGCAAATGTCTTTCACAATTTTATTTAATTTTTTCATCTTTTTAAATGGATCATAAAATGGCAGTCTTTTATTGGACATCCATAAAGTCAGCAGCAAATAAATACTTTGCAAATAGGTTGCTATGATTGAAATGTCAACCATATTTTATGCAATATGAAATTTCCTCAGATCAGAGTAGCCCTAACATATGGCAATGAGCTGTTCTCCTGTTCTGGAATTGTCTTACATCTTTAAACATTAAATTAAAGCACTGTGACCGTTAGGACTTTGAATTTTATTTACTTATATATCAGAATACTATTTAATAATTTCTCATGTGGAATGAATTTAGTACCCTTGAATTTAGTTTTATCACTATTTTTTTTTTTTTTTTTTTTTTTTGCCGTACGCGGGCCTCTCACTGTTGTGGCCTCTCCCGTTGCGGAGCAACAGGCTCTGGACGCGCAGGCTCAGCGGCCACGGCTCACGGGCCCAGCCACTCCGCGGCATGTGGGATCTTCCCGGACCGGGGCATGAACCCGTGTCCCCTGCATCGACAGGTGGACTCTCAACCACTGCGCCACCAGGGAAGCTCTAGTTTTATCACTATTAATTGAAGACCAATTGACATAAAAATGCACTTCAAGCAGTCTTTTTGTTAAGTTGTTCAGGTTTCTTCTATCCTTCTACTTTAATGGTCTGAGGATGGAGCAAAGAGCCGTTGAACATATTTGTAAGCAATTCTAAACAATGTAGAACCAACTTATAGAAAAGGAAGTTGAAGGAGTCCTCAGTTCTGAGCCTCGCCTTCCCTGACCACCCAGAATTATCTGTACTGTGGGCCGATCTTGTCTCAGAAGAAGGTCTTTCCTTGTCTTTCACGACTTCATAGTCTCACCTCCGGGACTGTTTCTTCTCCAGTGTTACCTCCGGCTCCTCTTCTTGCAGTTCCTAGTCAGTTTTCACCATGGCTGGATTCCTGACCCATAAACTCACCTTCTCTAAGCCTTCGTTTTCTTGCTATGAGTTCCAAATCTCCAGACAAGATCTTTCCCTTAGCTTGAAACCAACCAAGTGTCCACTATCCAAATGTCAGCTCATTAACTTGGATTTCCCTTAGGCAAATTAAACCTGAAGTTCCCAAATTAAACTCATGTACTTCTGTTCAAACCTGTTCCTTTCATGTTTCCTGTGCAAGATTACCCACCTTCCTGTGCAAAACACAAACTTTGAAGCCATCTTTAACTACTCTTTCTTCCTCACCTCCTACATCCTATAAATGTCCAAGTCCTTTTTTTTTTTTTTTTTAACATCTTTATTGGGGTATAATTGCTTTACAATGGTGTGTTAGTTTCTGCTTTATAACAAAGTGAATCAGTCATACATAAACATATGTTCCCATATGTCTTCCCTGTTGCGTCTCCCTCCCTCCCACCCTCCCCATCCCACCCCTCCAGGCTGTCACAAAGCACCGAGCCAATATCCCTGTGCCATGCGGCTGCTTCCCACTAGCTATCTACCTTACTGCGTTTGTTACTATGTATATGCCCATGACTCTCTCTCGCCCTGTCACAGCTCACCCTTCCCCCTCCCCATAACCTCAAGTCCGCTCTCTAAGAGGTCTGCGTCTTTATTCCTGCTTTACCCCTAGGTTCTTCATGACATTTTTTTCTTAAATTCCATATATATGTGTTAGCATACGGTATTTGTCTTTTTCTTTCTGACTTACTTCACTCTGTATGACAGACTCTAGGTCTATCCACCTCATTACAAATAGGTCAATTTCGTTTCTTTTTATGGCTGAGTAATATTCCATTGTATATATGTGCCACATCTTCTTTATCCATTCATCCGATGACGGGCACTTAGGTTGTTTCCATCTCCGGGCTATTGTAAATAGAGCTGCAATGAACATTTTGGTACATGACTCTTTTTGAATTTTGGTTTTCTCAGGGTATATGCCCAGTAGTGGGATTGCTGGGTCATATGGTAGTTCTATTTGTAGTTTTTTAAGGAACCTCCATACTGTTCTCCATAGTGGCTGAACCAATTCACATTCCCACCAGCAGTGCAAGAGTGTTCCCTTTTCTCCACACCCTCTCCAGCATTTATTGTTTCTAGATTTTTTGATGATGGCCATTCTGACTGGTGTGAGATGATATCTCATTGTAGTTTTGATTTGCATTTCTCTAATGATTAATGATGTTGAGCATTCTTTCATGTGTTTGTTGGCAGTCTGTATATCTTCTTTGGAGAAATGTCTATTTAGGTCTTCTGCCCATTTTTGGATTGGGTTGTTTGTTTTTTTGATATTGAGCTGCATGAGCTGCTTGTAAATTTTGGAGATTAATCCTTTGTCGGTTGCTTCATTTGCAAATATTTTCTCCCATTCTGAGGGTTGTCTTTTGGTCTTGTTTATGGTTTCCTTTGCTGTGCAAAAGCTTTGAAGTTTCATTAGGTCCCATTTGTTTATTTTTGTTTTTATTTCCATTACTCTAGGAGGTGGGTCAGAAAGGATCTTGCTTTGATTTATGTCATAGAGTGTTCTGCCTATGTTTTCCTCTAAGAGTTTGATAGTTTCTGGCCTTACATTTAGGTCTTTAATCCATTTTGAGCTTATTTTTGTGTATGGTGTTAGGGAGTGATCTAATCTCATACTTTTACATGTACCTGTCCAGTTTTCCCAGCACCACTTATTGAAGAGGCTGTCCTTTCTCCATTGTACATTACTGCCACCTTTATCAAAGATAAGGTGTCCATATGTGCATGGGTTTATCTCTGGGCTTTCTATCCTGTTCCATTGATCTATCTTTCTGTTTTTGTGCCAGTACCATACCGTCTTGATGACTGTAGCTTTGTAGTATAGTCTGAAGTCAGGGAGCCTGATTCCTCCAGTTCCTTCTTTCGTTCTCAAGATTGCTTTGGCTATTCGGGGTCTTTTGTGTTTCCATACAAATTGTGAAATTTTTTGTTCTAGTTCTGTGAAAAATGCCAGTGGTAGTTTGATAGGGATTGCATTGAATCTATAGATTGCTTTGGGTAGTAGAGTCATTTTCACAATGTTGATTCTTCCAATCCAAGAACATGGTATATCTCTCCATCGATTTATATCATCTTTAATTTCTTTCATCAGTGTCTTATAATTTTCTGCATACAGGTCTTTTGTCTCCTTAGGTAGGTTTATTCCTAGATATTTTATTCTTTTTGTTGCAATGGTAAATGGGAGTGTTTTCTTGATTTCACTTTCAGATTTTTCATCTTTAGTATATAGGAATGCCAGAGATTTCTGTGCATTAATTTTGTATCCTGCCACTTTACCAAATTCATTGATTAGCTCTAGTAGTTTTCTGGTAGCATCTTTAGAGTTCTCTATGTATAGGATCATGTCATCTGCAAACAGTGACAGCTTTACTTCTTCTTTTCCAATTTGGATTCCTTTTATTTCCTTTTCTTCTCTGATTGCTGTGGCTAAAACTTCCAAAACAATGTTGAATAATAGTGGTGAGAGTGGGCAACCTTGTCTTGTTCCTGATCTTAGTGGAAATGCTTTCAGTTTTTCACCATTGAGGATGATGTTTGCTGTGGGCTTGTCATATATGGCCTTTATTATGTTGAGGAAAGTTCCCTCTATGCCTACTTTCTGCAGGGTTTTTATCATAAATGGGTGTTGAATTTTGTCAAAAGCTTTCTCTGCATCTATTGAGATGATCATATGGTTTTTCTCCTTCAATTTGTTAATATGGTTTATCACATTGATAGATTTGCGTATATTGAAGAATCCTTGCATTCCTGGAATAAACCCCACTTGATCATGGTGTATGATCCTTTTAATGTGCTGTTGGATTCTGTTTGCTAGTATTTTGTTGAGGATTTTTGCATCTATGTTCATCAGTGATATTGGCCTGTAGTTTTCTTTCTTTGTGACATCCTTGTCTGGTTTTGGTATCAAGGTGATGGTGGCCTCGTAGAAGGAGTTAGGGAGTGGTCCTCCCTCTGCTATATTTTGGAAGAGTTTGAGAAGGATAGGTGTTAGCTCTTCTCTAAATGTTTGATAGAATTCGCCTGTGAAGCCATCTGGTCCTGGGCTTTTCTTTGTTGGAAGATTTTTAATCACAGTTTCAATTTCAGTGCTTGTGATTGGTCTGTTCATATTTTCTATTTCTTCCTGATTCAGTCTTGGCAGGTTGTGCATTTCTAAGAATTTGTCCATTTCTTCCAGATTGTCCATTTTATTGGCATAGAGTTGTTTGTAGTAATCTCTCATGATCTCTTTTATCTCTGCAGTGTCAGTTGTTACCTCTCCTTTTTCATTTCTAATTCTATTGATTTGAGTCTTCTCCCTTTTTTTCTTGATGAGTCTGGCTAGTGGTTTATCTATTTTGTTTATCTTCTCAAAGAACCAGCTTTTAGTTTTATTGATCTTTGCTATTGTTTCCTTCATTTCTTTTTCATTTATTTCTGATCTGATTTTTATGATTTCTTTCCTTCTGCTAGCTTTGGGGTTTTTTTGTTCTTCTTTCTCTAATTGCTTGAGGTGCAAGGTTAGGTTGTTTATTCGAGATGTTTCCTGCTTCTTAAGGTGGGCTTGTATTGCTATAAACTTCCCCCTTAGAACTGCTTTTGCTGCATCCCACAGGTTTTGGGTCGTTGTGTCTCCATTGTCATTTGTTTCTAGGTATTTTTTGATTTCCTCTTTGATTTCTTCAGTGATCTCTTCATTATTAAGTAGTGTATTGTTTAGCCTCCATGTGTTTGTATTTTTTACAGATCTTTTCCTGTAATTGATATCTAGTCTCATGGCGTTGTGGTCAGAAAAGATACTTGATACAATTTCAATTTTCTTTAATTTACCAAGGCTTGATTTGTGACCTAAGATATGATCTATCCTGGAGAATGTTCCATGAGCACTTGAGAAAAATGTGTATTCTGTTGTTTTTGGATGGAGTGTCCTATAAATATCAATTAAGTCCATCTTGTTTAATGTATCATTTAAAGCTTGTGTTTCCTTATTTATTTTCATTTTGGATGATCTGTCCATGGGTGAAAGTGGGGTGTTTAAGTCCCCTACTATGAATGTGTTACTGTCGATTTCCCCTTTTATGGCTGTTAGTATTTGCCTTATGTATTGAGGTGCTCCTATGTTGGGTGCATAAATATTTACAATTGTTATATCTTCTTCTTGGATCGATCCCTTGATCATTATGTAGTGTCCTTCTTTGTCTCTTTTAATAGTCCTTATTTTAAAGTCTATTTTGTCTGATATGAGAATTGCTACTCCAGCTTTCTTTTGGCTTCCATTTGCATGGAATATCTTTTTCCATCCCCTTACTTTCAGTCTGTATGTGTCTCTAGGTCTGAAGTGGGTCTCTTGTAGACAGCATATATAAGGGTCTTGTTTTTGTATCCATTCAGCTAATCTGTGTCTTTTGGTGGGAGCATTTAGTCCATTTACATTTAAGGTAATTATCGATATGTATGTTCCTATTCCCATTTTCTAAATTGTTTTGGGTTCGTTATTATAGGTCTTTTCCTTCTCTTGTGTTTCTTGCCTAGAGAAGATCCTTTAGCATTTGTTGTAAAGCTGGTTTGGTGGTGCTGAACTCTCTCAGCTTTTGCTTGTCTGTAAAGGTTTTAATTTCTCCATCAAATCTGAATGAGATCCTTGCTGGGTAGAGTAGTCTTGGCTGCAGGTTTTTCTCCTTCATCACTTTCAGTATGTCCTGCCACTCCCTTCTGGCTTGTAGGGTTTCTGCTGAGAGATCAGCTGTTAACCTTATGGGGATTCCCTTATGTGTTATTTGTTGTTTTTCCCTTGCTGCTTTTAATATGCTTTCTTTGTATTTAATTTTTGACAGTTTGATTAATATGTGTCTTGGCGTATTTCTCCTTGTATTTATCTTGTATGGGACTCTCTGTGCTTCCTGGACTTGATTAACTATTTCCTTTCCCATATTAGGGAAGTTTTCAACTATAATCTCTTCAAATATTTTCTCAGTCCCTTTCTTTTTCTCTTCTTCTTCTGGAACCCCTATAATTCGAATGTTGGTGCGTTTAATGTTGTCCCAGAGGTCTCTGAGACTGTCCTCAGTTCTTTTCATTCTTTTTTCTTTATTCTGCTCTGCAGTAGTTATTTCCACTATTTTATCTTCCAGGTCACTTATCCGTTCTTCTGCCTCAGTTATTCTGCTATTGATCCCATCTAGAGTACTTTTAATTTCATTTATTGTGTTGTTCATCGTTGCTTGTTTCATCTTTAGTTCTTCTAGGTCCTTGTTAACTGATTCTTGCATTTTGTCCAATCTATTGTCCATTCTATCTCCAAGATTTCGGATCAACCTTACTATCATTATTCTGAATTCTCTTTCAGGTAGACTGCCTATTTCCTCTTCATTTGTTAGGTCTGGTGGGTTTTTATCTTGCTCCTTCATCTGCTGTGTGTTTTTCTGTCTTCTCATTTTGCTTATCTTACTGTGTTTGGGGTCTCGTTTTTGCAGGCTGCAGGTTTGTAGTTCCTCCTGTTTTTGATGTCTGTGTCCAGTGGCTAAGGTTGGTTCAGTGGGTTGTGTAGGCTTCCTGGTGGAGGGGGCTAGTGCCTGTGTTGTGGTGGATGAGGCTGGATCTTGTCTCTCTAGTAGGCAGGTTCACGTCTGGTGGTGTGTTTGGGGGTGTCTGTGGCCTTATTATGATTTTAGGCAGCCTCTCTGCTAATGGGTGGGGTTGTGTTCCTGTTTTGCTAGTTGTTTGGCATAGGTTTTCCAGCACTGTGGCTTGCTGGTCGTTGAGTGAAGCTGGGTGCTGGTGTTAAGATGGAGGTCTCTGGGAGATTTTCGCCGTTTGATATTATGTGGAGCTGGGAGGTCTCTTGTTGATCAGTGTCCTGAAGTTGGCTGTCCTACCTCAGAGGCAGAGCCCTGCCTCCTGGCTGGAGCACCAAAAGCTTTTCATCCACAGGCTCAGGATAAAAGGGAGAAAAAGTAGAGGGAATTAGTAGAAGTATGAGGAAAGAAAGAAGGAAAGGAGGGTAGGAAGGAAGGAAGAAAGAAAGAAAGAAGCAAAGAAGGAAAGAAGGCAAGAAGGAAAGAAAGGAGGGAGGGAGGGAGGGAGGAAGGAAGGAAGGAGGGAAAGAAGGAAAAAAGACAGAAAGAAAGAAGATACAGTAAAAATAAAATAAAGTATAATAAAGTTATTGAATTAAAAACTTCTTATTTAGAAAAAAAAAAAAAAGGGACGGAAAGAACCTTAGGACAAATGTTGGAAGCAAAGCTATACAGACAAAATCTTACACAGAAGCATACACATACACCCTCACTAAAAGAGGTAAATGGGGAAAAATCCTAAATCTTGCTGTCAGAGACCACCTCCTCAATTTGGGATGATTCGTTGTCTAAAGGAGGGAAGGAAGGACGGAAAGAAAGAAAGAAAGAACGAAGGTAAAGTGTAATAAGGTTATTAAAATTAATTATTAAGAAAAAAAATTAAAAAAAAAAAAAAAAAAAAACATGGACGGATAGAACCCTAGGACAAATGGTGGAAGCAAGACTATACAGACAAGATCTCACACAGAAGCATACACATACACATTCACAAAAAGAGGAAAGGGGGAAAAATCATAGATCTTGCTCCTAAAGTCCACTTCCTTAATTTGGGATGATTGGTTGTCTATTCAGGTATTCCACAGATGCAGGGTACATCAAGTTGATTGTGGAGCTTTAATCCGCTGCTTCTGAGGCTGCTGGGAGAGATTTCCCTTTCTCTTCTTTGTTCTCACAGCTCCCAGGGCTAAGCTTTGGATTTGGCCCTGCCACTGCGTGTAGATAGCTGGAGGGCGTCTGTTTTTTGCTCAGACAGGATGGGGTTAAAAGAGCCGCTGATTGGGGGCTCTGGCGCACTCAGGCCGGCGGGGACGAAGGGGCACAGAGTGCGGGGCGGGCCTGCGGTGGCAAAGGCCGGCGTGACTTTGCACCAGCCTGAGGCGCGCTGTGCGCTCTCCCGGGGATGTTGTCCCTGGATCCCGGGAACCCGGCAGTGGCGGGCTGCACAGGCTCCGCGGAGGAGGGGTGTGGAGAGTGACCTGTGCTCGCACACAGGCCCCTCGGTGGCGGCAGCAGCAGCCTTAACGTCTCCCGCCCGCCTCTGGGGTCCGCGCTTTTAGCCGCGGCTTGCGCCCGTCTCTGGATTCCGCGCTTTCAGCCGCGGCTCGCGCCCGTCTCTGGATTCCGCGCTTTCAGCCGCGGCTCGCGCCTGCCTCTGGATTCCGCGCTTTCAGCCGCGGCTCGCGCCCGTCTCTGGGGTCCGCGCTTTCAGCCGCGGCTCGCGCCCGTCTCTGGGGTTCGCGCTTTTAGCCGCGGCTCGCGCCCGTCTCTGGAGTTCCTTTAAGCAGCGTTCTTAAACCCCTCTCCTCACGCCCCAGAAAACAAAGAGGGAAGGAAAAGTCTCCTGCCTCTTCTGCAGGTGCAGGCTTTTCCCCGGACTCCCTCCCGGCTAGCTGTGGTGCACTAACCCCTTCAGGCTATGTTCAAGCCGCCAACCCCAGTCCTCTCCCTGCGCTCCGGCTTCAGCTCGCAGCCCCGCCCGCCCCGGCGGGTGAGCAGACAAGCCTCTTGGGCTGGTGAGTGCCGGTCGGCACCGATCCTCTGTGCGGGAATCTCCCCGCTTTGCCCTCCGCACCCGTTGCTGTGCACTCCTCCGCAGCTTCGAAGCTCCCCCCTCCGCCTCCCGCAGTCTCCGCCCGCGAAGGGGCTTCCTAGAGTGTGGAAACTTTTCCTCCTTCACAGCTCCCTCCCACTGGTGCAGGTGCCGTCCCTATTCTTTTGTCTCTGTTTTTTCTTTTGCCCTACCCAGGTACGTGGGGAGTTTCTTGCCTTTTGGGAGGTCTGAGGTCTTCTGCCAGCCTTCAGTAGTTGTTCTGTAGGAGTTGTTCCACGTGTAGTTGTATTTCTGGTGTATCTGTGGGGAGGAAGGTGATCTCCGCGTCTTACTCTTCCGCCATCTTCCGCCTTCCCCCCTGTCCAAGTCCTTTTTAATCTAACTGCTTAATACCTCTCAATTTTCATTTCAGATTACCCTCATTGACACTATTTGGTTCAGTTCTACTTTGGTCCTTATTTGAAATTCACTGAGAAATTCTTTAAAAAAATTTTTTTTTAATTGAGGTAACATTGGTTTATAACATTATATAAGTTTCATGTATACAAATATTAAGTTTTGACTTCTGTATACACTACAGTATGCTCACCACCAAAAGTCTAGTTTCCATCTGTCAGCATACAGTTAACCCCCTTTACCCATTTTGCCCTCCGGCTCTTCCCCTCTGGTAGCCATCAATTTGTTCTCTGTATCTAGGCGCTTGTTTTTGTTTTGTTTTGCTTCTTTGTTTTTATATTCCACATATGAATGAAATCGTACATATTTGTCTTTCTCCATCTGACTTATTTCACTTAGTACCCTCAAGGTCCATCCATGTTGTCACAAATGTCAAGATTCCATTTTTTTATGGTTGAGTAGTATTCCATTGTACATAGATACTACGTCTTCTTTAGCCGTTCATCCATCAGTGGGCACTTACGTTGCTGCTTCTATATCTTGGCAATTGTAAATAATGCTGCAGTGAACATCAGGGTGCATATATCTTTTTGAATTGGTGTTTTTGTATTCTTCAGATAACTACCCAGAAGTGGAATAACTGGATCATATGGTAGTTCCATTCTTAATTTTTGGGGGAACCTCCATCCTGTTTTTCATAGTAGGTGCACCAATTTCCATTCCTACCAACAGTGAAATACACTATGACATTGTTAACTGGTCCTCTACTGTAGAAATTTACTCTTCCAATCCATGCTCTACGATGCAACAAGTGATATTTGTAAAACACAATTCTGACCATATTTCTGCCTGGCTTAAAAACTCATAAGACTAATTCTAAATATCTAAATATGGCATCCTGGATTCTTCATTATCCTTCTCCTACTCTCCTTTTCAGCCTCAAGCCATATATTCTCACTCTCACATTCTGTGTTGATGCTATATTGAATGGCTTTTATTCCTTGACTGTTCTGTGCCTTTCTTATCTTCCAGCTTGTCAAATAGTGCTCCATCTTCTTGGGTCCCTTTTTAATCTCTTTTCCTAACTAATTCTTGATCATCCTTTAGGATTCATCATAGAGGTGACTTCCTGCAGGAAATCTTTGTTGATGCCCCCGTGCAAGGCTCAGTCGGTTGTAACTCCCACATGATCCTCTAGCACCTTTGTGCTTACACCTATTTTAGTTAATATCACATTTTATTGTAATTGTTCATGTGGCTTCCTTTCAATTACATTGTAATGCTGTGTTTCATTTGTTATTGCAGCCCTATTACCAAGCACAGCCTAGGTTGGCCTATTGTAGGCAATTTATAAATATTGGAGTAATAGACTGAGTGATTGATTGAACTTACTGGCCAACATTCAGAAACCAATTTGGAGCACAGTTTTAAGTGTTAGGTTCAAGCACACAGCTCAACATAGTTGCAGTGCTGGGTTTTATCAAGATAACATTTTGTAACAGGAAGGAAATAGCTTTGAGAATTTTCTTTACATGAACTTGCGTGCCATTATATGTTATACTAGGCATTTTTGGGACAATTTAGCTCTCTCTATTTTTATATGGAAGTAAGTAGAAGAGAAATTCTTCAAAGTAAACAAAAAAGTATTAGGCAATTATTTCTTTGCTGCAATACATTCTTCTATATTATCTGTGCTGTTTTTTAACTTGGATCTAAAATGTTTATATAAAAGTACCTTGATAACTGAATAATTTTTTAGACAAATAGTCAGATGTTACAGTAATTTATAGAGTACCCACTGTGTTCCAGGCACTGTGTTGGACATTTTATGTACGTTATTTTATCGAGCTCTCCTCCCCAAAGCAACTCTGAAATAGGTACAGTTATCCCCCTTTTACACATTGAAGAATGCAAGATTGAGAGGGTAGTGACTAGGGTTCAAACCTATAACTCCTGATTCCCCAACACGTGGGCTGAATCTATAATCCCCTTTTTCAATTTTATTTTATTCTTGGGACAGATAAAGATAAACTCTTTACTCACCTCTCCTTTATGGAATTATGTGGAAACAATATGGCTTTAATACATTTTTGCCCATAATAAAGTTTCTGTAACTGAGAGTATGAGTTCTACTGTCCTAAATATACTAACCAGCAATAAAAGTTATATAGCAATCAGAATGAGAAATCCATAGATACTAGCGCAAGTTACATAAAATATGACAAAACATGATATACGTATATTGGAGTCTTGGGGCAAAGAAAGGTCAAGGTATTGAGTCTGGGTTAGAGGGTGAGATGGGTTTTATCAATCTGTTTGCCAGCAATGGAGTAGCAGAGCTTTGGACAAAAGTATCAGCTCATAGCAGTGCCAGTAGCATACCAATAATTTCAAAATTTTTTCTAAGGAAACAACAAAATTTAAAAGCAGAAATAACTTTTAAAGTGTGTTTTCATGTTTGCAACACTTCTGAAAAAATTTCCCAGCAAATATATATACATATAAAAATATACACATATGTTCACAAATAAATATCATATAGTAAATGCCATTATAACTATGAGAAATATGTGAATATAGTAAGAAATTGGAAGAGTGACACTGGAGAAGTGAGACAAAGCTCTCGCCAGTGAGTGAAATTTAGATGTAAGACCCTAAAGCACTTACTGAGGATTAAGGTGGTATGCAGTAGAAGTGAAAGCACTTTGACTACAGAGCCAGAGAAGTCCAATATTTGGGTAAGTTACCTTTTTAAGCTTCAGGTCCTTTATTTGGAAAATGGAGATAATGCTATAGCCTCCCTCAGTGGGTTGTTGTGAGAATTAAGTGAGAAGATGTGTTAATGTGTTTAGCTCATAGTAAGGAATCGGGGCTTCCCTGGTGGCACAGTGGTTGGGAATCCGCCTGCCGATGCAAGGAACACGGGTTCGTGCCCCGGTCCGGGAGGATCCCACATGCCGCGGAGCGGCTGGGCCCGTGAGCCATGGCCGCTGGGCCTGCGCGTCCGGAGCCTGTAACTCCGCTGTGGGAGAGGCCACAGCAGTGAGAGGCCCACGTACCGCAAAAAAAAAACAAAAACAAAACATAGTAAGGAATCGATAAACACTGTTATTATGAGTACTGTTGTTTCTGGTAGTGGTTTGATCGTGCTGCTACTGCTCTTAGGAAGGTGAATATTATATTGTTTCAGCTGAATCCATGTGTCAGAAGAATCATCCGGTGGCTTTCCATGTCTGTGGAGACTAACTCAGTTTGATCAGACACCAGCTACATTATACTAGACTGAGATTTTAAGAATAATGTGCAAATTGGTTTGGTTGCCTACAAGACCTCATCAGCATGCTATGGGAAACTATAGAAAAGAGTGAATTTTGTTATAAAATACATCTTCTGTTCTTATTCCATTTGGATAAGCATTAAATGTTTCCTTCATTAATTAGAGAACTGGTTCATTTCTGGTGAGTTCTACGTGCCAGATTATAAACAACTTTGGTCAATGTCTACTGATCCCTTTAAAGTTGAATCAATAAGATTACCTGCAACAATCATACATTATTATGAATCCAGTAAACTTCCCCCACAAACCAAAACCATGCTTTCTGTGTCATATGCTTTCTGGTACATGCTTTAAAGTGGAGGAATTAGGATCTAGGAAACATTATTTTTGGATTGAACTATGCTTAATCTTCCAAAAAAAACAAAGCAAAACAAGGCACTGAGTTCTGCAGAAAAAGCAAGTAGGTTTAAGTTTTCTTTCTTAAATAAGCCACTTGGCATTCTGTGTTGGAATAGTTCAGAAGTTTAGTTAATTTGATATAAGTACCCCAAGTTCTTGTTCTTTTCTGGATTTAGCTAAACTTTTTTTTTTTTAACAAAATGTTTTAAAGGGAATATTTTACAAGGAATATTTTTAATAGGAGTAATCCTGAATTTTGAAGAAGAGTTCAGCTAGAAGTTTGCTAGTCCTGTCTTTCCTGGGGGTTCTAGCCCTGTAAGAATCCAAACTAAATATCACACTGAGGGAAAAATATACATTAAGAACTTTCATTTCTTCAAGCCTGTGTGGTATGATGGAAAGAATTCAGAATTTGTGAGAATCCTAGCTTTATCACTTTGGGCAAGGTAATTAACATTTTGGGGCCTATGTACCCCAGCTGTAAAACTGTGAAACTACTTACTTTAAGAGTTCTTTTAAGAATTAGATGAGATAATATCCATAAAGTGTCCAGGATAGCATCTGGCCCATGGTAGGGACTGAATAATATTTCTCATCTCCTCTCCCTAGCATCATTACTGAAAATCTTAACCAGTGGCTTGAGATTGCTTCCGTTTTATCCTAACTCTCAATAGCTAATAGTATTTGGCACACAACTCAAGGCATAGAGAAGAAATCGTCTAAATTTAGAGTAATTAAGGCAAAGTTTCTGGCTTTTAATTCTTGGAATTTAGAATATTTTGTGAGCATTGGAGCATGGTGTTCTATAGAAGCTAGATTAACAAAATGCTGCCTACTGCTTCCACATTAATAAATGGATAGCTTTGTTTTGTTGGTATACTGATTATTCTGTGGTAATATACTTCATAAACTCTTTTGGAAAACAGCTATTTCCTCAATACTTTAAAAACTCCTTGTCATCTTTTTCTCTTTGATATCTTCTTAGAGCTATGAAAAAAAAATTACCTACTGATCCCAAATGATAAATTATTAGAATCTGAATCAATGAAATTGTAATTATTTTTAATTGTATTATTAGTTGAAATCATATTTTCAGAATGAGAGCTATATTTCTTAGCAATGGACAAAAATTATTCTCCTTTTGTTCTACCTTGTCAGGATATTTTAAAATCCTGAACATTTACAACAAATGCCTACAAATATGTAAATTGCATTCCTTTTTTTTTTTCATTTAATTTACTCTGTCTTTCATGATCACTTTCTCTATATTTTATCTTTCAATGGTTTGTTATTTCCATTTTTAAAAAAATTTTATTTTATTGAAGTATAGTTGATTTACAATATTGTGTTAGTTTCTGGTGTATAGAAAAGTGATTCAGTTATACATATATACATTATTTTCCATATTCTTTTCCATTATGGTTTATCACAGGATATTGAATATAGTTCCCTGTGCTATACATTAAGACCTTATTGTTTATCCATTTTATATATAATAGTTTGCATCTTGTAATAACTATTTTTTAATATCTTTATTGGAGTATAATTGCTTTACAATGTTGTGTTAGTTTCTGCTGTACAACAGAGTGAATCAGCTATATGTATACACATATCCCCATACCCCCTCCCTCTTGAGCCTCCCTCCCACCATCCCTATCCCACCCCTTTAGGTCATCACAAAACATTGAGATGATCTCCCTGTGTTGTGTAGCAGCTTCCCACTAACCATGCATTTTACATTTGGTAGTGTATATATGTCAATGCTACTCTCTCGCTTTGTCCGAGCTTCCCCTTCCCCTCTCTGTATCCTCAACTCCTTTCTCTACATCTGTGTTTTTATTCCTGCCCTGCCACCAGGTTCATCAGTACCGTTTTTTTTAGATTCCATATATATGTGTTAGCATACTATATTTGTTTTTCTCTTTCTGACTTACTTCACTCTGTATGACAGACCCTAGGTCCATCCACCTCACTACAAATAACTCAATTTTGTTTCTTTTTATGGCTGAGTAATATTCCATTGTACATATGTGCCACATCTTCTTTCTCCATTCATCTGTTAATGGACACTTAGGTTGCTTCCATGTCCTGGCTATTGTAAATAGAGCTGCAATGAACATTGTGGTACCTGACTCTTTTTGAGTTATGGTTTTCTCAGGGTATATGCCTAGTAGTGGGATGCTGGGTCGTATGGTAGTTCTATTTTTAGTTTTTTAAGGAACCTCCATACTGTTCTCCATAGTGGCTGTATCAATTTACATTCCCACCAACAGTGCAAGAGCTTCCCTTTTCTCCATGCCTTCTCCAGCATTCACTGTTTGTAGATTTTTTGATGATGGCCATTCTGACTGGTGTGAGGTGATACCTCATTGTGGTTTTGATTTTCATTTCTCTAATGATTAGTGATGTTGAGCATCCTTTCATATGTTTGTGGGCAATTTGTATATCTTCTTTGGAGAAATCTCTGTTTAGGTCTTCTGCCCATTTTTGGATTGGGTTGTTTGTTTTTTTGGTATTGATCTGCATGAGCTGCTTGTATATTTTGGATATTAATTCTTTGTCAGTTGCTTCATTTGCAAATATTTTCCCCCATTCTGAAAGTTGTCCTTTCATCTTGTTTATGGTTTCCTTTGCTGTGCTAAAGATTTTAAGTTTCATTATTTCCCATTTGTTTATTTTTGATTTTATTTCCATTTCTCTAAGAGGTGGATCAAAAAGGATCCTGCTTTGATTTGTCTCATAGAGTGTTCTGCCTATGTTTTCCTCTAAGAGTTTTATAGTTTCTGGCCTTACATTTAGGTCTTTAATTCCATTTTGAGCTTATTTTTGTGTATGGTGTTAGGGAGTGTTCTAATTTCATTCTTTTATATGTAGCTGTCCAGTTTTCCCAGCACCACTTATTGAAGAGGCTGTCTTTTCTCCAATGTATATTCTTGCCTCCTTTGTCAAAGATAAGGTGACCATATGTGCATGGGTTTATCTCTGGGTTTTCTATCCTGTTCCATTGATCTGTATTTCCCTTTTTGTGCCAGTACCATACTGTCTTGATTACCATAGCTTTGTAGTATAGTCTGAAGTCTGGAGCTTTGTAGTATAGTCTGAAGTCTGGGAACCTGATTCCTCCAGCTCCGTTTTTCTTTCTCAAGGTTGCTTTGGCTATTCAGGGTATCTTGTGTTTCCATACACATTGGAAAATTTTTTGCTCTAGTTCTGTGAAAAATGCCATTGGTAATTTGATAGGGATTGCACTGAATCTGTAGATTGCTTTGGGTAGTATAGTCATTTTCACAATGTTGATTCTTCTCATCCAAGAACATGGTATATCTGTCCATCTGTTTGTATCATCTTTGATTTCTTTCATCAGTGTCTTATAATTTTCTGTATACAGGTCTTTTGCCTTCTTAGGTAGATTTATTCCTAGGTATTTTATCCTTTTTGTTGCAGTGGCAAATCTGTTTCCTTAATTTGTCTTTCTGATTTTTCATCATTAGTGTATAGGAATCCAAGAGATTTCTGTGCATTAACTTTGTATTCTCCTACTTTACCAAATTCATTTATTAGTTCTAGTAGCTTTCTGGTGGCCTCTTTAGGATTCTCTATGTATAGTATCATGTCATCTGCAAACAGTGACTGTTTTAATCCTTTTCCAATTTGTATTCCTTTTATTTCTTTTTCTTCTCTGATTGCCATGGCTAAAACTTCCAAAACTATGTTGAATGATACTGGTAAGAGTGGGCACCCTTGTCTTGTTCCTGATCTTAGAGGAAATGCTTTCAGTTTTTCACCATTGAGAATGATGTTGGCTGTGGGTTTGTCATATATGCCTTTTATTATGTTGAGGTAACTTCCCTCTATGACCAGTTTCTGTCTATTTCCATTTTTATATTCTTAAACAATGATCTTGTGATCATGGTAATGTCTAGAGACAGGGAAAAGCTGAGTCGGATGGAAGTATTTTCCCCATTTTAGGTTTTTGTGAACCTGAAACAATCTCAGCATTTTTCTGGATTAAGGAATTTTTTAATTTAATTCTTTTCCTAAAAATGTATTACTTTAAACTAGAACAATGACAGCAACAGGAATTTCTTCATGTTTCTATTGACATTAATGCTTCTTTTAGGAACAATTAGATCACTTAAGGAATTTGTCTCTGGCTACTAGAACTAAGAAAGAAAAACGCTAAGATAACCGATCAAATGCTTTGACTTTTAAAGTAGACTCTCTGGCTAATTCTGAATTATTTAAGGGAAAAAAATTTTCCACAAAACTCCAGTTTTTAATTACTCTTAATTATTGTTTCTGCATTTTCTTTCAGAACTCTTGATGTTTCAGTGAGCTTTAATGGAGGAAATTCTGTCATCTCAGGCTCACTAACAGTCACAGCCACAGAATGTGTAAGTCACTGTTCACATAAAGTTACTTTTTTAAAAATAACTCTCTCCAGAAATAATTTATGGACCTTCAATATTGTTGCTTCCTACAGTAAAGAAAGTACAAATAGTAACACTGGAGACCATTACAAGAAAATGGTTGTATAGAAGTTATTGTAGGTTGTTTTGTTTTTTCCTTTAGTCTCCTTTAAAGGGATTTTAAAGAGTATACATTATATTTTGATATTTATAAAACTGAAGTCATATATAAATATTAGAATAAGGTAGGAAAATGATTTCCAAATGAAACATTTTTTCTTAAAACATTAACTATGTAAAGGAAATAATGTCTTTCTGTTAATGAAGGTTGCATTATAGTATCTAAGACATTTATCATGTTTTTTTAATTATTAGTGCATCTTAATGAGTGAGCTTATTATTTTGTCCCTTTTAATGTTGGTGCTTTCTCAAGAGTAAGGAACTTGATTCTGAGAACTTTATAATATCTTGGTTTGAAACTACACTGAAACTATAATTTAGTTAATATGGTTGATTTGCATTACCTAAGATGCAATATTTGGATATATAAATTCCATTGATAAGAGAGTTATTTTCCTTATAGTTAATTTTTTTGGTTTATCTTGACATTAGATTGTTGAACATGAAAACACAAAGCACTAAAAGGAACTGATCACATGGCTGATATTCTTATGAGTGCATTTTCTGTGTTAAAAATATATAAATCAATGCAAAAAAAAAAAAAACCTCCCCTTCAAAAGACCAAAATCCCAAACCTAAACATTTTCTCACATCTCATGATTTTTTTTAACATATTTATTGGAGTATAAAGGCTTTACAATGGTATGTTAGTTTCTGCTATATAACAAAGTGAACCAGCTATACATATACATATATCCCCATATCTCCTCCCTTTTGCATCTCCCTCCCACCTTCCATATCCCACCTCTCTAGGTGGACACAAAGTACAGAGCTGATCTCCCTGTGCTATGCAGCTGCTACCCTCTAGCTATCTATTTTACATTTGGTAGTGTATATATGACCATGCCACTCTCTCACTTCATCCCAGCTTACCCTTTCCCACCCCGTGTCCTCAAGTCCATTCTCTACCTCTGAGTCTTTATTCCTGTCCTGCCCCTAGGTTTGTCAGAACTTTTTTTTTTTTTAGATCCCATATATATGTGTTAGCATACAGTACTTATTTTTCTCTTTCTGACTTACTTCACTCTGTATGACAGTCTCTAAATCCATCCACCTCACTACAAATAACTCAAATTCGTTTCTTTTTATGGATGAGTAATATTCCATTGTATATATGTGCCATGTCTTCTTTATCCATTCATCTGTCAATGGACACTTAGGTTGCTTCCATGTCCTGGCTATTATAAATAGTGCTGCAATGAACATTGTGGTACATGACTCTTTTTGAATTATGGTTTCCTCAGGATATATGCCCAGTAGTGGGATTGCTGGATCATATGGTAGTTCTATTTTTAGTTTTTTAAGGAACCTCCATATTGTTCTCCATAATGACTGTATCAATTTACATTCCCACCAACAATGCAAGCGGGTTCCCATTTCTCCACACCCTCTCCAGCATTTATTGTTTGTATAGTTTTTGATGTTGGCCATTCTGACCAGTGTGAGGTAAAACCTCATTGTAGATTTGATTTGCATTTCTCTAATGATTAGTGATGTTGAGCACCATTTCATGGGTTTGTTGGCAATCTTTGGAGAAATGTTGATTTAGATCTTCCACCCATTGTTGGATTGGGTTGTTTGCTTTTTTGATATTGAGCTGCTTGTATATTTTGGAGATTAATCCTTTGTCAGTTGCTTCATTTGCAAATATTTTCTCCCATTCTGAAGGTTGTCTTTTCGTCTTGTTTATGGTTTCCTTTGCTGTGCTAAAGATTTTAAGTTTCATTAGTTCCCATTTGTTTATTTTTGTTTTTATTTCCGTTTCTCTAGGAGGTGGGTCATAAAGGACCTTGCTGTGATTTATCTCATAGAATGTTCTGCCTAGGTTTCCCTCTAAGAGTTTTATAGTGCCTGGCCTTACATTTAGGTCTTTAATTGGTTTGGAGTTTATTTTTGTGTATGGTGTTAGAGAGTGTTCTAATTTCATTCTTTTACATGTAGCTGTCCAGTTTTCCCAGCACCACTTATTGAAGAGGCTGTCTTCTCTCCATTGTATATTCTTGCCTCCTTTGTCAAAGATAAGGTGACCATATGTGCGTGGGTTTATCTCTGGGCTTTCTATCCTGTTCCATTGATCTATATTTCTGTTTTTGTGCCAGTACCATACTGTCTTGATGATTGTAGCTTTATAGTATAGTCTGAAGTCAGGGAGCCTGAATCCTCCAGTTCCATTTTTCGTTCTCAAGAATGCTTTGGCTATTTGGGGTCTTTTATGTTTCCATACAAATTGTGAAAATTTTTATTGTAGTCCTATGAAAAACACCAGTGGTAGTTTGATAGGGATTGCATTGAATCTGTAGATTGCTTTGGGTAGTAGAGTCATTTTCACAATGTTGATTCTTCCAATCCAAGAACATGGTATATCACTCCATCTGTTTGTATCATCTTTAATTTCTTTCATCAGTGTCTTATAGTTTTCTGCATACAGGTCGTTTGTCTTCTTAGGTAGATATATTCCTAGGTATTTTATTCTTTTTGTTGCAGTGGTAAATGGGAGTGTTTCTTTAATTTCTCTTTCAGATTTTTCATCATTAGTGTATATGAATGCAGGAGATTTCTGTGCATCAATTTTGTATCCTGCTTCTTTACCAAATTCATTGATTAGCTCTAGTAGTTTTCTGGTAGCATCTTTAGGATTCTCTATGTATAGTGTCATGTCATCTGCAAACAATGACAGTTTTACTTCTTCTTTTATGATTTGGATTCCTTTTATTTCTTTTCTTCTCTGATTGCTGTGGCTAAAGCTTCCAAAACTATGTTGAATAATAGTTGTGAGAGTGGGCAACCTTCTCTACTTCCTGGTCTTAGTGGAAAAGGTTTCAGTTTTTAACCATTGAGAATGATGTTGTCTGTGGGCTTGTCATATATGACCTTTATTATGTTGAGGTAAGTTCCCTCTATGTCTACTTTCTGGAGGGTTTTAAATCATAAATGGATGTTGAATTTTGTTGAAGGTTTTTGTGAATCTCTTGAGATGATCATATGGTTTTTATCCTTCAATTTGTTAATATGGTGTATCACATTGATTGATTTGCATATATTGAAGAATCCTTGCATTCCTGGGATAAACCCCACTTGATCATGGTGTATGATCCTTTTAATGTGCTGTTGGATTCTGTTTGCTAGTATTTTGTTGAGGAGTTTTGCATCTGTGTTCATCAGTGATACTGGTCTGTAGTTTTCTTTCTTTGTGTCAACTTTGGTTTTGGTATCAGGGTGATGGTGGCCTCATAGAATGAGTTTGGGAGTGTTCTGCTGTCTGCTATATTTTGGAAGAGTTTGAGAAGGATAGGTGTTAGCTCTTCTCTAAATGTTTAATAGAATTCGCTGTGAACTCATCTGGTCCTGAGCTTTTGTTTGTTGGAAGATTTTCAATAACAGTCTCAATTTCAGTGCTTGTGATTGGTCTGTTTATATTTTCTATTTCTTCCTGGTTCAGTCTTGGAAGGTTGTGCTTTTCTAAGAATTTGTCCATTTCTTCCAGTTTGTCCATGTTATTGGCATGTAGTTGGTTGTAGTAATCTCTTATGATCCTTTGTATTTCTGCAGTATCAGTTGTTACTTCTCCTTCATTTCTAATTCTATTGATTTGAGTCTTCTCCGTTTTTTTCTTGATGAGTCTGGCTAATGGTTTATCAATTTTGTTTATCTTCTTAAAAAAACAGCTTTTAGTTTTATTGATCTTTACTATCTTTTCTGTCATTTCATTTTCATTTATTTCTGCTCTGATCTTTATGATGTCTTTCCTTCTGCTATAGTTGGGGCTTTTTTGTTCTTCTTTCTCTAATTGCTTTAGGTGTAAGGTTAGTTTGCTTATTTGAGTTGTTTCTTGAGGTAAGATTGTATTGGTATAAACTTACCCTTTAGAACTGCTTTTGCTGCATCCCATAGGTTTTGGGTCATCTTGTTTTCATTGTCTTTTGTTTCTAGGTATTTTTTGATCCCCTCTTTGACTTCTTCAGTGATCTCTTGGATATTTGGTAGTGTATTGTTTAGGCTCCATGTGTTTGTATTTTTTATAGTTTTTTACCTGTAATTGATATCTTGTCTCATAGTGTTGTGGTCGGAAAACATACTTGATATGATTTCAACTTTCTTAAATTTACAAAGCCTTGATTTGTGACCCAAGATATGATCTATACTGGAGAATATTCCATGAGCACTTGAGAAGAAAGTGTAATTTGCTATTTTCAAATGAAATGTCATATAAATATCAATTAAATCTATCTGTTCTACTGTGTCATTTAAAGCTTGTGTTTTCGTATTAATTTTCAGTATGGATGATCTGTCCATCAGTGTAAGTGAGGTGATAAAGTCCCCCACTATTACTGTGTTACTGTTGATTTCCTCTTTTATATGTGTTAGCATTTCCCTTATGTATTGAGGTGCTCCTATGTTGGGTGCATATAGATTTATAATTGTTATATCTTCTTCTTGGATTGATCCCTTGATCATTATGTAGTGTCCTTCTTTGTCTCTTATAATACTCTTTATTTTAAAGTCTATTCTTTCTGATATGAGAATTGCTTCTCCAGCTTTCTTTTGATTTCGATTTGCATGGAATATCTTTTTCCATCCCCTCACTTTCAGTCTGTATGTGTCCCTAGGCCTGAAATGGGTCTCTTTTAAACAGCATATATACGGGTCTTGTTTTTGTATCCATTCAGCCAGTCTTTGTCTTTTGATTGTAGCAGTTAATCCATTTACATTTAAGGTAGTTATTGATATATATGTTCCTATTATCATTTTCTTAACTGTTTTGGGTTTGTTTTTGCAGGTCTTTTCCTTCTCTTGTGTTTCCTGCCTAGAGAAGTTCCTTTAGCATTTGTTGTAAAGCCGGTTTTGTGGTGCTGAATTCTCTTAGCTTTTGCTTGTCTGTAAAGCTTTTAATTTCTCCATCAAATCTGAATGAGATCCTTGCTGGGTAGAGTAATCTTGATTGTAGGTTTTCCCTTTCATCACTTTAAATATGTCCTGCCACTCCCTTCTGGCTTGAAGAGTTTCTGCTGAAAGATCAGCTGTTAACATTATGGGGATTCCCTTATATGTTATTTGTTGCTTTTCCCTTGCTGCTTTTAATATTTTTTCTTTGTATTTAATGTCTAATAGTTTTATTAATACGTGTCTTGGTGTGTTTCTCCTTGGATTTATCCTGTATGGGACTCTCTGCACTTCCTGGACTTGATTGAATATTTCCTTTCCCATCTTAGGGAAGTTTTCAACTATAATCTTCAACTATTTTCTCAGTCCCTCTTTTTTCTCTTCTTCTTCTGGGACCCCTGTAATTTGAATGCTGGTGAGTTAAATGTTGTCCCAGAGGTCTCTGAGACTGTCCTCAATTCTTTTCATTCTTTTTCTTTATTTTGCTCTACTGTAATTATTTTCACTATTTTATCTTCCAGGTCACTTATCTGTTCTTCTGCCTCAGTTATTCTGCTAATGGTTCCTTCTAGAGAATTTTAAATTTCATTTTTTGTGTTGTTCATCCTTGTTTGTTTGCTCTTTAGTTCTTCTAGTTCCTTGGGAAATGTTTCTTGTATTTTCTCCATTCTATTTCCAAGATTTTGGATCATCTTTACTATCATTGCTCTGAATTCTTTTTCAGGTAGACAGCCTATTTCCTCTTCATTTGTTTGGTCTGGTGGGTTTTTACCTGCTTCTTCATTTGCTGTGTATTTATATGTCTTCTCGTTTTGCTTAACTTACTGTGTTTGGGGTCTCCTTTTTGCAGGCTGCAGGTTCGTAGTTCCTGTTGTTTATGTTGTCTGCTTCCCGTGGCTATGGCTGGTTCAGTGGGTTGTGTAGGCTTCCTGGTGGAGGGGACTGGTGCCTGTGTTCTGGTGGATGAGGCTGGATCTTGTCTTTCTGGTGGGCAGGACCACGTCCGGTGGTGTGTTTTGGGGTGTCTGTGACCTTAGTATGATTTTAAGCAGCCTCTCTGCTAATGGGTGTGGTTGTGTTCCTGTCTTTCTAACTGTTTGTCATGCGGTGTCCAGCATTGTAGCTTGCTGGTTGTTGAGTGGAGCTGGGTCTTAGCGTGGACATGGAGATCTCTGGGAGAGCTTTCGCTGTTTGGTATTATGTGGGGCCAGGAGGTCTCTAGTGGACCAATGTTCTGAACTTGGCTCTGTCACCTCAGAGGCTCAGGCCTGTCACCTGGCCAGAGCACCAAGATCCTGTTAGCCACACGGTTCAGAAGAAAAGGTAGAAAAACAAAGAAAGAGGGCTTCCCTGGTGGCACAGTGGTTGGGAGTCCGCCTGCCGACGCAGGGGACATGGGTTTGTGCCCCGGTCCAGGAAGATCCCACATGCCGTGGAGTGGCTGGCCCCGTGAGCCATGGCCACTGAGCCTGTGCGTCCGGAGCCTGTTTTCCGCAGCGGGAGAGGTCACAGCAGTGAGAGGCCCATGTACTGCAAAAAAAAAGAAAAAAAAAGAAAAAAAAGAAAGAAAAAATATAAAATAAAGTTATTGAAATAAAAAATTATTAAAAGTAAAAATAAAAAAATAATTAAAAAAAGAAAGAAGAGAGCAACTAAACGAAAAAACAATTCCACCAATGATAACAAGCACTAAAAGCTATTCTAAAAAGTAAACAAAAAAACCCCTCAAAAAACGGACAGACAGAACCCTAAGATAAATGACAAAAGCAAATCTATACAGACAAAGAAGCATACATATACATACTCACAAAAATATAAAAAGGAAAAAATATATATAGATATTTAAAAAAAGAGAGCAATAAACAAATCTTCCAGTGATAATAATGTCTAAATAAAAAACTAAGATAAAGATAACACCAGAAACAAATTAGATGCAGAAAGCAAACCCCAAGTCTACAGTTGCTCCCAAAGTCCACCTTCTCAATTTGGGATGATTCGTTGTCTATTCAGGTATTCCACAGATGCAGGCTACATCTCGTTGATTGTGGAGATTTAATCCGCTGCTCCTGAGGCTGCTGGGAGAGATTTCCCTTTCTCTTCTTTGTTCTCACAGCTCCTGGGGTTCAGCTCGGGATTTGGACCCGCCTCTGCGTGTAGGTCACCTGAGGTCATCTGTTCTTCGCTCAGACAGGACGGGGTTAAAGTAGCAACTGATTCTGGGGCTCTGGCTCACTGAGGCTGGGGAGAGGGAGGGGTTCGGTTGCAGGGCGAGCTTTCGGTGGCAGAAGCCGGCGTGACGTTGCACCAGCCTGAGGCTCGTCGTGCGTTCTCCCGGGGAAGTTGTCCCTGGATCCCGGGACCCTGGCAGTGGCGGGCTGCACAGGCTCCTGGGAGGGGAGGTGTGGATAGTGACCTGTGCTTGCACACAGGCTTCTTGGTGGCTGCAGCAGCAGTCTTAGCGTTTCATGCCCATCTCTGGCATCCACGCTGATAGCTGTGGCTCGTGCTCTTCTCTGGAGCTCGTTTAGCTGGTGCTCTGAAGCCCCTCTCCTCGCGCACCCGAAAACAATGGTCTCTTGCCTCTTAGGCAGGCCCAGATTTTTTTCTGGACTCCGTCCTGTCTAGCTGTGGTGCACTAGCCCCCTTCAGGCAGTGTTCACGCAGCCAACCCCAGTCCTCTCCCTGCGATCTGACCTCTGAAGCCGAAGCCTCAGCTCCCAGCCCCCACCCATCCCGGCGGCTGAGCAGACAAGCCTCTCGGGCTGGTGAGTGCTGGTCAGCACCTATCCTCTGTGCAGGAATCTCTCTGCTTTGCCCTCTGCACCCCTTTTGCTGCGCTCTCCTCCGTGGCTCCGAAGCTTCCCCCTTGCCACCCCCCGTCTCTGCCAGTGAAGGGGTTTCCTAGTGTGTGGAAACGTTTCCTCCTTCACAGCTCCCTCCCAGAGTTACGGGTCCCATCCCTATTTTTTTTGTCTCTGTTTATTCTTTTTTCTTTTGCCCTACCCAGGTACATGGGGATTTTCATGCCTTTTGGGGAATCTGAGGTCTTCTGCCAGCATTCAGTAGGTGTTCTGTAGGAGTTGTTCCACATGTAGATGTATTTCTAATGTATTTGTGGGGAGGAAGGTGATCTCCGCGTCTTACTCTTCCGCCATCTTGAAGGCTCCACCTCCATCTCATGATTTTATGGTTTTATATTTTAATTTGAGAGACATCCTTCCTCCAGCAAACAAAACAAGGCAACTCAATATTATCCGTAGAGAGATAGTTTGTTTCTTGTTGTAAGAAAACATTGCAGGGAAAACACGCATCGATATGGACTCTTGGGTCACTATTGAATTCCCTGGATAACTCTTTAACAATGCCTGTTCTTATTTTGAAAATAGCTAGTTGTTTTTTCCCCCTTTTTATCTTCAATTCATGTTGCAATTTGTAGGTTTTATGGATGTTGTAATGTGTAGGTTTCCTGGTCCTTCAGGATGTGGTTGAGATTACAGACATTTGTGGTATACGGTATCTCAGTGTTTTGCTCACTGAAATAGCGTTCTTTCTCCATCCCCCTTCCTATTCTATACCTCCAGCTGTCTTTTTTCACCTCTCTTTCACAGAAGCAGAAAACAAATCTTTGTCTGCATCCTATAACCATGCACAGTTTCTGTGTGCAGGGATGCTGAAGCTTAATGACTCATTTGGAATGTACAGGTTGTTTGCTTCCTGGAAAGAGGAAGTCTTTCTAGGTCTTGCTAGTTCTAAGGGGAGCGTAACGTGACTCGAGGTGGTTTTAAGAGTAAGGTGATTTCAGAAAAAGGAACATCAGTTGTGTCAGAGATGGAGAGAAAGTTTGGCGGCACGTTGTTATATTAAATAAGGCATCTGAATATTTTCCCTTGAGAAGAGATTTAAGCAAAGCCTTGAGGAAGGTGAGGGAGTGAACCCTGAAGACCATGCAAGGGAAGAGTGTTCTTGCGGAGGGAGCAGCTCGAACAGAGCCTAAGATGGGAGTGTATGTGGCTGGTTTAAAGAGGAGCAAGGCAGCCAGTGTGCAGAGTGGAGGTAGCTGGGGGAGGAGGCCTGAGATGAGTAGGAGAGCGTGGAGGGAGGGGAGAGATCATGGAGAGTTTTGTAAGTCATTGTAAGATTCTGAGTGTTTTTCTAAGTGAAACAGGAGCCACTGAAGGTGACACGGTGTGACTGTGTTTTAAAAGGATCATTCTGACTGCTGTGCAAAAATAGACTTTGCAGGCAGGGGCCAAAGTGGAGACCTGGAGACCAATTCTGTGGCTAGTTCAGTAATCTAGGAGAGGGGATGGTGGCTCCACTGGGCAGATAGCAAGGGAGATGGTGGGAAGTGGTTAGATTTGAATATATTTTAAAGGTGGAGTCTACCGGATACCTAGACAGATTAGATACGGGTGTGAGAGAAAGACAATAAGGACAGTTCCAGGCTTTTTCACCTGAGCAACTAGAAAGATGAGTTGTCATCAGGTAGAGACCTTTTTTGAAAAAGATGAGGAGGTCTGTTTTGGAAATGTTGAGTGAAAGATGTCCATTTTTCATCTCAGTGGGAGTGTCAGAAAGGCTGTTGAATACACAAGTCTGAAGTTCTAGAAAGAGGTCTGGATTGGAGGTGCACATTTGGGAGCTGTTGTATGGAATGAAAAAGTCAACCAAATTCCACAGGATTTTTAATGAAAAAAAAAAAGGAGCTTTTAGTAGGTAGAGCAAGAAGGGAAGGAAAGCTAGAGAAATGTTTTGTATTTATGGAGGAACCGAGATAAACTGGGTCTTGAAATGAGAGCAGGTCTTAGGCAAAGAGAGAGGAGGGGGGACCATTTTACAGATAAATAGCAAACAGAAATTGAAGGGAGGAGGGACAAATTAGGGATACAGGATTAACAGATATAAACCACTGTATACTGAATAGATAAGCAACAAGTATTTACTGTATGGCACAGGGAGCTATACCCATTATCTTATAAAACCTTTAAAGGAATATAATCTGCAAAAATACTGAATCACTATAGTGTACACTTGAACAGAATATTGTAAAGCAATTATACTTTAATAAAAACTGAATTAAAAAAATTGAAAGTAGATATATTTGGTTGGGGTAAAAATAGTGGAAGGAAAGCTTAGAAAGAGAAAATTTAGATCAGATTATCCATGGCCAAAAAAAAAAGAGCTTAGAGTTCATCCTACAGGTCTGTGGTTCCTAAACTTCAGTACACAGTGTTAAAATGAATGAAGGGAAGAAAATCTTCCACTTTCATGAGAGACTGAACTCAACTCTGCTGAGACAAAGGGCTAGAGTTTTATTTTTCCTTCCAGTTTTATTGAGATATAATTGACATACAGCACTGTATAAGTTTAAGGTGTACAGTATAATTATTTGACTTACATAACAACGGGATAATTCTTTTTTTCTAATTGGATTTAGCCATTATATTGATTTAAATGCAAATATGTCTGGTGTGTGGTAGTAATATCACCGTTTTATAGAAGTAGAAAGTGAGAATGGAGCTGATGAGAAAGTACCTGCAGATGTGTGCATTACACCTCTATTCAGAATAGAAGAAGACCGTGGATAATATTATGATAAATACCGCCCTTGTATTTATGTGATACCTAGCCTTTCAGGCATATTTGGATGTGATAATTAGGAGAGATGAAGTTAGTAATCTTACTCATTCTTGGATGATACTTTTGGCTCTTCACAGGCATTCGAAAAGCCAAACAAAATGAAACACCATTATTTAGCAATTGATTAATCCTTGTGGAAATCTCACAAATAAGGAACCTCCTCTGTTCTCCAAGAGCATCCGGGCTCGTTCTTACTAAGGCACTTATGTCACTGGGTTGTCATTTCCTGTTTACTTCTCGGCCTCTCTCTGCAGTCTGTGCCTTGCTCATCGCCTCCCTCTCAGTGCCTGGTCCTTACACGAGGCAGGTGCTCCAAAATTATTTGTTAAAGGAATGAATGACAGTACCGGCATATTCAGTTTAAAAGTAGGGAAACTAAGGTTTGGACTTAAAAGATTTAAGACTAACTAGAATCTGAGGAGGGTTTAGACTTAGGCCGTCCATTCTTTTCGTCTGTCTCAGAAGATCTAAATGTGTCTCCGCTTTAAAACATTCAGTGAAAGATGTCTTTTTTCCCCCCTTGGAGCCACTGCTCTTCTGATTCTTTTAGAATAATAATACTAAGAACAAATTTTATAAGCACTAATTAAGTGCCAGACACTGTGCTAAGCCCTACACATGTGCTCAGCACTTCATGATTTCATTTAATTCTCACCACTCAAGAGGAGGCTATTACTATTACCTGAATTTTACAGATGAGAAAACTGAGGAACAGAGAGCCACCTCCAATCTTTAGTGCACATTGATGCAAACACATTAGAAGATGCTTCTGCTAGTAGGTGGATCCAACCCTCAGCATGCTACACAGCTTGATGAGCAGAATATTGGCTGATTTCAGCTTTTGCTGCCCCCGAGAAAGGGGAGACTTGGAGCCTGGAGGCCCTGGGGTTAAATTGCTTGCTCAGTTTCATAGTCGAGTAAATGCTGGAATTGGGAATTGAACCCAAGTTTGTCTTCCCCTGGCCTGAATACTTGCACAATCTTCCATTCGTTACCAGGTCCTAATTTGATTTATATAAGACAGAGGTTGGCAATTTTTTTCTGTAAAGGGTCAGATAGTAATTATTTTAGGCTTTAGGGGTTATACAGTTACACTACTCAACTCTGCCATTGTAACCCAAAGGCGGCCATAGACATATAAACAAACGGGCATGGCTGTGTTCAACATACCATATACACTAGAATTTGAATTTCATGTGTTGATAATATATTTTTCTTTAAATTTTTTTCAGCTATGTAACAATGTAAAAAATTTGTTTTAGCTTGCCAGGCATCTTATGAAACAGATGATCTGATCTGGCCTTTCGGCCATAGTTTGCTAGTTCCTGTTATGGAATATTTCAAAAGAATCTAGTAAATGAAATCATCATCTATTTTATGACTATTTTTTCTTCCCCTAGCTCTAAATTCATGGAAGCAAAATTGTGGAGGTTTAGTTCCCCATTTCTGTGTCTGTTTTATTCTAATGTGGTTGCTGTGATTAATTATTTTCTAGATAGATTGCAACAGGCTATTCACACACGTTTGAAATTTTTGAGTGATTCCTCTTTTCCCATAGTTGTTTTGCAAGTACAGTAGTGACTCTGATTTGTTTCCATACATCTGTTATTCTGTTAGCTAGAATTTCAGTTCTATTTGGCGGAGTGAAGTTTTTCGTTGTACATTATAACTTCCTTTTAATGAAGAAAAGGAAATTAGATGCAGATGAAGTTCAAAGACTGAATGTGTCCAGGATGACTAGAAAATATATTCCTTTTACCCTAAAATCAAGCTCAAGGTTCTGGTATGTCCCCAACTTAACCCTTAAAAGAGTTTTGGCTTCAAAGCCTTGGCCAACATCTGGGTACTAAATCTCCAACTGGACTCCTCAGCTAACTGTCTTTGTAGACATCTGAAAATGCTACTTGTTCAGAACTATAGCTAGGAAGAATTGATCCAACAAATGGCTGATTGGAAGGTCATCTAACAAATGGATATTAACCCAACAATTGGCCAATTCTCTCTGTTATAAAGAGGATTACTGCTTTCCAGAAATTTGTGTTTCATTGTTTTCTTCAGCTGCATCAGGTGCTACCAAGCCCTCTCAAATTCTATTTTTCAGACAAAGTTGTCTTTTCTTGTTCTTGCAATGAGCCACTCATTCGACCTCCTCTCCCTTCCTGGGCTTTCTTATACTTTCTCAGGAGGTCCTTTCAGAACCCCAGACCAGGCTAGTTCCTGCTTTGCCCTGTTTCTGTTGTACTCTCCTTCCATACTTCTCACATGTATGATTGTGTGTTCAAGGGTTGTCCCACCAACTAACCTGTGGGCTTCACGAAGACTTGTGCAACATTATAGCTTTGGCAGCTTTTTAACTGCCTAGTGTTTAAAGAGCAGCACACCTAAACAGAGGTGAGAGGCTTTTAGTTTCCACCTATGATACATAACTCTGCGTAACCAGATCTAGTTTCATCTGACTCTGCAGCATAGTATCTGCTCATAGGACTGAAATCTGTGTGTTTGACCTTTTCTTAATTTGTTTATAAAGTTATGTGAGCAATGAAATTATTTCCCTTTCATGGCTGAAGTCTTTCATGCTCTGATAACGGCTCTGGCAAATCAAAACAAAGGAACTGGGAAAGCCTAGATTTGTATGCAGTGAACTGTGCTAATGTCTGGGACCGGGGCATCCAGGGCTGTGTTTATGGCAAGTTCGGGTTGCATTAAATTCTTTGCTTACTGTGACCTGTTTTCCATCATGCTTCTCTTAAATGTGATAAAGATTAAGTCTGTAGGTCTTCAGAAAGTGTGTATTTTCATAGTCAGTTTTCTTGTAGACTAATTTTCAGAATCAGTTGAGATAATAATATTATTATACTAAATGTATGTTTGCATCTGGACGTGCATAATGTTTTGTCAGTGTTCCTAACTGGGGCATTTTTGAAAGAAAATCCAAGAATTTTGACTGCCTATCATGGCCAGCCCATCTACTTTATATTCTGTCAGTATGATTTTCCGAATTTCCTGCTCATGACACATTTGTAAAAAGAAAAAACTAACCACTAAACTTTTAGCATATTCACACCCTCCAGTTTCACGTCCTTATTTCTGAACATAGGATTTGAATTCTAAGAAAAGGGAAAAACAAATGTTCATACAACCCTTTTGGAAGTGGTGTGCACAGCCACATGGTGAGCATTTCCATGGATGTCATGGCTCGATCCTCATGTGGGAAAGGTCTGGTGGGGAAGGCTGCATTCATTCCGTACATGAATGGTCACAGGTCGGGGTTAGCTTATGTAAGACTTCATATTTGAAGGTGGAATCATGAATTTATACATTTGACAACACTTCTCCCATAGGATATCATAGTTTTCTATGTATTTCTTTGACATTCTTTTCCCATTATATTCTTGTCTAGATTTCAGAGCTTAGTATAATCAAGCCTATGGAGAATTGTATGATTTGTTCGTGAACGTTTAGAATTCTGTGTAGAAAGTTGCACTTAGAGTGTTTTCATAAGTATCCTGATGTGCGCTCTGAATTACTTTCTTTGGTTTTGAGGCCAGAGAACTTAGATATTTGCCAGGAAATTTCCTATAAAGTATTTATCTCCTCTCTCTCTCTCTCTCTCTCTCTGACACACACACACACACACATGCACACACACACACACATGCGTGCGCACACACACACACACACACACAGAACTTTCTGTGTGCAAGACACTGATTTAGATGTTTAGGTTACATCAGTGATCACATGTTGAGCTTACACTTTCATTCTACCAAATCGTACATCAAGAAGTTGCAAGATGACTGCATGTCTTCTCATTTCTTAAATTTTAAATTAATTTTTTTTTTTTTTTTGGCGGTACGTGGGCCTCTCACTGTTGTGGCCTGTCCCGTTGCGGAGCACAGGCTCCGGACACGCAGGCTCAGCAGCCATGGCTCACGGGCCCAGCCGCTCCACGGCATGTGGGATCTTCCCGGACCGGGACACGAACCTGTGTCCCCTGCATTGGCAGGCGGACTCTCAACCACTGAGCCACCAGGGAAGCCCTTAAATTAATTTTTTATGGTAAATATGTGGTAACATCTTGACGTGCCTTAAGAATGGTCTAATAGTAAATATTAGAGCTTCATGAAGATTGTATGTGTATGTGTCTGTGTGTGAAGTTTCTGTAGTTATTTTTGTTGTCTTCTGAAAAATAAATTAAATGACATACTCAAGGATTCTAGGTGATATTTTGGTGGTGTCTGTTTTGGTTCATTTGCAACCTAACATTAGTTACATAAATAGCTTGTATGGTTATTCCCTCTTGCATCCAGATGCAAAATTAGAAATCAAAGGATAGCTTTAATTGTTCATGTATACTTGATTCTTAATCTTTTTCTAAAAATAATTTCTGAAATTAATACATGTTTTATGGTCTATGCTGCTTTGAGAATTATTTTTAAAGTTATTTTTTTAATGGATTTACTAAAACGGAAGTGCTGTTAGTAATCAACATCTTTGAAAATTGATCTGTTTGGAGATAGTTTCCAAGTCAATATATGGTAATCGCTTTTTCTTTTTTTTCCATTGTGATACTAACAAATGATATAGGGAAACTGTGACACACATTTCAAGATTTTTGTGATTAGCTCTACCAAGTATATTTTGCTAGCACTCCCTAAAGTAATACTTTTGAAAAGTACCTTCTCTTCTCTTTTCAGTTATTTACAAATAACTGTTTACATAAAAATCATTATCTCTTTATGCATAGATTATTATGTATTACAATTCAAATTCCATTATAAAATGTTCTAATTAAATGCTACCACCATTGTTGCTTCAACATCTGAAAGTCTCTTAGCTTTGATCAATCCTAACATTTCCCAAAATGGATTCTAGGAAATCCGAGTTCTATAGGATATTGATAATGTTATGAGAAAAAAAAATTGACCTGTGTTGATATAAGTTGGACTGTTCTTTTTTACTACAGAGCCATTCAGGGCTTTAAAAATATGCTAATGTGTGCAGTGCTTTTATAAGAGAGATAGCCTCGTTATAGCTTTGCCACAAAGAGTTTATGCTTTGGGAACAACTGACTTTCTTATTTTGTAGATTAGAAAATGGAGTCCCTGAGAAATTAAACAACTTGCTTAAAATTAGACCTCCAGACTAATATTTTTAAGACAATGCTATTCTAAGATGGAAACTGATAGGTTCTTCCCACTCAGCCTTTCTCTCTGTCAGCTCTTGGGCTAAATGTGGCTGTTGCCTTGACTTCTGGGCTTGTACTACCTATTTGTTTGGAATGATAGGAAATGTATCCCTGAAAAGCTGCCTTATAAAGGCCCAAATTTCCAACCAGACAGTGTATTGATTTATTTACAGTTTTTTTTTTTTTCTTCCTTGAAATCTTCCCCTCCCCCCGCAAAAAAATCCCCCCACAAACCAAACATGATTACTGGGGATCCTGGAGAGCAGTGGTTTGGAAGAGACAGCTCGTTCTCTTGGAAACTTTATCTCTGCACTAAAAATTCAGCAAACACTCTTCTTTGTTTTTGTGGCTTTTTCAGTCTTATTTATTTGGAGTTCATTCTCTTAGTAAATAGTTTTAAGTGCCAGACATGGAGTACACATTATTAAGTAGGTTGGGCATAGGTGCTGCCTTCCTAGAGCTCACAGTGAATATAGAAAAGACAAATTAAATAAAAAATTGTAGTTCATCATAAATAAATAAGCAAATAAATCAGTAAATATATTGTGATAAATGCTAAGATTAAAGTACAGAGAACTATGCCTTGTACAGTAAGGAGGGGCATTTTCTAGCCAGAAGGTACAAGGAAGTCTTCCTGAGGAAGTGGCTTAAGCTAAGCCTTATAGGATGTGGAGGTATTTGGTAGAAGAAGGGGGTCAGAGGCAGAGCCCAGAGCAGGGGTGTTAGACCTGGAGGAGATCGTCATTAGAAAGTGAAAAAGCACCAGTGTGGTTCTTGTGTGGGTAGTGCTTGAGCTGCCCTGAGGCGTCTTCTGATATATGAACGCATGAGGTTGCATTCTTTTCTGATGCATACAAGAACGATTGTTGTTGGTTTGCCACCTGATTGGTGATTTTTGATAATCATCTTGTCCTACCATTTAAATATATAAAGTAAATAATTTTCCATTATCAAAAAGTCTGGGAAAATTCTGCATAAATTCTGCCTAGAGGTAATCATGCTTGTAACCAGAATAATCCTTTCCCAGAGACAAAAGGTAGGGACCATACAGACCATTCGCACAAACCCAAATTGTGATTTTTCCTTTTTTTTTTTTAAGGCATAATTTCAAACAGTTTGGAAGATGTTTATACTAATTACTGCCTATCTTAATATACATGAAATATAATATAAGGAAATTTAATACAAATAGATTATAATATACTTAATATATTATATAAATGTAATAAAGTAAAATATAATATAAATAGGGTATAAGGTAATTTATAGAATTTAAAGGAATATGAGAGAAATCTGGTTTAAGATTATGATGTTTTCTGTAACTTTTCCTGATGTTTCCTTAAAAAATATGTGTTTGGGATTTGACCCTAAACTTTGCTGACATCCTTGTTTTTGTTTTGTGCTTCCTCTAGTCTAGTGGGATTGCAGCCATCATTGCTATTTTGGTGTTACTGCTACTCTTGGGCATCGGTTTGATGTGGTGGTTTTGGCCCCTTTGCTGCAAAGTGGTGAGTGAGCATTTGAAATCCTACTCTTTTTTTTTTTAAACATCAAGGTGTAAAGTAAGGCTGAAATATGAATCAATATTCAACAACAGCAAAGTTTCAATTAGCAAATTGAATTTTAATAGTTTTTGTCATTATAATAAATTGTATTCATGCATGCCAATAAATGTTTATTATAAAACTTCATCAAAAAAAGGCTTCAAAATCAGATTTGGGGGAAGAAGGGGAAAAGAAGATAGGACAGGTTGTAGGAATAAAGGGTTTTCCATGCAAGTACAAAAGAATTTCAAGAAAATTGAATGATATGTTCTGCTGGATTCATTGAGAGAGGTTGATAATCTGTCAGTTTGTTTGGTTTTTTTTCAGTGCTTATTGAATGTTTCATTACTTCTTTGAAAGATCTACTATTTCAGGACCTTCTCTGTTTACCTCTTAGAAAAACATTTTAGAAATAAGTCATGTGCAAATGTTAGGGTATCTGTTAAACAGTCACTTTTGAAGTTACAACAGCTGATTTCAGGTTGTGTCATCTTTCATGTTTGAGTCAAACTGCTGAAAGAATATGGGTAATAAGCTTTCTAGCGCTACTGTAACAAATTGCCACACATTTGGTATCAAATTTATTATCTAAGTTATGTAATCACAGATCCAACATGGGTCTCACTGAGCTAAACTGGGTTAAAAGGTATCCGCAGTGATACATTCCTCTCTTAATGCTCTAGAACAGAATCTGTTCCCTTGCGTTTTGCAGCCTCTAGAAGTCACCTCCATTCCTTGCCTTGTGAGCCCCTTCCTCCACCTTTAGAGCCAGCCACGTTGCATCTTTGTCACCATTATTCTGTAGTCACATGTTCCTCTGACTCTGAGCCCAGCTGGGAAAGGACCTCCAGTGTTAAGGAACCATGTGATTAGGTTTGACCCACCTGGATAATCCAGGATGATCTCCTATCTCAAGGTCCTTAACCTTAATCACATCTGCAAAGTCTCTTTGGCCCTGGAAGGCAATTTATTCACAATTCCAGGGAATTAGGATGGGGACATCTTTATAGAGCCATTATTTTTCCTGCCACAGGGCGGAACGTTGAGTAAAAAACATCAGCACGTTTCAAGCAATACAACTTGGACTGTTCAGGCTTCGTAGAAAAGGTTATTCTGAAGAAGCGCTCCTTCAAAGCATGCTACTACCTATTTTGATAATATTCCTTTCCTTATCAGCACTTTATATTCTGTAGGTCAGAGTAGTGTTTTACATAATATTACTAGACTGCCTTTTTCTCCCTCCCTGCTGCTGACTGATTTCCGCTTCCTTGCAACTTCAGGCAGTGCTTTGTATTACTCCTGCGTTTATTATTCATTGTACTTCAGTCTGCTTTCATGAGACAACTTTACAATCCTTTATCTCAGAGCAGTTGGCCCATGGAGGAGGCACAGAATTAACTTAGACAACAGTAGAGACAAGAAACATCCTGTCTCTTTGCTGAACTAATCAGTTTCCTGCTATAGCAATTTATGCTCAAACGGTTTCCTGTAGTAATCTTGATTGTCTTAGATATGGTGATTTTAGGCTAGCTAGCACTCTTGAGTCTCAAATTAAAAAGCAAAAAGGTGCCTTAATGTGATGTGTGCTCCTTGTTTTTCTAATTTAAACTTCACAATGGTGGATTTCCTTATTTCATTACTTTGCAATTTCATATAATACTGACCAGAGGGCTCAAAAGTGTCAAAGTGGTATCTTATTTTATATTATTATTATTATTTTTTTTGCGGTATGCGGGCCTCTCACTGCTGTGGCCTCTCCCGTTGCGGAGCACAGGCTCCGGACGCGCAGGCTCAGCGGCCATGGCTCACGGGCCCAGCCACTCCGCGGCATGTGGGATCTTCCCGGACCAGGGCACGAACCCGTGTCCTCTGCATCGGCAGGTGGACTCTCAACCACTGTGCCATCAGGGAAGCCCCAAAGTGGTATTTTAAAAGGACGCTTGTGAAGACTGAAATGGGCTTCTTTGGGAGGTTGCTAGATGTACTCAAATGAAGTCTCCACCATCAAATGGGGTATGATAGAGAAGATTCAATCATCAGGTGGTGAGAATAGATCCATTCCATCCCTGGGTCTCTGCAGACTGGGAATCATGCAGTATATTTCTTTATGCAAGGCACAGAGGGACACCATTAAGGCATGTTTTTACAATGTCAGGAGGGCTTCCTATTCTCAGAAGCATCATGAATGCTTACTAATTTCTGCAACTTACTTAATAGAGAGAAACATCTTTATTTTACATTTAGAAATACAGACTGTAGAGCAGCTAGCCCTGAATATGAGCTTGCATTTAGACCTAGGAATAAATGAATCAGAGCATAAAACTTAAACTAGGTTTAAACTAGGTTTAAAAGCAGGGAGAGAGAGAGATTGGTTCAAGATAGTGGAGTAGAAGGACATGCGCTCACTCCCTCTTGCAAGACCACTGGGATCACAGCTAACTGCTGAACAGTCATTAACAGGAAGATACTGGAACTCACCAAAAAAGATACCCCACATCCAAAGACAAAGGAGAAGCCACAATGAGACAGTAGGAGAGGCACAATCACAATAAAATCAAATCCTATAACCGCTGGGTGGGTGACTGACAAACTGGAGAACACTTATACCACAGAAGTCCACCCACTGGAGTGAAGGTTCTGAGCCCCATGTCAGGCTTCCCAACCTGGGTGTCAGGCAATGGGAGGAGGAGTTCCTAGGGAATCAGACTTTGAAGACTAGCAAGATTTGATTGCAGGACTTCGACAGGACTGGGGGAAACAGAGACTGTACTCTTAGAGGGCACACACAAAGTAGTGTGTGCGTCAGGACCCAGGGGGAGGAGCAGTGACCCCATAGGAGACTGAACCAGACCTATCTACTAGTATTGGAGGGCTCCTGCAGAGATGGGGATGGCTGTGTCTCACAACGGGTACAAGGACACTGGCAACAGAAGTTCTGAGAAATAATTCTTGGTGTGAGCCCTCCCAGAGTCCACCATTAGCCCCACCAAAGGGCCTGTAGGCTCCACTGCTGGCTCAACTAAGGCCAAACAACCAACAGGGAGGGAACTCAGCCCCACCCATCAGCAGACAAGTGGATTGAAGTTTTACTGAGCTCTGCCCACCAGAACAACACCCAGCTCTACCCACCACCAGTCCTTCCCATCAGGAAGCTTGCACAAGCCTCTTGGATAGCCTCATCCACCAGAGGGCAGACAGCAGAAGCAAGAACTACAATCCTGCAACCTGTGGAATGAAAACCACATTCACAGAAAGATAGACAAGATGAAAAGGCAGAGGACTATGTACCAGATGAAGGAACAAGATAAAACCCCAGAAAAACAACTAAATGAAATGGAGATAGGCAACCTTCCAGAAAAAGAATTCAGAATAATGATAGTGAAGATGATCCAGGACCTCGGAAAAATAATGGAGGCAAAGATCGAGAAGATGCAAGAAATGTTTAACAAAGACCTAGAAGAATTAAAGAACAAACAAACAGAGATGAATAATACAATAACTGAAATGAAAAATACACTAGAAGGAACCAATAGCAGAATAACTGAGGCAGAAAAACGGGTAAGTGACCTGGAAGACAGAAGGGTGGAATTCACTGCTGTGGAACAGAATGAAGAAAAAATAATGAAAAGAAATGAAGACAGCCTAAAATACTTCTGGGACAACATTAAACACACCAACATTCACATTACAGGGATCCCAGAAGGAAAAGAGAGAAAGAAAGCACCCGAGAACATATTTGAATAGATTATAGTCGAAAACTTCCCTAACATGGGAAAGGAAATAGCCACCCAAGTCCAGGAAGCGCAAAGAGTCCCAGGCAGGATAAACCCAAGGAGAAACATGCTGAGACACATAGTAATCAAGTTGACAAAAATTAAAGACAAAGAAAAATTATTAAAAGCAACAAGGAAAAAACAACAAATAACATACAAGGGAACTCCCATAAGGTTAACAGCTGATTTCTCAGCAGAAACTCTACAAGCCAGAAGGGAGTGGCATGATATATTTAAAGTGATGAAAGGGAAGACTTACAACCAAGATTGCTCTACCCAGCAAGGATCTCATTCAGATTCAAAGGGGAAATCAAAAGCTTTAAAGACAAGCAAAAGCTAAGAGAATTCAGCACCACCAAACCAGCTCTACAACAAATGCTAAAGGAACATCTCTAAGTGGGAAACACAAGAGAAGAAAAGGACCTACAAAAACAAACCCAAAACAATTAAGAAAATGTTGAAAGGAACATACATATCAATAATTTCCTTAAATGTGAATGGATTAAATGTTCCAACCAAAGGACACAGGCTCACTGAATGGAAACAAGAACAAGACCCATATATATGCTGTCTACTAGAGAGCAACTTCAGACCTAGGGGCACATACAGCCTGAAAGTGAGGAGATGGAAAAAGATATTCCATGTGAATAGAAATCCAAAGAAAGCTGGAGTAGCAATACTCATATCAGAAAAAATAGACTAAAAAAAAGTAAGAGACAAGGAAGGTTAATACATAATGATCAATGGATCAATCCAAGAAGAAGATATAACAATTATAAATCTATATGCACCCAACATAGGAGCACCTCAATACATAAGGCAAATGCTAACACATATAAAAGAGGAAATCGACAGTAACACAGTAATAGTGGGGGACTTTATCACCTCACTTACACTGATGGACAGATCATACAGATTGAAAATTAATACGGAAACACAAGCTTTAAATGACACAATAGAACAGATAGATTTAATTGATATTTATAGGACATTCCATCTGAAAACAGCAAATTACACTTTCTTCTCAAGTGCTCATGGAACATTCTCCAGGATAGATCAAATCTTGAGTCACAAATCAAGCCTCAGTAAATTTAAGAAAATTAAAATCATATCAAGCATCTTTTTTGACCACAATGCTATGAGATGAGAAATCAATTACAGGAAACACAAACACATGGAGGCTAAACAATACATTACTAAGTAACCAAGAGATCACCGAAGAAATCAAAGAGGAAATCAAAAAATACCTAGAAACAAATGACAACAAAAACACAATGATCCAAAACCTATGGGATGCAGCAAAAGCAGTTCTATGAGGGAAGTTTATAGCAATACAATCCTACCTCAAGAAACAAGAAACATCTCAAAAAAAATATAACCTTCCACCAAAAGGAACTAGAGAAAGAAGAACAAACGAAACCCAAAGTTAGTAGAAGGAAAGAAATCATAAAGATCAGAGCAGAAATAAATGAAATAGAAACAAAGAAAACAATAGAAAAGATCAATAAAACTAAAAGCTGGTTCTTTGAGAAGTTAAATAAAATTGATAAACCTTTAGCCAGACTCATCAAGAAAAAGAGGGAGAGGACGCGAATCAATAAAATTAGAAAGGAAAAAGGAGAAGTTACAACAGACACCGCAGACATACAAAGCATCCTAAGAGACTACGACAAGCAACTCTATGCCAATAAAATGGACAACCTGGAAGAAATGGACAAATTCTTAGAAAGGTGTAACCTTCCAAAACTGAACCAGGAAGAAATAGAAAATATGAACAGACCAATCAAAAGTTATGAAATTGAAACTGTGATTAAAAATTTTCCAACAAACAGAAGTCCAGGACCAGATGGCTTCACAGGTGAATTCTATCAAACATTTACAGAAGAGATAATACCCATCCTTCTCAAACTCTTCCAAAAAATTGCAGAGGAAGGAACACTCCCAAACTCATTCTACAAGGCCACCATCACCCTGGTACCAAAACCAGACAAAGACACTACAAAAAAAGAAAATTACAGAACAATATCACTGATGAATATAGATGCAAAAATCCTCAACAAACTACTAGCAAACAGAATCCAACAGCACATTAAAAGGGTCATACACCATGATCAAGTGGGATTTATCCTAGGGATGCAAGGATTCTTCAATATACACAAATCAATCAATGTGATATACCATATTAACAAATTGAAGAATGAAAAACATATGATCATCTCAGTAGATGCAGAAAAAGCTTTTGACAAAATTCAGAACCGATTTATGATAAAAACTCTCCAGAAAGTGGGCATAGAGGGAACCTAGCTCAACATAATAAAGGTCATATATGACAAACCCAGAGCAAACTTCATTCTCAATGGTTTGAGAGCATTTCCTCTAAGATTACTGAAAGTGTTTCCTCTAAGATCAGGATGAAGATGAGGGTGTCCACTCTCACCACTATTATTCAACATAGTTTTGGAAGTCCTGGTGATGGCAATCAGAGAAGAAAAAGAAATAAAAGGAATACAAATTGGAAAAGAAGTAAAACTGTCACTGTTTGCAGATGACATAATACTATACATAGATAATCCTAAAAATGCCACCAGAAAGCTACTAGAGCTAATCAGTGAATTTGGTAAAGTTGCAGGAGACAAAATTAATGCACAGAAATCTCTTGCATTCCTATACATTAACAATGAAAGATCAGAAAGAGAAATTAAGGAAACAATCCCAGTCACCGTTGCAACAAAAAGAATAAAATACCTAGGAATAAACCTACCTAGGGAGACAAAAGACCTGTATGCAGAAAACTGTAAGACACTGATGAAAGAAATTAAAGATGATACAAACAGATGGAGAGATATACCATGTTCTTGGATTGGAAGAATCAATATTGTGAAAATGGCTATACTACCCAAAGCAATCTACAGATTCAATGCAATCCCTATCAAATTACCAATAGCATTTTTTTGCAGAACTAGAACAAAAAATCTTAAAATTTTTATGGAGACACAAAAGACCCCGAATAGCCAAGCAGTCTTGCGGGAAAAAAATGGAGCTGGTGGAATCTGACGCCCTGACTTCAGAATATATTACAAAGATACAGTAATCAAGACAGTATGGTACTGGCACAAAAACAGAAATATAGATCAATGGAACAGGATAGAAAGCCCAGAGATAAACCCATGCATCTATGGTCAGCTAATCTATGACAAGGGAGGTAAGGATATACATTGGAGAAAAGACAGTCTCTTCAATAAGTTGTGCTGGGAAAACTGGAAAGCCTCATGTAAAAGAATGAAATTAAAACACTCCTTATCACTGTACACAAAAATAAACTCAAAATGGATTAAAGACCTAAATGTAAGACCAGATACTATAAAACTCTTAGAGGAAAACACAGGAAGAACACTCTTTAACATAAATCACAGCAAGATCTTTTTTGACCCACCTCCTAGAGAAATGGAAATAAAATCAAAAATAAACAAATGGGGCCTAATGAAACTTAAAATCTTCAGCACAGCAAAGTAAACTATAACCAGGACGAACCCTCAGAAGGGGAGGAAATATTTGCAAATGACTCAATTTACAAAGGATTAATCTCTAAAATATACAAACAGCTCATACAGCTCAATATTAAAAAAACCAAACAAACCAATAAAAAAATGGGTAGAAGACCTAAATAGACATTTCTCCAAAGAATACATACAGATGACCAAGAGGCACATGAAAAGCTGCTGAACATCACTAATTATTAGAGAAGTGAAAATCAAAACTACAATGAGGTATCACCTCGCACCAGTTAGAATTGTCATCATCAGAAAGTCTACAAACAACAAATGCTGGAGAGGGTGTGGAGAAAAGGCAACCCTCTTGCACTGTTGGTGGGAATGTAAATTGATACAGCCACTATGGAGAACAGTATGGATGTTCCTTAAAAAACAAAAAATAGAATTACCATATGATCCAGCAGTCCCATTACTGGGCATATACCCAGAGAAAACCATAATTCAAAAAGACACATGCACCCCAATGTTCATTGCAGCACTATTTACAATAGCCAGGTCATGGAAGCAGCCTAAATGCCCATCAACAGATAAATGGATAGGAAGAAGATGTGGTACATATATACAATGGAATATTACTCCGCCATAAAAAGGAACAAAATTGGGTCATTTGTAGAGACTGTCATACAGAGTGAAGTAAGTCAGAAAGAGGAAAACAGATATTGTATATTAATGCATATGTGTGGAATCTAGAACAATAGTACAGATGAACCAGTTTGCAAGCGGAAATAGAGACACAGATGTAGAGAACAAACGTATGGACACCAAGGGTGGAAAGGTGGGGAGAGGTGCGGTGGTGGTGGTGTGATGAATTGGGAGATTGAGACTGACATATATACACTAATATTTATAAGATACATAACTAATAAGAACCTGTGGTATAAAAAATAATTAAAATAAAATTCAAAAAAAAAAAAAAGCAAGGAGAAGGTAGAGGTAAATTCTGCATTCAGCCCTTTGCAATCTAGTATGTGCCAGTACTGGCTTGGAACTGGGGTCCAGAAATGACTATCATATGATATGGAAACTCACATTTTAATATGAAACACAGAAGAGTGGGCAAAGTGTGAATGGAGGGTTATGGGCACCCCAATAGCAACATGTGTAAAGAACACAAAAGAGGAGGGATTTGCCAGAGTTGAGGGATTGTTTCACGGAAACCGGATGGAGCTACTGACTCCAAACTGAGTTTTAAATGATGAATAAGATGTTGGCAGTTGATGAGGGACTTTTCCCATGAAGTGTGTGTGGAATTACAAGTTATTTCGGCATGCTTTGGGAAGTCCTAGGCTGAGGCCAAGTGAGCCAGGGAAAGGGAGTGGTGAAAGATGGTTTAGGATCCAGGCGTGAATGCCATTAAGGAGGGCCTCCTATGTCTTTGAGGGAATTTGAACTCACCCTAGGGATGAGGAGAAGCCACTGGAAAGATTTGATCACTGTAATCCTCTGAAAGAAGCTTTGCTTCCTGTATGTGTTGCTGAGGTCTGGTCCTGGTGGGGATAAAGTCTTATCCATCTGAGTTCCATCAGCAATTGAAATGCAAAGCCCGTTACAGGTAGTGCACCTTAGATATGGCAGTGGGGAGGGGAGAGGAGCAATATAGGGGCTGGGGAGAGGCAGGTACAAACTACTGGGTGTAAGATAGGATACAAGGATGTATTATACAACACAAGGATTATAACCATTATTTTGTAATAACTTTAAATGGAGTGTAGCCTTTAAAATTTGTATGAAAAAAGAAATATGGCCTGAGCAAGTATCTCTAACAAAATGTAGAATGTTGGAGTATAAAAAGGAAGCTAAGTGAACTAGAGAAAAATGAGGAGGTGATGTGAAAAGAAGGGGAAAAGGAGACTATAACCTTGTGAAAACAAATCTCTTGAGTGTACCAGAAGGTGTTATGGTACAGTTGCAGGTTATTTATCTGATTATGTTAGAGAATATATTTCTGCAGTGTCGGTATTAGCATGTGGTTAGTTAAAAAATTTTGTTTTTAGTTGGGGTATAGTTGTTTTACAATGTTGTGTTAGTTTCTACTGTACAGCAAAGTGGAGGTCCCTGTGCTATACAGCAGGTTCTCATTAGTTATCTATTTTATACATATTAGTTAGTGTATATCTGTTAATCCCAATCTCCCAATTCATCCCACCCCACCTTTCCCACTTTGGTGTCCATATGTTTGTTCTCTATGTCTGTGTCTCTATTTATGCCTTGCAAACAGGTTCATCTGTACCATTTTTCTAGATTTCACATAAACACATTAATATATGATATTTGTTTTTCTTTTTCTGACTTACTTCACTCTGTATGACAGTCTCTAAGTCCATCCACGTCTTTACAAACAACCCAGTTTTGTTCCTTTTTATGCTTGAGTAATATTCCATTGTATATATGTACCACATCTTCTTCATCCATTCGTCTGTCTATGGACATCCAGATTGCTTCCGTGACCTGACTATTGTAAATAGTGCTGCAAAGAACATTGGGGTGCATGTGTCTTTTTGAATTATGGTTTTCTCTGGATATATGCCCAATAGTGGGATTGCTGGGTCATATGGTAATTCTATTTTTAGTTTTCTAAGGAACCTCCATACTGTTCTCCATAGCGACTGTATCAATTTACATTCCCACCAGCAGTGCAAGAGGGTTCCCTTTTCTCCACACCCGCTCCAGCATTTGTTGTTGTAGATTTTTTTTTTTTCATATCAGCCTATTCAGATCACCTACTTCTTCCTGTGTGAGTTTTGGCACATTGCATCTGTCAAAGAATTGATCCATTTAATCTGTTATCAAATTTGTAGGCATAAAATTGTTTATAATATTCTTTTATTATAATGTTAATATCTGTGGAATCTGTATTGATGTCTCCTCTTTCATTTCTTTTTTTTTTTTCTTTTTTTTGGTAGATTTTTTTATGATGGCCATACTGACCAATGTGAGGTGATACCTCATTGTAGTTTTGATTTGCATTTCTCTAACAATAGTGATGTCAAGCAGCTTTTCATGTGCCACTTGGCCATCTGTATGTCTTCTTTGGAGAAATGTCTATTTAGGTCTTCCACCCATTTTTGGATTGGGTTGTTTGCTTTTTTTAATATTGAGCTGTATGAGCTGTTTCTATATTTCGGAGATTAATCCTTTGTAAATTGAGTCATTTGCCATTATTTTCTCCCATTTTGAGGAGAAAGTGTTGAGGGTTGTCTTTCATCTTGTGTACAGTTTCCTTTGCTGTGCAGAAGCTTTTTTCATTAGGTCCCATTTGTTTATTTTTGTTTTTATTTCCATTACTCTAGGAGGTGGGTCAAAAAAGATCTTGCTGTGATTTTTGCCCAAGAGTGTTCTTCCTATGTTTTCCTCTAAGAGTTTTATAGTGTCTGGCCTTACATTTAGGTCTTTAATCCATTTTGAGTTTATTTTTGTGTATGGTGTTAGGGAGTGTTCTAATTATATTCTTTTACATGTAGCTGTCCAGTTTTCCCAGCACCACTTATTGAAGAGACTGTCTTTTCTTCATTGTATATTCTTTCCTCCTTTGTCATAGATTAGTTGACCATAGGTGCTTGGGTTTATCTCTGGGCTTTCTATCCTGTTCCATTGATCTATATTTCTGTAGCTTAACAATCTTTAAGCAGCATTAAATTATTAGGGATCATTTTGCACTTTATCATTATCAGTCATATTACTTTTTCATGGGAAATGAAATGTATTTATTTCAGCTTGGTGTTTTACAAATTTCTTTGGTTTGATTGTCTTTTAAGTACTAGGGCCAAATATTTAACCTTTCAACTAAAACATGATTAAACAGCTTATAATGTCTGTTTTCAGGTACATTTAGATTATGTCAGCAATCACCTCTTTGGGAATCATATGCTCAGGAGCTCTTATCAAGATAGAAATACTGGAAAAAAAAACCCTGAACGGAGGCACCAATATCTGTCACACATTCTTCATTCAATCATTTCATATTTTTAAAAAATATCTTATGAAATAATTTAACCATTCATTGTTCAGCGATTAAAAGTTCACAGATATTTAATTAACGACTCAGAGATGACAGTGTTACTTATAGCTTAAGCAGTGGTTCTCAGGTGTTTTTCTGTTCCTAATAACTGGAAGGCTCTCAGAGTAGTAGCTGTCAGATTTCCATTGGTAGTGCCTCTCTCTGAGGGGAAAGGGTGGTTGGGTGAGACATCTCCAGGGATCAGTATGGTTTAGGAAAGCCCCTCCATTAGGCTCAATAATGATCCCTAAATATATCCAGGTCTTAATTCCTGGAAACCGTGAATGTTATCTTACATGGCAAAAGGGACTTTGCAGTTATGATTAAATTAAGGATCTTGAAATAGGGAGATTATCTAGGATGACCTAGATGGCTCTAAATGCCATCACAAGTGCCGTTATAAGAGGGAGGCAGAGGAGATAAGACCACAGAAGGGGAACAGGCAGTGTGACCATGGAGGCAGAGATTCAAGTGATGCAGCTTCTAGGCAGGGAATGCTGAAAGTCACCAGAAGCTGGGAGGGGCAAGGAGCAGATACTCCCCTGTCTCTTGAAGAAACAATCAGCTCTTCTAACACCTGATTTTAGCTTTGTAAGACTCTGTTTGGACTCCTGGCATCCAGAACTGTAAGAAAATAAATTTCTGTTGTTTTAAACCACAAAGTTGGTGGTAATTTGTTGTAGCTGCTTTAAGAAACTAATAGATTTCCTAAATGATTCTGATAATTGCCAGAGTTGAGAATCACTGCTCAGGGCTCTTGATTTGGGGAATTCACATGTAATATGTTTCTAGTTCAACTCATTACAAAAACTGTTTATGAAGTACAAGAGGTTTTAAGATGGTAGATGTTTCCACGACAATTAAAACCAATATGCATTCTTTAAAATTAGAATTACCATTCTGTTTTGTTTTCAGTAACTGTAAAGTAAATATGCAATGCTTTACATACTGAGTAGAATTTACTCACTGTTTCAGAGTGACCAGGGATTTGTCGAAGAAACAGGTTTCTAATTTTCAGAAGTATCCAACTTATATATGTTATTAGAACCTATTGACAGCAAAGCTCCATGGTCAGCTTTCTCAGGGTGCTTGTTATTTGATGTAAGAGGCCAGAACAATCCCATTCATATTCAGATACATATCACTACTTCAAGATTATGACAGACGAAGACAAATACCATATGTTTTCACTTATATGTGCAACCTAAAAACAAAGGAACAAATATAGCAAAACAGAAACGGACACAGATACAGAGAACAAACTAGTGGTTGCCAGAGGAGAGAGCAGGGGTGATGGGTGAAATAGGAGAAGGGGATTAAGAGGTTCAAACTACAAGTTATAAAATAAATTAGTCATGGGGATGTAATATACAGCACAGATAAAATAGTCTATAATATTGTTATAAGTGTGTATGGTATAAAAATATTGAATCACTGTGCTGTACACCTGAAACTAATATACTATTTTAAGTCAATTATACTTCAAAAAATTATGATAGTTCCTAGACCTACTATTATATTTCATAATTTAATGAATTAATAAAGAAGCACATAGTATTTCTGTATCACAGATTTGGTTTCTTGCTTTTAAAAATAGATTTTTACAGTTATATTTCAATACAGTTGGATTCCTTTTAATCCTGTGTATTTTAATTTAGCTTATTTATTCTGGGAAGGGGTTCATAGGTTCACCAGATTGCCAAAGAGGGACATAGAATAAAAAAGGTTAGAGAAACCCCCCTGCAATAGAATATCTGGCCACCAACGATGCTTTTAATATGAGACTATTTTAAATTTTTCAATCTTTCAGTTCATTTTAATGAGTAATTTCAAGGATAAAGGAGAGAGATGATATCATTTTAAATGTTGCAGAATTGTGTCCTCTGTGTACCTAGGTTTTCCATGACAAATAGGATCTAAACCAGTGATATTTGGAGAACTTTATCTGATGATAATAATAATAGAACCCTTATGCAAAGCTGGAATTTTAGGTGCTACCATTAGTGAATTACAGAGTATGTTGAGTTTGCAAACTATTCCATAAGGGGGAAAGTTTTCATTTTTGTGTGAAGTTATTTCTCACCGTCTGTTTACGAGTCTGTGTCCTGCTCATTGAGTATCCTCACATCCATCCTTTAACCGCTTCTCTATAACAAACATCAGCAGCATCCTTCCTTTTCTCTTAAATTAAAAAAGGGGGTAAGAACGGTTAAAAAAATCATGTACTGAATCATGAGTGAGATATCAGAAAATACAGCTCTTTTCATCATTGTTAGCTTAAAATGTATGTTGAGTTTATGGCAGATCTGTTTTACTATCAGGATGGCAGAACTGACAGTCCTATAGTTGCATCATTTGGAGTAACCAGACATTCTCCAGAATTACAGATGTAAGGCTAATGACGTGGGAAACAAAGGCTTTCTGGAGTGTTGTCAGTTAGAGTATGTTATCCAGCTGCAAATAAATGTCTAAATATGCTGGAAATGATAAATGTTCACTTTGAGCTAGTGTCCTTGGCCAAAGTTCTCCATCTGCAAGGGAAAATTGCAAGCTCATTTTTCCTTAGTGCATTTAAGACATTACAGAAAGATCTCATAAATCTTAATTTTAAAAAAACATTTAAAAAGTTATCTTTTTAAAGCCCAATTTTCTTATAAGTAAGTTGAGCTTTCGTGATGAGGATATATCTGACTGGAGCTCTATGGAATCATTTTCTTAGCCAGCAACAGCTGTGCTGTTCCTTCCAAATAGTAATAATGCTTCTACATTGCACTTGTTTTTTATTGTTGAGGAGGGCTGTTGGTGCCTTTATTGAGTTACTTTGAGAGCAGCCTGATTTTTTTTTAGAATGCACAATAATACAGAAGTAATTTAAATTTTTAATATGCCTTCCTTACACCATTAATTAAAATGATTTATGTTTGGTTGCCTCCTTGAAATAGAGTGTGTTGTTAGTACTTATTGCTTCCATGGTGATGTTTTCCAACAGAGCATCATTTACAAAACAAGGTATCAAACCCTTGCTGGTCTTAGTTTATTTGCTTTGACAGCAGCACTTTACTTAACTCACACTGTTCTCCCTAGTCCTCATTTGACCTTTAAAATTATATTTATTGTCCAGACTTCCAAGTAGCTATTTATTTGTTCAAAGCAGACTCTTTGAACATTGATGAGTCTGTCAAGGAGGAAAGGAAAGGGAGGTGAGATAACCTCGACTATATCTTGGTCTGGATGTTGAAAGCACCTAACTTTGTGGGATTCAGAAAAGGGCTTCCCAAATATTTATGTCAGAGAATTTTGTATTCATGAGAGGAAAAGCACTACACTTGCTCTCTGATTTTATCAAAAAGAAAGGGAAGGATGAAAGGAAATCCTACATATATTTTAAACAAGTTTTTGTAAACACTAAGAATGATTTGTCTAAGTCTGTGGGCTCTTAGGCGCTTAGATGACATTGCTGATAAATTGGGCATTTGTTTCTGTCACTGGCAAGAACTGGTTCTGAAATACTACTTGATCTACAGTCGTTATACAGTATCTTTTTTTTTTTTTAATCCAAGGCAGTTCACTGTTGACAGTTCTTTTCACTCTTTTCTGAATATTGGAACATATGATTGCATCAAGCTGGCTGCAGGCTCCTGTACTGACATTTTCTAGCTCAAAGAATGCCCACATCACTCGAACATTTGAAAAGTGTTAATGAGCAGATCAAAAGGACTGTTGCCTGAAGCAGCTAACTTTTTTTTTTATTTAAGAAATCGGCTCTCCTCCAAACTGAAATCTTCATTCTAACAGCTAAGTAGATGAGATGTAATCCTCCCTGATGATGATAATAACAAACGAAAAAAAAACTTGGAGAAGAATCAAAGTCTGCATATGGTTCACAAAGTGGTGAAAGTGTTTTCCAGAATCTTCAATACCGAGCTGAAGGATGCTAAGTGGAAAAAATCCTGGCAACTAGGCAATATTATGCCTTTTAAAATCTGCAAATTCTCATAAAATATGGTGCTTATGAATACATCCTTTTCAAAGATGAATGTGTTCTTGCACTATTTAATACAAGAATGGGATTCTCATGACTGTTATTTTTAATGTATTTGGACCAACAGTCAGGTTTCCTTTTCTCCTGCACTAATTTTACTGAAATGTAGAAATATCAGTGGACACAGACTTTTGCCATTTTTGGCTTTGGGGCTGAATTGTTTCAAATTATTTTCACTCTCCTTTGTTACTTATGAAGCTGTGTGGTAGAATGGAGAGAGGGAGCATTTTGAAACATCACACACACACACAAAACTTATTTCCTTTTCCAACATTTCTAGGGCAATGATGGTGGGCATATGAATGAATATGTTATGTTCCTATAAAATGGAGATGATAACATCTATCTCACACAGTTACCATAAATATTGATCTATATCTGTCTATCTGTATCCATCTATCCATCTATCTATCTGTCTATCCATCCATCTATTTAACCATCCATCCATGCATGCATCCCAGCAAGTAATAAACTCTCAACACATCTTAAGCCTTTTCTCCTGCACCCTTTCCCTTTGCAATCCAAACCTTATTTTAAAAGGATGTCATGTGGCAGAGGAAGTTGAACCCAGAGTTTCGAGGAAGATGGACCAGTTTAAATACTAATTCTAATGTTTTCCCTCTGTGTATCCTTGGACAAGTTACTGAATTCAGGCCTCCCTCTCCTTGTATTTAAAATAAGCATAGTAACTGCATAGGATTATTATGAAAATGAGAGAAATATAGAGTGCGTGGCATATGGCAGCACTAATAAATGTCGTTATTGTTGATAGTATTAACGGCACACAGATGAGCCTTTGCTCTGCTTCAGTTTCTGAAAGTGCTATTATTTGTTGTGGTGGTGGTGGTATCTCTTAATTTACTAGGTCAAAATTTGATTTATGTAGAGTATTAAGGGTTTTGTTTTCATTGTTAACAATGTAGAAAATATACTTGCCAGGATTTCAAAATCAATTTAAATTTATAATAAGCAATGCATTTAGTCATACATAAGATTAATTACACATTATTGGAAAAACAAACCCTAAAGTTCTTTTCTGGAATAAGGTGAATACAAATGTATGTAGACATATGGCCTACTTAATTATGTAAAGGCATAGAAAAAAAGACTTGGTGGAAATATTGTGATATGTATTTTGTTTTATCATTCTATTAGAGTTTTCATTTTGGAAAGGACCTACAGTGAATCAAATTTATTTCCCAGATGAAGAAACTTAGCATGGTCTTACATTTTCCCATCTGTCTTTGAGTTCATTAGCTCTCTGACTTTACTGGTTGAAAGAGAAATTTGATACTTCATTTTCTTTGGAACTAGCAATATTTTAGTTTCATGGAAATCTTTCTCTATTGGTTATCATTTATATCTTTTTTTTCCCTCTGTATTTTTCTTATAAATTTAGAGGTTGGCTATGAGCCTTTGCGAACATTCTCAGCTAGTTTCTTCAGCTCACTTTCAATCATATTTTTAGTATCTGTTGTTTGCAGAGCACTTTATTAGGTGCTGTGATATTTTCAAAGAGGGAGAAATGATATTGCCCCTAAGAAATCTACAGTTTTGAGGGGTAATTGAAAAATTCCAAAATAAACATACAAACCCAAACTGATGAAGCATGAATTGTTCAACTGTGCAGCATGTGTCTTGTTTGAAGTTTTAAAGCTTCTAGATAAAGCGATAGAAAGTTGATAGACTACTCTGTAACGGCTGGATGGGACTTAATATGGAAATGGTCATTTTTTTGGGGGTAGCAAAGGGATCTTCACTCAGCCTGGAGTTAGAGGTACACATGCAGGGATGTTTGTACATAGGGTGTTAGGGTCGAACTATACCGTGCTGAGGCATTTGACCAATGACAATTCAAGAGGTGGCTCATGTAGATGTACTGAAAAAGGAGTTTGCATTTTCCAGGTTGTGGCTTATGATAACAGATAAAGAGTCTCTGATAAAGAAGGCAAAGATGCCTCTCATTATCCTGCTGTGAGTTTGTCACCAGTGGTCATATGAGGATTTTAAATTGAGACTCAGTTTACCCATATTAATGCTAAAAATTGATGCTGTGCAGGATAATCAGCATGATAAATATGACATGAAAAAGGAAGTGTTATGGAGGGGGATTTCTGTAATTCTTAGGAGATATAACATAGAACAGGGTTAGGAATACTATTTAAGTCCTCAGAAATTTATATATCAGTACAAGATGTACACGTAATAAGTAGAGTAAATTTGAAATCCTCACAAGGAAATCAAAATGAGTTCGAGTACATTATACTCAGACTTAGTGGAATGAAGGATGTACCTTGGGCTTTTTCTAGTGAGAGAACTCTGGAGAGCACTTTATGTTAGTTTGTAAAACTGAGTGGTAAGCTTCTTCCCAAAATTCAGTAATTCCTCAAGTTCAGTTGTGGCCACTGGAACCTTTGATCCATTTTGACTAGAGAAACCATCAATTGAGCTTCTATTAGAAAAATAGTGACCTGGCTACATAGGTTAGAATGAAGGATGAGTTAGAGATAGAGGAACAAGCTAGAGGTCTAATTTAGCTACAAATAAAGCATGTAGACATTGATGTCAAAATAAAGCTATGGCAATTATAGACTATCAATCAATGTTATCAATATGTTATTAGTTAAAATGCATAGAATCAAAGTGAGGATTGCTCGGGTGCATCTGTTTTGCCTGAGCACCATGCATTTAATTATAATGGATCGGCCACACTTAAAATGTTATTTATCGGTTCTGGAAACCACATTTTGAGATATTGTTCAAGTGAATATATACTAAAGAAACTGACCAAAATGACCCAATAACTCAGACCGTTACGCAAAAAACGGTTGTGATGTTTCGCTTCCAGATGTGTAAGTTCAATAGATATATGGTTATTATCCAAGTATTCAAAAATAGGAACTGCTCTTTTCTGGAATTAAAAATAGTTGTGTGTATGCATGTGTTTCCACACTCTAGGATCAGGACTAAAGTGTGGAAACTACGGAGAAGGAGACTTTGGCTTCTTTGGGGGGAAAATTTTTCAAAAGATGTGAGTTCCTTGCCAATGGAATAAATTGCTTTGTGAAGTTGTGAATTTCTCTTTATTGCAGGAATTCAAACATAGTTGGACTACAGCTAGGTGGGAATTTTTCAGAAAAATGAAGTTTTGGTTGGATGTGTATTGGAGAAGTTGAAAAATATTGTACTAGATATTTTTAAGGTCCAGAGATCTTGAGTTCATGATTTTAGGTAGTGATAGTAGGAATGGAATGCAAAGAATCCTTCCTTCTTCCCGTGATCTTCCTTCCTTCCTCCTCCTTTCCCTTTAACCGTTCCTCTACCTTTTTTTTCTCTTTTCCACTTTCTTCCCTTTTCTCTCTTCCTAACTTCCTTTCTTTGCTTCCTTTGTGCTAGACACTCTACTAAGTACTGGGAATACAGTGAGGAACAAAGCAGACATAAAATCCACCCTCTTAGAAGTTACAGTGTTTTGGAGTTAGAGAAAATTATCAATTGTGACCAGTGCTAGGGGAGAACAAATAGGCATCTGTACATATTAAGGTAACCTGATCTGCTTTGGGAGGATTGGGGGAATTCGTGGTGGGGAGGAAGAAAAGAGGAAAAGATAGAACAGGAAGAGGGAGAGAGAGAGAAGAATATTTCAAAGAATCTTTTGAACATGGTAAATGATTTGGTGAAGTCATTTAGAAGTGAGAATAAATTATAGATTATGAGAAAATTTTAAGGCTGCAACTTTAAGGAAAGAGTGATTTACTTGAAAGAAACAAGGAAGATAGGAAGAAGAGTTGGCTCTTAAATGAAGCTTATTAGGTTGGTTTTGACCCTGTTGACTGTGAAATATTGATAGATCTGGTTTTCATTGATTGATATTGGACGTGCAGGTTGATAATATGAGTGCTTCCTTTTTATAAAGGAAATGCACCTGTAGCTTGATAACCTTTATTTTATTTTCCCACAGTATTATTTTAAATCTTTATCCTCTCCTGGCATTTGTTTCTGGGCTAAATGTAAAACTTCACAGATTTCTATCCTTCAATATTAGTAAAAAGAACTGGGATTTTATGTTTATTGATAAGACAAAATTGAATTAAACAGAAGGGTTAAATAGAAATAACAGCATTTCTTGTAGCATTCAAAAGTTTGAATGCTACAATGAGCTAGTTCAAGATTCATTCAGATTAAATTACTGTCCAGTTATATCTATGTAATTGTAGTTACTGTTTGCATTTTTTCCTGAGATTTAGATCTAAACTAAAATTTGAGGATGAAAGTAATATATATGAAGAAAATTATGAGTCAATTCACTAAACATTATCAGTAACAACAACAAAAAACTTTCATTATGAAAAATTTCAAACATATAAAAAAAGAAAGAGTGAAATAATGAATCTCCCATGTCTACTTAGTTTCAATGATTCTCAATTTATGGCTAAATTTATTTCATATATAACCTCTTTACTTCCCCACCCCAAATTATTTTGATGAAAATATCAGAATTATATCATTTAATCTGGAAATGTTTCAGTATATATCTTTAAAATATATGCAGTCTTTAAAAAACATGTTCATGATAATAGGAATATACCTGAACAGTAGTAATAATTCTTTGATGATATTCATTTTCAGAGCTACTATTGTTTTAAAATTTTAAAACTTTAATGAGATAATTGAAACATTTGACTTTAGATGAAGTGAGGCAGTTATATTTTCAAACAGTTTTTCTTCTTAGTATAGAGACTTGGATGTGTACTCGAATTATCAGACACTACTGGCCCTTGGTCAGTAATTTTCTATCATGATGGTATGAAAGTCCAGATACCCCAGTACCAGTAAAGGTCATTTAAATTTGATCTCAGTCTGTATTCCTCTCACATAAAGAATTAACCACATCAAATTTCATGAAATAATATATTGAGTAACGATTCACAGGAAAGGACTCTTGGCTAAGAGGTTGATTTGTTTCTAGGTTAAAAGGTGGGGAAAGAGAGTATGTTAATTTCTCTAGTATCTCATCCAAAGCAAGCTAACTTTGTATTGTCAATTTGTGAAAAAGTCAGTGAATCATAGCAGGAAGACTGTAAATTCCTACTCCATTTGAGTGGACATACTGTAATCTAGTGAAAAATGTTTGCATTAGAAGAGCCACTTAGTGCAAGGTATTTGACAATTTTTGCTCTTGTTATTTACCTGAAAACTGAAGCTATATCTGTATCATAAAGATAAAATGAATGAATGTGCTAGTTAGCTAGCTAGTTAGTCAAAGAAAACCTAGTAGTTGCTAGTTAGTCCAAAGCTAGTTACAAACAAGCCCAGGTTCAAAAGGGAGGCATATGTTTTGGGAGGCTAGCTTCATCTGGGACATCTTTGGTGCCACCACAGTATTTTACTAATCTAATTATTTTTATACATCCTTTCTGTCTCCTCCTTGTGCCACTGAAGTTTCTGCATTTGATTGTTTTTTTTGGTTTTATTTTTTTTGGTACAGGTTATCAAGGATCCTCCTCCACCACCACCCTCTGCACCAAAAGAGGTAAATGAGTGCCTAATAAGTGATGTGGGTGTATTTAGATATTATCCCTAATTTGATCAATTACATTGTTATTAGATAACTGTGATACCTATGTATTGACTTTTGAAATTATGAAAATCAATTATATTTTGTCTTCTCATGATTTCTTTCATGTGCTAGAGGAACGGGGCTTTCACACATTGATAAACGTAGACTAGCCATCAGGATAAATAGTACATAGAGATTTAATTTACTTTTTATAGCAATATATCAATAGTTCTGCTGTCACTTGTCTTATTTACAAAAAGTTGGAAGATCCAAGCTGGCAGCTTAAAGATAGTATTACTTATTACTTTTACATTACTCTGTTAGCCAAAATTGTGTTAGCAACAGAAAATATAGTGTGCATTTTCAAAGCTTCTTAACTACCTATCTTTTCAGTACAAATTTCGCAGAGTTTAAATTTACACATACATTGAGGCTTTAAATTATCATTGAAATGCGGTCCTAATTTTAATGTTTTATCTTCTTAACTATGAAGTGATGAATAAATCTGGAAAAACCAAATGATGCTCATAGTTAAGGAGCAACTTCTGGTAGCCTAGTGAAATAAGGTAGATTCCTCAAATTGTGGAATGGAAGGAGTCCTCATATTCTGTAGAGCCTCACTTGAAATTTATGCACATAAGCATAAGTACATCCACATGTGCTATATGTAATTTTTACTATATTTTGTCCATATCAGTGTCATTATTCAGAAAAATATTTAAATGTGAGTTGGTTCTGACTAAGCAATATTTTAAGAAATTAATTAAACTCAGTTTTAAAAACTTGTATCCACATAGGAGGAAGAAGAACCTCTGCCTACCAAGAAATGGCCAACCGTGGATGCTTCTTATTATGGTGGTCGAGGGGTTGGAGGAATTAAAAGAATGGAGGTTGGTATCTTGAAAAAAAATTAGAAGCTGCTAATGTGGAATATGTAGTTTTAGAACTATCAAGCTGTGGAAACTGTACTTTTCACAACTCAGTATCCTAATATCATCCATTTTTACTTAACACTAGGTCTTTTTTGGACAAATTTTTTTTCTATGGAATAATCCTAGCCATTTCAAAACTATTCAAGAAGAACTGACTTCATTAGTCAAAGAACTACATTGATAAGATTTCTGAATTCTAAAGGGCAAAACAAAATTAGGGTTTTTTTTTTTTACTATTTTGGAAAAAATTCCTACGGAGAACATGAACTTTGAAGAAGCCAGATACTTAAAGTTGCAACAATGCTTGTCTTTGAAAAGATCCAATAGTTAAGTACTATTTGAGGAGAAAAATATTAAAATATTCAATATCATGGATAAGACCCTATCACAAATGCAGAGGAAGTACATTTAAGGCTTTTTTTTTTTACAGGTTTTAGTTACCACTTATGAATAATCATAATTAATATTAAATATCATTTATAGACTATTAAATTTTTAGACTGGCAAAACATGTGGACTAAAATTGAACTTAAATATTATATCTTGAAGATGAAATGAGGTCTTCTTATCACCACAGAAGTATTTTTCAAAGTGATGGATTAATTAATAACAAGCAGGCACTGTCAGCACTGAGCCCTTAACAACAGTATAGATAGGCCAACATCCCACCCGAAGGAGAAATTGGAAGAATTTTCTCATTGATATGGTGACATTATTATTAAACACAGATCCTGGCATTTCTTTCTTATTAGTTATTCTTTAATTTTATTTCTCAATAAGAAAGAATTTTTAAGTGTTTTGCAATCATTGCATGTCTCCTACTGTCATATCTGCTTTGTCCCATTACTGCCAGCAAAAATCAATAAGCTAATTAACAACCTCACAACTGTTGCAATTTTCTTTTCTTTCTTTTTTTTTTTTTAATTTTTTTGTTGTGCCACGTGGCATGCAGGATCTTAGTTCCCCGGCCAGGGATCAAACCCGTGCCCCCTGCAGTGGAAGCGTGGAGTCTTAACCTCTGGACCACCAGGGAAGTCCCACAATTTTCTCTTTTTATACATTTAAATAAAATTCAGATTCCCAAGGAGAATTTCCCATTTTCAACATAAATTACAGTACTCTTCAAAAGAAGCCCAGACTTACTTAAATGACTGTCATTACTAAAGTGGTTATCTGATAGTGATTCTCATTTTCTTGACCACATTAGATCTTAAAATAATGCACATTTTCCTAAGAGCTTGCCACTTTATTGCTGATATCTTCTGAGACAGGTACCTCATTGCCAATGAGCCATGAAAAAGGCAGGTGCTAGAACTTACTACATTTGTCTTTTGGAGAAAATATTGCTTCTGTGTTTGCAGGTGGGTAATTGGGAATATCAAGCAGTACAAGAGAACATGGTGAGGCTAGCTCTTGACATGGAAGGAAGGTCATTTTCCTTTCCTTTGCCTTTGTTGTGTCATTCTAGGATTGGAGAGGTTGGGGAGAGTGTGGACTGGATGTCCCTACGTATTAAAAAATACAATTGTAAATAAAATCATTACATATGAATATCCAAATATGATCTGTCATAGCTTATTTTTAGTTTATTTAGTCTCGTTCCAAAATGTGTGTATAAAAAGATGTATGCAGGGGGAAAAGGGTTTGACAGGAAACAGCACAACATGTTAGTAGCTTTCTCTGAATGGAGTGATTTTCAATTTGTGTTATATATTTCCCTGTTTGTTCCCAACTTATTTGACAGTGAGCATGTACTAATTTATATTCAGAATAATAAACTTAATTCCATTTTGAAATCCACACATATAAAATACCACATGACAATGAGATTCAGATATATTAGTTCTTGCTAAAAACACGAGGAATTGTGGCAGGTTTTTGTTACTCCAATATTCCATGTTCCAAAGATTAAGATCTCTTTCTACAGAAAAGAAAAGTTTATGCATGAGCTACTGAATGGGTTCTGAGTTGAAAGGCATATTATTGGAATATGGTCAAGAAAGCCAAGGGCCCATGGACATTCTTGAGTAACTCACATTTCATGTTTTAAGAGTTATTGACTCTTTTACTTAAAATGTAAAATTTAATTTAATTTAATTCAAATTTAATTGAAATTTATTTATTTGTGTTTTACTTATTGACTGTTAATTAATGTGAAGTTATATTGCCCTAGCTTTTTAGCTGAAGAAAATTTATGAGAAGGACTCACTCACTTTTAATAAATCAGAGTTCATTTTAGCCATGGATAATTTTGGCTATGTTTTATGTAGTACTCCATCAACGAAATGGAAATGAGAATGAAGAAAAAAATGAGGAAGTAAATGTGGGCTTCACAAAGGGGAAACACAGTGTGTAAACATACACAATAAAAAATAAACTGAGGGACTTCCCTGGCAGTACAGTGATTAAGACTTCATGTTTCCACCACAAGGGGCACAGGTTCAATCCCTGGTTGGGGAACTAGGATCCCATATGCCACACAGTGAGGCCAAAAACAACAAAGAAAAAATAAACTAAGAATTTAGTGCCTTTAGACTTTTTCAAACATCAACTAATTTAAACTTGGAAAGGAAAAATAGAAAACATAACTTGTTTTAAAACAATGCCTATTCAAACCTGAAAAGTATTTTCCTTAAAAAAATTCCCCAGTTTAAACTGGGGAAAATGAGAGGAATTATAGAAATTATGAGCACATCTGAATTAAAGAATAAATCTTCATAACTCAATGTTATTTTAAGCCAGTATAGGGATTTTACCTAGAAATTTTTTCTTCCTCCTAAATATTTAAACACTATTATAATCGCAGTTTGCAGAAAGCTGGAACTGAGCTGATGTTAATAACAGCTGTTAGCACAACTGATCCACAATACCTAATGGCTTCAAATGTGTGTTTCTGCCAGTTCCGCGTGAAACTGTTTTTGTTTCTTTTCTCAATTCTGAAATTGCTCCTTTATGATACAACCTCCAAATATGCTGTGGAAATTATGGAATTTCATTGTTTATCATGAAAGCCAAGTAGAATAGGAAGAATTTAGCTATCAAGCTTGCACTTTTTTTTAAATAGTAAAAAGTCAGATATATTAATTCTGTTAAGGCTGCCTTTAGCAATCTATTCTTGTTATTCTTTTATCCTTTTTGACTATCTCAATGTGGTCAAACTAAAATATTAAAATTTATACATATAAGTGTATATATATATTTATTTGCTTTTAAGAGTTTTAGGAAAACTCTATATAAAGTGTTTCCTAGTTTGAGTGAGATTGAGTGAGAATTGATTGTTGTATTATCTGTGGTGATGGTGATAATAATGATAAAACAGCTACTTCATGAACTAACACAATGGATTTATTTAATGCATTTCCTTTATACCTCAGCAACTATGTATCATATGTTTAGAAATGCAATGTTGGGTCAGAACTCTAGTTCAACTGTCTTCGTGTTCTTTATCTGAGAATGGTACAATGATACTTGGAGGAAGAATATGAGTACCATTACCTCTAGAATATCAACTGTGAAGGCTGGGTTAGTTAAAATCTAAGTTAAAAATCCATCATTTCTGAATGGATCTAAATTTTACCTACTTATGTTTCTACTCTGAATTACTTCTCTCTGTTACGATACTCATATGTTTATTTGACTATGTATCTTCATTTGTTTTTTATTTTTTCCCTTAAAATTGAGACTTTACAACTGCAGGAGATGTGTCCTGGTTTTAGAGTTTCTTAGTTCAATTTAGATATATCTAAAGATTTTTAAAGTTTTACCTTATCTAGGTGAAGACACTGTGACTTGAAAGAGAAGGTCATTTCTCTGGAAAAAAAGCCAACTATCTAGTTCTAAAGGTTTAATGATATTTAAAACAATTTTAACGACCTCATAAATAACATTCTAGTACCACTGATAACACTGAAATATACAGATACATTTTAATGACTCAACAGAGTCCACTTGAAATTGAAAACCTACTCTAAAATTGTAGTAAAAAAAAAGGTAAAAACATCTAAGTAAGCCTTATCAAAAAGCTATGAATAGATCTTTCTATGAACAGTAATCATCTGTATTCCTACCCACTAATTCAGGTCATTAAAATGCTTTTAAAAAGCATTTAATCATTTTTTCTTTGTAGAAATTATTCAACTCTGGTGAGCCACTGTGTGCCCTGGACAGGCCTTCCTGATTCTTTTTAGAGCTTCACTTATCTTTGTCTTCTTTGGTAACATTCTTGGTTTTTAGACTTCTCTACTGTTCCTCGTTGGACAAAGCCTTTCTCCAGGGGCCACAACTTCTTCACATGCCCACACATGAAAAAATTTGGCTAAAATGTAGCCAATTTTCATTGAAAAGTAAAGAAAACATCATTTGACCTTTTTGTTTTCAATGTCTAGGTTTTTCAGAGAAAGGAATCCTCCCAAATTTGTGGAACTCCCTGGTGTCCCTGAATTTTTCTCTTCAAAGCAGAGTCTTTTCAGATTTGTCTTCCTCAATGAAAAACTGATATGTCAAATAACCATACCCATATGAATAGAAGAAATAAAGACTGAGAGCTACTTTACAAGAAGTTGAGAAAAATATATATAATTATTTTATTTCCAAAGGCTAAAATTTAAATCATACTTTTTGCCTTAGTCAAACTTGATGGAAAGTTTGGAAGGAAAAATTAACTCCTTTGTATAAAATATATTTGTAAAATTCAAACCTATTTGAAACTTACTGCACCCTTCAGACTACATATGTTCAAATCCCTGTCCTGCTGCTTACTAGCTGTGTGGCTTTGGGCTCATCACTTAACCTCTCTGTGTCTCGGTTTCCTCATCTGGAAGCAAAAACATAGTATCTATCTCATTGCATTTTTGTATGGATTAAATGCAGCTTGGCACATAATAATCATTCAATAAATGCTAATTATCATCATCATTATCATCTATTTCACCCAGTGCCATCAGTATATACAGGTATGTCTTTAGCTAGAAGGAGAACATACCTAATTAGAGAATAGAATTACACACTGTCATGCATTTCGTATGTAAAACACAAATTAACTCCTTATTTGAAACAATGGAGAAATGGCTGCATCAAATTTAATAGATGCCAGATTTTTATAAAGGATCTTTATTTCTAGAATCTTAATATTAAATACATGAGAAACCTATTAAATCTCAGAAGAGTAGGAATTTGGAGCTAGGATACCTACTCATCTTTGGACTCTGAGGTGGTGAATCAAAGAACCAACTAAACAAGAGCCTGTGCCTCTAGGCCACTATATGTCTGATATCAGTATTTCTCTTTGTTTTAAAGGTTCGTTGGGGCGATAAAGGATCTACGGAGGAAGGTGCAAGGCTAGAGAAAGCCAAAAATGCTGTGGTGACCATTCCTGAAGAACCAGAGGAGCCCCTTAGGCCCAGACCACCTCGACCCAAACCTACACTCCAGCCTCCTCAGACAAAGTGGTACACACCAATTAAGGTGACTGTTCAAACTTTGTGGGATTTAACGGCAACTTCCTAGAGAAAGTGTAACCCTTTTAGTCTCCCTGCCTGCCCCCGCAACCATCTGCAGGAGGACCAAGGTATATCAAATAACAGACATTCAATTTACCTTATAACAACTGAATATTTCTCAGTAACAAGAAACTCCATTTTTGTTATTTATTTATTCGTTAAATTTATGAAAGAAATGAGAGGAGAAAATAAGGCTTTACCTTCTTCATTTTAGCTCATTTATTTAACAAGCAGAGGCCGAGTACATTCCCCAGGTATTTACAGATCACGTTTCCCTTTAGGGTCGGCTGGATGCGCTCTGGGCTTTGTTGCGGAGGCAGTATGACCGGGTGTCCTTGATGCGACCTCAGGAAGGAGATGAGGTTTGTATGTGGGGATGTGTTAGGAAAATAGTGACCGCTCAGGTGTGTATAAGGAAGGGAGGGAAATAATAATCAAAAAGAACCTAAAGTCCTCATTACAGCTGAAGAAGGAATTATTATTGTCTCATGCAAATTCCTATTACGTAGGGTGCTTAATAAATGATTATCTATTGTTAGAATATGTCTTCAAGCCACAGTTTAACACGAGGCCCTTTTCAAGTAACATAAAAATTAAGGTCCACTGTACACATACTTTAATAAGCACACTCAATGCTTCAGCCTTTGACTTGGACGGCGTCGCATTCTGTTCTGAGGTTTTTTACCCAGCGGGGAGGACAGAGTGGGGATTAGTAAGTCTTGCTAACATTTACTAGCATTGAGGCCTGGGGTACATGCCTCAGATCCTCTGTCGCTTTAGGTATAAATAAGTATTTTCCTGCCTTCAAAGTTGATTTAATCTAATTTCTTGAAAATGTGAAAGTGCTTTGAAAGTTATAAAGCGTTATGGACATCTGCAATGGTGAGATACACACACACACTTATGTATAAAAATACATACATAAATACATACACACATATATGTGTATGCATTTTCCCTATCAAGGAAGCCTTTTTTAAAAAAATATTTAGTTAGTTAGTTGTGCCAGGTCTTAGGTGCGGCTCGCAGGCTCCTTAGTTGAGGCACATGAGCTCCTTAGTTGTGGCATGTGAACTCATAGTTGCAGCATGCATGTGGGATCTAGTTCCCTGACCAGGATTGAACCTGGGACACCTGTACTGAGAGCACAGAGTCTTAACCACTATGCTACCAAGGAAGTCCCAAGGAAGCCTTTTTGAGGCTTTTTTATTATTGGAAATGTGGCTAGAATTACTCCAGCTTTATAATTTCTTTAATATATAAGCACTATTTCCTGTTGTATCGATATAAGAAAAATAGTTTAAAACCTTTTCATATGCAACAATGAGCAGGTTTGGTTCAGAGACACAATACTGTTAGTAATAATAACAGAATCTTTTCATTGTGTGTCAACGTGATCATCATTCTGTTTTAACAAGTGCATGAACTTCATTGATTTCAGCTTCAGAGGACATTAGGTTATTCAGGTCTGATGGGCTTTTTTTTTTTAAGGATGAAATAACTGATGAGATTAATATTTATTTTTCAGTGCCAAGCTATATTTAGTGTTATATGATTCTAGCTAGGTGTTTAAAATACCAAAACATCTAAATTTTTAGATCTCACTTCTATGAGATGGAGGTAGTTTTATAAACATCTGAGTTCAGCCATTTGGAGAAGCAATTTAAGAAAATATTCCTGGAATATTCCCAACAGATCATTTACCCTTTGCTTGGACCATAAGTAGAGAGAACCAGGTGGTTTATGAAGCAGCCTCTTTCATTACCAAACCACTGTGGTTAATAGAAAGTTCTTATATGTAATGAAATTTGTGCCTCTGTTTAAATTAATGCATGATCTGGAGTTCTGCTTCTGGAACAACATATAACAATACTATTCTTCAATATTCTAGACTTCTACTTTGCAGGTTTTTAAATTGTTTTCATGTATTATCTTAGTTTTCTGTCCCCCAAGTTAGACATTAGTTCATTTGTTCAATAATTTTCATCTTTTTGAGTGTTGGGTATAGTGCTAGCACTAAAGATGTATTAGCAAAAACAGAGAGTGGTTCCAGCACTCTTGTCAGTACTTTCTGTATTCTTTTAACTCTCATGATTAAAATTTAGTTTTTTGGCCTTTTTTCACTTGTACTAATTTTGACTTAATTCAATAATTTCTGAATTATAAATATGCACAAGTAATGGCATTAGGTGATACTGGGGAGCGGGTACAAACTATAACCTTTGCCCTTAAGAAACTAAAATTTGTTTGGGAAACAAGATACATACAAAAATAAAATTTATTCCAGAATGTGCTCTGGGCCATTTATAGGTAGGTGTCAAGTACTCTTGAGTGTATAGAGGAAGAGAGATTAACTCTTCCTGGAGGAATTTGGGAATGCTTCTTCAAAAATACAGGCCTTCTATCTTTGAAAATGAGTAGGGATTCATCAGGTGAAGTTAGGTGGAATGAGTATTTCCACAGATGAAGCATCATGAATAAAATCTCTGAGGCAGCCAAGAACAGTGGTTTGTGGATAGTCTGGGGCAAATATGACCTTCAAAGTCCAGGGGAAGAGAAATTTTTGACAATACTCTGTGATAAGTGTCTTTTGGTGTCCATTTGATCAATCTTGATGTTGTGGTTTATACTTTGTGTCCTATTTAATTAATCTTTCCCTACTCTGATGTCATAAAGATGTTCTTTTGTATTGTCTTCAGAAAGTTTTAAAAAATTTTACCTTTAGTCCATCTGGAATTTATGTTTGTAAATAAGGTAAAGCAAGGAACTAATTTTATTATTTTCTTGTGTGTGTTAATAGTAAGCTGTCCCAGGACGATTTATTATTTTTATTTATTTATTTTTCCATGTGTTTGTGTTTTTTACGTTTTTGTTTTCCCTGTAATTGATTTCTAATCTCATAGTATTGTGGTCAGAAAAGATTCTTGATATGATTTCAATTTTCTTAAATTTACTGAGGCTTGATTTGTGACCCAAGATGTGATCTATCCTGAAGAATGTCCCATGAACACTTGAGAAGAAAGTGTAATCCGCTGTTTTTGGATGGAATGTCCTATAAATATCAATTAAATCGATCTGGTCTATTGTGTATTGTCTCTATTTAAAGCTGTGTTTCCTTATTAATTTTCTGTTTGGATGATCTGTCCATTGGTGTAAGTGAGGTGTTAAAGTCCCCCACTATTATTGTGTTACTGTCAATTTCCTCTTTTAGAGCTGTTACCAGTTGCCTTCTGTATTGAGGTGCTCCTACGTTGGATGCATATATATTTATAATTGTTATATCTTCTTCTTGGATTGATCCCTTTATCATTACGTAGTGTCCTTCCTTGTCTCTTGTAACACTCTTTACTTTAAAGTCTATTTTATCTGATATGAATATTGCTACTCCAGCTTTCTTTTGATTTCCATTTGCATGGAATATCTTTTTCCATCCCCTCACTTTCAGTCTGTATGTGTCCCTAGGTCTGAAGTGGGTCTCTTGTAGACAGCATATATGTGGGTCTTGTTTTTGATCCATTCAGCAAGCCTGTGCCTTTTGATTGGAGCATTTAATCCATTCATATTGGAGTTTGTTTTTGTAGGTCCTTTTGTCTCTTGTGTTTCCCACTTAGAGATGTTCCTTTAGCATTTGTTGTAGAGCTGGTTTGGTGGTGCTGAATTCTCTTAGCTTTTGCTTGTCTGTAAAGCTTTTGATTTCTCCTTCGAATCTGAATGAGATCCTTGCTGGGTAGAGTAATCTTGGTTGTAGGTTCTTCCCTTTCATCACTTGAAATATATCATGCCACTCCCTTCTGGCTTGTAGAGTTTCTGCTGAGAAATCAGCTGTTAACCTTATGGGAGTTCCTTTGTATGTTATTTGTCATTTTTCCCTTGCTGCTTTCAATAATTTTTCTTTGTCTTTAATTTTTGCCAATTTGATTACTGTGTGTCTCAGTGTATTTCTCCTTGGGTTTATCCTGCCTGGAACTCTCTGCACTTCCTGGACTTGGGTGGCTATTTCCTTTCCCATGTTAGGGAAGTTTTTGACTATAATCTGTTCAAATATTTTCTCGGGTCCTTTCTCTCTCTCTTCTCCTTCTGGGACCCCTATAATGTGAATATTGTTGCATTTAATGTTGTCCCAGAGGGCTCTTAGACTGTCTTCATTTCTTTTCATTCTTTTTTCTTTATTGTGTTCTGCAGCAGTGAATTCCACCATTCTGTCTTCCAGGTCACTTATCCGTTCTTCTGCCTCAGTTATTCTGCTATTGATTCCTTCTAGTGTATTTTTCATTTCAGTTATTGTATTGTTCATCTCTGTTTGTTTGTTCTTTAATTCTTCCAGATCTTTGTTAAACATTTCTTGCATCTTCTCGATCTTTGCCTCCATTATTTTTCCGAGGTCCTGGATCATCTTCACTATCATTATTCTGAATTCTTTTTCTGGAAGGTTGCCTATCTCCATTTCATTTAGTTGTTTTTCTGGGGTTTTATCTTTTTCCTTCATCTGACACATAGCCCTCTGCCTTTTCATCTTGTCTATCTCTCTGTGAATGTGGTTTTTGTTCCACAGGCTGCAGGATTGTAGTTCTTCTTGCTTCTGCTGTCTGCCCTCTGGTGGATGAGGCTATCTCCCAGGACCATTTATTAAAGGTTCTTTTTAAAGAAAAAAAAAAAAAAAAAGATAGTCTGGAAGTTGGGGATTAAAACCAGAATGGAAGGTTGGGAATAGATGATAAGAAGTCTTTGAGTTTGGATAAATTGATATATTTGTGCTTTTGAATGATGCATTGTACTCATTCTTTCATTCATTCAACAAATATTTATCTAGTGTCGAACGTGTACCAAGCACTTTGTTAGATACCAAGTAAATCTAACATTCTTCTTAGATTATAGTGCTAGAATATTTTACATGTTGCCCCAGCAGGTTAAGTCATCATTCATTTTTCCATAATTGAAGAATGTTGCTTCCTTTATTTTGACCAAAGTTTCCTTTGTTTTTTAGTAATTTGGTCACACTTCTGTCTTATATAATCCTAAAACCTTTTATTCTAACTCTTGGGGTTAAATTGTTTCAAAATTCAGAATTTTTCAGATTTTAGGAATCTGATACAGTCCATATATCATATTTCATGTAAAGCATCATCTCCTCAGCTCATTACTGAGACATTCTGCTACAGAAATATTAATTGTTACAAGTGAATAAATAAAGACCATAAATACTCTCAAGTTAGTTCAGGTCAGGTTTTGGTGACAAACTTAACATAAAACTTTCAGTTTTCAAAGATTTTGTATTTCAAAAATATAGACAAAAGATAGTAAACTTTTATTGTGTTATTAACTAAAATTCCAATATTTTCACTCTTCACCTATAGACATGATTTATGGTTTTTTAATTTCTTTTTATTTAAATGCAGGACTTTAAGCTTAGTAAATATCAATTGTTAGTGCAATCAGTTGATTTGCTTTTCCATCAAATATATGATTCTATATGTGCCTGACACAGTCTGACTTAATCATTTTTCATAGTACCTATTCTTGATGGCTTTGCTGCTTCCAGAATTTTTGTCACTTAGTTCAAGCCACTGTTCAGACCTCAGTGGGGTACTCCATGAGAGCCTTGGTTGTCTAGGTTGACACTCTACACAGTTAATTGACATGAATACGGTAAAGCTAGGAGCCCACCAATACTATAAACTCAGTTTACCATCTTACTCCAAGCATATTTAATAAATTTTGTTAAATAGTTTGCTGAATTTAATTTGTTTAATAGTTTGCTGAACGTATATTTATGTATTCCCCCATCCAACCAAACCAGTGATCCAAAATTATTTGATCATGGAAATTAGGTAAGTGTGACATGATTAGCTCTTTTGCTTCTGATTCTTGCTATGATCCTTTATAATATTTATTATTTTTTTAAACTGGGGTTTGATGTCAACTCTATAGTTACCAGCATATAACTTTTTTCCTTTAGACAACCTGAGAGATCTTTGCCATCCCCTTTTTTTTTCTCATCTCCCCATTTTTCATGTTTCACAAAGATTATTAAGAATATCTGAGTTTCTTTCAACTCCACATCATCTGTCAAATCCTCTTTATTTGATGGAATTAATGCCAATGTAAAATTCCCGTCCCCCATACATACATGACTATAACCTGTATTTTTTCAGAGACTAAATTATAGAATTACACAGCAAGAATCATTCTAATACTGTGGCAGAATTAGTTGTTCTGTATGTTATTAGTACAACTGAAGAGTCCCTGCATTTGTTATATATTTACATTATGTTTTAGGAAGTCAGCATAATGTTTCGGTTGTATGATCTCTAGAATGCTTTCCTTCCCCCACTCCTTCCTTCCTTCCTCCCTCCCTCCTTACCTCCCACCCTCCCTCCCTCCCTGCTTTCCCTCCCTCCCTCCCTCCCTTCCTTCCTTTCATTCATCCATCTAATCTGTTTCTTCTCAAACACATTTATCTTCACTATGCTTTCACTTAACACAGTTGCTAATTTCTTATACCAGTTTATGCATTTCTTATACACTGTGCTGATTTTCTTTTTGGCTTCTTCTTCTGAATGAAGTATTTCAATTGCTCTATTCTTTTCCTTATGAACACAGTAAGTATTGTTATTGGTAAGGCCAACCCATGTGACTCTGTGTACTTGTGCCCCAAAGAATCTGAACCAATCATAGGACACTTACTCATAGTAAATATTTGGTGGATTTTATTTAAAAGACTTTATAATAACTGGAATAATCAAATATTATTATCCAAAAAGTAATATTTAATTATTTGTCTAAATAAAATCATGTTTGCATGGTGCATGGCATAATCTGTATTATAGTAGACACTCCAGCATCCCACAAATTTTATTTTAAAAAAAGGACATATAATATTTTTAAAATTCCAGTACTTTTTTTGCTTTAAAGTAGCTTTCATTTGAGAAACTTTATTTACCTAGTAAGAAATTGAGGACCCAGAGGCAGAAAGAGAATAAGGGATTTAGAGGATATTTGGCCCAGCTAATTTTGATGTATGATATAAAGCTGGGGTGATTTGCTTTATCTATGTATGAGAAAAAGACCATGGCTCACTGTTACCTTCTGTTGGTGGTAGAAGTCACCGTGGCTAGTTAGTTAAGCTCTCAAAAATTAAACTGCCTGAACTCTATGGTTTTTATCAATTTAGTTTATATAGACATGGTTTGTCTCATAGGATTACATGGGGTAGAGAAAAATTTAAATTTAGGTGACTAAGATATCCAAGTAGCAGTGTCCTCTAGTTTTCTGGCCATTCTTTGCTTTGGATTTTCTGGGCAAGCCAGGGCATAATCGTTGAATGAGAAAGTGTCTTGGAGTTTTTTCTGATAGCTTTAGATAACTAGACTTACCTATGATTAGGTTCCATCAACATAAGGAAGGGTAAAATTCTGTCTTCAAAGTTACTCCCCTGAAACCAATCAGTACTTGATTAAACTAAGTTAAAATATTGATCTCAAATTACTCAGACTACTCATGAAAGATTTCATAAATACTATATATACGGTATGTGTACTATATATACGGTATAAGTAGGTATATATATGTATTGATATTGATTCCACTAAAAAGGTTTGTCTCTGCATATCAAATAGTTCATTGGAACAAATGTTATTAGCTATTCAAGTCCAGTTCTTTTTAAGAGAAACTTTCTTATCAACATATCAATTGGTGAAAAAATTTTGCAAATAATTTTGTTATTTTCCTGTGCTTGTAAAGGCTTGTGTATGTTTACTTTTGATTATGCTTCTTATGAAATGTGTGTATGGTATAGGAGGGGTGTGGTGTGTGTGTGTGTGTGTGTTTAAAGCAATTTGTACATTGTAGAGATTAGGAGGACTTTTGGAAACATTTTCATATCATTAGACATGGATGCATTTTGCTTCATATATCAAGAAACAAATGAGAATGCTTTCTCATTTCTGAATTTTAAAGATATAGTCACGCTTTTCTTGAAAAAAAAAAAAGACACAACAAACTACACTGCTGGAAAGACAGTAAAACACAATTGTTTTCAGGTTGTGGCTGATGGTTCCAAAATAACACAACCTCTGCCTAGTCAACGGCGTGTTTTCTACCTTGGAAACCAATCTTGTCATTTATTTATAAATTGTTTACTGCAGATTCTGCCTCTTGAGAGTTTAGTTTAATAAACAAATCAGCGTCCGTAGGACTAAACCGGGAGTTACGCACACTTACTGTGCAAGTCCCGTCACGCTGAATTTCAAGCCAAATACTCTCCTTTTATGGCTCAGAGGCCGCACCGGGCTCATTTGCAAGATTCACCGCTGAATTGAAGTCCTTGATCAAGTAATTGAAGTTCAGGCATCAAGAATCCAAGTGGCGCGAGAGATCTTTCGCTCTGCCCCTCACTCCCGCTACCTATGGACGCCGCCAGCCCCTGCCGAGGTGGCGGGGTCCGGCAGCCGGGCCTGGGCTTTGATCGTGGCTGCAATTCCTCGCAGTCATGAATGTTGCAGCGCGCCGCGCGCTTCCAGGTGTGAGCGAGCAGGTTGTCACCGACATCTGTTTGCAGCGGCGGCAGCGGCCGCCCCGGCCCGCAGCGAGCGGCCGGATTGTCAGCGGAGGTAGTTGAGAGCGGCAGGAACGTTTTGGTCTCACGCTCGCTGCCTGGAGGCTTGAAACACCAAAGGTAGGAGCGGGGGTGGACACAGCTGCGCTCCCTAACTTGCCTTAGGCACAAATAAAGAGATCTAATGCAGTTTGACTCCGTGGCGGCGGGGAGACGAGGACAGAAAGCCACTTCAGAGACAACTTAACGCTGCAACATCTGCCGCCAAGTTTCCAGGGAGTGACGGGGGACAGCAGGTACAGATCGAAGTCTCCACATAACCTCCATTAAGCCGTGGACTCTTTTGAAGGGCCTCCATCAAACATGCTGGAGTCCGCAGCAGGAGTTTTGTTTGGTTTTCAAAGCGGTGTTTTGTTTTTGCAATAACAAGGTAATTTATAAATGATGCATTACCATGCGTTCTCCTTTTTTATCTGAAAAGAGAGAGCCAGAGAAGCAGCAAAGCGAAGAAAGAAGAAAGCGCAGCACTAGTTTGGGAGTTGTTCCACAAACCAATTAAATCTCCAAGGAGCTTCCTGTCTGTAATCGAGGTTATGTTAACCTTCAGACCGCAGTCCCTCGTTCACCAGTAAGCAGACAAATTTAAATACGGCAATAAAAGAATCCTAGTGATAGTAACATCTGTGAAGTACGCCCACTATGTCTGTTTTTAAACTTAGGGCTTTTTATTACATGGAGATGAAATAGAATTAGATTTTTTCCAATGTATTTCATTTTTTAGTAAGACAGAATTTAGAAAATTGCATTGACTTTTTCCCCATTTATAAAGGTTTCGTACTGATAGTTGCATATTAAAACTCAAAAGTAAGAATCACACGTTAACAGAAGCATTTTTCTCTTTTGAGGAAGTTCCCCCTCTACCACCTAGATCCAGCTGGAAAAAAATTTAAGGATTTGTATAATTTTTGCTGGGAATATTGCAAAAACTCATAATTGTGCACACACACATCTATGGCATAACAGATTTGGTTAAAATATTAGTCTGGCAAGTAAAGCTCCAGGGTATGGTAAGGTAATAAAGATTCCATGGTCATGTAAACTTTTATCATTAATAATATTTAGGCTGCCTCACCTGAGGAAATAGCTGTGCCACCACTGAGATAAAGGAAAGGTGCTGACTTGAAGGTAGCCTTTGGAGTGGGTGCAGCTGGGGAGCCATGGCCTGGGGAGAAACGCGGGCATGTGGCAAAGTTTTCATCAGTCAGTGGTGAAATAAGCAACATAAATGCATAGTGAGTTTCCAGTTAACCTAAATTTATTACGTGGAGAGGACTTATGTTAATTGTGCAGATATTTTCATTTTTTTAAATGGTTGATGGTAGCTGCTTTTATAAAGAAAAATGTTCATTATAACAGAACTCAATGCCAGTCCTCTGATTTTTAAACAATCTGCAGGAAAAAAAAAAAAAAAAAAAAAAAAAAAACCCACAAAAACCCAACCTGAGACCATAGGTAGCACAGGTTCATTTAAAAGGCACCACAGAAGCCTGATAACCGCAGTGGCAGATGATTCAGGCTGGACCTCTGGCTTACCTTTCCAGTTCTAGATTTATGTTCACTCCTCTGTCAGTCCTGCTTCTGAATTCTCATGCTCAAAACAAATGGCCTCACCCTCTTCAATGGCGGCTTCGTCAAGGATTCTTACCCTCCCAAGGATCACTCTGAACTCTGTCATGCTTACAAATCACCCAGTGCTCTGTGCTATCAAACCACTTCATCTTCAGATTGAAGAAGCATCTGGAAGGCAGAGATTTTGTGCCACACTGCCTTTAAGTTCCCCATCACATTTGCAAAACGTAAACCAGTTGTGTGTGTTTCTGAGCAGTTTGAAACCTTCACTCAGATGATTTGATATGTCAGATGTTTTCAGTGCTTGGAATTATGATGCTAATGACTGCATTCTTTTTTTTAAAATTTTTATTCGAGTATAGTTGCTTTACAATGTTGTGTTAGTTTCTACTGTACAGCAAAGTGAATCAGCTATGCGTATACATATATCCCTTCTTTTTTGGATTTCCTTCCCGTTTAGGCAACACAGAGCATTGAGTAGAGTTCCCAGTAGGTTCTCATAGTTGTCTTTTTTTTTTTTTTTTTTTTTCACGGTATGCAGGCCTCTCACTGTTGTGGCCTCTCCTGTTGCAGGGCGCGCAGGTTCAGCGGCCATAGTTCATGGGCCCAGCCGCTCTGCGGCATGTAGGATCTTCCCGGACCAGGGCACGAACCCATGTCCCCTGCATCGGCAGGCGGACTCTCAACCACTGCGCCACCAGGGAAGCCCCGTAGTTGTCTATTTTATACATCGTATCAATAATGACTGAATTCTTAAACTTAGTTTTTCGATTCTATGAAAATATTTTGTGTCCTATAGCCAAACTTTGTAATAGATTTTAGGCGCTGTAAGATAGCCCTTTATTTTAGCCTTATTGACTCCGTCCTATTGAACACAAAATGCCACAGTGCTTTCATACTTTTCCTTTTTTATACTTAAATGAAAGAAAAATATCAAAAATTTAAAAAATTGTAAAGTGATTGCTTACATTTTATTTCTATAAGTTCTGAAATTTTGTATGGTCCTGTAGGCCAATTACGTCGCAACATCACTGGGAAAAAGTACCACTAGAATTTTCTATCCCTTATGTTACTACCAGTATCTTTCATTCTTATTATCTCTTGTCATTATATTTCAGGGCATCCTTAAAATACCTTAACTATCCCGTTTAAATTAGTAGAAGGAATTAACTTTAGTTTATACATATTTGAAAGGCAAATTTTTACTAGAATAACTCACGTCATGAACACGCCATTGTTACAATTCCACTGTCTGATTTATGAGTGTGTGTGTATGTGTGTATATTTGTATGTGTGTGTAAAATGTTTAATATAAATATATGTGTATATATATTCCTATAGAACATATTTTCTCAGTGTGTATGTCATCAACTAATGTCTGTTTCGGTGGAAAATAACAAATTCATGAAATAGAGTGCTTTTTGATGCCATTTCATAATTTAACCAAAATCATCTCTTAATTATGCATATAAGCTGGCAAAAGTGTTGACTCAGTTTGGTTCCCTAAAGTGAAATACAGAATATGCAAATTTTAATCATTTAAATTACCAAAAAAGCTTTATTTTTTTCAGAGAAAGTATAAATAGAACTTAGATATTTAATTGGCTTTTTACCCCTCTGATCCAAAATAGCTTGTATTTAGTGGCATCATATACATGTTATGTATTAACTTATAAGTTTAGGTAGAGATATTTCTTGGTTATTATTGATCAACAACACTTTGATAATTGAGACAAAAATTATTAAATTAGTTTAAATATCCTCAAATTAATGCACTGAGTTTAGAAATAAACCTTTTTTGTCAACAGTGAGCACACTAAAAGAATACTTTGAAAATATCAAGAGTTAGCATTGGTTGTCCAGGGCTAAGTATATTATTTTCTTAGGGTCAATATACAGCTTTGATGTTGAGCCCCTTGAGGACATCAGTTAAATCATCCAGTTGGGAGCAGAAATGTCAGCAAAGATAGAATTTTTTTTTTTTTTTTTTGCGGTAAGCAGGCCTCTCACTGTGTGGCCTCTCCCGTCGCGGAGCACAGGCTCCGGACACGCAGGCTCAGCGGCCAATGGCTCAAGGGCCCAGCCACTCCACGGCATGTGGGATCTTCCCGGACCGGGGCACGAACCCGCGTCCCCTGCATTGGCAGGCGGACTCTCAACCACTGCGCCACCAGGGAAGCCCAAGATAGAATTTTTAACCTTTCTTTTCCTGTGACTGAGTACTTTTTGTGTAGCCTTTATTTAATTTTAATTACAGAAGATTAGATTTGTAATTATTTAAATAAATCATTTTAAAATTTCTAAGAATTTACAAAAATCTATATTATTTTGTATATTTTAAATATTCAGTTTTAAATTTAGAGCTCAAAGGATATAGTCCAAGGAGGGGAAAAAGTACATTATTTTGTAGACAGTTTATTACTTTAACAGAGTGAATAATGATGGTGTCTTTATGTCTACCAGACCCCCATTTATAAGTTTAGTTTAAGGCAACCTGCATAATGCAGTTAAGAAAATCGGCCTGAGTAGAAAGCTTTTATTGCCCCCTTTTAAAAATGAATTTATATTAATACATTACATAAATATATACTTTTAAGGAGAAATAAATGACATTTTGGCTAAATAGCTTTCATTTCCTTTTCTTTTTCCAAATAAAATACTATAATTTTTATAATATACACTTAAAATCTAAGTAAATCATCTTTAAAATTGCTTCACATAAACATATATTCTCCACTAATTCTGCTCTAAATCAAATCACAGCCTCTAACATTTGAGAAATTTGAAACTGTTGTAAACTTTGAGGTATAAAAAAATGATTTACTGTTCAAACTTTGCAACAAATTATGTTTGAGTGCAGTGGACATTCACTTGTTTACCATTTTATTTATCTGACTTTGGATTAAAAATTAACTGTTTTTTTATTTCAAAGGGTTATAAGAAATTTCTTTTTTTTTCTCCTAATGCTTTTTTTTTTTTCAGTTAATGAAATTGGGATAGTTTGACAAACTCCCATTTCAAAATAATTTTATTCACTGATTATACCTCATATCACTCACTCTAGAGAGCTCTTTTCACTTAGAAAATATGTGAAAAAAAGATGGTTCTAATTTCCTAAACTTCAGAGTCCCATGATTCTTCTTCAAAAGCAGGTTAGTGTACTGAAAATAATACATATTATATATTGAATATTTTTTCATAATCCTGTCCAGTATCAAGCACATTTTGGTTTGCAATCACACACATATCATATTATATCATATCCTATCTTAACTGACAGAGTCAGTAAATCTGTAAAACATACTTCAATAAAAAATTAAAATAGCACATTTATATACATAGCATACAGATAAGAGGTCGAGAATAAAGAGCAATTACTCTCCAATTATCTTTAACACTTTCATTTCTCTCCTTTCTTCTATCTTCTAACATCAGTTGATTCCTACAGTTTAACCCTTGACCTTATGTTTTCTCTCATCCTACTTTCTCTAGAGACCATATAGAGTTTCACTGCTTTGCTATCATCACTATACACACCATTTTTAGACAATTCTATCCTCCCTCCTCCATTCTACTTGCATGTCTTTGAAAGCTTATATGAATTTTCATCTTGGATGTCTTATTGTCACCATATTCTCTGTGTTTAACTGGATTACTGTATTCCTTATGTATGGCTTTCACATTTTAACTTTACTGCCAGTTATTCTAATTACCCTTCACCTCATGCATCTAAGCTGAGGCCTGCAGACCCCATGGTTTCCACAATGCAGTGAGCAGCGTTAAGACCTTAACCTTCTAAATCTGGGTATGATGTCCTATGCCAAAAATTCTCAGTATTTCCCTATAATGTGCACAAGATGTTGATTCAGTGAACAGAATTGTGTGTACTAATGTCCCTTTTAGTTTTATTATAATTGATTAAAAGTAAAAATGAGCTATGAATGAATTTATGCGTAAACTCTACTGATTCTTAAGCGATACATCATTTTGACTTTGTAGAACATAAATGTTTTTTATTATCAGGACTTATTATTGTATCTTCATGACTCCACCCTGAAACTAAGCTAAGACATCAGAGCAATTCTTAAATTAGACAAACTTAAATTATCTCTTATAAAGATATGGCTGAGGATGCTGATACATAAAAATGCAATTTCTGTGGAGCTAAGATTTATCACTTTGGGATGATGATTAATTTTTAATTTATAATTAAATCTATTGAACATTTTCTGAGTTATAAGAGCATGACACAATTATTTTCTCTTAGGTTGAATTCTGAATAGATGAAGGCTTATAATTTTTATTAATTCTCTTTATCAGGATATGTTATTATTTTCTTGCTTGCAGTTGCCTTTTTCTCATTTTTTTAAAAACAGATTTAATCTTTGTTTCATATTTGGTCCAAGAGAAGTTTTCAGTGATTGAAATTCTTGTAAGATATATATTTATCCAGGTGAAACCGTACATTGCAATGTCAGTCTCTCGCATTATCATCTTCTGTCCAGGCCTACATGTGGCTTATGCCAGCTCTGAGCGTCTCATTAGTCCAGTTTATAGAAACACTGGCTTCTCAACAGTGACAAGAAGGCTGGTGACTGAACTCAGTCCCTACTCTCCAGAAGAAGTGTGATGGCTTTATTTGTCCTCTGAATCCAGATTTATGAACTAGTCCTATGCTCTTAACTAGATTAGTTTCTTTTCCATTAACTGCTTAAAGTAGGGCAGCTGAGTTGTTGTGTGTAAATTTGCTAATGTCTACTTCATTAATCTCAGATACGATAGGCAGCAGATAACAGGATCAAAGTTTCAGGACCTCAGGTTTTCATGCTGAAATAAGCATGGAAGGGTCAGTGGAGTGGGGAATTGAAGAGATGGGAGGAAGTGTTACATTGGGGAAAAGGGGCTGACTTCTGTCATTAATCTTAATTAATTGCCATGAGTTTTAAATCTGAGTTATTAATACTGAAGTTAAGCCCTTAATACACTGTTCATGCTTTGGCATCAGATGCTCTTTTATAAGATGAGAGGTTTAGGAGAGAGAGAGGTGTGTGTGTGTGTGTGTGTGTGTGTGTGTGTGTGTGTGTGTGTGTGTATCTTACATAAATATTTTCATTTACATCTTTCAAAGATTTCCCTGGGTTAATATTCAGGCCTTCACCTTTTGACAGTTACTATAGGGCAGTTAGGAATTATAGACAAGTAACAATAAATCCAAATAAAATTCCTAGGCATAGCAACAGCCGTAAATGTGAATAATGTTACTTTCATGTTTACCAGCATACAAAATACTTCACTGAAGAGGAAATGTCAGATTATGAAATAGAAGAAGGGAAGATTAGGAGCAGAAAGGGGAAAAGAAGCAAATAAAAAAGGAAAAAGGAATGAAGAATGGGGAAGAGGGCTTCCCTGGTGGCTCAGTGGTTGAGAATCCGCCTGGCGATGCAGGGGACATGGGTTCGTGCCCCGGTCCAGGAAGATCCCACATGCTGGGGAGCGGCCGGGTCCGTGAGCCATGGTCGCTGAGCCTGCATGTCCAGAGCCTGTGCTCCGCAATGGGAGAGGCCACAACAGTGAGAGGCCCGTGTACCAAAAAAAAAAAAAAAAAAAAAAAAAAGAATGGGGAAGACATTATTCTTCTGAAAAACTTGCAGGCAATAGGAGAATTAAATGTTTATTTAAGTAATAAACTACAAATTGTATGTTTGTATGGTTCCATATTCCACTGTTGCAAACCTAATCATTGGGAATTAAACAGATTGAACCTTGAAATGACTAAGCAGCCTTTCCTTAAAATTCTTATTTTCTCCCCACTGTGGCTATTCCACTCATGTTTGTCAGGTTTATCTCCCTTTACTATTAAATCTATGTTATTATTCCGTGATACTTTTCAGTGTGAAACTACAACTAACTGTATTAATTGTGAGTATTTTGGCTAGGGAGGCTATGAAAAAATGGCTTGCAGTTCTTCCAGGGGAAATCTTCCAAAAGCAGATAAGGCCTAAACTTCAGAATTATGATTTCGGAATTATATTTCAAATTCTCCATGTATTTGGGCAAAATGAAAATATCTGTAATGAAAATATACAACACACTAAATTAATTTTTACAAGTATATCTTACTTCTGATGACTGTGAACTAAATTTCAGTAGCAAGTTATAGCCAGTGACTTAAATATTATTGTCTACAAATTTAAAATCACAAATTTGGTTTTGAGATATATTATGTTTACTCTTTTTTTTTTTTTTTTTTTACAAAAGTTTATTCTTAAATGTACAATAGGTTCCAAGACAACACTTCATTCTAGCTATAGGTGGCAACAGATGTTATGGCAGGGAATCCAGATGTTTAATCCAGATGTTTAAACAGGAATGGAACTAAGGATTATCATTGCCTCAGGCACAAGGAACAGCTCGAGTTTCTTTTGCTCCTCCTTCTGTTTCTGCTTGAATGCCTTATCTCGTCCATCTCCTTGGCTTGCTTCTTGGGCTGCTTCAGGGGCTTCTTCTTGCCACCTCCGCGACTATGTTTACTCTTTACAGCAGTGCTTTCTTCCTTTTATGATTAGCTTTAAATATAAATAAGATAAAACATGAAAATGAAATAGCATTTCTTTATCCACCTATTTATTTTTGCACACTGGAATTATTGGAGAGACAATGCAAAAATCTGCATGTATCAAGAGTTTAAATTTTCATTTATAGGCAGTGGAGAACCAGTAAAGTTTTGGAGCTGGGTAGTAACATGACCAAATGAAATTTGGGATAGGAATGGAGATAATATGTGTTTTTCTGTACAATTTTACCTGGTATCAATGCTTTTATATTTATATCTAGTCTTTCATCATGAGTTGCAAAAAGAATCATATGAAAATGATGATATAGTAAGCCTGATGGATTGTCAAGTGGTTAAGTCGTTTCTTGGATAAAATAACACATTTTGCTATTAGAAATCCCATTTTTTTTGAACACCAACTTAGGTTTATTAGCTAAAAAAAATAGAGATTCATGGCTTCATGTTTTTTTCCTGATTTGTCAGGGGCCTAAGGATCTTCCTTGCTTCTTAGGAACATTTAGATAGGTAACTGAAGCTCAGACTGGCAGTACAGAGGTACGTGAATGCATGTATTTATTCACATGTGCATGCATGTGTCAGGGTTGTTTATGTGTCTGATGGGGTGAAAGCACGGCATTGTGCTTGTTGAGAGCACTCATAATTTCAGGAAAGAGGGGACAATTTCTCCTCATGGGAAAGACTTAGGACTCAAATCCAGCTAACAGTCATTGAGCACCTACTATGTCTTAGGTATGTTCAGTTAGGTGTGGTCAACTCTTAGTGCTAAGAGTTAGGTGTCATTTTATTCCCATTTTATAGGTGAAGAATACGAGACTCAGAGAAATTTAGTGCATTTGCCAAGGTTACACTGCTGAAAACTAACAGAGCCTAGATTCAAACCCAGGTTTTATTTATTTCCAGTCCAGTGAGTGCCCCATCGTGCCATGTCATCATTGTCCAGTGCGGCACTTTATTCTTCTCCCTGTTCAGTCAGTAACTGAGTGCATTAGGGCTTTTATACAAGTAGAGAAGTGCTTTCTAAATTTCCAGCTTTGAATCTGATTCTCTTGGGGCCCAAATGATCAATTTTTATCTCTGTCTGTATCCATAAATTGTTTTAGCATGTACAGTTGAAATTCATTCCACAGCTGGTTGAATCTGCAGATATAGAAATCGTGGGTAGGGAGGACCAACTGCTTTGCCATTTCATATAAAGGACTTGAACATCAGTGGATTGTGGTGTCCTCATGGATCTTGGAACCAATCCCCTGTGGATACTGAGGGCAGAGGGACAACTGTATTCAGAATGCATGCATATTACCCTATTATTTATATATATATATATATATATATATATACATACTTTTAAAAATAATTTAACTTCGTATGCATCTATAAATAAAAGATAATATTTAGAAGTGGCAGTAAATTCCACAGAAAATTCATGAGCTGTGTGGAATAAGGAACTTCTGCATCATAAAGGACCTCAGAAGTTATGTAATGTAATGCCTTCTTATACTGCAACTTACACCGCCACCTCAATTCTGGGCTCCGAATGGAAGAGCATGGTCAAAGGCACAAGATGGATGAAATAGTTTGTATGTTCCATGAATTGCAAGTAGTTTTCTAGGAGGTAAGTTATGGGATGAAGGCAGAATTACAGCAGTTCCTAAAGCCCTTGGTGGCATATTAGAAAGATCACTACATTAAGAGTCAGATGTGTGATCTCTATACTGTCATTGATTAGCTTGAAACCTGGCACAAATTTCCTCATCTCTCTGGTCCTCAGTTTTTTCATTTGTATTTAGAGAAATAAGTGATCACAAAGATACCTTTGAATTCTTGTCTTTTTATGTAATTCCAATCAAGGCAGCTCCATGAAGATGGGACTTTTCCTGTCATGCTCACTAGGATAACCCCAGGACCTTGTGCACTGGCTCTCAGACAGTAGGCTATAATAATCTTTGAGGAATGAAACAATTTTATGTAGGTTGAATGTTTTGGTCCATTGTTTACAAATCTGTTTAAATTAATTCATACTTTTTTAGTAATTAGACATTTCATGAGGCCATCAATAATTAATAAATACATATAAACATTTTACAAGTTACTGTAAGAATTAAAAATGGCATATATCCCTCAATATTCTGAAATACGCTTGAATAACTATAACAACACTATGATTCTAGATCCATAATGGATATTTTACTACTATTATGCTTTAAATAAATTGAAAATAACTGCATATGGAAGAAAGTAAAGGGGATACGTATTTAAGAGAGTAGCATAATTAAATTTTATGCCAGTTTTCTGTCTATATATAAGACTTGTCTATTTCTTGCTGCTTCTTTCAGAAAAGAGAAGATATTAATATGTGATTTTGGATTAGCTCCATTGTCATTTTGATATGTTGCCTTGTTTGATATGCTGCCTTGTGTCACAACTGCAAAATAATTTAAACACAAAGTTTCTTTTATTTAATACTATTATAAGCATTGAAGTACTAATGTGTTCTTGTCATTAAATATATATAGCTACATGGAACTGCTCTCCCCGTGGGTCATTCGGAAATTGATTTTCTAACTTGGGCTAACGATAGTGGACAAATGTTAAATGAAAATCAATCACTTTGATTTAAATCAACTAAATATACTCCTTTTATTAAGTGATCTTTTTCCCTACAGCTAACTAGATGACAAATTACATTTGTGGTAACCTCTAGCCTTTGAATGCTTTTAACTTAAACCTCTAAGGACAATGGTTTGATTGTATATAGTTTTATTCTTTTTTAAAAATAAATTTATTTTTATTTATTTATTTTTGGCTGCGTTGGATTTTCGCTGCTGCATGCAGGCTTTCTCTAGTTGCGGTGAGCAGGGGCTACTCTTGTGGTATGCAGGCTTCTCATTGCTGTGGTTTCTCTTGTTGCGGAGCACGGGCTCTAGGCGTGCGGGCTTCAGTAGTTGTGGCATGTGGGCTCAGTAGTTGTGGGTCTCGGGCTCTAGAGCACAGGCTCAATAGTTGTGGCACACGGGCTTAGTTGCTCCACGGCATGTGGGATCCTCCCGGACCAGGGCTTGAACCTATGTCCCCTGCATTGGCCAGCGGACTCTCAACCACTGCACCAGGGAAGCCCCATAGTTTTATTCTTATATTAGAATTATCTTACTCTTGATTAGTTAGATAAAAGTATTTTTAGATATTATTTATAAATAGAAAAATTCTGTATTAATATTATTTAAACAATAAATTGTTAGACCTTTAATATTTCAAATCTATATCAGAAATATTTCATTACGAATACAATGTAGATAGAAATAGCAATATGTTATTGGGAAATACAAGAATCTAGCAAGACATGGAAACACAGTTATCTTTAACTTCATTTTTACAACTAGAAAAGATAAAAATCAGGAAAGACCCCAGTGTAACATATACCTTAGATAACTGCATTCATGTGACAGTGTCAGGATCCAGAACTGTGATGACCAGTGTAGAAAGTCAAAACTTGAAGAATATACTTAACTTAAAAATTAAAAATATAGTTCCATGGAAGTCAGTGTACACTGTCGTCATTGATAATATCATCATCAGTAATGAAAAACCAGCATAATCACTAAAGCAGCAGCTATGTGCCAGGCACTGTACTAATGACCTTACATGTGTTACTGTAATTCTCAAAACAACTCACTTTCCTTATCTCCATTTTATAGATAAGGAAACTGAGGATCAGAAAGGACAAGTAAGTTGCCAGCATCACACAGAGAGGTGGTGAGTGAGTGTTATTAACTTTGAACTTTAAATAGGTTATAGGAAAATTAGTGCACTATTTAATTATGCTTTATGTCTTAAAACTAATTTGCCAATTATACAGATAATGCACCGCAGTTCAGAATTGTGCTTTAGTTGTAGTTTATAGACCCTTGCACTGAACTGAGAAAGTTATAAGAATGAAATTAAATTGCAAAGTCAAACATAGAAATAGGAATTAATAGTCAACTATTTAAATAACATAGGAATCATTAGTGACTATTTAAATACAAAATATCCAGAACATAAATGTTAAGTATTTTACTCACGTTTTTGTAAATATTGGGGTCAGAAAATTATCTGCAGATTTATTTGGGGGCACCTACAGACATTATGCAGGGGCCAAGGTTTAGGAACAATTATAAAACATATAGTTTCTTTTAAAAAAAGGAATAAAATATAATTAGTGGTAGAAAATATATTGACAGGTTATTCTTAATATAAAACTTTAAAAATTTGATTTTTATTTCTAATCTATAAAATCAAACTAAAAAGAAAAGTTCCATCCAGAGGCTAAGATTATGACACAATTCCAAGTTATGTTTTCCAAACGTGCTTCATATCAAAACTCATATTCACTATAGAAAGGTCATAATTTTTAGATTAGGATACTGTTGGCACAGTCAAATAATTTATTGTTTAGAATCCCTCTTAATATCTAGTTTTCAGACTATTTCATCATCATTTGCGACTTCAATTAAATTTATATTGAATTTACTGTTTATTTCCTCGATCATTCTCTCTTGCTCAAGCTCTCGTTTTGATCTACGAAGCAACTGATTCCACTTGTCAAATTTATCCCTTGATCTAGCTGCAAATAGCGTGCCCCAAATCATCCCAAAAAAGCCCACTGAAATGGTTTTTAAAGTGTCTTCTCAGGTACATTAGTGAAAATTGAAGCAAACAGGCTTCCAGCCGTTACTTTTAAGACAAATCACTAGCGTGTAAGTAGAGGGAACTGAAGGTTGAACTTCTGTAGGTTGATGGCCCACAGTGTAAGTGGTCCTTATGTTCCTTTCACTTCACATGGGGAGGCCAGGGTTTCCTTATCATAAAGCTGCTTTGATCAGGCATCCTGAAAGACTTTCATTGTCATGACATGCTGACATTGTCATTATTACTGTTGCTGTTGTTATTTTGCCGAGAAAATACCTTTTTACCAAATTGCAAGAAATAATATTTCTCTTATTTCCAAGGTATCATTCTCTGTACTCCCTCTCATATAAAAATACTAATATCAAAATTAATAGTAATGATAAGACAAATTTATGTAACTGAAGGCATAAGAATAATATCCACATAAACTATGTTTCAAAGCTTAAGTTACTATATTTTTAGTAAACAGTTCTTCTAATTCTTTACAAACATTTACTGATTTGTTTTTGAAATCTTTTTAGGAATAAGAAATGGGGAAAACACTGGAATAATGAATGGCATTAATGAAATTGTAATATATGGCCTATAAGATTGCAGGTGAATATCTCTTTGAATTTAAAAATTATTAATGCTAGAATTTTTCTTTTTGGTGTGTTGGAAAACATGCATTTAAACACATTTCTGACTTTTGTCTTTTCTGAATTTTTGGTTGAAATGTTTTTTAGTAAAATTAGACTGAAAGGAAAATGAAATATAATCTTGTCAATAGTCTCTTTTTATCTGAATTAAGAGAAACATTTTTAAAAATTTAATGATGATTAGATAGTCCCTAACCTTCTAGAAATTTATGATCTATTTGGGGCAGAGTATAAAGTAAAGCTTCAAACATTATAATTCAAAGCAGAGCAAGCAAATTTCAGTTAAAAAGAAAAAGTAAAGCCAATTGTACAATCTGGATGGATTCTAATTTCTAATCCAATTCCCTACCATTGTAAGGCCTTGAAATCTAAGGTAGTGCTGCTTTTGATAAATACCGTATTTGAAGAATGAATATTTTTGCTTTATGTTAATTCTTAGTAATGCATACACAAAGGTATTACAGATAATGTATACTATATATGAATACAGCAAAGAATGGTATAAATATATATAATTGCACATGTACATATATATATATATCCACAATTATAATTCCACTTCAAACAAATGGTAGTTTGAAAAAATTAGGTGAGGCATAAAAATAAAATTAATATTTTTTTCTTGAGAACCCTGTATTTTTAAGCAGTCTTTGAGACCCCAAAATAGTTAGTACATAGTCTTCCATAAATTTTTAATCTATTCAAAGGACCCAGAATACATATGTAGAAAATAAAATAATGAAATATTTAAGTATCAACTCAAGGCAGTAACAAGAGATGGAGCAAATGTGTTGCCTAATTAATTTCCAAATGAACAGTCTAGACATTAATTGCTATTTGAGTTATCAGGGAAGAGCACTTCAGACAAGGGGGTAAGATGACAGTTTACAGAGGAAGAAAGATTTGAATTAACCTTGAAGGATTTGTATAGGTAGAGAAGGCAGAAAAGTTCACATTTGTTCCAGGACAGTGGCTCAACTATTTGTTTTAATCACTTCCAAGCTACAAGTGGGAAAATAATGGGGAATAAATCTACATCATATCCATTTCTGAGGGATCTAGTATATTGGACTCACATTTAGCAATCAATATCCAGCAAATATTTCACTGTACTGTTTCTCAAGCTTTTAGGCTTTTGCCCCACCAGACAAATCATTTTATTGAATTTTGTTTTCTAGTCCTGTATTAGGACCTCATGAAAACATTTTTTTAAAGAGTATTAGCTTCATGACAGGCAGTATACACGGATAGATTGAAGGAAAGAACAGAAGGCTGAGCTAATGCAGGAACCACTGAGTGAGGGCACCAACCAGGGCAAGGAACAATGAGTTTCCATCGGAATGGGAAATAGTTGAAAAAGGGCCTCTAACCGGACTTGATTACTAAGGGGAGCTAGATGTGTGGCAGGGAGAATAAGTAGAAGAGAGAGCACCTGGGGATGGTGCCCTGGAATTGAGCTTGAAGAAAAAGTTGGAAATGCTCAGGAGAAAGTAAGAAATATTGGGTTTTGGGGAAAAAAAAAAAATCACACCTGGACATGAAGACTGGAGAGGCTCCTTAGATAATTGAAACTGTGTTTAAGAGACTGAGGATAAGTTTTCTCCTACTTTAGTACTGGGTATTTTTTCTTGTGGATCAAAATTAACATCTAATTTTAAAATTAGAATTAGCATCCCAACCTCTCATTGACATATATTCTTATTTTCCAATTCTTTGCCATTTTTGATAATATGAAATATGCAGAAACTGAAGGACTGTTGGAATAATCTACGATGGAGGGTGGGTCAGCAGAGGGAATGAGAAAAAATGGAGAAGAAGAAATATTAGCTTTGGTTTGTAAAATTCTGAAGCTATTAACTTGCTCCAGCTATTTTCATCAGCTTAATTCTCTCAAGAGATGTAGTTTTTTTTTTCTCCTAAGGTAGTAGGATTTTCACAAGTCGACAGGGAATAACTGAGAGATGAGGGTCTGTGGTCTCTTGTGAACCATTGTATCTGGAAATAAAGTGTTAAAGAATAATGTGAATGATGATATTGGATGTTTTGAAAGGAATGGTTCAAATAGTAACTACTTAAGTCTTAAATAGACTAGGGAAAGAGTATAAGTAAAGATATGATACAGGAATTTTTGGCTATTTTCTACAGCTGTTACTAAGATTGATGATCCAACAGAGTCTTAGGATGACTGTTTAGTTTAGAAGAATGTGAACAGGTACTGAATAAAATAATGAATATTGAGTAATTTTTTTAAGAGTAGAAGTTTTCTAGTAGTTGGAATCATGCATATTCAAAGAGGACAGCGGTGGTATGATAGCTGTTCTAGTCCTTTCCTAATCCTAAAATTTTGAATATAGTCATCAGTTATGTGCCTTATTTTTTAAATATCAGACCATAATTCATAAATTTTACTATTTGTAAATTGATGTATTTTCAGCAAATCTTTGTAGGAATGATACACATTCACTAACAGAAAGCATTTAGATTCGACCAACTCGTTCAGTGGCTTAGGAAATAACCAAAACTTATCCCGTACCTTCAATGTATCAGCTATGTTGCATTCATTTTTCACTATAGTCCTCATAAAAAGTAAATTCTCCATTATGCACATAGGATGTTAAAAAAGGTTAAACAGCTGGCAAGCAGTAAAGTTTAAACTCAGTTTGATGATACCAAAGTTTTCATTTACATTACACTGGAGTTAGTGACTTGTAAAGATATAATCTACCAAGAAGTAAATTCTTGGGGCATTGAGGGCACTGAGAGTTTATGTGCATGTTTTTGTGTGTATATTATTTATATATTTTAACCTGCAGTATTGGCTTGTGCTTTCCCAGGAAGGACCTCCTTAGAGATAGGGATTATGGCAGGATGGTCACCCACCTGGGACGGTGACAGCTGCTGCAGCTGAATCCAGCCCTTGTCATCATTAATGACCTGCATTTGACACTTTATCCCAGCCATCCTTGTTTAGTGTACAATGTATTGCATTAGAATAATTACTACCTGTCATCCTCTATTTCACAGGCAGCTCTTAGTCATCTCAGACATGTAAGTGTCATGTGATAATATACCAAACCCTTCTTAGCTCCTGTGTTCTCATCCTGTTTCTGGATACCTGTGTCCTCTGTCTTTCCTTTTTCTCATGATATTCAAAAATATTTTATATCTAAATTGAAACATTTTCATTCTGTCACTCATATGGAAAGGATTCATCTCCTTAGTTTTTAAATACTAGCCAGACATTTATTAAGGGATAATATCTTCTGAACATAAAGCATGGCCAACAGATTTAGAGTCTCTATTCGTCCTGCTAAAAATACCAAAGAGGTAGAATAGAAATCAGAGAAAAGGATAGTAGTGCTGACTCAAAGAAAGGGATGACCAAATCCAAAGGGTATAAATCATATACAGAAGGTATTATAATGCCTTTATTAAAAACATTTTTTAATTTAAAGATCTGAGTTACTTCCAAGGACAATTTCCTCTCTTCCTTCCTTCCTCCCTCCCTCTCTCCCTCTCTCCTTCCTTTCGTTTTTACATTTAAGTTTAAGAGAGACACAGGGGATTCACTAAATTACTGAAATGGAAAGGACCTCCATCATGATTTTAAGTCATCATAATATTATTACATATTTATTTGAATGGGTTTAGAAATTCCTTTGTTACAGAGATTGAAGACTGTGACTTTCTTTTTAAAACTTGTATTATCTTTGTTTTGCTTAAAACTCATAGGCATCTGTTTTGGTTTATCTTACTTAGGAGAGTTAATCTAAAATGTGCTTCTGAATTTTTTTGTGTATCTTAATTTGACACTTCAAGAAAACAAAATGTCATGCCTGAAATTTGGAATAACACATGCCTTGTATTCATTATGTAATTTACCCCAGCTTTATTGTCAAAAGACCAGGTTCACTTATCAGCTTTTGAATTTACTGATTGGCCTCAAGCAAATTGTATAACCTCTCTGAATCTTTTTTTTAAACAGGATTTTTCAGCTGAGGCTTTTTATCTGAACCAGAGAACAGGAAAGGTAATTTAAGGAATTATTTTCTCATTCTCCCAAGGATGCTACACAACTAGCATGAAGCTTGGGTGAGAAGTTAGCTTATCATATACAATGGATGCCTCCAAAGGTCTTAAGGCACTCATAGAACCCCTGTTGAGAAAGGCTAATGAGGATTAATAAAATTCCACTATACATATTTTTGCCACTATTTTTCTCATTAACTGAGAAAAAGCTTTGGTTTTGTAAGCTAGAGGTGAATGCCATCAACTAGCAATTTATTTTCTTTAGTTCCCAGATTATCTCTCAATGAAGAGGAGATTTCTCTGAAGCTAAAATTAATTTATCAATTATGTACCTTCTGGATAAATTATAACTTTATAGCAATAATGAACAGAGAGGACACGACAGAAACCTGTTTTTAGATGGGCTTATTCACATATATACTTGTGATATTAAGTTTATGTATACATTATATTAAGTTTGGAAAGCAAACTTTTTTAGAGTTTTGTAATGTTGACTGACAAGATACTTAACAGTAGATAGTAATTATTGTGCGTGCCTATACATATTTGCCATAAGTTGTATCATCACTCAAAAGTGACCTTGTTAGGTGAAGGGGAGAGCAAGAGACATACAGTGCCTCTTGAGAGCAAGTGGAGTGATGCGTATCAGGAGAAGACACTAAAGATTTATTGTCGGTGGCAAAGGAAACACAGATCTCTGCTTGTGCAATAAGTATTTTTGACATCGCCCACAGTAAAAGGTGATTGGAAGCTGTAGGTTAGAAAATGTTCTGCTGGAGCAAAATAATAAACATTTTTATGTTGTTGTTTGTATTTTGAGCTTGTCTTGCTATTTAGTCCCTGTAGCACTTAAAACATGAATGATGGTCATGCCAAACAAATCCCTGTTGTAAATAGGACCTTGCTACCCACATAATCAGATTTACCTAATTGAACCAATATGCAAGAGCAGATTTGGTTATGAGAAGAGGTAGCAATGCAGAGCAACATAATTATTATTTCTTCTTCCAATTTCATATTTTGCTTATGAGCACTCTCTTCCCTATTTACATATGCTAGTTTAAAATAAGACAAATGTGGACAGCCACATGTAAAAGAAGGAAATTAGAAGATTCTCTAACGCCATGTGCAAGAAAATAAACTCAAACTGGATTAAAGACCTAAATGTAAGACCAGAAATTATGGAACTCCTAGAGGAAAACATAGAACACTCTTTGACATAAACCATAGCAATATATTTTTGGATCTGTCTCCTAAAGAAAAGTAAATAAAAGCAAAGTAAACAAATGGGCCTAATTATATTTAAAAGTTTTTGCACAGCAAAGGGAACCATCGACAAAATGAAAAAGCCTAGTGAATGGGAGAAAATATTTGCAAATGATATGACAAATAAGGGGTTAATATCCAACATATATAAGCAACTCATACAACTCAACATCAAAAAAAAACCCCAGACATTCCAATTTAAAAATGGGCAGAAGAACTGAATAGACATTTTTCCAAAGAGGAAATGCAGATGGCCAACAGGCACATGAAAAGATACTCAACATTGCTAATCATCAGGGAAATGCAAATCAAAACCACAATGAGATATCACTTCACACCTGTCAGAATGGCTATCATCAAAAAGTACACAAATAACAAATGTTGGTGAGAATGTAGAGAAAAGGGAACCCTTGTACACTGTTGGTGGGATGTAAATTAGTGCAGCCACTGTGAAGAACAGTATGGATGTTTCTCAAAAAACTGAAAATGGAACTACCATGTGACCCAGCAATTCCACTCCTGGGTATATATCTGAAAAAAACCAAAAACTAATTCAAAAAAGATACATGCACCCCTGCGTTCATAAAAGCATTGTTTACAATTGCCAAGGTGTGGAAGCAACCTAAGTGTCCATCAACAGATGAATGAATAAAGAAGATGTGGTATATATATACAATGGAATACTACACAGCCATAAAAAAGAATGAAATTTTGCCCTTTGCAGCAACATGGATGGACTTGGAGGGGTATTATGCTAAGTGAAATAAGTCAGACAGAGAAAGACATATCCTGTATGATATCACCTATATGTGGAATCTAAAAAATACAGCAAATTAGCTAATATAACAAAAAAGAAGCAGACTCACAGATATAAAGAACAAACTAGTGATTACAGTGGGGAGATGGAAGGGGCAATATAGGGGTAGGGGCTTAAGAGGTACAAACTACTATGTATAAAATAAATAAGGTACAAGGATATATTGTACAACATGGGGAATATAGCCAACATTTTATAATAACTGTAAAGGGAGTATAACCTTTAAAAACTGTGAATCACTGTATTGTGCACACCTGTAACTTATATAATATTATACGTGGACTATACTTCAATAAAATTTTTAAAATAAAATTAAGAAAAATAAGACAAATGCGAATAATCCACTTAGCCTGAAATTTGGAGAGAGGAGAACAATTCTAATTGGAAGAACTGCTTAACCCTAGGGTAGCTGTTCTTAGTGGTCTTAAGACAGCCCCATCGGGCTGAGAAGTAGGGATTACAATTCAGTTGTTATAGTTGGTTCCCATTTGTTTCTGGCAGAAGAAGTAGGCATCTTACATATAGAAGAGGCTCATAGCAATTTGGAATATTATCTATGTGAGTATATAAATTTTCACTTTACTGAGAAAAGAGGTAAAGCATTGTGCCCTTTTTATTGTATATGATATCTAAATCCTAAGGTGTTAGGATAGGACTTTAGTTGATAGGACATAAACTATCTGGTATAGATCTTCAGGTAGCATTAATCATCCTAAAAAAGTACATGCCTTCAATTAATTAAAAAACAAAAACAGGGAGGGTTTTGTGCTTACTACCTATTGTCATTCTTCTTTTTTAAATTTTGGACAGTTCGTGAGAACTGTAGGAAAGCTGTATTTCCTCTGAAGTTTCCATGGGAACAGAATAGGGCAACCCACATTCGATGACTGACTGAATGTGGGCTTGACAACTTGAAGCTCCAGAAATCCCCATGGAGTTGGTTGAGGCCTCTGTTGAAACTGCAACACAAAACAAATTCACACTTTGCCCAGTCCTACTCTCTTCACAGAAATAGGGGTTGTTTCTGAAAGCACTCCTCAATAAACATTTTGCACACAAATATTCATCTTAGTCTGTTCACAGGGGCACATGACCTAACTGACTTATGATACCTGGGTTCCATTCCTGATTGTACTCTTTACTCTGTGCCCTTAAGCACATTCTTAGGCTCTCTAAAACTCATTTTCCTTTTTTTTTTTCTTTTGCGGTACGCGGACCTCTCACTGTTGTGGCCTCTCCCGTTGCGGAGCACAGGCTTCGGACGCGCAGGCTCAGCGGCCATGGCTCACGGGCCCAGCCGCTCCGCGGCATGTGGGATCTTCCAGGACCGGGGCACGAACCCGTGTCCCCTGCATCGGCAGGCAGACTCTCAACCACTTCGCCACCAGTGAAACCCCCATTTTTTAATATTAAAAAAGAAAATTATTTTATAATACCACTTACCACACAGTGTAACTGAAGATTAAATGAAATAGTAAAGCACATAGCCCAGTAATTGAAACCCAGAAAGTTTTTAATAAATATTTGCTATCATATACTTATTATATTTCCAAAGTTAGCAATCTTTTCTTCTCAGTTTCCTCCTCACTCTACATTTTACCACTTTATATATTCTGCTCTAGGAGAGAATAAATTTAAATTAGGCTCTAGTTTGTGTAATTCAGATCTTTTATGACTGCATGGGGCTCCTTCATCCATTCTCCTTCTATCAGAAATATGATGGCTAAACCTTTTGGAGAAGTGCCAAGTGAGCACCACAAAGCCCATCTGAATGGCCATAATGCAAATGGATCTAATGAAAACTGAATATGTTGGTTTCAACTCGTATTGAGGATCTCAAATTGGTGGAGGGTAGGTTTATTAAGACAAAACATAAAATTGCCTCTGTAGCATTATTTTATGTCATATAAATACCCTGCTTCATTTTTGTGAAGATTGTATGAGTTAATACATGAGCAAATGCTCGATAAATGTTAACAAATATTTGAGCCATTAATAACAGTACATGGGAAATCAGTGCATTAATTCCAAAGAAATGATGTAAGATGGATGATGATTGATTTAAAAATCTGGAAGCTGGAATTGTAATGGAAATTTTGAGGAATATGATTATTCCATCTTGAGGTTAACTACTACTATATAAAGAAACTTTGGGGTATATTCCTAAAAAAGGAATTTCCAGATTGGACTTTTGTACATATTACTTAACGTACTAAGTTGTCTTCTCAATCTCCACCTATTTGCCTTCTCACCTTTACCTTCCGTGGGTGATTCTCTGTAGGAGAAATGTGGCGGAGGGTTGAGGGAACCTCACACGCATCATTGAAGTAGCCCTAGTGTGGACGAGTCTGTCTCCACCAAAGCCACTTGAAACTAAGCCCAGATTCATGAGTTAAATAATTCGGGTAATGTTTGAAAAAACAACAATGATCTGTTTGAAAAGCACTTATGCTTGATTTTACCAAGTTTAAGAATAGAAAATAGTGGTGTTACTAGGCAATTACAAAACAACTCTGTAATTTTAACTAAACTTCTTTACCTTCCTATTGGCAGGAATCACTCTACTGCAACCTCAAGCCCTAGGGAGAAAACACTCGGCTAAGAAGGAAGGAGAATCAAAGGGGCAGGAGACTCTGGCAGCAGGGGTGGACATGCTTAATGTATTTAAAAGATTAATAGACTATTGAAATTAAAATTGCCAACACAAAGCATGTTGTACTAAACTCAGGAATATATGTGTAACAACCGTGCAGGCTACAGCTTAGGCCAATGGCTAGCTTTTATATTGTGACAGACATAGCGTAGGGCTTTTTTAAAATTCTGAAGTCTGAAAGAAATACCTTTTATTTGTCACACAAATTAGAAATATACACTTAAGTACAAGAACTCATATTCATGTTTTATTTTCTCCTAAGTAGTACAGTACATCATTTTTTTGGCGTGGTGCCAGAATACAATACTGTAAAAATCTGAACCTTTTTTTCCTACTGCAGCAGTTTAAAATGGTCGTGTGATTTAGTGGTTTTAATGAGTATAAGAGTAGTAATGATTCCTATATATAATACAATATATTAACCACCATGGATAACAAAGTAGCAATACTTAAGGTAATGTACTTCTTTTTCAGCATTATTCAAATTTTTCTATAGGGACTGAATTGCGTATAGAGAGCTTGGCATGAAACTGCAGAAGCATTTTGGATACACTTAATGGGCTTGAATCGTAGAGCTCTCTTCTCTTTCCTGCTTTTACGTTGCTGTTTTGCAGCTCACAAAGATATCCTCCGGAGTAAAATATTCTGTAATTTGTATGAGTAGCACTACTGGTGAGGTTAGGCTTTCCCAGCCTCTAGCAGGTTTTAATTAACTTGATTCAAACTCAGAAGTGAATGACACTCTGCCTTCAGACTTAGCAAGAGGACTTGCCATTTCGTTCAGTATTCTTTCCTTCTGACCATCTCTGTCTAAATGGGCGGTAGTAATGTTTATAACCAACCTCATGAAAGCTTTGCAAAGAGTTGAAATAGCAAATTCCTAAAAAAAGAAGGAATGGATAAGGTAGTCATTTATTAGTAAAAACTAGAATAAAATAGTAACCAGATGTCAAAATATCATTTCTTGTTTTCATTGAAAAGCAATGAAGTATTCAAAAATATTAGGGTGCTTCAGGGCTTCCCTGGTGGTGCAGTGGTTGAGAGTCCGCCTGCCGATGCAGGGGACGCGGGTTCGTGCCCCTGTCTGGGAAGATCCCATATGCTGTAGAGCGGCTGGGCCCTCAGCAGCGACAGGCTGCTGAGCCTGCGCGTCCAGAGCCTGTGCTCCGCCATGGGAGAGGCCACAACAGTGAGAGGCCCGCGTACCGCAAAAACAAAAACAAAAACAAAAATATTAGGGTGCTTTAAAGACACCAGCACAGTGCTAGGTAGCATGGTTGATGTTCAGTACAAATATTTGGCTCCATATTAATTGCTTAATTGCTCCACTTAATTGCTCAAGTTGTACTTTGTCAGTGACACAGCATTTGATGATCTCTTTATTTGTGGTTTAGATAATGAAACAGAAATCTGTTGTTTGAGAATGGCACAATCCAGGCAGTATCTCTATCAGGGTAGATATTAGTTGCAAATTAGAGTTGCAAAACAGTGGCCCAAGTGAGTGGCAGAAAAGTCACTTGCAGATAGACAATTTTCTGCAAATATACTATAGTAAGAATTTCAATAAACATACATCCAAAGGCATATAATCAGAAACTGGCTGCCCTAGCCTAAACTTTTATGGATATTGCAAACAATCTTCCAGAGAATTTCTTCTTCTGCCTTGTTTTTTTTTTTTTTTTTTTTGCGGTACGCGGGCCTCTCACTGTTGTGGCCCCTCCCGTTGTGGAGCACAGGCTCCGGACGCGCAGGCTCAGCGACCATGGCTCACAGGCCCCGCGGCTCCGCAGTATGTGGGATCCTCCCAGACCGGGGCACGAACCCGTGTCCCCTGCATCGGCAGGCGGACTCTCAACCACTGCGCCACCGGGGAGGCCCTTCTGCCTTGTTTTGTGCTATTTTAGATGGTTATATGAGATTGGTTTTCAAGGAATTTTTGAGCCAAATCTGAATCTTTTGAGGTTTTCCTGTTACTGGTGATTGCCTCATTAAGAAACTGAAATGGGCACTTAGTTTTCTTAATGCTACTGTTGAGGCTATAGTGAGTGATTCCCATTCTTTATAACTGAATTAAAAGATTAATTAAATGTATGGGTGTTTTTAAGCTGTATAAAATTAGGGCTCATTCATTTATTAATCTCTTAAGAATAAAGCAAAAATAATTATCACTAATACATTTTTCCTTCTTTCTAACAAAGATTAAAATGAGAAATGCCTCCAAGTGACTGAATGAATGCAAAGTGAAATTATTCCTTACTTGCTGACTTTGTGTCTAGAGTTGTGCAAGAAATAGAAAAATAGAAAATATAAAAATAGTTCTTATTCTTGTGTAGTACTAGGTAGGAATGATTATAAGTGCAAAAGTCATTATAATCCAGAGTGTAATAAATGGCCGGAGCTTAAAGTGAATTATTTTAAATATTGTGCAATAATTTTTAAATTAATTGCTTTCTGATTGTTTCATGTGTTAGTTTTTTTCTCCTTCAATATCTTTTAGGTTTAATAAGAGATTTTTATTTCTTTTGCATCATTCCCCAATCCCTGAGACCAACTTGAATACTGTTGAAATATTTCACTATTTCCTTCCATCAGCAATTATGCCTGAACTTTTATGAGGAAATAAATTATCTTAAAAGGAAAAGAAACTTTGATAGAATTAAAAAAATGTGAGAACATTTTGGCTGTTCGTTTAGGTTTTAGATGTGTGATTAAGGGGAAAACTTCTTGTGTGGGAATCCTCTAAGCAGGATTTTAAAGTACATTTATCCCTTGGTATCTGTTATCCACAGAGGACTGGTTCCAGAACACACCCGCACCCTGCCTGCAGATACCAAAATCTGCAGATGCTCAAGTCCCTTATGTAAAATGGTAGTAGTATTTGCATATAGCCTACACACATCTTCCTGCATATTTTAAATCATCTTTAGATTCCTTATTATACCTAATACAATGTAAATGTGCTTTCTGGAACTTCCTGGAATTTTTTCCGAGTATTTTCAATCTGAGGTTGGTTGAATTTGCCAATGCAGAACCCACAGATACGGAATTGTGGATAGGGAGGGTTGAATGCAATGCTTCCAATTACAGTGCTGATTTAGGAAAGAGAATGGTAAGAGTTTTGAAAGAGAATAGCCAAGGTTTGATGACAGAAGATCTGAAAATAGCAGTTAAATAGCATTGTGTCATTTAAAAATGTATCTGAATAGAGATTGATTAAAAATCCAGTGAAAAAGAATGCACCTACGACTAAATAACTAGGTCATTTGTAGTACTTTTTTTTTTTTTTTTTTTTTGCGGTACGCGGGCCTCTCACTGTTGTGGCCTCTCCCGTTGCGGAGCACAGGCTCCGGACGCGCAGGCTCAGCGACCATGGCTCACGGGCCCAGCCGCTCCGCGGCATATGGGATCTTTCCGTACCAGGGCACAAACCCGTGTCCCCTGCATTGGCAGGCGGACTCTCAACCACTGCGCCACCAGGGAAGCCCTGTAGTACTTTTTTAAGAGCTATGATTGAAACAACTGAACTCCTGGGACTTCCCTGGCGGTCCAGTGGTTAAGACTCCATGCTCCCAATGCAGGGGGCACGGGTTCGATCCTTGGTTGGGGAACTAAGATCCCGCATGTAGCAGGACTCAGCCAAAAAAAGAAAGAAAGAAAGAAAAAAAGAAAAAAAGGAAGGAAGGAAGGAAGGAAGGAAAGAAGAAAGAAAGAAAGAAAGAAAGAAAGAAAGAAAGAAAGAAAGACAACTGAACTCCTTTAAACAGAAGCATCATAGTGATACTGGCAATGATGTGGTCACTCCCTACATTTAGGACTATGAATAGCATCTTAATATTAGAATGTGTGACCTGTAATCAGGTTGTACATATGTCAAGTCCTGATAAATCCTGTTTTCTTACAACTTTAGAATGGGATCAGAGTTTTTGGTGCTTATTTCTCAGAACAGGAATTTATCATTTAAGAAGATAGATCCTACTGGAAGCTAAGTCATCTCCTGAGAGTACATTAACTCAAATGTCACTCTTCAACATGGCTCTACAATAGCTAGACAGCAACAGAAATGCACTACATATTAATGCAGTGAACGTGAAATAGTAAATGCTCCTTCCAAAAACAAGTAGCCAGTGTACACACAGTTGGGCACAGCATTCTCATTCTAAGTCACCTTAGATTCCTGTCCTTTGATTGAATTGTAAACATCTTAAACTTTCTTCACATCACATTACATTTTGCAGCCAGGAGAAATAAGACTTTCTTCCCACTTGATGTCACATACCTTAGGCACCTAAGCATACATGTCAATGTGCTGTCTTGCTCTTTGGTTTCTACTTTGCTTCCTCGTATTCGTGTTTGACCCAGCTTTCACCCAAGTTGCTGCTCCTTCTGGCATTTCCCCCAGTTTTAGGTTCCCTTTTTTCCAGTCCAGCTGGCCTTTGAGCTTCTCCTTTCGTGTTCAGTATTTCTCCCTAGACAATGTGCCCCCCAACTCCTTGTCACTACTTCATTTTTACATTTGTGGTCCGTGATGTGCCACCACAGGTTATGTATAATTTCAGGACTGCTGTTCCTAGTTGAGTAAATTATGTTCTGCATAAAGGTGGAAACCGAGGGACTAATGGGGGCAGTCCCTGAAATCCAGCCCACTTTGTGCTGCCAAGCTGAGTCTTGAGGAAAGGGTGCTTGTTTTGATTGACAAATGCAGGGCCTTTTTTTTTTTTTAAAAAAAAAAAAGGACATACAGTTTTTAATCTCTCCACGTTGGTGGAGGGCATGCATTTTAATTTTAGGAGCATGTTACAAACCTGTCATTCTTAGCAATGGCCAGCACTATTTCGTTGTTTTCTAAATAGAATGTCCGGGGTCAATCCTCTGAAAGCACACAAGATCTCACTCTGATGACTATGTCTCTTTCATGAAAGAACCACTGAATAGATAGATATTTCTTTGGTTTGGAACTTGACTAATGGAGGCTTTTTTTTTTTTTTTGGCTCCAATATCTGCTCTGAAGTTTTATTTAAAACAATCCTATACACCAGACTATTTGCCAGTTCATGTGTGTTAGACAGAAACAGTGGTAGGAACACATGGCACTTATTAGTGTCCATGATGTGTGAGGCATTGGACTTCCTGGGCATGTTCATGGTCCTCCCACTGACTCCGTGAAGCTGTGACGTTGTCCACAATTTATAAATGGGAAAATAAAGTGGAAAAGATACATTGCTCCAAGTCAAATGACTCAAATGGTAGATTTGGTTTTCAAAGTTGGAAAGAGACTACATGCTCCTTTCATCTTATTCAAAAGCATTGACAGTCATTTACTGATACTATTTGTCACAGAAATTCTGTTTTACTGTTTTTTCATAACACACTTTTCATGTGCCACAGTTCATATCTGAGAGAAAACTCAATATTAACAGCTATTTAGTTTCTTTAGGTAATTTGATTCAATGGTAAGATTACAATTTAGAAAAAGTTAACTTTAATTTGTGGATGTGTGTGTGTGTGTGTGTGTGTGTGTGTGTGTGTGTGGAATACGGTGGGATAAAATATGTAAATAACTAAGGCGGTAAAGTTTTCTTTTAACTCTTTGTTATAAAACAAACATACTTATTAAACAAAAATTGTAAAAGTTTCAGGACAGAGAAGAAAAAAGTATCTTCTTATATGTATCACACAAACCAAAGCTATTGAAGAAAGTATTGGGTTGGCCAAAAAGTTCATCTGGGTTTTCACAAGATAGTGTGGAAAAAACCCAAACGAACTTTATGGCCAACCCAATATTACCTCAAATTTTTCTGAACTTGTTTTTTTAAATATAGATGAACTCACACTATATAAATACTAATTTCTGCCCTGCTTTAAAATTGTATCATTATTGTTTTTTATATTGTTACATAGTTTATATGCTAACATTCACATAACATTTTACTAAACATTTTACTAAGCATTTTACTGTGGTCAGTGTAGGAATCCCTGTGTTTGGATATTTAATAATTTTTCATGGTGGGAAGGGTAGCATTATAACTAATGCAGCAATGATTACTTTTATTCCAAGCTGGGTATTTTTGAGGAGAAAATAAATAGGTTTATAATGAAGAACTAGGAAGGAATATCTTTTGCCAAGGAAAATGCACCACTCTTTTATTAAGAATTGTTGTGAGCCATTAAATAATTATACGAAGAAATTCTTTCTGCACTGCTGTTGCGACCCTCCTGGAATGCCTCCTTCACTAATCTTCCTGCTTCCTCTAGGCTGAAGACCTTCTTCTCTTCTTGGTGGCACTTTTCATGAAACAAACTTAACTCTAGGGGCTTCCCTGGTGGCGCAGTGGTTGAGAGTCCGCCTGCCGATGCAGGGGACACGGACTCGTGCCCCGGTCCGGGAAGATCCCACATGCTGCGGAACGGCTGGGCCCGTGAGCCATGGCCGCCGAGCCTGCGCGTCTGGAGCCTGTGCTCCGCCACGGGAGAGGCCACAACAGTGAGAGGCCCGCGTACCGCAAAAACAAAAACAAAAAAATCACTTAACTCTAGGGTAAGGCATAGGTGTGATTACTAAACACAGTTAATTTTATTAATGTTTTGCTCATATTTAAAATTTACCCAAGTATGAATATTGAAGGCCTTAGTTAATTACCAAATAATGGATATTTTGTGAGCATTTTAAATTTACAGTATGGTGATATGATTTGGTCTTAAAAAAAAAAAAGAGAGATAAACTATGGTCAAAGTAATATTATACCAGCAGTTTACAAAAAGTTTGAATGGATATCGGAATACTGTTATTTAATGTGTAACCACACGTTACACATGAGTGCCTTTATTCACTCCTTTCTTCTTTGATATTCATTCGGTCAACAGTTTACTACTTTGCACTGAGACAAGTGAACGAGATAGGTCAAGTCTCTCTTCTGGTGGAGTTTAGCTCAGGAGACAGAAAACAAATATTTAAAATAACTATGAAATGTGAAGTTCTTTGAAGAGTGGTATGAATGAGAGTAAATAGGGGAGGCATATTTTTGTATGTTAATAGGCACACGATAATTTCAGGTAGCAAGAGCTATAAAGAAGACAAAATGATGTAAGGAAATAGAGAATGGCTGGAAAGAGGCTACAGATACTCAGATGCACGTGAATTGTGAATGCATTCAGACAGTTGCAGGAATTAGATTATCCTCATTTAGTGTTATTTCTAAAGATATATCACTTATCTAAATACCATCTAAATTAATACATTTGTGGCAAATAAAACAAATTAAATATGCTCGTTTGTTCAAGAATATCTAATGTTGATCTGGGAACAAATAGTAAGCTCTTACAGTTGCAGCTTTAACCTTGCCAATCACAGACTTCCTGTAAGTGCACTGCAGTTATTTGGAACCTTTTCTGGGTTGGCGTTGGCATTCTTTTGCTAGATTACATTTATGCATTAGTACCATCTGCGCCTGCTGTACCTTCTGTGAGTGAGCCCTGGCCAAATGACTGGCATTTATCTGAAAGTGGAGAGAGAGAGAGAGAGAGAGAGAGCGAGTAAAAGTGAAAGAAAGAGAGGGAGAATGAGAGAGATCCTAGAGGATTTATTCTACTCACTGTTGGCACAAGTGCAATTTAGGAAAGGATAAAATATTCGCAGCTGGTGTCCCTGACTTCAACCCTTATAAAGTTAAGTCTACTCATTTGCTTTCTCTTAAAAATATATATATATATATATATATATATATATAAAAGCTATTTACTTTCAGCCTGTGATATGCAAACAAGGTTAAAACCAAGTATTTAAATAAGAAAATACAAAAAAGCACATTTGCAAAATTTTCAAGTTGAGAAAAATTATGTACAATTTGAATATATGAGCACTTCTTCTATGACAGAGAATATACATAATGTAAGTTTGGTTTTGTTGATTAGATTTGGTAGACTGCTTGAATTGAACTCTATTTTGGTAAATGTGTTGAAATCGAGACTTAAGAATATTACAGTGATATGTAGGAAAAGTATGGAACATATAATCAGTGTACTGAATTTATTCTGTAGAATCTTTCTGAGAGTATATCATTTTAAACTATATGGTACTGCAAAATAGATCAGCAACTTTCATGCCTAAAACACACTTTAGAGCTGTAAATGGAAATAAATAGATAAAAATAATTCTCTGATTAGTAAAAATAGATGTGGAAGAGTCCCAGCTCATTTACACTATTATCTGTTTTTACCTTATACCTACTTTCAGTGGACTTGGTTATCTGGTTTCCATACTTGTGGCAAATTAGAAGCAGTACAGTAGAATTGGGGGCAGGGGCTGTGAAAGGTGGATATATCACAGTAATGAGAGGAAGGAGTTGCAAGGAAGAGAATGAGAAAACTGATGGACACAAGACACAAACACTGCAATCGGAGTTGTTTAATGTAAGAAAAAGCAGCTTCACATTCCCCAAAATGCCCTAAGGACATTGCTGGACTACATTCTGGTATAATCATCGATATTCATCATTACGAAGCTTTGTCTTGGATATGAGAACATGGGCAGATAACTCAGTGTAGGAAGATAGAAATGTGAGTATGTTATTGAAAAGAGTTCCATCCTAAACGGAAAGTAGGTAAAGCTTTAGGATTTAATGTAGTTGATCCACACCTATCCTTACATACTAGTTTGTATTGTGCAGGTGCTAAAGATCTGAGTTCATTTTCTATGGTCATAAATATGTAAGGTCTCTCTCATATAAGTTCCTTTTGAAAATTTTATAATTCTTTTCATAACGTTCTTCAGATTTAATTTATAAGGTATTTAATTTCTGAATTCTCACTGGATTTAAGTTTCATAAATGTAGGCATTTTCCCTATATTCCCATCCAGTAATATTTCATCATCTCTAATGTAATTTTAAAAGATCTATACATATATACAAAATACAGAATTTTATTAGTGCTTTAGTGGTGATGATTATGGGTGTTAGAGGTTGACTCTCCTGGGTCTGGAGCTGCTGTTTACTTGCAATGAACTTTAAAGTAAAGGATTTGCCTTCTCCAAGCATCAGTTTCCTCATCTATAAATTCAGGATATTAATACCTGCCGCATCGGAGAGATGATTAAATAACCCCAGTGCTTACAAAGTCCTTAGAAAAGCACTTGGTAAATAAGGACTAAATTGTATAATGGTTAGTCATAATTCTCATTGCTGTTGTTGTCAGAAAACTATTGGTTATATTCATGTGGAATATAGTTGGTTATGGTTCAAATTATACTTTTAAAAGTGACTGTAACTGGTTTCTCTGCTTTACTATTTTATGTATATTGAACCATGTATCAGTTTGGAAAGGTCTTCAGAATCACAGTGGTATTGCAAAGTTAGCACTAGGAGAAAGAAATGCCATAGTAGTTGCTCCGGTCCTAGGCACTGGGTCCTGTTTCATTTGGAGAAACTAGTGGTGGCAGCAACGTGAAGGACAACTAACGAAAACTTTTATTCTTTCATTAACAGTTAGAATCTTTACATTTTTGTCTTTGATGGCTGAGTCTGTGAGCCCAATGGTTGTCACCTATGTCCACCAGATGGTAGGCAAATAGGGGAGAAGGGCCAGCTTGAATGGCTGAGGGAACAGAACAGAGGCTGGGGGAAAACCAGCAGCACCTTTTTCTCCCAGTCTCAGTTACCAGGATAATTGTTCCACTCTGAATTACTTATTCCCAACTATTGCATATAGTCAAGACTTTGTTAGCACTCTACAGGGATTCAGATAGTAATATATATAAAATTCAATTTGAGTTAGCTTTTTTTTTTTTTTTTTGTGGTACGCGGGCCTCTCACTGTTGTGGCCTCTCCCGTTGCGGAGCGCAGGCTCTGGACGCGCAGGCTCAGCGGCATGGCTCCGCGGCATGTGGGATCTTCCTGGACCGGGACACGAACCAGTGCCCCCTGCATTGGCAGGCGGACTCTCAACCGCTGCGCCACCAGGGAAGCCCTGAGTTAACTTTTGAAATGTCAGCTATTTTCTTGGCTATATGTCTTGCAAAAATACTAAGCAATAATTATTTTTTTCATGCTATCATTAAAATGAATTGACTATCATGACAGATAAAATAATTATGATAAATATATACATAGATAACCACATATTAGTAATGTATAATAAAAGTCTGTTATATCTTAAAGTAAATTAATAAATATTTTTATTTAAACATATCTTCCATAATATTCCTAACAATTATTACTGGTCTATGAGAACTTTTTGATTTTTTTTATATCTTGAATTCATCTATCACTATAATCTATAAATTATGGTAATAATTCAGTTGATTTTTAAATCTTGTAAATAATAATTATTTATTGTGGTAAATATGTATAACATAAGATTTACAGTTTTAACCATTTTTAGGTGTAAAATTCAGTACCATGAAGTACATTGACACTGTTGTGTAGCCATCACCACTTTTCATCTCCAGAACTTATTCAACACTCCAAACTGAAACTGTGTACCTATTAAACAATAATTCCCCATTCTCCCTTCCCTCTAGCCTCTGGTAACCATTACTTCTTCTTCTGTCTCTATGAATTTGACTATTTTAGGTACCACATAAAAGTGGAATCATACAATACTTGTCCTTTTTTGTCAGTCTTATTTCACTTAGCAAAGTGTTTTTAAGGTTCATGCATATTGTAGCTTGTATCAAAATATCATTCTTTTTCAGCCTGAGTAATATTCCACTGTATGTATATACCATATTTGTTTATTCATTTGTCTGTGGATGGACATTTGGGTTGTTTCTACCTTTTGGCTATTGTGAATAGTGCTGCTGTCAACATGGGTGTACAAATATCTCTTTGACTCTCTACCATCAATTCTTTTGGGTATATATGCAGTGGATCCATATGATAATTCTATCTTTAATTTTTAAAGGAACTGCCATACTATCTTCCACAGTGCACCATTTTACATATCCCTCAGCAATGCATGAGGATTCCAATTTCTCTACCTCCTTGCCAACACTTGCTATTTTCTGTTTGTTTGATAATAGCTATCCTAAGAGGTGTGAAGTGGGATAATGACAGTTTTGTTTTTTAGCTTCTACTTTTCCACTTATTTTTTTCCTGTTTGTAAACAGGTGGTATGTACTTCCAACTCAGGCATTTTGCTTAGCATAAGAATACAAAGACAAAAGACTTATAAGTTATGGTAACCTCATAGCAGCTTTTCCATATAAGAAACACAGTTGGACTTCTTAGTTCATTTAAAAATATCTACAGACATGTTATGTTTAGCTGTCTCCACATTTGCTGAAATTGAAATATTTTAAAAATAAAATTGTTACTTTCACATGCAAGTCTTTACAGATCTTTAAAAATTCTCATTTTCCTTTCTAAGCTTAAAATCAAATCTCTTTTTGCTTTAGTATGGCAACAGTCTCACTCATCTTTGCAGCCACATAAGCTAAAACTTCTAGATGGAAGTTGACATGTGGTTTGTAAAATGGTAAGGTTGTAACTACAACCTTCGGACATCAAGTTAGACACACTCCTAGCTCATTGATGACATGGTTTAATAAACTTTTTTTTAATAGACATGATTGGGATTGCTATGTTTTGGTAACAAATATTCTGGTTAACTAAATCCCCTCAAAAACGTGCACAAGAAAATATGAATGATAAATAGTTATTAATTCTTAAATAAATTGTATCCAAATTCTCACTTCAAAATATTGGTTGATTTATTCAACACATATCAATCATTGTTAATTCAGCAGACCTTTGTCCATCTTGAAAGTTTTCCAAAACCATAATTTTGAATCAATTTTAAGTCTGCAGTTCTCCCAAGGTAAAGAACATAGGACATTGAAGTGATTGTTTAAGAACACACTGATTGGTGGTAAATTGTAAGATCATTTTGTTAGGTAAAATTTGTCTTTTTCTCATAAAAGTGAAAAGCAACCAAAGAAAAATGCTTTAAAATTTCTTGTCTAGATAACAGCTAAAGGATGTTAAATTTTTCTTTGCTCAGTACTGACTTGTTCATGGACATCACCTCCGTAATAATGCAGTTAAGTGGATAGATGGAAGTTGTTAACACTGGTAGTACTCACTGGTTGCTGCTAATTAATTTATTCAGTGGCTGATTTGTAAAGATGTTATTTTTAATATTGCTCAATAAGAAAATGACCCCAAGTCACACAAAGGGAAGGATTCTCTTGATCTAATCCTTTTAAAATCTGGGATGAATTTTGTAGAACCTGAACAATGAGCTATCAACTGTGGAAATTCTAAGTCTTGAAGGTTAGTATGATTATAGCAGAGAGATTATATTTTTGTTGATTCTGAGTCTCAATAACTGGTATGATTTGAAATTACTATAAAGTAAAATTTGTGCCTGGATTTCGGATTTGCTTTTTTCTTATTTCCATATGCTCTGTCTTAAACATATGTTAAGTTGTATATTTAAAGCTAGAAGTACCAAAAACCCACATAAAAATATGTTTTCTTCATTATCAAAGGCTTCAATGCCATCATCATTTAGAAAAAAAGAGAAACAGTGAATATAATTTAAGTCTGTAAAACAGACTTTTAATAGCACCATATAGGAGGAACATCTGGCTTTCTTTTTGCAAGGTACATTGATGTTGTCAGTAGAGACTGAATAAAAATGCTGATATGATTGTCCAGGTTTGGGGTTTGCCAATACAAGCATATTTCATTCAGTCCGTCTTCTCTAAGTTCTAAAGATAGGTGTTGACTTGGAAGAAAAAATACAATGATATATATTTAGAATGACCCATCTTCCTCATTTAAATCTAAAAATGTGCTGCTGCAGTTGGATTTTTCTCAGGGATGCCATTCAAACCACACATTACATTGTCATCTCACATAGGCTTTCTATCTGTGACGGTGGGATGGTAGGTTAGAGTATGACAGCTCAGCACAGCTTTCATTGTGCTGTTGTAAGGATGCATGACTACCAGCACCTCTCTTTTGTTTCAGTTAAAGAGACATTTTCCAGTGGCAAGGTTTTGGCATTGAATTTTCATTGTCATATTTTAAAAGTGTGACAGAGACTGAACTTAAAGAAAGCAAGCTTTATGAACACTAGATTTTTTGCAGTTGCAAAAGGCAGTTTCTTGCCTTTTCCTTTGAAAAGTTTCTTGCCTTTTCCTTTCACGTTCCTGACTCTGAAGAATGTTCTGTTTACCCGTCCTGCCATAGAATGAATACTTTTCTAATAATCTCTTACCAACAGAAGAACAACTCCAATAATGCATTGTAGATTAAAGACTTTCTCATTAATTTTAAATAAGTAGTAACTGAAATTGATTTATCAAGTCATATTTTATTCTTTTAAAGAATGTTTTCATTCTTTTCAAGCCCAAATCTCTACTTGTTGATAAAGAGTTCAGTATCCACTAAATATTAATCTTTCACATTTGTCAGCAAGTGTCATCAATTTTAAGAGGGTTTTAAAAATATGTGTTTTGGGAAATCTGCATGAATTGTGCTGTATTGTTTTCAAATCTAATAATGTTAGTAATCAGAAAATATAGAATAATTCCTCCTGATACATAACTTGGTCTCTGGAATTTTTATTGACATACGTAGAGATAGTAAGTGGTATGCCACTTGTGTGAAGAAACACCATGTTTCTTCAAATACTGATTTCTTTGACAGGGAATAACAGAGTCATAAAAGAAAATAAACACCCACAAAATCAATTAATTAATTGGGCACGATTTAATATTTCAGTACTTCATGACATGTTTACGTGTGGTTAGGTTACTCGTAATGACCACTTCTTGCTTGTCAAACGTGTTGTATTTAGATCTAAGAATAATAATGGACTCAGAATACATACTTTTATCTTCTCTGCCTGTTGGAGGTTTCAAGCCTGAAGCAGACCTCACTTCCTACCATCTGCTCTCTATTTAAAATTGATATCACGTTCAGTTCCTCCCTGATGCCTACTTGTTTTCCAGCTTAGAACACTTCTATCCTCCAGTTCAGCCATTTCCCTATTATGCCTAGCATTGGGCTGACATATAGGAAAGGAGACCTCTAGGACTGCTAGAATATCCATGTCACAAAATAAGCCAGGAAGACTTTTGCCCTGGAACAATTGCCACTATTGCTTAATTACAAGTCAGTTAGCAAAAACTGAAGTGTGGTTTTATAGTTTTGTGTTTATATGTGTAGGCAAGTGAACCACTGTCTTTTATTTTATAGCTTACTAATCATCGTGTAGTTAGATTGAACTATCTCAATATTCATATGAATATCTATTATCAATATCAATTACATGTTTTAGAGAGATGTTAGCTGCATAGATCAAATTTAGTATTTCAAACCCGGTAGTTATCATTAATTCAGAAAATATGTTTAAACACAAACTGTAGGGTGAACACTGTCCTAAGCATTTACAAAATGGTAATTAAAAAAACGATCATGGAACTAATAGTCTGGGAAAGAAGATAGAGTTTAAACAAATACTTAAGATTTTTTTTTGTTAAAAAAATTAAAAGATTTGTTATACTGCTGAACAAATTTTGCTATCATCTGAATCTAATTATATTTTGTAGTAGGATATAAGGCTAATTATATTTTTAATTTAGAAAATCATTTTGTCTTTGAATATCAAAATTTGTTTTTCTGAGCTAACTGAAAATTTATTTCTATATTTACATCTGTCTATCTATATATCTTCCTATCTATTTATCTATTTGTCTATCAATATCTGTCTACCTATCTACATACCCATCCAACCGTAAATCATCTATTTGCCCTAACACAAGACCCAGTACCTGACTTGTAGATAGACCTAAACTCCAGTTTCTGGATCTGGGATTTATGTTGAATAATTACATGTAGACAATCAAATGGAAATTAAATAATCAAATCCAATCATTTTTAATTGTTTGACTCTTAAATGTACATGTCTTCAGCATTTTTGAGTTCTATGGCCAAAGAAGCAAACTGTCATTTGTATATAGAGGTAACTTATTACACATGAATAAGTAATTAGTATTCTGAAACACTATCACAATCATGTTTGTCTACTTATTTGAATGTATCTATATGTTTATCTGTGTATAAATGTTTAAACTTTGAAAGCTTATTCTTTCCATTTGAGGGAGATTATTTCTCTAGAGATGGTTTAATATTACCTCAATTATTTTAAGAGTCAGTCTTGTTAGTTGAGATGTTATTTAGGCTAGGAATGTCTGTATTGGTCAAGGGACAAAATTCATGTTTAGTTTCTTTTCAGAGTGTGAAAAGCAAGGGATTCCCGTTAAGTGCCATCGTATACTCATTGATAAGTGAAGTGACATCTGGGTCACAGTGGCATCTATCTTTGCAATATAAATCCCTGTGGCTATATGTGAAAGGCACGTTCAGACTTGCATGTGCACATAAAAGCAGGGATAGTCTTCATGCTGTTATTGGCCTAATTTTAGTATAAACGATTTAAGGTGCTACTTGAAGTTTTGTTCTCCTTGGTATAAATTTAGCAGTAAATGTAATCATTTGCCTGCTGCTCTAGCAGTTTAGAATGTAGAAGTGTAATGTGAAGAATTTTAATCCACATTACTTATGTGTTATAGAAAAGCATATATCATCTGATATCATACATCTAAATATTAGTCTGTAATAAATACTCAAAATGAAATCCTGACTTTGGGGATTTGTATGTCATTATTAAATATAAAAATGAGTTCAGCAATTGTTTAAAATTGGTTTTACCAAATGCAATAAAAATACCTAAAGCATAAATTTGTTGTGCAAAAGTTGAATACATACATACGTCTTCCATTAGGACTGAATGCCTGGAATGAGTTCACTAAATACTTGCTGTGCTGAAAGAAAACAGCATCACAGTAACTAATTTTCCAGATAAAGCATTAGGTAGATTTTTAATAAAATTTTTTCATTTATAATCTAGAAAGTTATCTATAATTATCCTTCAAAATGAAGCTTTAAAAACTGTACATTTCTTTAAGGTATTTTTAATTGGTATTATCCATCCAGTATTAATTTTAAAACTTAAAGTGAAGTTTTTAATATTTGTTTTTCTTTGAAAGAGGCTGTTAAATGATTGGACTTAGTCTCAAATTAGCTGGGAATTTAGCTCTCTGACAAATGACCCAAAGAGCTGTGAATACTTTTAAGTAGAGATAGCTAATGAAATCATGTGCAGGCTGAATTCATCAACATGTTTTTAGGTATTAATTATTTTTTTAACTGGGACAACAAACACTGTTTTAGAGTCCCAAAAGTGAGGATTTAATTCTTAGAAACTAAACTTAGCTATAGAGAAATCATTGCATTCCTAGGATCGTATACATTAGCAAAATGTCTCAATAAATGTTTTTCAGTGATAGTGATGTATAAGCATTCAGGGTTTCTCTTTAAATGTGCCTAAAGCAGTTTGATAAGACAAATAAATATCTCAATGCCTAATTTCCTAGGAAAAAGACAAATGAATTGCATGTAAAAGTTTTGCTCTCTGATGTTAACAACTGAGGTTAAAATTTTAAGTCTAGAAATACTCAAGTGAAAATTAATATTTTCATGCATCATTCTTCCACACTGAGTCAATTAATTTATTCTATGTATGTCCCACCTGATTGAACAGTAGTGATATAATAAACCTTTCATTTGGATTTGTCTCACATTCATCTAAATACATAATTAAAATGTGGATTAATTAATAACTAAATAATTAATATGGATTAATTATTATCTAAGTCAGCCATTATTTGACATAATATTTGGAGTTTGGGTTTTTATTCTGATTGTCTGTTGAGTGTGTGGGGGAGAGATAGCTTGAGAGAAAGTGTGTGTGTGTGTGTGTGTGTGTGTGTGTGTGTGTGTGTTGGCCTTAAGAACTTCGAAGAGTAAATCACTTAACATCTTATCTCAGTCTTCTGTGAAAGAGATGAGAAGGGATCCAGATGTTTACTTTTAGTAACTTGGCTTTTAAAAAAGAATTTATAACAGCTACTGCTACAAGGCTTTGCATCATAGGCTCTCTGCTTCCTGTCTGACTTTATCTTCCACTTTCTTCATTGCTCAGTCTGCTCCTGCCACACTATCTGGATTACTTGTCTACAGATATGCCAAAGACGCTTTCACCCCAGGGCCTTTGCACTTGTTGATTTCTCTACCAGAATTATTCTTCCCCAGATAGTCATAGTTTCATTGACCTCCTTATAATCTCTGCTCTATGTCACCTGAACATCTTTATAAAATTACAGCACCTCCAGCACTGGTCTGCCACACACATGATCATATATACTGACATCATATATACTGACTCTACCCCCTTGCTATGATTCAGAATCACCTTTTTCTTTTGGAATGGATTATTCATAAGTGGTGCTGTGCACTGGGTAACACATCACACCAATTGTTCTACTATTTGTGATGCCAAGTTTGATCAGAGAAACCATATTGTAAAAGCCTGATTCATCATATTGATTATTATATATTTTTGACATGGTGCACATTAGTCTTTGATAAATTTCTTTAGTTTTGGCATAATATGTCTGAGACTCATCTTTTACATTTTCTGTTTCAAAAGTAGAATAAACCATTCAACTCCAAGGAGCATTAGATATTTTTAGTAGATAATGGCATTTAGAGAACACATTTGGATACTAGGGTTGCTAATTGTTATTGGGTTTTCATTGCTTCTAAGCATTTTCAGCAGGTAGAACTAGGAAATTCAATACTTTTGAAAAAATCATGAGTTTATGGTATACTTTTATTTTTTTTATTTTTATTTTTTTTGCGGTACGCGGGCCTCGCACTGTTGTGGCCTCTCCCCTTGCGGAGCACAGGCTCTGGACGTGCAGGCTCAGCGGCCATGGCTTATGGGCCTTGCCGCTCCGCGACATGTGGGATCTTCCCGGACAGGGGCAAGAACCCATGTCCTCTGCATCGGCAGGCAGACTCTCAACCACTGCGCCACCAGGGAAGCCCTATGGTATACTTTTAATTCTGATTTAGCATTAAAGGATCTTAATGCTGAATGTTTTTGAATTTATACTTGTACCCCTTTTCTCTTACATGAAAAATCTTGTCCTTACCAATATTAAAATACTTATTTGCTCTATCCTATAATATATATAGGTACAAATTAATAATAAAACAGTCTTAGTAAAATTAAGACTAATGAATGAAATAAAACATTTTTTGCTGGTCTATTTATCCTTAAATTATATTCTGTAGTTAGTATACAAACACAATACTGTGTTAAGTCACTTGAAGTAGTTCTTTTGTCAATGTGGTTATGTATCCAGTTCATTTGTTTCAATTTATTTCCAGTTCTTTTGTCTACTGTATTTTATTTCTATCTGTCCTACCCATTCTTTGTTCTTCTGTTTCTCCTTTTCTGCTCTCTTTTGGATTAATATAGTATTTTTTTTTGTAATCTATTCCATCCTCTCTATTATCTTTTTAAGCTATACCTCTGTGCTGTTTTTCAGTGGTTGCTCTAGAGATAACAATATGCTTCTTTAACTTTTCACAGTCTACAATAGTATACTAGTTTAAAATAATATATAAATATTACCATGGCCTAACTTCCATTTACCCCTCTATTTCTATGTGCTCTTATTATCATATGTTGTAGTCTACATAAGATATAAATTCAATAATATATTTTCCAAATTTTGATATTATTGGTTTTGTAATCAATAGTTTCATAAGGAAATTTTCTTTTATATATTTGTATTTCATGTTTATGCACATATTTACTTCTGTTTCTCTGTATTTCTTCCTGCACATCTAGGCTTCCATCTATTGTCTTTTCCTTCAGTTTCAAGATCTTCATTTAGCACTTGTGGTTGTTGAAGCCTGTTGTAGATAAATTATGTCAGGTTTTGCTTGTCTTAAAATGTCTTTATTTTGCTTACCTTCTTGAGTGGTATTTTCTCTGGATATGGAAGTTTAGGTTGACTTTTTCCCTCCCCATTTAGCATTTGAGAGAGTTCCACTGTCTTGTGTTTTCCACTGTTTCTGATAAAAAGTTGGCTGTCATGCTTACTGTTGTCTTCTCTGTACAGAATATCTTCAGCTGGGGGATGATGAGGGACAGAGAGGTATACTCTTAGGATTTTCTTTGGCTTTCATAAGTTTTATTATATGTTCCCTGATAAGGTTTTCTGTGTATTTATTCTGCTTAAGGTCATTACGTTTCTTTGATCTGTATGTTTATGCCTTTCATCAATTCTAGGAAATTCTTAGCCATTATTTTTTTCAAAATTTTTTTCCCTATTCTTTCTTCTCTCTTCTGGGACACCAATTACTCATGTGACAGACCATTAGATATTATCCCACTGGTCTCAGATTCTCTTTAGTTATTTGTTGTTTTTCAATTTGAACAATTTCTATTCTCCTACCTTCAAGTTCAGTGAGTTTTTCTTCTGCTATGTTCAGTATATTTTTACATGAATCAAAAACATTCTTTATATCTGGTATTGCATTTTTGTCTCTAGTTTTTCCATTTTGTTCTTATTCAAAGTTTCCATATTTCTGTGGAAATTCACTATATTTTTATGCATGCTGTCCACCTTTCTCATTAGAACTTTTAACATTTTTATCATAGTTATTTTAAAGTCCTTGTTTATTAATTGTAGATTTGCCTATATTAACTGTATTTTCCATTGATTATGGATCATATTCTCCTGCTTCTTTGTGTATACCATAATTTGTGATTTTATGCTGGACACTGTCATAAAAAATAGAGACTAATCTAGATAATATTTACTTCTAGAAAGACGTATACCCTTCCTCTGTCATGTTGTTAATCTGTGGTTGACCTGGGTCTTGGTTTGTTGCCATCTTAGTTATTTTTAGTTCACTACTGGTTTCCAAAATTTTGAGAGTAAGATCAGGGATTTTCCTTTAGCAGAGCTCTCTTTCTTTTCCTTTTCCTGTCTCTGTCTCTGTCTCTCTCTCCTTTACAACCCACCTATGAGCTTCTTGGTTGCAGGGGAGTTCTCTTTGCTATTCAGCTATGAGGACCATACCTTCCCTATGCCCACCAACCACCACTTTCTGTACTTTGAGAGACCTGTTTCCATATTGATTTCCTGCCTATAGTCTTTGACTGGCCCTGTTCCTTGCACTCTCAGAAGGCCCCATGAGTCTTGGAGAGCTCTTTCTCAGTTCTCTTCCTCCCAGGTTTCAACAGGCTACTGACATGTGGTTCAAGAAGGCCCTGTGTCTCTCAGGGCTATTTTTCTCATTCCTCTTGCCATTCCCCAAATCTTCAATAAGCTGCTTCCTTTCCCTTAGGGAAGGCCCATGTGTCTTTGAAAAGGTAATTATTTCACTGCCCTCCTGCTTTTCTCCCTAGCCTTCAGTTGACTACTTCTTCTATGTAGGGGTCTCTCTTAGCTTTCCTGCTATGTCTCCAACTTTTGGGAGGGTTCTACCTTGCACTTAGTGAAGGCAATTTTAGCCTTCATATCTTACTATTATGAAGTATGAGTTAGATGTTTCATTAAATGCCAACTATATGCCTGAATCTCAAAAAAATAAAGGTACATGACTATTTGCAAAATAAATATTAACAGTATGTATATAGTCACTAACATTTTGCAGATGCCATAAGAGAATGAAGAGGAAAAAAAATTTGAAGGTGAATTTATCAGGCAAACTCAGTACTTCCCTTCATGACATTAACTGAATATCCATATGGTGTGTTGTCTCCACTGTAAGGTGGAACATTTATAGGTTGAGCTTCTGTTAGAAAAAAGTATATGGAACTTATATTTCAGCTCAAAATATTTCAGTTTTTTTTAAAAGCAGAGGATAACACAGATTCTTTTATATATTATATATGTGTATATATATATGTATATATATCTTTCTCTTTGTGTGTGTATATGTATGTATATATGTATATGTTTGTATATATATTGCTGATAGTTGCACATAGTCCTATTATACTGTTAGTATTAAATACGTAAGGACTACTAACTTGTCCTTTTACTTAAAAAAAATGAGGTAAACCTTTCAAGAATTTCTGACATTCAGAGAGAGAGAGAGAATAGTAGGTGCCTTCTCTTCACTCTGTACCTCCAGTTGCTGCAGGAAATCTTCACTCAAAGAGCCTATTGTGTTAAGTCAACATTCTTTCCTGATATTTGTGATTTCCTGGACCTCTTGAATTGTCTTGTGTTTGTTTCCTTGTGTATCTGTGCTTTGTATACAATTTTAAATTTGAATCACTGTTCACTGTTGCACAAAGCATGAAGATTTAGTAAACTCTTTTTTAAAGTGGAGATATAAATAAATCAGCTATCTGTGTTTGAAAAGTCTAAACCAAAGTGTAGTTGTATGCTTTAGCTTGTCAATGGATATTTATGAGGTGAGCATAATACTGTTACAGTTATAGCAGTGAAATATATCCTGTGCAGATAGCTAGTAAAGGAGCTTGCAAATGTTAATGCCTGCAGAATTTTAATGCTCAAGAGATGGGAAATGTGGCACTTGCTCTGGCTAATACTACTCTGGTCACAGTGAAAATGAATTGGCAAAATCAGTTTTCAAATATTGCAACAGAGTTGGCGTCTATATACTTAACCAACAGCAAATATATTGGTTCCTACTGTTGTCTAGTTTTTATCTCTTGGTTTAGTTAACTGAAGAACAGTAACAGCATTGGACATTTTTATTTTGGGCACCAACTTTCCGCTCCTACTTATTATGAGACCTAAGAGAAGGTATTTCCAACAATGAAACGTCAATTAACTTCTTACTCTAATAGATACTTGGTGTTGCCTGAAAATCACTTAAGTGGAGTTAAAACTGACAGGTTCTAATTGTGAGTTTAGCCTTTGTTATGACCAGAGTTCTGTTTGTGATGTATCCTTGGTATATTCTGTTCCTTCTTATACTGATGGAAGGTGAGTAATGGAGTAAAGCCTCTGCACAGACCACTGCTCTAAGAGATGGATTGGGATAACAATAAATTTATAGTTTATAAAGAATCATATTGTGCTTATTTTTCCTAGCAGTCAAAGAAAATGAGATTAAGCTCTCAGTCTTTAGACCTAGGGGTTTTATTCTTGCAGAATAATTTTTGGGATTTTATGGAATAGTATAGTTTCAGCCTGCTTTCATGTATAAGCTTCAAATTCATATTAATTATCTGTGTTAACTTAGTTAAGATTAAATTCAAATTAATTATCATTTGACATCAGCTATCTGAACAGTACCTCAGTAAGTCCTACCAGAATAAGAAAAGACAACAAAGAAGGGAATTAGACATATGATCTTTTGTATAAGGTAGAAGTTGAGGTAAAACATTTGTTGGAGGGTTTTAAAGGTTTAGATGAGTGTGGAGTCTTTGTGATTAAGAAAGTTGAGAATTAAGAAATATATATTAGTTTCCATTTACTTATACCTAATCTACCTGTAGAGAAATATTGAGAAAAAAATACAATAAAACTTAAGGATAAAAATAGAGAAATAATCATGGGCCAAAGTTAAGATAGCTATACCAGAAAATGTACACTAAGAGTAGCAATGCTTTTAGAACATGATGTAAGTCTGAGTTTTTTGAAAGTTAAGGCACAAAGAGAAAGGCTGAGTTACATAATTGGCATTATATAATAAAAGGGAAGCACATGAGCTTACCAGAAGTGACATGCTTTTTCCTAGCTAGCTCTGAACTCTCAGAATTGATCCCTTAATATCAACATCCTCAATAGCAATTTTCCAAAATACAAAATTCTCTGTATGTAACCAAAATTCATGTGAGTTCTAGATATGACCAAAAGTTGAAGGGATAATGCTGTAATGTTGTCATAGATTTATTTAGGAAGGTATTTCTAAAGGAAAGTAAAGAAACCAAGTCCAGTTATATTGACAGTTTACTGGTGATCTGGCTTCACATAAGTATGAATAGCTTGAATAATAGGTATCAAACCACATTTTTAGGGTCAACAAAAACAAAATATTATACTGAACTGCAATTTTAAAGGGTAGATGAGAGTGCATCTTCTTGGTTTGGATTAGGGGAGGCTTGCATGTGCCTGCTTGCTCCATTCTTGTGCACCATTCCAGCCATAGTGGTCCCCGATGCACCTTGTAGAACCCCCAGGACTTCATGGACTATAATATGAAAAACAAAAAAAACACTGACCTAGAGAAATCGATGGCTAGCATTTCACTTAGAACCTCACTTTCAAAGATAGTTTTGCCAACTGATCTGGAGAGAAAGGGTTCAAAAATTATTATTGATAAGTGCCTGAGGTATAAATATTCTATGTTGTTGATTGAGTGCAGATATATGTGTGTGTGTGTGTGTGTGTGTGTATATATATATATATATATATATATACCCTAGATACTGTGCATGTCATTAGAAAGTTTGATGTTGTATGAAAATTAAAGATTTACCTTATATTTTTATTTAAATATAGTCAACTCCAGTATGCACAGGGCTTGAGGTAGGCCATGTGTGCACATGTACACACACATGCGTGCATGCATGCACACACACATACACTTTTTAAAATAAGATTGCTGATTGCAGCCTGGACAAATGCTTGAACAGGCATTTTATTGAAAACTCTTAGAATTGTGTACCATAAAAATGAAAATGCTGACTGTGGATTATAAAATTTATTAATCAGTGGCTTCTGCCATACTCACACACTCTTGAGTAGAACTGCATACACGTGGGTTCATCAGGATATTAACTGTAAAAGACAACCTAGAGACAAGTAAATGAGTTTACCTATGGGAACAATGAATGCTGAAGAACTTTGGTATAGTTGGTAGATGGTGGTGATTCCTGAGAGTAGTCAATTGGTTCCTGTAATGACTTTTAAAAACATAAATATAGATGTTTAGAAAAGGCTGCATTTTTGCTGATTGAATTTGGTCTTTGGAAACTTATTTTTAAGCTATCAAATATATAAATATACAGAAAAGATATAAGTAGAATGTAAGAAATAATATGCAATTCCACTACTCATAGCATGTTTGGTGTAGTCTCTTAGTCTTGTCTTTTACTCTTTCAATATACATTGCATAATTATAATTACGTATACATACAAGTTGGCATTTTTTCACTTATTTCCCTACATCTTTAAAATTTTTTTAATTTCTATTTTAATGGCTACATAACCATTAGATTAATCATAATTTAATTTCTCTGATTGTGAGACAGAAATAAATATAAATGTACTGATTATATTTTTCACATTATAAAAATCACATGGTAAACATTTTGAAATCTTTGTCTAGATACTTTACTTTACAGATACTTTGCTGAATTCCCAACATGAAATTACTGAGTCAAAGAATATAAGCTTTTAAAGACTATTATTACATACGTTGCTTATATATAGTTTTTGCCAATTTATATTTTCCCTAGCAATGCATGAGAATTCTTTTCTTGCCACAGAAGCTCACTAATTAGGTAATGTTGCTCAATATAAGGTTGCATAAGATGGTTTACATTCAATGGGAGGCAGTTTTATTCCTTTTAAACCATAATTTTTATTAGGCAAATAAAATGTCATATCCAGATTACAATACAATGATGTCAATTATTAATATATAAATAATTCTAATATTCTACAACTTATTTAAGTAAGTAAATATGCCAAGAGTAATCTTGTAATAGTAATAGTAATAGTAATTTGCCTGGTTGTTTAATATGTTGAGAAGGTAAATTATAACCTGGTCAGTCATTATCTGAATTATCACAATTTTTAAATTAATGTACTTTAAATGTACTTGGCTATAATCTAAAGTCAGTACTTAAATTCTATTTGTTCTACCTAGCTTTTTTAATATTTAAGGAATTTTACTCCTAATCTCTATGTCATACAAAATGAATAAATTTTACAATTATTTCATTGCATCCAAGGAATTCTATATTCCCAAGGCAAAAGAATGGAATACATACATAGTTCATTTTTAAACTAATGCAGTCCTAAGGACACTCATTTAATTCAATTTTACATTGACTATATGTTCTTATTGTTGGAATTTATGACCTAGTGACTTATGCGGCATGATACCAAATTCAAGTTGGTTGAAGTGATTGCCTAATTGAATAAATAATATGGGCATTACCTAAAGCATCACGACAACAGTATACTTTGATTTTACCCATAATTTAGATGCATGATTAGAGCATGATTTTAAGTCAAGAAAATTATTTTTTAAAATATTTAATTAAAAATTCGAAAATATAGAGAAAATTAATGTTATTTCTCCACATTAATAATTATGCTTTATATTACATGCTTTATTATTCCTTAAACACTTATGCCACCTGAATTCAAGTTTTTTGAATTATTTTGTAAAATATAAAGCAAACATAATGTTACACATTTGTTTTAACTCTTGCTAGCAGAAATCTTGTATTCATTTGTTTTAGCATATTACAAGTTTAGTGGTTTATTTTAGAGACTATATAGTCCTGTTACCTGATACCAGTATTAACCTCTATATAGGGAATAAAGTATTAAAATTATGTCTCTATGTATATTTCTGTATATTTAGGTTGCATTGAATGGTTTATTATTAACCTACTCAATTAATTTTTAAAAATGTTCAGAGCTTGTATTATTTGTAATTCAAGTGAAATAGTCTCAGAAAAATAAACACTATTACTACTAATATTTTCCATTCTGTACCAGCCAATGATGAGTTGTATGCTCAAGTTATTTTACATTGCTTTACTTGTTACCTTGATAACATACCTTTATTGTATAGGCATTGTAAGCACGAGGATATAGCAGACCTGTAAACCCTGTCATATCCCATTTCCTGTGAATAAAAATTGTTCTGCTGTGTTCTGGCCTAGACTGCTTGCCATGATATCAATGGCAGCCTAACATTCTTGACCTTAAACATAATTGGCATTATATTGATGGGTTTTGTAAGATAGTATTGAGCAGTATTCAAAGGGCCACAGACTCCTAATCACAGCCACTTGCAACCAGGGTATGGTGCCTTGATTTTAGAATATTCTGGTAAGTGGATGGTAGCAGCTAGCATGAAATAATCCCCTGGGAGTAAGGTACCTGATGGAATACTAAATAAAAATTTCCTTTGGCCAATAGTTTCTTTTTTTCTTGATTATTCTTTATCTATCTTTTCTCTTTAGAACTACTCTTTTCTATTTTCTCCATATTATCTTCTCTCCTTTTCCACCGTTGTATTTTTCTCCTTTGTAATCTCTTTTTTCCTCTCTCAAATTCATACTTTTTCTATCTTCCCATTTTTAAGGTCTGGCTCCTCCCCCAGCAGAGGTCTAGTCATCACATATTCATTCTTTTATACATCATCCATCCATCCACTTGTTTCTAAGTGAGGATTTATAACAAGTCTGCTCTATGTTAGACACTGTGCAATGACATCGTAGAGGGAAGATGGATAATAACTATTTGCTTTTTAAATGCAAGTTTACTATGTGGCAGGTACTGTTCTAAGTGCTTTATAAATCTATATTAACAGACTTAATAACAGTCCTAAGAATAGGTCCAATTTTTTTAAATTGTGATTAGTCACTTATTTCTTATTTGTTTGTTTGTTTGTTTGTTTGTTTTGGGTTGCATTGGGTTTTCATTGCTGCACGTGGGCTTTCTCTAGTTGTGGCGAGCAGGGGCTACTCTTTGTTGTGGTGCACGGGTTTCTCATTGCGGTGGCTTCTCTTGCTGCAGAGCATGGGCTCTAGGCATGCGGGCTTCAGTAGTTGTGGCACGTGGGCTCAGTAGTTGTGGCACACAGGCTCTAGAGAGCAGGCTCAGTAGTTGTGGTGCAACTACAACTTGGGCTTAGTTGCTCTGCGGCATGTAGGATCTTCCTGGACCAGGGCTCCAACCTATGTCCCCTGAAGTGGCAGGCAGATTCCTAACCACTGCGCCACCTGGGAAGTCATGAATAGGTCCAGTTCTTAATCCCCATTTTATTGATGAAGAAACCATAAGTTGTTCATGGTCACACAGTTAATAGATAACAGAGCTGGGATACATATTCAGGCTTTGGAGCTCTCAGATTTAACTACTGTTACTTTTCCTTTTGATCTTGAAGCCAGCAATTATGGTGTAATGTAGTTTGGCTGTGGTAGAGATGCAATTTAGGGGAAGGAGCCCCATGACTGGGAGGGCTGGGAAAGGCTTAACAGAGGAAGTAACTTTTGAATAGAACTCCTCTAAGTTACCAACTTCTAAATTCCTGTAAAATAAAACATTATCAGGTCTTGATAAAAATGAAAAACACTGAGTCCATGATTGAGGATGAGGAGATATTTGGTTGTTTTTGTCAATGTGTGTGCTAAAACACGGGGGTGTATATTGCATGTACCAGGGTTTTTGGGTACTTGAATCAACAGACATGCGGCAGCTGATGATTAATACTTAATCCCAAGCTTTGGAAGAGCTGAAGTAAGGACCTCAGGGTCAAAATCAATAGGGCTTTCTTCATTTGAGTTGCTAGATCTTTAATTAAACTACACCAAATGAAATAGAAAATAATTTAAGTCTGGAATAATTTAGGTGTTGAAGTGATTTTGAGAATTCAGGTGAACTATGGATTTCACTTTTTAAACCCTCCAATTGCATAAAATAAATGAATCAGAGTCACCAGATTAATCTGGTGTGTGGAACAGAAATGGTCCGAAAAAGAGCCTTATATCTAAATCTAGTTAATTAGTGATAAAATGCAAATAAAAGTAGAAATTCATGGTAACTTCTTTTCAAAATTATGCAGAAGAGAAAAAACTTTTACTTTTTTGGTCCATAATAAATACACAAGAAAAGATGTCATTAATGCATATCTTTGTTGTCAAAATGTCACTCCTCATATATTTGTTTGATTCTGGAAAATTGCCAGGAGATAATATTTTTAATATTCATCACTGTTTTAATATTCATAGTTAAAATCTATTTCTCATTGTATGTATAGTTATACTATCACACTGTCATGGCTTAGAAGGACTGATTTGCCCAAATATTTATTAATTATGTCATTTTCCTCCCCTCTGAAAAAAATGTTTAGAAAAGGGATATATCATGAGAATAACATTTTTTAATGTTTCCTTGGCACATGATGCCAAATGTAGCTAATCTGGGGAAAAGCATCTTTTCACTTAATATTCATTCTAAAAATCTTCTTTGAAGGTTCTAGGTAATACAAAAATACAGTCTGAGTACATAACCTATGACCATTGCATTACCAAGGAATTTTTAGCTCATTCTAAGGTAGTCTTCTCCATGCTTTTCTCCCACTTCCTTTTGCACAGATATTATTTGTAGACATTAGGCACAAAGTAAGTAATAAATTTGACAATTATAGTAATAATGTTACCTCCAAAATTATTAGAAGACAGATAATTTGATGAATATTTGCCTTTTAGGCAAGAGTAAATGTAAACTAGTTTGCTTTTATGCTTTTCTGTTTTTTCATTAATTTCTGAAATTTCCAAATTGGTTGAACAGTTGCTTTTGAGAGGAAAATAGACCAAAATCTTGTTTTTACATTCCAGGCTTTCTTCTCCAACAATATTTGTTGTTCCTTTTGAATGTACCATGTACACTGGGTGTACCAGATATTTGAAACAAATGTATTGTTCACATTTAGAGGGAAATAAAGAGAAGTTCTAAAATATGAAGTTAGAGAGCAGATATTATGAGAAATAGGAAAATCTCAATAGGGTGATGATCTGGACCCTAAATTAGAAAGCAATATGCTACCTTTTGGCTTATTAAGGAATCTAGACATGACTTATATAGTACAAGACATCAGCAATGTCACACCAAGGAGAGGGAAGAAGGGGATCTTTTATTACTAATTGGAAACTTTATTTTCAACTAATTCTTAGATTATTTATAATTACATATGAAACAATGTGTTTCCACACGCTTCATTGAACTGCTAAGGAATTGGAATGGCAAACTCTCTTTGGAAATGTGGAATGCAAATAAAGTCACCATATATAGAGACCACATAATGGTGGTGTGCTGTTGTGAGAAATGATCAACAGTGGACAAGATTGCTAGTAAATCTCTTGCAAAATCCTATTATAAAATGGAATCACAAAGAGATGGCATCTCTTCCCTTTCTCCCTGACTTCTTATCCTCAATCTCTTCCGACTTCTTAAATACACTTCTCATGCATACATTTTAGAAGCACCAGTTTTATATCAGTTTTAAAAGCACCAGATTGTATAAATGGGACACTTCCATTTTAATACATTGTAGAAACATACAGGGTTGTGGCTTTGATATTTTTATTGCTCGGATAGTAATGCTATTCTTTAAATAGCAATAACAAAGTTCTGTTTTCCGTAGTGTTTTTTTCACTCTAATTTTACCATACCATCGTGTAGGTGAACTTGCTGTGGAAAAGATCTGAATGAACCATCATGCTTTGACCCAAAGAAAAAAATTATGACTTCATGTTTCATCCTAACATTGACCTTACCTTGGGTAATCGTTTGTTATATCATAGTAGAAAAACTAGGTGTTCTCATGCTTTTTTAAAATAATTACCTCTGTATTTCAATAAGGATTTGTTTCTTTCCTAGGGTCGGTGCATAAACTTCTCTCGAGTTCCCTCTCAGTAAAAGGAAAGCAGGAAGACCAAGAGGTATGAAGATGGTACATCTTCACGATGCAGATTTCCAACCAAAAGAAAACAAAGTGCATTTCAGAAGTTTTTGGAAGAGCAGCTTTATTCCTCTCAGTCAGGAAATGTTTTCTCTGCCTTCTGCTTTGCTTGCATCAAACATTTTCAAACCCTTGTTCTGCCATCTACATGGGAATTGATGAAACTCAATGGTAACACATGATTCAGGACATTAAAAATAAAAAGGATCTTTAATGTACATGCTGTGGTTTATACAAGAAAGTTGTTTTGAATGTGTAAAAGAGGAAGAAACAAAAGCATGAAGATGATATCAAAATAGGGAGCACAAAACAATTGGCCCTGGTGAATCTTTAATGGAGAAAGGAGCATTTTACATGGAAACATGGCACTTGTGTGTTTACATGGCAAGATTCTTAGCCAAAGGCAGAGTATGAAATCTCCCACCAGGCTAAGCAAATAAAGGAGTCTATTGCCTTATAGCTGTGTCAGATCACAAAATCCTTCCAAGTCCACTACCACGATGTGCCTTCCGGGAAGCTTCTGACTGGAAAATCTTGTCATTCTAACACTGAAAAGTGCACACGTATGACAAAATGTAGACAGGATGCCTCAAGGTATCAGTAGCAAGCAAGATTTTGCCCTTTAGTTTTTGAAGGCACCTTTCTTTCATTATGCACTTGGGAAAAGAAGAAAATTAGTAGAGCATTATTCCACAGGAAGACGGCCTCTAACTAGAGATCTTCAGTGGAGCTTAATGGACTCATGATTTGAGAACTTGTCCCTGGGATTGGTAGATTTACCCCTCTTTCTATGTTTAGGGCTTAGTAGTACATAAAGCAGTAATATCTGTAAACATACCTAGGAGTTTGTTTTGCTTTTAATTTAAAGGAAGCAGTAACCACAAAGCTTCCGCTCAGGGTATTTTCTTCCTCCAAGTCTCCAAGGGCTCTTCAGCGTCACAAGCCAGCAACTCTCTTTGCATAAAAATTTCAAAATTTAATTAATATAATTAAAGGCAACAGCAAGCAGCAGCCTGTGAAGATTTTGCTCATCCTTTTTATGCCTTTTGACATTGAATGACCTATTACTGTATGCGCATTACTTGGATTTTGAGGGGCACTCTACCTTGGTTGTGATTCAGTAGAGAGAAAAAAAAGGCCTCCTCTCATCAAGTTATAAATTAAATTTCAGGAGGGTCTACCACCACAAAACATCGAAAATGTATGTATTATAATTTTTTTAGAAAAACCACGGTGTCACGTCAACGATGCCAAATTATGTTAGCGTGAGTGGAAGCACTGTGGGGGAGGAAGAAGGCAGCAGCTGATGAAAAAAGCTCAAATGATCTAGTCACTTTCGATACTGTACTTCAGATGCGAAATGGATATTCGACTGGAAACCTGACAAAGCGCGCCTGCTTTGATGTGAACTGGTATAGACAATGACCAGTGGCTGGGTCAGTGGGATGTCTCTCTGCGAGCACAAAGGCTTATCAAATGACACTAAAAATAAGTTCAACAACCATCACATTGGAAGGGAGAAGGCGAACATTTCATGTTTGGCGGGCATGTGAGTGCACAAGATGGAAACAGTGATTCGGAGCATCCCAGTATAATTACCCCCATTGCGCGCTTAATGGAAATTTCAAAGGATGGGAGTGATTCTGATGGTTGGTGTCCAGATTTGTTGCACTGCTCCAATAAGCCTTGCTCACACACACAAATTTTTATACATAGATATGTGTATACATATATATCCTCTAGCTTGAATCTTTTGCTCAAGTTTATTTATGTCACTGGCTGGCTGGATCCAAAGTCATGTGTCTACATATTCATAAATAAAATTTTACCCGTGCCTCAGCTACCATTTTTCTTTAAGCCCACATGAACTCAAGCCTTGTTTGGTTGAATATTTAATGGTCTTGATTAGTTTCAGGGACAGAATTGTATCCAGTTCCAAAATGTCCATTATGTTCACAAATGGTAGTGTTGGTACTAATTATCCACGTTTGCAAGTGTGACTTGGAAACCAGATATATACCCATTGAGTTCTTGTAGGCCATTGTTCTACATTTGCATCTGGGGCAGGGCCTACTGCGATTTTCTTAAATTGGCACTTCATTTCTAACCAGTGCACACCCCGAATTTAAGAGCCTCAAGGGTACTACAGAAGCTAAGGCTGCTTCTTTGGTAGTTCCTTTGAATTTGTCTAGTATCATGGCAATTGTATGATACTTTTATTTTGTACATGAGCAGTGTAAGTAGACCTTTGCCCTTAAATGGCAAAATAGCTTTCAGTAGATTGTAATGAAAATGGATTTCCAGTTCTAATACCACTATGAAGAACTCTCAGTGAAGAGGGACAGGCAATGGTCTATGTAGAGACTAAAAACTATCATTCATAAAGTTCAAAGACAGATGGAATTTTATTGCACTTAAATATATGAACAAGATCTAGGTTATGATTTTCTCTGATTATGCTAACTAGCAAATTGAGAAGAATTTGTTTTAAAGAGTACTGTATTCTCACCAAAGGACTAAATTGAACACCCCTACACTTTTCAACCAGGAAAATGAAAGGTTAAAATAAAGCCATTTCTATAAGTTTAGTAACATTTTATATTTTATATAGAGAAACAGTTCCTGTTTAATTTTTTGGACATAATGTCAGTCAAGATCTACTTTCTGTGAGTAAATTAGTTAAGTCTTTATCCATAATCCATTTGTGTTGCATAAGGTTGCAAAAACAATTAAGTGGGAAATGACTCCTAACTTATGTGTCTACTCTGCCTGGAAAGAAAGTTTTGAAGGCATCTATATATATTTCATAACAATGTCTGTTCTTTATGGATTTGATCCATAAATATTTATCTATCTGAAAACTTTGATACTTGGAATGTTTTCCTTAAAGCATTTGGTGCTCCAAGAAAAAACATTTGGTGCTAAGAGTTGCAGCACTGATGCCTTTCCCCAAGTTAATTCTATTTTAAATTTTTATATTTCCTTCCCAATGAGATGCAGAGTAAAATTTGAGACCCTCCATTAAGTAGGGAACAGCATCTGTCATCCATGGATAATTACTCTTTTGGCAAAAATATATAAGGTTTAAACCTCCTACATTTTAAATTGTTAGAAAAAAATGATTTGCTTATATTTTTCCTGAATTTTATTCTAACCACTTTAAATCATAAGTTATTCAGTATTTGTTTTTCTAATAAATCCTTACTGGATACAAGATCTGGGTGTCTCTGTGAACTTAACTTTATTATATAAATATCACTGACCATTGTTTACTGCTCAGAGGCAATTTATTAGGTTATTTTAAAAATTAAAACAGCCTATATTATGACCAAGAAGGTGTCTAAAATATTTTTTTGATTGATCTGCTTACATATATTGTTTTTCAATCTTAAGAGGGCAAAATATAAACGGGTAACATTTATGAATATTGTAAACATTGTAACTTCCTCTTCTATCACAAAGCCTTGTGGTTACTAGATTTTGTACAGTATCACACTTTAGGAAGTTCATTAGTATTTTATTGCTACTGGAAAATTTCAGTGGGTATATGTGCACAGGAGAGAAATATATACATTATTTTAATATGAAAGGAAATATATATTCTAGAAGCAGAAAATAACTCTGGTACATCTGTTGTATGTTTAAGGGAAGAAACAAGCAGGTGAGGCTGAAGAATGTTGTCTATCTGCAGGTGATGAAGTGGGTGCAGCCATGTACTCTAGTCTCAGAGTTAAATTAATATTTCACTTAGTGAATTTCTATGGCTTATTTCTGAGAACACTTCAATTTGGGTATATTTCTACACTTATTTGTATCTAATTCAGTCAATTTGATAAAAGAAAGAAAAACTTGTTTTCTTTCTCATAATGTAGCAATCCCTGTGCTGGATCTTTTATGCACTTTAATTTTGGGCTCTTCTGCCAAAAGAAAATGCTGATAAGTACACCATGCAAATTTATATTAAAATGTGCTTGTTCAGATTGCTTTGCAGGAACTATATTAAGGTAAAGTGTGTGTGTGTGTGTGTGTGTGTGTGTGTGTGTGTGTGTGTGTATGTGTGTGTGTGTGTGTGAGAGTGTGAGAAAGAGAAAGAGAGAGACATGGAGAGATTGAGATAGACATGGAGATTGACTCAGAGTAATGTGCTACCAATTCTCTTGGCTGAAGAATCAGATGATGGAGGGACTAGACCTAGACCTAGCCACAGCTAGCTTGATTATTAAAAGAAACACCAGGAAATTAAAAGTAGCTTGTACTCTATTTGCTTAGGTACTTGAGTAACTGGAAAAATAAACTGCCTTTCTACTCCTACTCTTTGTAGTGAACTACAGAGCATGACAGCCTTTGTCTAAGAATGTAACTCGACCAGGAAGGGTCTTGCAAGTCATACATTCAAAGCTTCAGCTGAGTTCCTCCAGGGAAGTGAATCTCAGATCTGAGTTTTGCCATAGAGGCTGGACAAAACTGAATTTCTCTGCATAAAACAAATCTTGGAGGGATTCTCCACTCACCCCACCCACCCGAAATTGAAGGCAAATAAAATGGAGAAAAAAGACCAGAGAGAGGAGGGCTGAGCAACATTATAGGAGGTAAGAGCATCAATTTAGAAAATGACAGAGGAAGTTCTGTGTCTTTAAGAATGGAGATGCCTGCTATTCCATTTTAAATGGCATTGCATTCCTGCAATGTACACCCTTCCATCTCACAACTTCAGTTGCCTGCTAACTCACATTTTCTGTGAGTTAAGGAAGTTGGCTGAATTCAAAAAGAGCAAGATGATCCCTCAAATTAATATAAAAAATAACCCTCTGAAAATTTGCAGATATTGAAGATTGGTTGTTCCAAAACTGATGAATGGATTCGAGGTAATAGTATATAGATCTTAAAGAGCAAGCTTTCCTCATCTGTTCACTGTTTTTTTCACAGAATAAAAAATATTTTGAAAGAAAAGAGAGTGATTTTAACATCAATAAAACTAACATCTAGGGCTTCCCTGGGGGCGCAGTGGTTGAGAGTCTGCCTGCCGATGCAGGGCACATGGGTTCGTGCCCCGGTCCGGGAAGATCCCACATGCCGCGGAGCGGCTGGGCCCGCGAGCCATGGCCACTGAGCCTGCACATCCAGAGCCTGTGCTCCTCAACGGGAGAGGCCACAACAGTGAGAGGCCTGCGTACTGAAAAAAAACAAAAACAAACGAAAAACAAAAACAAAAAAAAAAACTAACATCTACTTCAAATATTGTTCAAGTAGTAACCTTGAACGAGACATCAATAAAACAGATAAACTCTAAAATGTTAGAAATAAAAGGGATCAGATTCTCTAGCTAGATTTCCCCTCAAATACAACATCATGTACCAATAGGTCTTGAGTTTTTAGGAAAAATTATGAAATTCTATACATTATCTAGGAATTGTGTTCATGTTGCTCATATTTTTTGTTACTTTATGTATCTATGTCCATACACGCACACACACACAATCCTTTCTAGGGAAAAATGCTAAAAGTGACTCACAATATGGACTTTTATGTGCTTCACAATCCTAAAGATATCCTTGATTATTCATGTGACACAATATGACATCTGAAAATGATTTCTCAGCATGTTTATAGATAACCAGGCAAATTACCTGAAAATATTAATAACTTGCACTTATATATCATTTTATAATTTTCCAAAGTACTTCAACACGTGTTATTCATTGTTTTTATTTAATAAACAGATACTGGCTGCATGCTATATATTCAGCTCTAATTTGGCCAAAACCTAGGCAAATTTAAGTGTGAAATTGAGGTGTAAGGGAATGGATGGAAGACAGAAGAGATGGCCTTCTCAGGATGCTCAGTAAAAAAAAAGTCTTACAGCATGAATCCTGAGTGGCCCATTGGAAAATAAACCCTGATCACATAAAATGAGATTTAATGCTAAATGAGGCCTGTTTCATATGGGCAACCCTAGATAAACTCTGTACCACCGAGAGTATCTCATTTTGCTACCACACTATTTCCCGTGTATGTTTAACGGCCTTCTTGAGGGAACAGAATACTTTTAAATCATTCTATTTGTTGCAAAACACTACTTTAGTCTAATCACAGATAAGTTAAGCCACATAAAAATGTAATATCCTCTAAGTGTAAACAAAACAAAACAAAATAACAAAAATGATGAGGTTAAGATTGAGATGTTTCCTAGGAAAAAAAAAGGAGGTTTCTGTAGGAAATTGTTTTCAGGGCCAGCTGAAGGACATTATGATAGAGATCATTGCTTTAACATAATTTCAGAGGCAGTTAATGTTAAACAAGAAAGGAAAGAAAACCCAAGATAGTGAAAGGATAATTAATTCAGTCTTAGTTTTAATTTCCAAGGATAAAGTGACCCTTAACAGTGGACAACTGAACGACTAGGTTTATATTTTGCTTTTCTACTTTGTGATAATGAAACTGTTCCAGGTGTTTATTCTATTTTGACATCTGTGTTTCCTCCCCATTTTACCCACTGACCTACACAAAGCAGGTGAAGAACGGTACTGTTTAGGGTAAAGGCAGGCCCCGCAAACCTTCAACCACACCCAGTACCCAGATTTTCTGAAAGCCCCTGGAGGACAGCAGAAATGACATGTCTGGGGTGGAGTCCTGGGGGTGGAGGAAGTTAGTTGTGCTCAGTAGTCAGAAATGTAAAGACTTCCCCCTCCCAAACCCTTGCCAGATGAGTGCAAACCATGCCTAAGCTTAGAGAGTTCGTTCTGTTGCCAAGAGAAAGGAGCCAAGAACCGACCAAGAAAGTCAGAACTCCTGCAGCAGTTGTACCAGGGATGAAAAACAATGGTAAGAACAAAGCCAGAGAAAGGAAATTGCACATTCATTAGCTTAATTAATGAAGATTGGCAGGTGCCTACCTTGTGCCGTTCTCTGTACTGGGCAATAGGATACTGCAGCAGGAAGGACAAGTTGGTCTCAGCAATCTTACTGGCAAGTGGAGCCAGACCCTGAACAAGAAGATGCGAGACGAGGAGTCGCGTAAAGGAGAAACACAAAGTGCTATAAGAGCTTGTAATGGGAAGGGACTAACCTAGGCTGAATCATTAGGGAAAGCAGTGAAGTTTTTGCTGAGACTGGGAGGATGAGTAGTGTTTCCTCCCTCCCTCCCTCCCTTCCTTCCTTCCTTCCTTCCTTCCTTCCTTCCTTCCTTCCTTCCTTCCTTCCTCCTTCAGTCCTAATCACTTAGCAACATAAGTAGAACATAAAATGGCAGAGTTTCTGGCACATAATAGGCCCTCAGTGATTATTTGTTAATGAGTTAAAAAAATGATTATTCGGACTTCTAGCTCCTCCAAGACTGAGTAATCCCATTTCTCCCATGTCCTCCTTATTACAACTAAAAATCCCTGTACCTAACAAATGGCAAAAAACATAGGAAGTCTCTGCAAAGTGGAAAGGAGAAGGCAGACTGCTTAGAACTTGAGGAAAAACCTGCAGGTGAGTCTCCTGGCTGCCTGTATTGCCTTGCCCCAAAGAGGGTACTTCAGGGAGAGACCCACCGGTCATGGGGGACTGACACCCCAATTGAGGTTGATCTTTCTCTCTCTCTTCTCTAAGAGTTGTTCCATCCAGTGCTTGACTGCATTGTGTTTTCCTTGGCATCTCCAATACCAAAATGCAATGGGCAGAAAGAAGTGTTTAGAGTCCTCCTGTGGGACTGGTAACAGGTACTCTGCTCCACAGCTATTTTCAACTTTTTTATTGTGGTAAAATACACGTAAGATAAAATTTACCACCTTAAGCATTTTTAAGTGTATTATTCACTGGTGTTAAATACATTCATAGTGTTGTGCTGCCATCACCACCATCCATCTCCTAAATCACACAATTAAGCATTTTTGGACTTGCTGCAATATTCAAGCGGTTTGGCTACTTTCATCATTTTTACAAATTGACTGATGTGCCATTTCCTTCTTTTTTTCTGATTGTAGCATAAGCTTTAAGCTTTCCTCTGCAAAAAAGTATAATTAACATATTTGGGTGTGTGTGCGTGAGCATTCTTTTGAACTACTTCAACTTGTTCATTCAGGTTCAACATTAAAAGTCCTCAAGGCCACAGTTACAATGAGATTCCCATTTTGGAGGCTACATTAGTATAGTAATGCATTTCATGCTGTTGTTCCATAATTTGCCTAATCAAATAAAATGAGATCAAGCATTACATTGGAAGGGTCCGAACTCCCCATTCATACAGTTATATTTAGCTAGTTACATAAGAAATTACTTTTTTCCTAAGGTTTTGTTTGCATTTTTTAAGCTAGTTAGAAGTCAGAATTTAATCAGTATACTTTATTCCTCTCCTAAAATCTAGTGAGACGATTTCCCCTACTGAGTAATGCCAAAATATATGAGAACAAGGTATGCGGCTTAATTAATTAATGTATAGATATTTACTGATTACTGGCTACACACCAGGCACTTTGTTGGCCACTTATTCACAGCAGTGAAAAAGGCAGAGACATGATCCTCACCTTTCATGAAGCTTCTTATCTCCAATTTTAATAGTTTTCTATTGCTGCTGTAACAAATTATCATAACTCTCTTGTCTTAAAGCAACACAAATTTATTCTCTTAATGTTTTGGGGAGTCAGAGGTCTGACTGCATTCTTTATGGAGGCTAGAGAATCTGTTTCTTTGAGGTTATAGGACTGAAGTGTCTGTTTATTGCTGGCTGTCAGCTGACTGGCATTCCCAGTTACTACCGGCGCCCATCCTTGGCTCGTGGCTCCTTTCCTCCATCCTCAAAGCTAGCAACGGCAAGTCAGATTTTTCTCACTTTGCATCTCTTAACCTACTTTTTGCCTTTCTCTTCCACTTTTTTAAAAAATTTATTTATTATTTATTTTTGTCTGCGTTGGGGCTTCGTTACTGCGCACGTGTTTTCTCTAGTTGCGGAGGGCGGGGAGCTACTCCCCGTTTCCGTGCGCGGGCTTCTCATTGCTGTGGCTTCTCTTGCTGCGAAACACGGGCTCTAGGTGCATGGGCTTCACTAGTTGTGGCACGTGGGATCAGTAGTTGTGGCACAGGGGCTTAGTTGCTCCGTGGCATGTAGGATGTTCCCAGACCAGGGATCAAACCCGTGTCCCCTGCATTGGCAGGCGGATTCATAACCACTGCGCCACGAGGGAAGCCCCTCTCTTCCACTTTCAATGAATGATTAGGCTGGGCCACCTAGATAATCCAAAATAATCTCATTTCAAGGGCCTAAACCTTAAATAATATCTGCAAAAAATTTTTGACAAGGCACCATATTCACAGGTCCCAGATATCTGTGGGTGAGGAGAGCATTATTCTGCCTCCCTCAGTAATGTGGAGAATGAATTTAAGAATTAGGCCTGTGAAAATATCTTCTTGAAATAATTTTATTTCGACTAACAGTTTAAATTCATATCATATGCTTTGAGAATGGAACTAAATTAAAAATTACACTAATTCTCATAATGCCATTTAAAAATTTCTGTTAGTTTTAATTTCAGACAAATCCAATTTATTGAAATCCATGTGGAAAAATTCTGTTTTTCCTCATCCCAACTGAGATCTCTTTTCTAACAATTTTGAATATTTATTTATTTTGGCTGCGCTGGGTCTTAATTGTGGCATGTGGGACCTTAGTTGCAGCATGTTTAGTTGGGGCATGCAGGATCTTTAGCTGCAGCATGTGGACTCTTAGTTATGGCATGCGGGCTTCTTAGTTGTGGCATGCATGTGGGATCTAGTTCCCCCACCAAGGATCAAACCTGGGCCCCCTGCATTGGGAGTGTGGAGTCTTACCCACTGAACCACCAGGGAAGTCCCATCTTTTCTAAAAATTTTGAAAAGCTCAACATTCTCAGATTCTTTGTCTATAGTCAACTGGCCACACCTACCATACTAATTCCTAGTTCTAAATTATAGCTTTCAATTTTCCCATTGCAAGTCTAAAGGACACTGATGGAGGATATATATATATATATATATATATATATATATATATATATGCACATATCTATGCACAAGTTTCCAGTATCATATATAGCTCTACTGCAATTGAGAATAAATGACTCTTCAAGAAGGCAATTTTGATATCTGACATAAAATCCTTAACATGAGCACTCTCTAGACTCAAATAGGTTTGCTTTATGTTTCCTAAAAAAAAAAAAACCAGTCAGAGGTATGAACAAATATATAGCCATATGATTGAATACCATAGAACTACCAATAATAATAAAATATTGGAACCTGACTAAATAACAATAATAGGGTATTGGTAAAATAAATTCTGGTACATATGATATATTGAAGAATACTTGATCAAATGGGAAATGTACATGCCAACAAATATATATATATATATATATATATATATATATATATATACTTGTTGAAAAACACTAGGTTATAAAATGTAGGTACACTATGATTTTCATCATAAAAACAATTAAAATCACAAAATAGAAATAAATGCAGATAAAAACTTAGAAATATAAAATTTAGACATTGAAATAGATGTACACAAAAAGGTTGAGTTCAACATGCAAATTCTTGGGTCCCGCTCCTGACCTGAAACAGAAATAGAAATTCTGAAGGTGGGACCCAGCAATCTGTATTTTAACAAGCCCTCCCAGAGATTTTGGATATATGCAGAATTTGAGAATCAGTACCTTGTTTTGGGTGGTAGTTACACAGGTGCAATAAATTATCAATAAAACTAATGTTTAGAAACTTTTATTTTATTAACTTATACTCATTTTTTTTAAAAAAAGCCAAAAGATTCACTGTCACTCCCCCCAAATACAATTACTTAAATTTGGGCATGAAAATAAAAATAACAAAAATAAAACCCACCAATCAATATAAATGCCACAAGAACATAAAAATTACCAAAGAATATATAAAGTTTTGCAAGGAAATCACAAGTCATAACAGAAGAGTAGATTTCCAGGAAGCACCTGAAGTTAAAATAATGTGATGCACTATGACTGGTTTAAATACTCAAACTTGAAGAAAAGTTAAATGGTTAAATATTTTGGAAATATTTATTGGTTAGTCTGTGATATGAGGTTAATATATAAAAGAAAAAATGCAAGTCAGTTCTAATTAATTGGACAGAATTCTGTATAATATTTAATGCTCTTGAGAGAATGAGATATCAAAGACCTCTTAAAACAGAGGTTTCTTCAATATCCTGCTCAAGGTTTTAGCTTTAAAGCCAGGATTAGTTGTATGGAACAGGGAACATCTTTATATTCAGATAATCTAACTAGTCAATTACTGGACAAGTGCTAACAGCTGTACTGCATTATAGACAAAATATGAACTCTAATGTAATCCATCATACTTAATATATATTTGTACAAGTCCCTGAATGCCTATTTGCAGGATAAAGTGCAGTAGTCCTGAATGTATTGAAACATTTAAGGAACAGTGTTGTTAAAGTGGAGGTCAGTGTCATACCATTCTAGGAGGAAATTTTAAAATCCTTTGAAGCCTTTATGGGCAATGTTTTGTTTTTTTTTTTGCGGTGCGCGGGCCTCTCACTGCTGTGGCCTCTCCCGCCATGGAGCAGAGGCTCCGGACGCGCAGGCTCAGTAGCCATGGCTCACGGGCCTAGCCGCTGTGCGGCATGTGGGCTTTCCCCAGACCGGGGCACGAACCCGTGCTGAATCGGCAGGCGGACTCTCAACCACTGCGCCACCAGGGAAGCCCTATGGGCAATGTTTTAAAAATTCAAATCCTTGGTAAATTTTTATACATCTCCCTGTATCACTATCATTCTGATTTTTTTCTTAATGGTAAATTTAATCCACAGGTGGGAAAAACTCACTTTTGAACGGGGTAAAAAAAAATCAATGGAAACCAATGGATTTTCACAAAACTCATTTATTCTAAATATAGGGTAGCATAAAGAAAATAAGAATCCAACATTATTTGGAGTGGTTCTCTAAACTAAATAGTTGTAGAAACAGGGAAATTTATGGAGACATATCTCCTGGTATAAAAGCAAGGTATGGAACAGAGTTTTTGATATTAACTGTGGGCAGTGACTTAGGAAATATCCACTAGGATGTACCACTGTCATCTCACAGTCAGCAACAACAAAAACAATTAATAATCTCTCATCTTGACGCCTACATAGCTTGGCATTTCCTACATCCATCAATTCATCAATCAATCATGACATCTAGAAATCATAATCAATTTCCTCCTCTCCTTATTCTCCTATTTCTTACTAGTACTAGTTTTTCCTTTCTCGTCTTTGCTACTCCTAGTCCTGCCAATTAAATCTTAGGCAGTACTGTTCAACAGAACTCTCTGTGATAATGAAAAATGTCTATGAATCTGCACTGTCCAATGTGGTAGCCACTAGCCACGCGTGGCTATTGAGCACTTGAAAGATAGCTAGAAAGAGTGAGAAAATAAATTTTCAATTTTATTTATTTTAATTTAATGTAAATCTAATTTATCTACATGCTATGACTAGTGTCTACTGTATTGGATAAAACAGATTGAAGGCTTCATAAACTCACCTCATCCATACACACATTTAGTCATTTAAAAATACCTTTTAGGGAAAACCTCCTGTGTACCCAGGCATAGTGAAAATTCAAATTCCCAAAGGGTCTAATGGCAAAGAAAAGAAAATGATAGAGGTATGTGCACCGGGTGCTGTGAGAGAATGGACAAATGCCAACTAGTTGCTGAGAAAAGGCTTCTTGAGGAAGGTGGTGCTTGAAATGAGATTTAATGCGTAACGAATACAGAGGAAAGAAGAGCAGATAGAGAGGCATGTAAAATGTTAATGAGGTAAAAGAGAGTATGGTCCATTTGGGGGGAAATTATAGAAGTTCAGAGTCGATGAAACCTGAAGTAAGGAAAATGTCATGAGATGAGATTAGAAAGTTAATCAAAGGCCCAAATGTCATGTCGAACCTTTTTTTTTTTCTATTTTAAGGTTCTTAGAACATATTTATTATGTAATGGACTAATTGAGGTTATTTTGCTTTTTATTTGTTTATTTTTAAGCAAAAGAGAGATATAATTAGATATGCATGTTAAAAAGGTTATAAAATGCAAGACGGAGAATGGATTGGAGGGTGCAAAATTTGTAGGGATGTCAGCTGGGAGATTGTTGCCATGATCTTAGCCTGTAATGGCAGTAGACAGAGAAAGTAAAATGTACTGGAAAAAATATATTGCAGATTTAGAATCAACAAAATTTGGTGATTGATTACCTGTATGATGCGAAGATAGGGAATCAAGACATCCTATACTCTGACTCTGGCAAAGTTGGCTCACAAGAGACTGGTGATGTCATTCATTAATGTAGGAAGCTTTGACCTGGGCTAAAAGTCATTTCTAAGATAACTCACATTGTTGGCAGAAGACCTCAGTTCTTTGACAGAGGAACCTCTTGTTAGAGCTCCTTGAGTGTCTCCGTGGCATAGAAGGTTTTTCTTTTTTTTTTAACATCTTTATTGGAGTATAATTGCTTTACAATGGTGTGTTAGTTTCTGCTTTATAACAAAGTGAGTTATACATATACATATGTTCCCATATCTCTTCCCTCTTGCGTCTCCCTCCCTCCCACCCTCCCTAGCAATGAGAGAGAGAGAGAGAGAGAGAGAATGCTTTCTATGACCCAGTCTTGGAAGTGGTACACTATCACTTCCACCATATCCTACTTGTTAGAAGGGAGCCACTAAGTCCAGCTCATGCTCAATATGAGGGTATTTGGCTGCACCTTTAGAAGGAAGGATGTCAAAGAATTTGTGGACATATTTTAAAACTACCTACACTACTATAAGGGGAAATATGAGCTTATCTATTATAATAGTTAACTTTGCTCTAAATAGGGAAACAATGAGTTTAGTTCTGGTCTCACAAGTTTACCTTTGTGAAATATATACATGACAATTTTCAGTAGAGTTTCAGATGTATGGTTTTATATCTGAGGAGAGAGATTGATTGAAGCCATGGGAATGGATGAAAATAACTCAAAGAAAGTTTGGAGAGTATAAACAGAAGAGGGCCAAAGACAGAACCTCTTCTAGAGAATCTTTTGTAGGGAATACCTACAGTAGGAAGATACTGATGGAAGTGGAGCCCAAAAATGATTCTAAAAACTAATAGTCAAACTGTGTGAGGAGAATGAAGAAAGAGTGATAGTATTTTGAAAAGGAAGGATTGGCTATGATGCACATCACTTTAGGTTATATGCTACTCTGGGAGACGAAGATTCAGGGAAAGGATGGTGATTTTTAGTTATCTCTTATATTTTATTTATTTTTTCAATAAGACAGAGTTCAAGAAAACATGGCAAAATGTCTACATCTGTTTAATTTGAATGGTAAGCAATGAATGTCTCATATTGTTATATGTACTTTTACAATTGAAACACTTGTATATTTGAAATACTTATATTAATAAAATTCAAAAGAACCGATTAACTTTGCCAAATCCTGCAGAAGGTCAAGAAGGGCAAGCACTGGAAAATGCCCATTGGATTTAGTAATAAAGTGGTTAATAGGATTTAGTAATAATGTAGTAAATAGGGTCCTTGATAAAAATAATTTCAGTGAACTAGTGGTGGTAGAAGCCAGATTCCAGTGGGATAAGAAGTTAATATAGAGAGGTTGGCTCAAAAGGTCAGAAATACATCTTTGCAGGATCAAAATTATAGAAGTTATTATACTTTTGTTACTGCTCCCTTTTAAAGCAAGGTAACAAATTTATGTAGAGACTAAGGGGAAAAAGCAAAGAGGGAAGACTTGTAACACCAGACCAAAACCCCTAAAGAGCAGAACAAGATCCAGAATGCAGACAGGAGCCTTGTCATAAAAGGACGTGGGTCTTTCTCTTTTTTGTGTGTGGTGGGGAAAAGAAAAGTGAGTGGGTAAAAATAGTGGTTCCTGTCACAGTAGGAAAGTGAGGGAGCCACTGAGACAGAGACAGATGAGAATGGATAGCTTGATGAGAGTGATGAAAGTCTGGTAACTGTTTCAGGAATCAGAAACTGACTTGTCACCAAACTGTTCCTAGTGCCTGGGAGTAACTGCGTGAGTTACACAGGCTGGTTTCTCAGAAGCAGATGGTGAGATGGAGCTTGGGATGTGAATGTTTATTGAGGATCACTACCTATGAAGGACTGGAAATCATCGAATGATTTTTTTGCAGGCCACTGGGTGAATAAGCTGTAGATCATTCATATAGTTAAAATAAGTGTATCGATATAAATCAATTGCAAGAATTTAACATTGAGTGAAAGAAAAAAGCAGCCAAATTTATCTACGATACGATAAAATTTTTCAATTTAAAAAACAGAACAATAATGTATTTTATGTTGTGGATAAATATAGAGAGTAAAAGTATGAGAACATTCCTGGGAATTATGCAAATTAACTTGGTTACCTCTGGTAGCTGATGAAATGTGAAGGAATGGGAGGCTCTGTGAGGCAAATAAGTTAAGCCTTGTGCTTGACACATAGTAAACACTATAGGTGCTAGCTAATATCATAATAAAACATGTTAACATATGTTTATTCTTACTGGTGTACATGCAGGCGTCTGTTATATTGCCTCTTTGTTTGTTGTATGTTTGAAAACTGCCATACTAAATGATGAAAAAACCCCAGCACCATCAGGGACCCTTTCCTAATTATACAAGGCCAATAATACTAATTTCCAACATAACACGTGACTTCAATCTCAACTATCTGAGGGTCAAACCTCTTTGAATTGGTGAACGAGTGAAAAAGTCAAGTCAGACATATTCTTTGGCTGGACACGCACACGCATATTCACACACACGAGCATCCTCTTGGTGTAACATAAACACCAATAACCTCATTTAAAGGCTAAGGCCAAGTGCATTTGTCTTTTCTCTTTACCTGATGAATTCTTCAAGGGCAGGACAGTGTCCCTTGATGCTCAGCCAGCCCTCCCTGGCGTATTGTGAGTACTCAATAACTAATAATTAATTCAGTAATAATTAATCCATTAATAAATAAGCATGCATTTACTCAATAAATAATAATTAATGACAGAATGACTGAAAAGAATGGCAAAACTTGAATAAAATGTTATAAATGAACTAAAACTGTTTAAATCTAACTAAATGTAATTTTTGCGGAAGATGTACTTAGAACTTGAGTCCTATGAATTTGATATAGATATTTATGTCTTAGATTTTACAACACTCTTGTTCTTTTAGTTCATAGTGCCATCAATGTCTCAGCTGTATTCACATCATTTATACAAACCCATATTATGCATGTGTGCATATATATATATGTATATATATACATATCCCTACATATATACACATATATTTATATATTTGTACATGCATAAACACATTTTTTTCCATCTCAGTCTATATACAACAGACCCTTGGCAAATCTGTGAAGCATTGCATTTAATCTTTGTGGGTGTGTATACAGGAATAAGCCACTCCATCTTGTAACCCTGCTGACCCTGTGATGGCCTCCTTGTGCCCCAGATCTTCTATGCCCTATGTCCTCAACTATCATAGGTGTTAGCTAATATTATTACTGTCAGATTACTATTTAGTTAATCTCATAAACTAATTTGTCATGAGGCATTAGTAGCTCAATGTATTACTTTCTTTCCTTAATAAGGACTGTTGATACTTTCCTCTGAAAAAGTGGTTGCATGAATTCCAGAAATACCTCTGTTGGAATTACAATTAAACAGGGATTCTTTTGATGCTACTCAAATTATGGCATATTTACATACTCTTGCTACTGAGTTCAGATGGCAAGTGAAATATAAATTCACCATGTCATCTGTTTTCAGACATCTAGCTTTTTCATCGAATAGATAAAACTATTGGAAATATTGATTTTGCATTATTTTACGTTACTTTTAGGTTGTACAGACACAGTCTTATTAAAAGTTAAAACAAATTTCAAGAGACCATTTGGTAAACAGAGCAGCACTTGAAAAATCATGGGATATGTTTGTAAATCAAGCTAAGTTGATATGACCACAATCATCTACCAGATTTCCAGTTTGTTTGTTTTTTTTTTTTTTTTGCGGTACGCGGGCCTCTCACTGTTGTGGCCTCTCCCGTTGTGGAGCACAGGCTCCGGACGTGCAGGCTCAGCGGCCATGGCTCACGGGCCCAGCCGCTCCGCGGCATGTGGGATCTTCCCAAACTGGGGCACGAACCCGTGTCCCCTGCATCGGCAGGCGGACTCTCAACCACTGCGCCACCAGGGATGGATATTTTATCTAAGACTCATTCATTTACTCCTTTCCCCTCAATAACTGCAATTGAAATGAATACTGTTCATCTCATTCAGGATCCACTATGTGCCTCTTAGAAAAACAAATAAATGTCTGTCCTTTCTGAGTTCATTCCATAAAGTAACTACCAAGAGTGAGTACCACATTCGAAGAAACATGTAATTCAGACAAGGCTTTTACTGATGAGAACAATTATGCTAAAGCCTGAAACCTTTTTTAAAAGAGGATAAAGTAAGAATTAGATGTAATAAAAGGAATGAGACCTTTAGATGACAATGGGGTGATAATATGAACTTGATGCTGTGCTTATGAGTTATTATGTTATTTTAGTCTAATGGCCCCAAAGGTCCTTTAAAAATCATCTAGGTGAATGGATATATATCATGCGGAGACAATAGCGTACATGGTTGTTTCCATTTGGCTTTAAAATAAACTTCAAAGTCAGAGAACTTTCTGTATTATGTTGGGCTGTCAAATTATGTACTTTTGAAAGGCATGGTTTTCATATGCATATTTCATATGCAAAATATCTTCCCAACATGTGCCTATTTTAAAAGAATTCTTTTACTTGAAATGTAAAAACACAAAAATAAATACCTTAATTTAACCAGGGAAATTGGTTGAGTCCTCTAAGGGAGTAACGAGTCAATTCTGCCCCTTTAAAACTCACCTTTGTCTCTAATGCCTGAGCCAACACTGAAGATTAAAGACAGGATTCAAAGAGGGCTATTCTTCATATTTTACCTGCTCATTAAACGCCAAGATAGTTTTTTACTCAATTATACATCTGCCAATGAAAATAGTGAGCAAAGACAACCTCAAGGCCATGTTTTCATTTCGATCATTGTTCCCTAGTGAATTACAAGGTTGCGAGCTCTCCTAAGACAATTTATATTGATCCAGGCTTCATAAATCTGGTACAGTAGACTGAGTTGCTGAGCTGTATGTTGTGATCACGTCTTTATACCAACAACATTAATCACTTGCTCAAGAGGAAGTAGCAGTTCAAGAGTGTTCTGTCTCACGGTTTCATCAGAAAGGACATCTTAACAGAAGCCTTTAATGTTGCCCTTTCTCCCCAGCGGTTTCAGTACTCACTCCTCTCTATAGGTTTCCAAGCTCTAATCTATCTTGTCCTGCTTCTTAGGCAATGTAAAATGAGCAAAATATTTACAAAGACTTATATACCCATGAGAAAAATATTTCTTTTGTAAGCTACAATTTCTAAAGATGGAGATACAATTAAAAGGATACTAGATGCACTTGCCTATGGAAAAATTTAATCCTCCATGTCTACAGTCAGTCAAAGTTGAAAATGCATCTGAGAAAAAATGATTTTTATTTAATTTTCTCCTTCAGGAAATATTAAACTTAACCGGAAACCAGCCAACGCATCTGTCTCTGAAATGTTCCAGGGCAGAGATACAAACAATGGTTCCAATAGATTATGCATCTGGCCACCAATATTTTAAGTGGAGAAGAGGAGGGCTGTGACTAATACACAGGAAATTATGTTATTTGACACGATATTATATTAGAGAACAAAAACCCCCCAAAATTCGGCTAGTATGAATGAGATGAAATAAATGAGATTGTTTTAGGTATCACATACTGTAATCATACCATTTCTTCCCATTGTTTTAGTGGATAAACAGAAGGAAGTGTCACTTTATGTTTTTTACTAAAGAATCAATAAAACTAAATGCATTACATGCCCTTTTACAAACTGATTTTTCATTTGCCCTCTTGTAACTGTTATTAGGTAACTCTTATGGGAGACTGAATTTCTTTTATTTGTAAAGTAATTTATAATCACGTAGTCAATTATTTTAAAAAGTAAGATACATTTTGTTGAACACTATTCTCCCTGACACTACTGGCTAGTCCATAGAACATTTCTTTCTTTCCTTTACAGTAGTCTCTTAAAAAAGGAAAAAAAAATCTTCCATGAAGTACAAAGTATGTAGGGAACACTTAGTTTTAATTCTTAAGGCAAATATGATGGCATTTTATTGGGGAGAAACAGAAGAGTTCTCAACATTTTTTTTTCTTACCAGTGTGGAACACGTGTCACACTTTAAGAAAATGTTGCTCCTGTCCTTTGTTCCATCATTTGTGATAATTTTAGAAAACCACTTAAATAAGAGTTTAATTGTATACAATTTATCAGACTGATTTCTTTCATATTGCTGGCAGTTTTAATTACTGTTGATAATATTGATTTGCCAATTATACTGAGTCTGGAAATAGGAAGGTCAATTGAATTGACTTTTTAAAAAATATAAAATGGTAATAATTTTCCCCAGCTTTTTGTACAAAAGACTAAAGTTTTAATCTCATTTCTGCCACTAACTGGCAGCTTTTAAAGCCATGGATTCTCTCAGCTTTATCTGTATGATAAAGACCATTTTTAATGCTACAATCTAATATAGAACCAGATTGCTGAAAGATTTGTTCACTGCTTATTAAGTTCTTTTTAAACCATCTGTACCTGAGCTGCATTTTGCTTACAATAAAATTAAAATGAGTCTGTAGGTAATAAAGACATTTAGAAGAATGTTGGATAATACAATTCAAAGCACTAAAAACAATACCAGCACTGATATTATTTTGTACAAATACAATGCAATATATAGCAAAACCATTGTAGCAATAAAATTTTTATGCTGTAGAATAAGTTTACAAACAGTCTAATAACTACCAGGAGATTCTGACCTAAAGAAGAAGGTAGATTGAGATTTATGATGAGATATGAATCCTCCCATTAGTAGAATCCATCAGCTTTGTCAGATCCTGAGTTTGAACTCTGCTGGAAGGCTGGAGAATCTTCCATTCTGGAGCTTGTTTCTGTTGTTTTTCTGTTGCAGCCTGAAGGATGCTAACTTCCAGGGCACAGGGCAAGCCTCATCTGTTTAGCCTCATTATTAAGGGAAGGGCGTTTCAGCTTTAGTCTCTCTGGGAAGGGTGGGGATGTAAATGGTTTATGCTCTTACTTGTTAATTTTAAGTACATGCAGAAAGCCAGTGGTTGAATACTAGCTTTAAGACCAAAATCAAAATGAGACAAGTGAAAATTAACAAGTTCAAGACATCAGACTAAAAGATTTATGGTTTTTCTAGAGAGATGCAGGAAAATAAAGATTAACTGCACAGACCTGGCACTTTCTTCTTGATACCCATTTACATTCCTTTTAAAGGCCCTTTTACGTCTTCCAGTTTCCCTGACATCTTTCCGCTTCACCTACCACCTCTGGAAATACACTTGCTGTATTTCTCCTGCTAAAAGCTCAATTTATTTAGCCCCAATACTAGCATATTACCTCTATGATAACATTAAATCTATATAATAACTTATGATGTATGTACTATTAATAGTCCTTATTTACAGATGAAAAGACAAAGACACAGAGAAGGTAAGTGCCTTGCCCCAAATTACACAGCCTCTAAGAGTCAAGATTTTAACTCAGACAACCTGATAGAGAAGGGATGCTTAACCATCCAGCTAAGCTATTGTCATCTCTTCCTTGCTCTTTGCTCCCTCTTCCTCAAGTATAACTTTGTGCCTTTACATATCTAATATCTACTATCTAATTTAATCTTTGCAAATGACTTTGAAAGGTAGGACTTAAAATCTTCACAGATTAAAAAAACAAAAAAAACCCAAAACATTAAAGTTCAAAAGGTTGATTAACTTGCCCAAGTTTGCAGGGCTAGAAGGTGTTGCTGACACCTGAATTTGAACCCGTATCTAGCTACCTCCAGACTTGTGAGTCTTTCTACCTTAGAGACAAAATTTTAAAAACAATTTCTTCCCAGGCCTATTTGTGTTTAGATAAATTGCTAGTCCACAAACTGTGACGATTCAGGCATCTGAGGAAGTTATTTGGGAAGACGGCGTAGGATGAAGGCTCCTTAAGTGACACTTCCTAGAGGTCACTTGTTCCCCTTCTTGTAAGGCTGGTGCTGAGCTGCGGTGTGGAGCATATGCAATGGAGACTTGTGGGCCACTTCTGTCTTCACCCACGTGCACTGCCAGGTAGTCAAGGTCTGCTTGGCATACAGGGATTGCTATCTAAACTTGTCATTTGACATTTGTTTGGCCACTGGATAACATTACCACTCCATCCGTTTGGAATCTTCTAAATTTGGCTCTTCTTTCCATCTAACCTGGACAGTTCAAACAAGGTGGCTCGTTGTGATCAGGCTTCAGCAAGTGCTGTAGAGAAGGGATTTTTAATGGATCTTTGGAATCCATTTCCGTATATGATTTACCTAATTAGGTTTTACTTAAGCTAATTTTAAAATAGTTTGCATTCTTTGGGAAAATATATATGAAAGGAACCCAGAAGTGAGTTGGAGGTCAAGAGAGAACCAGGCAGTATGAATGTAATCGAAATAGTGTGGCATCCACACAATTTGTATATGTACTTTTCAGAATCTTGAAACCTCGGTACTGTTCTAGTCAACTGATATGTTAAATTTCCCTAGGTCTTATTTTCCTTATCTTTAAAGGCAAGACATTGAACCTGTAGCGTTTTAAGATCTTTTCCTAAAAAACATTTATCTTTTCTATACTATAATTAGCTGTACTCATATATTTTTACTTTTTAAAATATATATGTTATCATTTCATGTATTCATCACTATTTCATGTATTCATCACTATTTATATATTCATCTTTTTGTCATCTCCCCAAATTTATTGAGAGCCTACTAAGTGCCAGGCACTGTGTTGACTGGGGTGCAATACAGATAAATAAGACATAGCCCCTGCCCTCAAAGAGATCTCTGCAAAGAATAGGATAAAACTATACAGACGGCTAATGAAATTCTCACGAGTGACAAACTTGCCAGAGATGACAGAAGACAACTGCTTTTCTTTTCATCACAAAAACATACAAAAGGTCCATTTACTTCATAAGCCAGCAGGCACAAGCCATTCTAGCCACAGTCCTACCTTCTGTGCAACTTCCTCAGAACCAGAAGTTTTTTCTTTTTTGCTTTTTTTTGGTACATAAATGAATAATACAAGAGACAACTAATAGCCAGTTTATACTCCCTGCTGTCCTTCCAAAGCTTCATAGCCCAAAATAAAGGTGCTGCGGAGGTGGAGAACCCAATTTCCATTCTAAGTTTCACACAGTGGGTTTCAGTCAATTAAAATTTCTGTTCCTAAGATACAGTTGCTTATGGAGGCAAGCAGCACCCACATTTTTTTGGAAACAATGGTCTTGGTCTGGAGGAACTATCTTCCCCCAGTCCTTGCTGAGACCCCAGTCAAGGGAGTCTAGTCAGTTGCTGTGAGGATGTCATAAAGCCAATTTCATTTCCTTTCCCAGGTGTCAACTTCTTATTACCTCGGGTTTTGACTCCTCTCAGTGACATGATGAACATCTTGGGAGTGGGGGAACAACGTGTTTGTCGTTCTTTTTATCCTCACTAATGCATTGGAACTAGGCCATCTGGCTGCCTTTTGGGTAAATCCATTTTATAACAAGATTTGTGTGTGTGTGATTCAGTAATTAAGCCCCTTTGGATAGAGTTCAAGACGGACCTGCCTTATGCTGAATTTTGCTTTATAGCAAACTGTTAGCCACAGGTGCCAGTGATTTATAAATCAGGATGAGAAATCTCTTACAGATTTCAGAAAATTAGTCATCGCTCCAAGCTTCCTTTGACCTTAGTTTCACTCTTCTTCAGAGGTGAGCGAAGTAAGAACATGCTTAGAGTTACCCCTGGTCTAGCATTGCTAAGATTGTTATCTGCCAACTTTATCCTAAATCTAACCAACTAGTGCTAAAATGTTGAGATTAAGACAGGAGACTCTTGATGTTGTTACTCATTGCTAATGTATTAACATCATAATAGACTTAACTATTCACTCATTCATTTAAAAATCATTGCTAGACACTAGGCTGAAGATTCAGAAATAACTAGAGAAACTCATGAGTTCAGCTTCATTATAACATGATTCATTAGACACCAAATGGCCCTTTCTTGTCATCGTTACATGGGGGCTTCAAACATCAAAATGTGACATGACATGATATCATCTTTGTAATATTTTCTGAGAATAATTTATTTTGAGCAAATTACCTTGCCATGTCTTAAACTCAAAAAGTGTAAATATTACAAAAATGTGGTTAAAAGTCAAGTGATCAGTCATGGTTATTTCTGATATCTTGTGGGGAAAATTTCAACTTGGCTAGTTGTGTTCCCAGTTTCTTTGGCCATGGGTAGTGGAAAGTTATAGTCAGTTTGAGAATTTTCTTCTGGTCACTGATTCATATGAAAATCCCTTTGCAAAACATGATTAATTTGATTGGACTCTACTTCTTTGGTTTTCTTTTTGCTGTCTCCTTTTACCCACTTTCTGGTTGATGAGATGAGCCATCTCTCAACAGGTCTGCGTGTTTTCTTAGCTACGATGTGGTTATAATGTCATTCATATCAGCAACACTGAGAGCTTCTTTGACAAGGAAAGCAACCCTTTGTGACAGTTAATTGGGTAACAATTCACTTTTTTTTTTCAATTCACTTTTATATCGAGCTAAATTGTTGGAATCTTTTAAAAAGATAATGAACTTGGAACCTCTTCTCAGGCATAAGAAAAGCTTGCCTTGGGAGAAGTAGGCTATTTGAGTTCTGGCATTTTCCCCGCTTGGACATAGATTTTCTTTCCTTTTTAAGACCCTATGAATGGTTACTGTGGTCTAGCCTCCTTGAGTAGAGACAGAATGATCCTGGAAATTCACCAGATGGTAACAGACTTCAGAAAACAAGGTGACTTTTACCTCCTTGTACTTCTGTGTTGGCCGACATAAACCATACCCTCACGAATGGTTAGCTGATGTTTGTAATTAGAGAAGAATGTGCTATATGGCTTATGTGTTGACTCTGCAAGGACTAATAGGGTTACTTAATGAGTTTGGGGTCCTAGACCCATTACTGGAATTACATTTGGGGTCACATTTGGAAAGGTTTTCATCTTGCTTTCACTGAGGTTCTTAAAAGCTGCTTATACAGTTGTAATTCACTTTGAAACTTCCTGAAAACAAACTTCGTCGAGAGATTTTTTAGGGCATATTTAGTTCTAGTTGGGTCTCAACTAAAATTATCTAAATTATCTAAGTAGATGCCAAGACACACTGCCATCTAGACATGTTCACAAAAAGGCAAATTACTGCAGGTGCAAAACCCTCTCAAGAGCTCACTGAGTTAGATAAAATTAAACACAGTTCATTGCAATATTGTGAAATGTATTTTTGTCACACTTTCTTGTGAGTACTATGGCATGATCATTTCAAAGGATTATCAAACTGATCTTGTAATCACAGTATTTTTGTGTGGTAGTGGTTTTTGACTTGTGGGCTTTATTCTTCTTGACCACAGTTGAATGCTGTGGGGATAATGATAACTGGATGACTATTGGAAGGGATTAAAAAGTATACTGATGAATTTTACAGCTTGTTAGCTGGAAGCCCTCCTTATTAGTGAGGGGATAAACTCCAAAGATTCTCCTGATGAGAGTAAATTCCTACAGACCTGTGCTTCCTCTGGCCAGTGTAAGGCAGTGTTTGCAGACTACAGCACCTAGTGTTAAAAACCTGGGCTTAATTCAGTGACTCTGAGCTAACGAAGCCTCAAGTGAACAGGGGTAGGAGGCAGAGTGAATATTTGGAACTGCAAACAGAAAATGTACATCAAGAGGACTGCCTGTGCTGGTCAAATTAGTGACCAAGGCAATGGAGTGTGTCACTGTATAAACAAATGACTTGTTTTTATTTTTTTTAGGAGTCAAACCTGAGATTAAGAACCAGCAGGAGGTGGGTCAAAAAGGATCGTGCTGTGATTTATGTCATAGAGAGTTCTGCCTATGTTTTCCTCTAAGAGTTTTATAGTGTCTGGCCTTACATTTAGGTCTTTAATCCATTTTGAGTTTATTTTTGTGTATGGTGTTAGGGAGTGTTCTAATTTCATTCTTTTACATGTAGCTGTCCAGTTTTCCCAGCACCACTTATTGAAGAGGCTGTCTTTGCTCCATTGTATATTCCTGCCTCCTTTATCAAAAATAAGGTGACCATATGTGCATGGGTTTATCTCTGGGCTTTCTATCCTGCTCCATTGATCTATATTTCTGGTTTTGCTCCAGTACCATACTGTCTTCATTACTGTAGCTTTGTAGTATAGTCTGAAGCTTGACCACCCCCCCCCCTTCTAGAGAAATGGAAATAAAAGCAAAAATAAACAAATGGGACCTAATGAAACTTAAAACCTTTTGCACAGCAAAGGAAAAAATAAATAATACGAAAAGACAACCCTCAGAATGGGAGAAAATATTTGCAAATGAAGCAATTGACAAAGGGTTAACCTCCAAAATTTACAAGCAGCTCATGAAGCTCAATATCAAAAAAAAACCAAACAACCCAATCCAAAAATGGGCAGAAGACCTAAATAGACATCTCTCCAAAGAAGATATACAGATTTCCAACAAACACATAAAAGGATGCTCAATATCACTAATCATTAGAGAAATGCAAATCAAAACTACAATGAGGTATCACTTCACACCAGTCAGAATGGCCATCATCAAAAAATCTACCAACAATAAATGCTGGAGAGGGTGTGGAGTAAAGGGAACCCTCTTGCCCTGTTGGTGGGAATGTAAATTGATACAGCCAGTGTGGAAGTTCCTTAAAAAACTACACATAGAACTACCATATGACCCAGCAATCCCACTACTGGGCATATACCCTAAGAAAACCATAATGAAAAAAGAGTCATGTACCACAATATTCATTGGAGCTCTATTTACAATAGCCAGGACATGGAAGCAACCTAAGTGTCCATCAACAGATAAATGGATAAAGAAGATGTGGCATGCATATACAATGGAATATTAGCCATAAAATGAAGCAAAATTGAGTTATTGGTAGTGAGGTGGATGGACCTAGAGTCTGTCAGACAGAGTGAAGTAAGTCAGAAAGAGAAAAACAATTACCATATGCTAACACATATATATGGAATCTAAAAAAAAAAAAAAAGGTTCTGAAGAACCTAGGGGCAGGATAGGAATAAAGACACAGACATAGAGAATGGACTTGAGGGCATGGGGAGGGGGAAGGGTAAGCTGTGACAAAGTGAGAGAGTGGCATGGACATATATATGCCACCAAATGTAAAATAGATATCTAGTTATCAAATGTTCTATCCAATGTTCTATCAAATCTCTTTCTTTGATGCTTGTTCAGACCATTCTTAGTAACTGACCATTTCATACTTTCCAATTGGGGTGACACAGCTAAATCAGGAAGCTTTTCTTTTTCCCATTTGAATCATAGATCCCTACTAAATTTCTCTTTTACTGTTTTGCTTTTAAACAAAATTTAATATAGTTTATTTCACAAACAGGCTAAGAAAAAGAGAAATTATTCCTCATTCTTTGAGTGTAAAAGAAGAGTAATAATCTGATACTGAATGTCTTTACAATAGTGTCTAGCTTTAAAGTATTTCAGAAACACAAGTGTTAGAAGAGAGAGAAACATATGTCTCAGCAAGCAGGTGGCTGTACAAAAAAAGGATCTCTATAATGACTTGTCTGCATTTCTGGAACCTTGAAATACTGTACAAGCACAGCCTTAATATAACCATAACAGACAGCATAGTGTGACTTAATGATCAAATAATAAATAGCAAAGAAAAAAAATTAATCTACAGGTGTTACATGGTGAAGCATGAAATGGAAACCCTGAACCATGGGGCAGAACTCAACCAAGTAATTTTAGCACTTCTGCAGGATTTAAAGATCTCTGGATTGAACTAAAATCCTTTTAAGAAAATAAATATTATGTCTTTATAAAAAATGTTTTATTCATATGTACTCTGTCTATTATGGTAGAAATTATTTCTAATTGGCTGATACTCATTCATTCAGTCATTTACTTAACAAACCTTAACTGAGTGCCTATTCTGTGCCAGACCTCATGTGAGGCACAATAGAGGCAAAGACATCTCACAGTTCATAGTCTAGCAGTAGAGATGAATAGCAACTGTACAATTACACTACAGGATGATGAGTTCTGCGATGAAGGAAGCAAAGGATGCTGTGTAAGGAGGGCCACCTAACCCTGCCTAGAAGACTCTCAGAGGGAGCTGATATTGAGCCAAGTGAGACTAACGTAGAAGAATGGTTAGGAGGGTCCTTCTAGGGAGAGGAAGAAGCAGGTACAGAAGCATGAGAGACTTGGGTCAAATCAGTCATTTGGAATTGAGTACACTGGTATACAGGGTGCAAGGACTGGGCAGGTAAACTTAGATAAGTGCCATTGTAGGATTTAGAAAGATCAAACTGGTGGCAGTGTGGCTTGTAGGTTAAAGGGATTACAAGTGAAGGTGGAAAGACAAAAGGCTATTATAGTAAACAGAGTGAGAACTAATAAGGTTCTAAACCAAGGTAACGGCAGTTGATATATGCAGATGTCAAGATCTAAGGAATAATTTAAAAAGTAGAATCACCTGAAAATCATGAGAAATTTGATATGAGATAAAGGAATAAAAGAAGGTGTTGGGTCAAAGATGATGTTCAGGTCTCTGATCTGAACCATGGGTATGGGTCTGACCATTCACCTAGATAGGGTAGTCTGGGAAAAGAAGCTGATATGGAGGGAAACTGATGGGTTCAGTTTGGGTTGTGTTCTGTTTACAGTGTCTTTTTAGGCAACCAAGTGGAAATTCCCATAGGTGGTTGTTTATGAAAGCCTAGAGTTCAGGAAGGAGATATGGGCTTAAAGATGTATATTGGGAGTTATTGTATAATAAGAATGGTTGATGCCATTATTATGAATATATTATCCAGGAGGATTGGCCAAGGGGTAAACCTAGAGAAATACTGATTCTTAAGGAGCAGATAGAGAAAGAGGAGATTATAAAAGAGACTGAAAAGCAATAACTGATGAAGTCCAAGTGTAACCATGTGAGAGTTGTCTCCTGGAGTCAAAGGGCTTCAAAGAAAAACCCTGGGTTCCAGAGGCAACTACTTCAGCACAATCACGTGAGTTAGGGTTACAAAGTGGAAAGAGTGATGGTATAAATTATCATTCAATATAGAATATAATTGAGAATTAAAGGGATTGTGATGGTTGATTATATGACTGGTGCCCAGTGTTTTGGTTAAACATCCTGGATATGTCCATGAGGGTATTTCTAGATGAAATTAGCATTTGACTCAGTAAACTGAGTAAGGGAGATTGCTCTCACCAGTGGGAGTGGACATCATCCAGTCAGCTGAAGGCCTGAATACAACAAAAATGCAGAGGAAGGGAGAATTTGCTCTTTCTCTGCCTGACTACTTGAGCTGCAACATTGGTTTCTCTGGCTCTCAGACTGGGATTTATACACCATTGGCATTCCTGGGTCTCAGGCCTTCAGACTTGGATTGAAATTTACACTGTCAGTTCTCCTGGTTCTCAGGCCTTTGGACTTGGACTGAAACTACACCACCAGTTTCCCTGGGTTTTCAACTTACAGAGTTCTTCTCAGCCTCTATAATCATAAGAGCAAAATCCTTATAATAAATCTCTTTCTATATCTCTAATTATATCATCTATCTCTCTACCTCTCTCTCTCTATCTATCATCTATCTAAATAATCTGTTGGTTCTGTTCTTTTGGGAAAACCTGACTAATACAAAGATTGTTATTAACAATTATGACAGGACAACAAGTGTAAAATAGATGTTTTGCAGGACAGCCAGGATGCATGGTCATCCTACATTTGGAAGAATTATTTCAATGATGTGGTAAAAGTGAAGCCTGTGGATGGCGAGAGTTAAGGAGTGAGGTGAATGATAAGAATTAAAGTACTTGTGTACAGACTTTAGCTTGTATTTAAAGGGGAGAGACTAGATGGGAGTTAGTAGGAGATACAGGGTTAAAGGAGAGTGTTTTGCATGGTAGAGGCTTGAGCAATTTTGTATGCAAGAGAGAAAATGTCAATGGAGAGAGAGAAGTCAGAGGACTTACGATAAAAGAGAATAAATGACTGAACAACTTCTGTATGGAAGCTGGAGGGGATGGCAGGATTAGCTTCAGAAAAGAGGATAGAATATTTTGTCTAGAGAAACAGGAGAAAAAAATAGAGAACAAATGTAACATATGTGAAGGTGGGTGAATATGAAGTTGGATAAGTTTTCACCTGATTGTGTTTTCTCTGTAAAATTGGAGAGGAGGTCTTGTGCTGAGAGTTAAGGATGAAATTATGGGATAGGGAGCTTGTGAAAAGTAGGTAAGCTTGGAATGGTTATCCTGGATAGCGAGAGACCAGCTGATTAGAAACATACTACAGAATTTTCAGGCAATATTAAGGGCCAACTGGACACCATTAACTTACAGTGACACAGAGCTACACAGTTTTATGGTTTATTCCCACATCCCAATCCATTTTAAGTAGTGGGGATTGTGGCCTTGACCAGATTGAGGTTATGGCAGGCAGATGCAGCAGAAGGGAGCAAAGAATCGAGACACAAAGAAGTGCCTCAAATGCTGGATTATGGCCCACATGGGAAATGGGGACAGGAGGAGGCTGATAGATGGGCAAGAATGGAACAGTCAATAAATTTCAAGTCTAGTTAAGGATTAGAAACGAAGATGTTAATAGTACAAATAAGAAAGCTAGAAGAATAGGAAACTGTGCTTCAAGAGTGGACATAGAACTTCAAGATTTCAGAGGTGCATCAGCTCTGGTGGGGTCTGGTGCTTATGGTGAGTGTCTGCAGCAAAGAGGAGGTGCTGTCTGATTGGTGTTTCCACATGCATGTGCGAATCCCTAATTATTATGATAAAACTTAGAGCAAAGAGGAGAACTTTAAACCAAATACAAAATTAGATAACCGAAGTGGACAAAAATATGGAGAAGATGGGAGTGATATAGCCAGACATATTTTTACAAGTATTTAGAGAAACAAAGATTTGGTGTCGCCAAGTGGAGTTGAAGCTACAAATGCTGCCTTTCAGCCTAACTCCCAAGAAGGCTTCAAGAGGTATGATATCATCAGAGTCACACTTTCACAAAGACATTGAAATCAAGGGACCATTCTGTGATGAGGAGAGTGGAAGGGTTGACAAGGGTAAGAGGACTGGTTAAGAGAAAAGAAAAGAAGACCAGCTTGGACTAAGCATATGGAAGAAAAAAGTGTAACTGAGAGGTCTGTCTGCATTTTGGGAGGTGGGCAGAGATGATGAGGAGTTTGTCTAACTTTCTACCATGTTCTCTTCTTCATTCCTGGTGAACTTAATAGCACCTGATATATATGTGCAGAACGTGAGACCTAAGCTCCAAGAAAGCAGGAACTTGTAGTATTCTGTTTGCTGCTGTATCCAAAGCACTCCATAGCACACGGTCAGTGTGCCACAAGTATTTGTGGGAGAGAGGAATAAATGATTCCTGGGAGGTGGACAATATAAAAGAATAATTAAGACCCTGAGCTCTCAAATCAGAGAGCCCTGAGTTAGGATCCCAGCTGGGCCATCTTGGGTAAGTTGTTTATTTTCTTTAGGTTTCAACTTCCTCATCTATAAATTATAAGTTATATTAGTAACTATGCTTCAGAGTTTCCAGAAGCACCTGGCACCTAGTTAGTACTCAATAAATGGCAACTATTGCCACCACTATTGCTTTTAACTGCTTTATTTGGTGGGAAGAAATATAGTGTGACAATAGTTTGAAGCTAGCGCTCTGATTAAAAATTAGGTTTCTAAGCAGAATATTGGTAAGAAATCCTAGAAGGGGTGTGCCAGGTTCAAGATTAGTTAAACTGTTAGAAAGAGAGAATGCCTTCCTTGTGCTTTAATAACCACTACAAAATTTCTACTCAGTTACTCTGAACAAGTGCTTTTGGGGATACCAACTTCCTGGGTAAAACTTGGATCCTCTGGGCAGAATGACAAGGATGCTTTTTTAATTCAGTGAATAGTGCAGTTATTTCTCCTGTTTCAAATCTACACTTACCTTTGAAGGAGGGTGTGACTGTGGTTTCTAGTTAGTCTGTGCCTTTCCTGGATTTTCTTTGATTTTGTAAACTCTTGTGTTCCAGTGATAATCACTGTCTAAAGTATTCATTTTTCCCAGAAATCCTGAGTCATGAATAAGAAATCTTCACACAAAATAATTTAAGTCATTTAATTCATAGGAATATTATACTGTATCAAATGGGCATGTGGAGAATTTGGCTGTGATCTCTATCAGCAAACCCATTTATCTTAAGCAAGCATGACATTTTATTCTTTTCCTGGGTTCGCCTTGAGATCTTGTACCTTAGTTGCATCTTGGCCTTCTTGACTCTATACTTGGCTCTAATTCATTCTCTATCAGCCCTGGAAACATCTTTGCTGGGGATAAGTAACTCCTTCCTTCTCCAAAACTCACTCTAATAACCTTAGAATGCACATGACTCATGGGGAAGCTATGAAGATCACTTCCAACCCTTTTACACTGATTCTGGTGCAGCCTACCGTTTCTTCATGCTGGGATCCTTTTGCTTTCTTGCTTTAAAAATCCACAGACTGCAAAATAGCCCTTACCCATCTAAGCAACTTTCCATGCAAGTCATCAAAATTCACCCTGATTTTCCCAAATAGTGGAGGTAATTTGATTCCTCTAAATGTTGAAACCACTTTGGTGTCACTAGATCTCTCATTCCCCCTCCAATCCATCAGTGAACTTAGGAGCCTTCTCAAGATTTTGATCCAATGCTAAGGATGGAGTCCAACCTTCCTGTGACACTTCCTTGATTTACGGTTGTGGTGTTTTTCAAATAATGTAAGTATTGGACATGAATATTTTAAAATGAAACTTGAGATTTTGTTTTTCAACAGAGCCAAAGCCATGAATCGCTCATGTCTGCTCTTCTATCTAGTTTGTGCTGCTGGCTACAAAGCCCTCCTAAGAGCCCTGACAGTTCAGGGGTCTTGAAATGATGAGGTGACTCTGTTGCTATGGTGATTCTGTAGCTGGCTAAGGGGTCACAGGTTGGTTTACCCAGCAGGAGTTTTTGCAAAAATAACTTTGATGAGAGTAAAATAAAACTCCTGTTTTTGTCTCCCTTGGAGGCTATAGTAAAGATGAATCAATAAATATATTTTCCTTAATTAACCCTGAAGAGAAAATGGGAGAGAAGTTCAGAAGGCCTTTGGTAAAAGAAGTTGCTGGAACTCTACTGAAGCAAGTGCTGATATTGTTTTTAAGGTCAAAGTCTAGAAGACTGGAGTTTAACTTGACTTGTTTCTCCTGTGATACGTGCTGAGAACAGAGGTTCAGGGAAGTTGAACCCCCTTTATACAGAGATTGAATTATGTGGTCATGAATTTCTGTAGGACTAATTAGCTTTAATCCAATGAGAAATAACTTGATAGAATAAGCATATAATGCCCAGAACAACCAGAGGACCTGACAATTTTTTCATGCTATGCTGTGGCTCTAAAGAGCATTACAATATTAAGCGGAATGAGACAAACATTTTACTTATTTTCTTTCTGCTGCTCAATTTGTTACTTAGCATCCTGACAGTTGTAAGTGCAAAATAATCTGTGAGGGAATTAGAATCTAAATCAGGCTTATATAACTGTGTTTGTAACTGCTAAACTTATTTGGAGATAGATGCAATCTAGCCTGAAGGATTCTTAAAAAATGTGTTTTACTGATTAAAAGATAAACTCATACACACACATACATATGTTCATAAATTGATCATTAGATAAGTATTAGTATGTAGTTATTAGGTTGTTGTGTATGAGCAAATAAATGGAGAAATTTGTGGCACTGAAGTAGGCTCAATGGAAGCATAATATCTTATGTATATTACCTCTTCAAAACTGTCTGATGAATGAAGGAAAAGGTGAATGAAAAAGCATACTCCTCTTAGGGTATTGGGGCACCGTTTTACCTGAAAACCTCATGTGAATTTGTATTTTACTATGTATTCATATCTGTCTTAGAATTATAAGTGTAACATCTCGTAATAACTTTTAAAGAGGAACAAAAATAGTGAAATCTTTGAGTAAGATGGATTTTTCAGAAAGATGTGTTCAGTCTTTATCCTACACTTTTGTGTACCACTGGGCACCTTGTAGTGTTGCCCAATTCAATGCTTGTTGCTCTAATTCAATTGTTGTAGAAACACTAGGGTACCTTTTTGAAAATGCCATTGCCTGGGCCTCACTGAAGTCTAGTTAAATCTGAATCTCTGGGAAAGATTTTTCTACTCTCCCCAGATGAATCTAGTGTGTACCCAGGGACAAGAGCCACCTCTCTACCTAAAGACTTAGCCAGTTTGCAAAACATGGATAAGGTTATATTAGACACCATCTACCTGTCTCCACGTCACACCTCTCTTTGAAATTGTTTCCTTCATCCCTGGAACCTTAGGACAGCTGTAACTACAATGGGGAACTGATTGTAGGGAAGTGGAAACCTGGTCCTCATGGAAACCCAGGCCTTGTGTGTAGCCCCCTTTAGATCCTGACGAACAGTATCCAAGCTACTGATTCAACAGCAAATAAACAGAGCTACTACTTCTTAACGCTTGGGTCACTGATTTTTCTTTTTTGAAGTAACTTCCTATATCTTAAGAAAATTTTAATTTGACAAAATCCAAATTGTTGATTCCTGGAAATCTTTAATAATTATAATTTTATCAGTTTTAAAACCCCACAAAACTCTCCTACAATATTTTCAGTATTTGCTGAAGGATAACATCCCCCTTGCCTTAATCATGTGCCAGATTACTCGTAAACCTGGACCATATGCCACTGCAATTTGCTGATGGGCCCAAGCTGCTTTGGTAGATAAAAAAATCCAAGGGGATTAGAATGGCTCAGTCCTCACTGTGAATAGAGCAACGACAGTAGGCCAGATCCATGCTCTCCTGTCTTTCCTTCTCTGTCCATTACCTATAGTCTCTGCCCTTAGGTCATTAGTAACTCAAAACCCAAGGGTCACATCAGTGCCTGCAAAAATGTATTTCACCCTAATAAGGTCTTTCTTTAGACACTTAGACAGAAACCAAGTTTCAGATAAACACAGAGCATGCAAGGGATGAAATAGAGATCGTTATGTGCAAAAGTACGAAATATTTCCCCAATTTTGGCTTTAGGATGATCCTGGGGGGAAAAACACTCTAAAATTGATGAGGGACATAAATTGCATCTTTCTCCTTTACTTGGCTCCTGTGTCCTGTCTAGCACAGTTAATGATGTTATTCTCTGCCATCAACGTTTGAATGACTACAAGTTTTTCTATTTGTAATAAAATGGACCTCTATGACTCTTGACTTGAAATCAGAATCAGGTAGTTGATTAAGTTATTAAAATTTAAAATGACCTTTGGGAAAATTTAATTTTCTGAAAGACACTTTCCCACACTTCCATTTTTCTTTTCTATTGCAAGTGAAATTTGCTTCAAATAAGGAGGTCATTGTGATTTATCTCTTGTATTTTGAGATCTGTTTTCTTGATAGCAGCCACTTGTTTTAAACATCTGACATGGTGTCTCTAAAGATAAAGCAATAAAGTATATTGATTTGAAGTATACTAGTTATTCATACAACTAAGAGTGCTTTATACAAATATAAAACAGTAGGAAAATGCTAGTTATTCAGATATCTGTGTTACTATTAAATAATTTGCATACTGAACAGTCATGTGTGGATTTTAGAGGGTAGGATACTTAAAGTTTAGAGTTGGAAGCACTGTAGAACTCATCCAAACCAACGCAGGAATGATCTGCATTTTGTTCTACTCAATTCAAGAGTCTTCTCTAAATATCCCTGAAAAATATTATTTGAACACTCCTAATGATGAAGAATGCAAGAGAATCATTCTTTTTATTGAATTTGAATCTTACACCCTATAGCTATTATTTATAGTTCTGCCTTTTAGAGCTCAGCAGAACAACTTTAATTTTGTTTTTCTCCATGACCACCCTTCACATACTTGTCTGAGAGACACAACTCTATCCTCAGGAATGTGACAGTCACAATGGCAAACTTTGTAAAAGCATTTGCCTTTCACTAGCAATCCCACTTCCTATATACAGGGAACAATGTTCCAACAGCATTATCCAATATTACAATCAGCCAATACCAATATATGTGTTCAAAATGAATCACACACCTATTGACTGAGTGTCTTTTCTTGGCAGTCAGAAAGGGATCATGCTGTCCTGGGAATCCTCCTTACTTTCTTTTTTTGTGTAACATTTAAGTACAGCTTAATTAGAAGATCATGAATCATACTAAAAAGCAATCAGATCCCTTTCTTATTCCCTGTGGTGGGGAGTTCTTTCTTAATCACATGTAAATTTATTAATAAATTAATTCATGAACTTCTTACATTGTCTCTTAATCGAGTTTCTTTTAGTTGACAGTGATACAAACATAACTCCAACTCCCATTAGAAGCAAAGGGATTATTACTAAACATTATTGTTATTATTGCACAAGCAAGATTCAGGTAAAAGATTGCAATGTAACCAAGACTTCCTTTCTCTTGATCTCTTGACATGTGGGGGAAAATGCACTGTTTTTCTTTACTCTCACGTGACCCTCACACTAAAAACATTTCTGACACCACATGTGTAGGTTTATTTCCTCAATGATCACTTCTCCAACACCAGCTGGGTGTCTTACAATTCAGCTCAGTTCTGACACTACTTACCTGGAATTAGCATCAGATCACACAAGTTAAGGGTTCAGTGCCATAAGACTGTCCCCACTTCAGGTGCCAATCACAAGCCCCAGGTTGTCTGACTAACCAGCTATCAAACAGCCTTTCCACAACCATCTCCTTGGGTTGGATAATTTGCTACAAAGCTCACAGAACTCAAGAAGTCATTTATTTACAGTTACAGGCTTACTATATAATAAAGGATATGATCGAAAGGATAAAGATGAACAGCCAGATGAAGAGATACAGAGGGTGAGGGCCAGAAGGGCCCCAAGCACAGAAACTTCTATCCCCACGGAGCTGGGATGCACTGCCCTCCTGGAACGTGGATGTGTTCACCAATCATACTTTAGAAAATTCTACAGCGGCTTTACCATGTACACATGATTAATTATTAACTGATTTTCCAGCCCCCTCCTTCTCTGGAGAATGGGGGGATGGGGCTGAAATTTCCAAACTTCTAATTATGGCTTGGTCTTTCTGGTGACCATCCTGCAACCAGAAGCCCACCAAGAGTCACCTCATTAAAACAAGAGATGCTCTTATGACTCAGGAAATTACAGGGGTTTTAGGAGTTCTGTGCGAGGAACCAAGGTCAAAGACCATATATTAGCAGGAACAAGAGGCAGAGACCAAAATATGTATCTTCACACAGAGGGAGAGCGTGAAGATGGCACCTGCCTTCCAAAGTCTCTGTACAGTGAGCATTTAGATGTGTGTTTAATCAGAAGCCTGCCCCTTGGGCTGCAGCTGTGAAGATAAGCAAACAGACCTCTTTCACAGGAAGACTGGGTGTTTCAGTCGGCTTCTTCTGCACTTGGCTCGGGGGTGTAGCTGTGGTGAGTCCTCACTAGCCATTTAAGAACTGGTTCTCAGTTCACTATAGCCTTGTGGGTCTTGTGGACACAAGCCCCATGGACTTTCAAAGCTAGATGTTTTGGGTGTCATCTCTCAGGTGCCTGGTCTTAAAAGTGTAGCTGCCATATTTGAGGTTGAAACCATTCGCTCCTCAGGAGAAGTTTGGGGTTGTAAGTTACTACCTGATTGTGTGGGTTGCTGTGCTGGGGGTGAGGTTTATGATGAGATAATGTCTCAGCCTCTCCTACCTATTTTGATGTGGGTTTTTCTTGTTCATCCAATGTGTGGGAGTTGCTTAGCTAGTTTTGGGGTTTCTCTCTTAGGTGGCTGTAGAGTTGGTATGTCCATGGAAGGAGATGAGTTCAGGATCCTTATACATTGCCCTCTTGAACCTGATCCTCTCTGGTTGTCACATATCTATGTGCAGGTTGGTCCCTGGATCCCCAGCATGTCCAACTTGGGCTGTAATTCAGTTTGTATGGGTTGGAGGGAATTCAGGTTTCTCACTCTTCCAGATTATCACTTGATCTGTTATTGTCCCATTTTCTCCAGCTATAGCACAGGCTATAGTATAGAGAGGGAAGCAAAGTGTCTAGAAGAGAACTATAGATTCCCCTTGTTTTCCACTTGTTTTTGTAGGTCTCATTCTGTCCTACTCTAGATAGGTGTTCTCCATATGGCAGGTCACATGTTTACATAGCCTTGAATTCATAACATCCCAATTCAGTGGGCCTTATAGGAATGAAAAAGTTCTTGTAAGCCTCTGCATCAAAAATTCTAGGGTTGCTGGGGCAACATATATACAGCTGAACTGGTGACCATGACCACTGGATTGACATCATGATTGGTCAGGCCAGAGTCACATGCCCCACTTTATACCCAGGTTCCAGTACCTGCATTCTTACCTGGTCTCTCCATCTCCTTTCTATATTGATATGGAAGGCAAGGTGGTGTGGTTTAATGTGAACACCATGAACTTAGGACTTGAAATTCCTAGTGATTTTTGGTATTTTGAAAGCTGAAAAATATTTTTTTTAATTACTATGATTTTACTCTGCTGAACTCCATCCGTGAAATAGCCTAAAAAAGTGAATACAGGGCTTCCCTGGTGGCGCAGTGGTTGAGAGTCCACCTGCCGATGTAGGGGACACGGGTTCGTGCCCCAGTCCGGGAAGATCCCAGATGCCGCGGAGCGGCTGGGCCCGTGAGCCATGGCCGCTGAGCCTGCACATCCGGAGCCTGTGCTCCGCAACGGGAGAGGCCACAACAGTGAGAGGCCTGCGAAACGCGGGAAAAAAAAAAAAAAAAGTGAATACATTTCTGAAAATAGTTTTGTTTTTGTTCTAAGATTAATTATATCATCAAACACACACAAAACATCTGCCATGAAGAAAAGATATAAGGTGGATTTCTTTACAGTGATTAGAAAACAAAACAACAGAATTTATAATTAGGGCTCTGAGTTATGAGAAATGTCTTTAAGTTATTAACTTAAAAGGATTTCAAAGTCCCATTTTGTCCAATGAAAGCTTAGCAATACCAAACTGTATAAAGAGGTATTTATTTAGTTTTGATAGTTAAATAACCATTAAAAACTCTTAAAATCTTCAAACATCTTAAGCAATTCTTATAAACAGAGTACAAGATGTGGGAAGTGTGAAATCAAAAATGTTTTCACTCATTAGAGATGACCTTATATAGTTTCACCACTGATGAGTTATCAGGACATCTGTAACTTGTGAAAATGATTTTCCTGTCTTATTCCCAAATATTATATATTTTCCTTTATTTTTGAAAACATGTATATATGCAAACACACATATTGAGGGATATATTTTTCACATTTACTTAGTTATACCAAGTTGTCAAAATAGGAGTTAAAAAATCCATTTGTTAAGACATCCCAACAAAGACATAACTAAATATACCACCAAAATTATGCATGGCCTGGCTCCTTCACAGCAAAGGTCACCTTTACCAAGGCATAACAAACTGGTGCATTGGAAGTTAGAGAAACATCAGTAAAGGCAAGTACATTTTTCACATGTGTACTGAACGTACAGGAAAGTGAGCATAAATTTTAAAAAGTTTTAAAAAGAGAAAAATGGGGAATGGAAGATCAATGAGCTGGACGAAAGCGTTAAGCAGATAAAGAAATGGAAATCTGTTTCAAATCTGTTTCCACACAATCACTTCAAGAAGAAGAGAGAGGCAGTGTTTTAAACAGACAGATTGGAAAATTCAGGCTGACTTTTGGGTATAATTATGCCATTTGGCATCTGTATTGGGTGCATCACATGCACTGCCTCACACCTTCTTGGGCCACTTTTTACTCCAGCCATTGCTGCAGCAAACAGTGGTGTGCAGCCCTAACAGGACAGGACTTGGCCTCAGCTTCACAGCCATATCTGCGTCTCCATGGAGTAGGATGAGGCAGAAATGATGCCCACTGGTGCCACCTGCTATGGGGAAAAGTAGAACACGATAGCAGAAAAGGGTGTCAGCATATGGCACGGGGCGGGTTGCAATTTTTAGTAAGGTGGTCAGTGAAGGCCTCACTGGGAAGGTAATATCACAACAAAGACCTGAAGGGAGTGAGAGAGTGAGACACTCTGGGACAAGGGCCCTGTGGACACAGGAAACAGAGTGCAGCAGCTCTGAGGCTGCAGCATGGCTGGAAGGTTCACAAGGAACCCAGGAAACCAGTATTCCTGGAACAGAGTGAGCCATAGAGGCAGAGAAGCAGGATCTGAGGGAGGAGGTGATGGTGCCAGGATATCAAGAGCCTCATAGGCCTCTCTAAAGATGACGTCTTGGACTCTGATGGGATGGGAACTCAATGGACGGTTTTGAGAGAGGAACGAACATGTCATGACTGGTGTTGAGATTAGACTGGAGAGCATGGGTCCAAGTGTGGAAGCAGAGACATCTGTTAGGAAACTATTGCAATCATTTGGTAGAGAGATCATAGCAGCGTTGCAAAAGTTGGGGCAATAAATGCAGGAAGGTGAGGTGAGATTCTGGATTATTTAGAAGGTAGAACTTGTAGAATTTGATAACAGGAAGATGTGAAACCTGAGGAGAGGAGTGAAAAATAATTTCAAGGTTTTAATTGAGATACAGGAGGAAGAAATTGCTATTAACTGAAACTGGGAAGACTTTGACTTGGTTGTTGTGTTTGGGATTAAGTTTTGGATACAATAAGATTGAGATACCAATTAGACATCAGAATGGAAATATAAATTAAGCAGTATGCTTAATTTGTTATGTGTATGTGTCTGGAATTCAGAAGAGTGCCTGGAATGAGTTGTAAACTGGGGAGTCATCATCATCTAGATGGTATTTAGAGTCACAAAACTGGATGAATCGCTGAGGTAGTGTGTGCAGGGAGAAAAGAGGTATGTGGACTGAGCTGTGGGTCACTCCAATGTGTAGAGGTTGGTGAGCTAAGGAGAAGCCTGCAAAGGACCAGAGAAGGAGTGGACATTGAGGTAGAGGTAGCAAACAACTTCTAAAGGGAAGACCAGAATGAAATTATGGCTGAAGGGGATCTGTGAGGGCAAGAGAAGGATTCTTTGGTTAATTTTGGAGAGATAATAGCACGCGTAGAAGCTATTGGTAGACAGGGAAAATTTGTGATGCAAAAGAAAAGAAACAATTGTGGAGCTATGACCTTGAGTAAGCAAGAGGCCATGTGACTTCATATACAAAGGACCTTTAATAGGAGCACAGGTTGTACAAAATGACAGGATAACAGGAAGCAAGCTAGGAAGGATACGTGGGCACAGATGCTGAGAGGAGGTTAGATGTGGTGATTCAAGCTTTCAAGCTTTTGAGAGTTGTTTTTTCATGGTTGCTATTTCCCTGTTAAACAGGAAGCAAGGTCAACGGATGAAGTGATGATTGGGAGGAGGTGTTGGGTGCATGAGGACAGAGGAGGTCTGAAATGGTCCTCTGGAAGTGTGGGAGAGCTAATGGATTAGGGAAACATACATTGTCGCTGAGCTACATTAGGGACCTGTTTGACAGTGGGGCACATGCATTTAAAGTTGTGTGCTTTTCTCAGCCATGTTCAGCTGCGGGGAGGAGCAGAGTCATCAGAGTCGAATTTAACCAAGATTGGGGTTTTGCCAGTTTAATACGGTAAAATGAGAGAGAGCAGGGGACTGAGCGTGTACACAAGGAAGGAATTTCACAATAGCAATGGTTATATACTGCATCTTCATGTTTTCTTTCGAGTAAATTCCCTCATCTGACTTTAGCCTTTCTACTAAGGGTATCACCTCTTATTCATCCAACTTTGGAATCCCAGAATCATTGTTGTGTCTTCTTTCCTCTCACTCTCCAAATATACCTAATCAACAAGCAGCAGCTGTCACATCATTCCCACCCTCACCAGGGTCACTGTCACAGAAGGCAAGTGTAGGAGCTGCTGATGCATGGAACAGAGAGAACAGGGTGAGGGGGACACAGCAGTCTAGTGTCAGAAAATGGAGGGTCTAGAAATCTGAGTTAAAGGATACTACGCTTAATTAAATTCTCCATCCCAGGAGAACCAGGAAGAAGTTGCACGGTTCTTTCTGACCTAACCTTAGAAATCTGAATTAAAGAGTAATCTGTTTTCGTAAATGACTTTCATTGGAACGCAGCCACATCCATTTCTTTACATGTTGTCTATGGCTGTTTTGGCACTTCAACAGCAGTGTTGAATGATTGCAGCAGAAACTGCATGGCCTGCAAAGCCTAAAATAGTTACTATCTGGCCCTTCATGAGGAAAAGTTTGCTAACCTCTAATCTGAAACACAAAGGAGTGTCCTAAGTGGAAGCTTTCAAACTGAGCAGCCTTGACCTTTGTTGTATACTGACCCTCATAACATGTAATGGAAACCTACAGTACTTATAGAGCAGTATCTACCCAAAGATCAAATTCCTCAGTGATATTAAAGGGCCATCACTACCCCTCATTTCCTATCTCCAGAGATGTTCCCTAAGACAAGACAAAACACACATACTGCACCCAGATTTAAACATTAATTTTGGGATGTTTGCCAGACCAGATGTTTAGAAAAGCTAAATACCATTGATTTATTTCTTACCCTTTATGAGGCAACATTAGAGACAATGGACCTTATCAGAACAAATGAGAATAAACAACAGAATGCAGATCAGAGGAGAATTAGGAAGAAATTCTATTGGACTTTATGATGCTATAATTAATTTTGTATGTAGAAAATCACTAATTATTAGCAAATTGTAACCTGCACCAACCGAATTTTATCTCATGGCAGCTGTGCAAGGATGGACTTTTCTGTTTCATGACTGTCACTCTTCCTTGTACAGTACTGTGAGCATAATTTCCAGTACCCTGAGAATGCTCTCCTGCAAAGGCAATTAATCACCCATCAAATGCCTTTTGAGCACTTAGTACACAGTAGAGGCTGGGAAAACAGAGATTAATAAGCCCTGATTGCCACCAACAATATTGCAGTACAGTGGCGATTTGCACCCAGAACTGCAACTATTGTTCTTAAGTTGTTTTGGATCATAGACCCTTACGAGATTGTGATCAAACATACAAATCCTATTTTTAGAAAAAAAAAAATATGCCAAGGCACATATAAACATAATTTTACATACAATTTCAACAGATGTTTTATTTACTGAAGGTAATTTATGAAAGCCCATATGGGAGTTTACCCCGTTTTTAGAGTCCTTGAGGTATGTAGCATGGGCACAAATGAAGAAGTGAGCTGGGGTGTGTGTGTGTGTTTGTGTGCATGTGCAAGTGCCTTATTTTCTTCAGGAGATTAAGATGGGAAAATATAATATTTTCTAGGTGGGAGGAATGGTTTATGCAAAAGTAATGAGACATGATACAGAAGGGGAATCCAGAAAGTCAAGGCAGTTTGGTCTGACACATTCCTAGGTTTTGTATATTGTATGGGTAGACTTGTCACTTTTCCTGAAGAACTGTATGTCCCTCAGGGGGACACACACTATGAGACATACTGTTTATCACATAACACTTAAGGACACATATTTGTTTGCCTTTGGCTGGTCGTTTATTGCTGATTTTCTTGATTTTTTTTTGCTTGCTTTCTTTTTTAAAAAAATTAAAGTATCAATTTATGCTACAAAACAAGGATCTTTATACATACTATAACATAGAATTTAATCAAACTTCATAGCAATCTCGCTAGGTAAATTTTATATCACCTCTAAGAAAACTGAGATCCAGAGAGGTAACAAATGTGATCAAGCCCACACAGCTAAACATGGCAGAGCTGGTAACAGGACACCCTTTTTTTCTGACCCTAGGTTCTATTCTCTTTCCTCCGGGCTTAAGACACTGCTCCAAGTAAATTTTGTATTGCAGGATAACTGATCATTTCTGGCTAATGTAGAATACTCCCTAGAGTAAGTCAGGATATTAATGAAAACCATACTTTTAATTTAGTATTTTACATAGCAATTTAGTTTGGGCCAAGAATTTTGGAGGGAATAGGACTTATTTCTAGTTTTCTGTGATCTTTCACTCTTACCTACCCTGACTCTGGTTTTTATTTTGGTAAAGAGGAAGCTGGAGGAAGGCTTATAGCTGGGATTGAACTGAACAAGTAGGACAGACTGGTGAAGGCTTGGAAGGGCTAACACCTGGATTACAAAGCCCTGGGAATTCCTCCAAAACACAAATGCCAAGCAGTAGACAAAATGACTCAACATCATAAAGAGAATTACACGTTAAGAAGTTTCTAATACATGTTTTTAGCCTTCTTCAGGGGTAGCGAAAACTTATAATGACATAACCACAAAGCAGAGAGGGCAATGATGGCCAAAGGCCAGGAGAAAGTCCACATATTCATTCACACAGAGAGTCCTCTCTCATGACCAAATGTGGCTTGAATCCTGTTAGCTTTGTTTTTTGACATAATAGATTATTTCTACAAGGTCTTTACAAAATTTAAACACAGTTAACAAATGAACTCATATTGACATTTACATGCCAGTTAAAGACTACAGGTTCTGAGGTGATAGAATAAGAAGGAAGTGACAGCACCCAAGTCCATCTTGGCTGTGATAAGATTCAGGGAGACCAGACTTAAGAGTGGTACTCTGACATCATATGAGGGCAGTTTTGGGATGTCTAAAATCCAACAGAAAAAGAAAAGTGATTGAAGATGTCCAAGGGAGGAGGCTTCAGTAGATTCATCTGTCTTGCTTCATAAGTTATGCTGAGGGCCTGCTCTGAATGCAGTACGAGAAGATCCATCGCTTAGTGAAATAATTTATAATGAGACATTGGATCATAGTCATAAGAAAGGGAAAGAAAATGTCAAAGGCACCTCCCAGTGTTGCATAAGTGACAGGGAAGCAGATCTGGAACAGAAAGTGTTGAGCACTGTTTGTCTGTCCCCAGTTGAAGAACAACCTCTAACCCCATTAACCCAGAGCCAGTCAGGTCACAGCTCTGTTTATGTGAAAGTTTCTGTGACCTTTCCGGCAGCATTTCCCCTCAGCTGGATCCCAAGCACAGTCCCGTTTCACAGCCTTGCATCATCTCCTTGGAACCAGGCCAGGTGGAGAGGGAACAGCTGGGAAAGGATGATTGTAAAAAGCCCCTACGATTCTACAGAGGGTCCAGAAATCCCCTTCACTAAGCGAACTTAAGGAGCCCGAGGGCACTTTCATCAAACACAATGGCAGTGTGAGGAGAGACACAAAATGCAAGTTGATTGGTGTGACCACAGTGCAGGGCAAAAGACATTTGTAATGAAGCTAAAAGTTTTATATATTTCTTAGCATTTGGTAATATGACCACAGACATGTTCACTAAAGCCTAGGAACAGATGCTCTTGATTCAACAGTAGGGCATAAAGTCCCACAGCAAATACAAAAAGTCCCACTGTATTTTCATAATTGAAATATACAGTTTAAAGACACTTTCAATTGTTCAATGTCACTGCACACATTATGACTCATTTAAAAAAGAATCTCAGTTTCTAAAGTGACTTTTTAGTGGGTTTTCAGTAGATCCATAACATGAACTGAAATTATTTTGAGTATCAGTTGGTATCATTTAATCTTATCTCATTGCTCTAAATTGAAAGCCACTGTTACTCAAGCATATCTTGGAGAGATATGATGCCATTTTCCCCCTCTAATTTGGTTATTTGAATACATTTCATTGCTGTTTCATGATTTACAAGCTGGGTATTACGGTGGAACTTTTAATTCTCTCTGAGCCTGTGTAATTGCAGCTACAAGATGGAGATGCCATCAGAATCTACCTGATACAGTTGTTTGAGAATTAAGTGGGATAATATATGTAGTGCTTAGCAAAATGTTGGGACATAGAAAGTGCTCCGTAAGGGCTGGCAATAATAATCTTTATCATCACCATCATTATTCATCTAAATTCAGGTTAGTCAGAGGATACATTAATTTTAAAATGATAAATTTTACATTTGAAGATAGCTTATAACTTCTGATTATTAACTTAATGCAATTAACAATACTGTCTAATTTGAAAATGTACACAAATTTCAGCAGCCTCCAAATTTGCTTGGTAAGGGAGTCATATGTACAGAGGGAGAGGTGCTTTTTTTAATTATTTAAAATTTTTTAAATATCCAGGTTTAATTTTCAGACATGATAATGTTTCATATTTGGGACCAATCTAAAAATCTCAATGATTAAAATTTGTTGATAATCATATTTGCATTAAACATTTAATCTAATCTTTAAATCTAATATACCAACATAGAGTCTTTGATGTTTTAAAATTTGTTTATTCAGAGAAAACATGGAAACATTTGTATACCAAAGTGGAATGCTTTAAAAAATGTGCCACTCAGAGGAAGTTGGGAACAATGTTTGACCTCAAACCCATCTTGTTGGCTCTATTTTAGGGCAGCAGATTCTCAAGCCTTATTGAGAAATGTTCAGAGATGAGTAGAAAGTGTTTTGAAATCAGAAAAAGAAGATGTGTGTCAGTGCTTATCTGCCACAGCAAGGAGACCTCCTTTGTTTAAAGGCCAGCCAAGTATTGTCTTTGGATCTTCATGTACGCATCCCAGTGACATAAATGGGAGTGTCAGGTTGAAATCCTTCCAGACTTGGAGACCTCATATTCTGGATTTTTTAGACCTTGATGTGAGAATAGTTTCCAGGCTTAGAATCAGATGTAATGAGAATGAAATAGTTTTCTAAAAGCTTCAAATCTAATTTAATCAGGGTAAGTCCTGACATAAACTTTCCTAGGCCCCTGTGTAGAAATATAATGCCTCAAAGTGGTTCACACTTTCATGTTTCAGAAACTTTTCATTCTGGCTTACCATGGCCTTGGCTTCCCTAATAGTAATGTTTCTTAGACATTCTCTGAAGGCAGATTCTAAGACAAAGGTTTCTGTATAGGTAGTTAATTCATGTATGGATGTAAAATGAGAAGCAAGTGATTGCAGAAAGCAAGAAGAAATGGTGGAGGGTTGAACAGGAAGAAGGAAAAGCCAATGCAGGGACTGAGTTGGCCACACTCAGTTCTGTGGTTCCTTCTGAAGAGCTTTCTCGTATGTGTTTCAGAATTGATCAACTGGGTATCAAAAGGAATATCTATCCTTAGCTTCTGCCCCTCATTTGTCAAGGGAAACTTCACTGATCCTCCCTTGCAGTTTTGAAAGATGTATAAGTATTTAAAGACTTCCCATGCAGGTGCATCAAACCCAAAACCAAACATAAAGCAAAAAACCCAGACAGGAATTGAGAGATATTAACACAGGCCTGAGTCAAGTGCTGTCAGGTTGCACCTGTGGGAAGCTGGTTGAAGCCTTCGAAGAACTGGTCACCACCGTAGTTCTGGAGTAAGATGTAGAGAGGATTTGAGGTAGAGCCCAAGAGGTATCTGCTACTCTTCATCCCTTCCACCCTTCGGTTTCTTTCATTCCCTTTACAGTGTCCCTTTCAAGGTAGTGGCCAAACTTGCAAGGACTTAAGAAAAGAGGGTTAGTTGAATGAGCTGTAGCCCTCACTGCTGTAACTAATCCTAAAGCCATAATCAGTATCTCCTGTTCTCCACGGTCCATTCTGAATTTCCCTTAAATGTGGCAAGACAGTCTAGTTGTGTGCCCGGTGGAGTGACCCTAGATCCTTATCCTCAGGGTTCAGAATAAAAAACATATTTTGGAGGTCTACGTGCCATCCTCACAAGATGCCGTATCTGACTGGTGCCTTTGCCAGGCAGTCCTATTCTATTCTATCGTTATCTATTCTACTCAGGCAAAGTGCTTCTGAGTGATGAGGTGCATTCTGTGAATAGGTACCCATTCTTATGTCTCTTTTGCTGTAAAACTGGTCTGTAAAGAATTCTTCTTTTCAAGATGAAGCAGACAGAAGAGGGCAAGTATATGATAAATGCACGTGCAGCTTTCTTTGTAATCTAAATAATGATTTTGGGAGGGATGAAACCCACAAGGGTAACAAGATTCCTTTTGCAAATCATTCTGTAAATTCAAACTGCTATGCAAATGTTATGACGGTTAATAGTTATCACAGGATAGGGATTTTTGGTAAGAGAGCCATCCACACTGGTGAGGAGCTATTTTTTTGGTTACAGAAAGAGCTAGACTGATGCCCCGAAGTATGTGGAAATCCCTTGATGTTTGCTACCGATTCCTCCCCTTTCTTCTTCCTGTAGAACAGCTGTTCTTAGCTTCCTTAGTTGTTCTTAGCTGTTCCTTAGCTTCAGGAACCTCAAGTAGTCTAGGTAATTTAGAAAAAGAAAATGCAGTTTGAAATTCTGCATTTGCAAAGTCCAAGAATAATTTATAGTCATGGGTTCAAAAACCAAATTTTTATTGCCTTCTCACCAGCTTCAAAGTGTTTTGTACCAGAAAAAAATTGCAATAGTGCAGTATGGTACATTTTTCAACTTTGAATAAAGACTGCTTGAATTTAGACAGAGCACAAGACACAGAGAGAGAGAGAGGCCTCGGGGCAGGCACCTCACAGCAAGTCTAGGAGGCAAATGAAGTGGGTCTGTGCTGCCGCTGGAGCTCAGACAGTGAGCACTGTAGTTACTCACCAAGAATCCAAAGCACCAACTGGGCTACAAGGGCCATGAAGTAGCTGGAATAAAGTGAGAACCTGTGTTTAAAGACAGTAGCTTCAGGAGGCTGAAAGCAGGTGTATTAGCTCGCCCTTTCTGTCCGATCCTCGTGGAGTTTATTGTAAGGGTGTCTTGGATTTTGAGCAGTTCTCCATGGTGAAAAGAGTCTCCCTGGACCCTACAGATGACACTTTCTACACTCAATTTATTACAGGGTGTGGACACATTCCCCTGCAGAATGAGATGATGAAATCTGAATGTTTCAATGACATCACTGAAAGTGAAAATGAGGAAAATATGGCATTAGGGCTAGAAGAGAAAACATGCCACCCAGCTCCCGGACCAAAGAGAATTTTCTTCTGGAGACTCCTCAGAAGACGGGGTTACCTCATCAGTGGCCCTAGGGAGGAGGAAGGACCGCTCCCAGCGCTGCACCCGCTCTCTTCTCAGAACCAGATCTCGATGCCAAGGGGCACATGCTCAGTGTTTTGTCCTATCTGAGTTGTAATAGGGCACATCTTAAAATGTAAAAAACAAGAACCAGTCTGTTAGCGTGAGGCAATGCTGTATGTGATACCATGTCGATAAGCAGGCATTAGGTAAATCCTCTAACAGTCATGCTGGAGGAGACTCTGTAGCTATAAAAGGAAAACCCAGGTGTCAAGTCTGGTAAAGACTGTACAAGGTGGAAGAGGCCCAAAGTAAGGACGTTGGCATCAGATGGTTGGCTAGTCTCCTCAGGGGTGGTTGCTTCTGGTGGAGGGCACTCCGTAGTGACAGTAGCTAGACCATTCTTGATGAAAGAAAACTCATGCTAGGTAGTCCGTGTATAGCCTCTGTCCCTAACACGATGGCCACATCATTCACAACTCACTGCATCAACCACACTGGGCTGAGTAAATAAGGTGATTGACACCAGTAGGATGGATCATCTTGTCCAGTTGGTTGCTGAGTGCATCTTTTGTGATGAATGCATGTCAGGGGGCATTCATGCGAGACATAAGTATTTGCATACTCTATGGCCACTTCCAGAGTTCCGTCTACCTGCTTCTTCGCCAGACTTCCTTGCTTCTGATCATTGATCATTTTTCCTTCAGGCACAGGCGTCAGTGTGTATTCATAACTCAAACCACTATCCCCACCACACATGGTAAACACTAAACTGTACTGCTCACAATTTTGAACACAGACAATCTCATTCACCTCAGTCTTTTGAGGACACCTCTGTGGAAGGCTGCAGTGTGGCAGCAGTACATTTCCTGCTAGTCCTGATGTATTACATCTTCCCATCCATGGACCAGACCTGAGTTTTTCCTCCTCTGTCAGTTGATCATAATTGTTTCAGGTTGGGTCTCCCAGGATGCACACTCTGTTAAAGGCATTTAACATGCAGGGGGGTTATTAGAGTGTGCTCTTGAGGACAGTATCTGTGGAAGGAGAAGGGGTGAGGCACAACTGGGCAGAGAAGGGAGCTGTGATGCAGTATCTCTGGAGTGCCTCTGCCAGCCCTGCAGAGAAGACTGAAGACCAGGAGACTCCTGAGAGCTGTCCTGAGCTGGGACAAGAGAACCAGATATTTATATGCCTCTGCCAGTGGTCACTGAATGTCGGCTGCTGAAGGAGGGGAGTGATCTTAGGAAAGGAAGCTTTGTCCAGCTAAGGCAATCCCCAAAAGGGCTGACAGCTGAGAGCTGGACATTACAGTGTGTGGGATAATGAGTCCTTTGTTCCTGAAGGGAGATCTGGGTGGTGAATCTCAGCATACGCCAGAGCAGTCAACATCTAGAAGGTATGATCTGAGTGAAAGGCATTGGTACAGCAGAGATGGTTTTCAGGGGAGTCTCTTCACGTAATTTGCTTGTTCTTTCTGAACCTGCTCAAGTCTGAAACCAAATAAAACTTTGTTCCCTTTCATACACAGGATTGTTGCTGTGCCCACTGGACTTTATGGCCTGGCTGATTTTATAATACCCAGCTCACGATGGGCAGCTCTGGCCCCATAGTCATCTGGTATCGCAGGTAAGGCTCCAGATCTGAATACTCATATTTTGAATTTATGGGAGACAAGCAAGCTAGATTACCATCTAGAAATTTATCACATTCGTGAAGGAAACATGTAGCTCCGCTTTCAATCTCTGTGGTTTATTGATGACTCTAGCAATTCCATGGAGAATTAGGGTGTTAGAACACTAGGGTACAAATCAAGTTGAAAATTAACATACGGTGGAACAAAAAAGAACATACATGATATAAGGTAGGAATCCTTACAAGGTATCTTCAGCTTGCTCTTTTGGAAAGCAATATCTGAAAGTCACAGTTGAAGTTTCTTTTTTTATAATGTTTTCTTCTCAGAATGTAGTTTCATAGAACGCTTAGATTACTACAGATCTTAGCATCTTAACATCCAGAGATCTTAACATCTTCTAGTTAGTGCCTTTGTCTATAATTAAACGCCTATGTTTAAAAAATCAATCCTCTGGAAGATATACCAATCTTTTAATAATCTATTTTAATACTTGATACCTGTAAGTGAATACTTCTAATATCTATACCTGACCAATAGATGTAGATATTAGGAGAATTTATGTATAAATTATTTATAAAGGTATATAATAAGTAAAGTATATAAATACATACATATATACCTCCAATATATTATATACTCCTGGTATATAAATAGGAAAACTTGAGAGAAAATTAACCTAAATTTCATGGCCTATGCATATCTCAGATCTGCAGTATTATATGGTGATTTTAAGAGCAATTATTTGAACTTTGCCCCATCAAGATTTGGAGTCTAAAGTTCCCTCCCTTTGAACCTGGGCCAGCTTTAGTGACTCTCTTATAATTAACAGAGTTTAGTAGATGTGAGCTCTCTAACTTCAGGGCCAGTCAGAAAAGACCATGAAGCTGGCTACCTGGCTCTCTTGGAAAGCTCACTCTGAGAGAAGTCAGAAACCATGTAGTAAGTCTGATTATACTGATACCACAGTGCTACAAAAGTAGACACTCTGGTCAACAGCTAAGCCTCCAGCCTGTAATCAACTCCAAGTGTAGCATTTGAGAGCCGTCTTTGACAGTCTACCCATTCAGACTTTCGTCTGACTGTGTCCCAACCAACATCTGAGTGCAGCCTTATCAGAGACCCTTAGGGCGAATGGCCCAGCCAAGCATTCCTCAAATTTAAATCTGTAACATGAGAAGCAAAGTGAAATGTTTGTTTCTATAGTTTTGAAATGTTTGTTTCTATAGTTTATGCAGTGTTAAGTGTTATTTCATTTTAGAGATGAGGTGATGAAAGTGGTCATCGAGAAGATGTGACTGCCGGTTGACCCCCGAGCTGCACCTGGGCAATCAGACATTCCCCAACCCCTCCCCTGTCCTCAGAATGTATGTTCTGCCCATCATTCCCACAGCAGGAGCCAGTTTCAAGGATGGACCCTTGAGAGATCAATGTGTTGTTAAGACCATCTGGACAGTATGTGACTGAACCCTATTAAGACCTCTATATGTTTTTAAGATTCTAGCAGGTGGGTGTGGAAATTTACTCTTCTTGTGGCCGTGCAAGACAAGTCTTCATGTAAGTTCCCTTTCTTCTTAAACCTACCACCTACCAATATAGAGTGGTCTGCCTCTTTCTTCAGTCTCTCCTTGCCCTCCATGGATGGGGGCCAGTTTCAAATTTCATCTGGGAAACTCCGGGGGTCACAAACCAAGATGATGAAAGTGAGTTTCAAAGAGGTTAACACTCTCCTAATGGCATGCAGCTAAAAAGAGGCAGAGTTGAAACTCAAACCCAAGTCTTGCTAACTATAACCTGAAAAATAGGATCTAAAGAATCTTATATTTGTAGAGTAAGGTCCACTCCTTAAGCAGGCAACATATCTGATATTGATTGAATTAGAAGTAACCATATTTAAATAAAATAATTAAAACACTTTCTAGAGTTCAGCATGTGCAGGCTGGAAATGAAAACTTTGGATGAGAGGGCCCTAGTGAAAAACAAATTTAACTATTACCATATGAACACTGTTGCCTGAATAGTGATGATGCCAAATGGCTGAGCAAAAGGTATTGGAAATAATCTGTAACAATTTTTGTAAAGATGTTTTGGCATAAAAATGAAGAGCAATTTTATTTTGAAATACTGAGAAGCATGAGTGAAAATATAATTAGTACCTGTAAAAAGTGAATAATTCCAGCGCTTTCCTTTAAATGACTTTTGATTAAATTCTAGTTCTTCCATATGCCATTACCCACTTAACCTAACATAAAAAAGGAGAAATCAGTTGTGTTTTTTTGCCTTTCATCTCCTTTATACATCTACTGTCAAAACAGAAATATCAAACTTAAACTACCGTATCATATGCCAAGACTGATTGAGGGACTATAATTATCCTTGTTCACACATTAAATGTATTTTTTATTTGTTCTGATTATGTATGTGGTTTGTAGTGTATTTATACCAAATAAAAGCTCTTTTCCATTTCTATATTCTACTTCACTTATGTAGTCTTTTACATATTAACTCTGAACACTGGCAAAGAAACTTTTTATCAGTAATTACCCCTTTACCTCTCTGATTGCTCTTTTATCTCCTTCTGAGGCTTTTTACGTTATCCCTGTATGATATTTAACATTTGGGGAATAGGTTGGAAGTTTAGGGTACATTTATTAGGATTTGGTTTGTTTGCTCCATGGTTCTTGAGTATTCATACGTGTAAGAATCACCTGGGGAGTGCATGATTAAAACTGTAGATTCCTGGGCCATATTGCCAGAGATTCTGATCTGAAGGGTGCAGGGTGGGGCTTAGAGATTTATATTTGTAAGGAGGATTTTAGGACTTTCTCTTGCAGATTGTCTGAGTATCATATTTGGATAAACTGTCTAACTATAATGCCAGTAATTTCAGTAACTGCTATCAGATTGCATGATGCCATTTACTATAAGTTGCTAAGCGTGTAGACCTCATCCATATAAAGGTATAAAGTTTCTTAAAAATAAAAATCTTTAAAAAAACCTTTCATACTTTAAAAACATTCCTCAGAATAAATAAACGCTGAAAGTAAAACCAAATATATTTATTATAGTTATTTGAATTATTAATTAAAATACAATTTTAGCAAAATTTACAGTATGCAATAACCTTAGCACAGAATGTGTGCTTTATAATACTGATCATAATTATATATTATTATATGTTTTATTACATAAAATAGATAATAGATAATATATATATTATATGTCATAATTATCTAGAAAACATAACAGTTATAATTATACATTAATTAAAATAATCATTGTTTAATGATTATTGTTTTATTGTTTAATTCATGACAGTTTGCAAATAATAAAAGGTAGTCAAGGTTTAAGCAGTTACGTAGTGCTCGCAAGCTTGTTGCTTATTTATTCACGTGCTTACTATTGTTTTGAAATATCAGAGGTTGCTATAAAACCTATGAATGCTCTTAATGACTTAATTGCTCTTAGAATTGGGCTCCGGACGCGCAGGCTCAGCGGCATGGCTCACGGGCGCAGCCGCTCCGTGGCATGTGGGATCTTCCCGGACCAGGGCACGAACCCGTTTCCCCTGCATCGGCAGGCGGACTCTCAACCACTGCACCACCAGGGAAGCCCTAGAATTGATTTTTTACCTGTATACTCTTGTCTTTCAGATTATTTACCTCCAGTGTTTCTACCTAAAATTTCTCCTCATAATCTACAAACTTGTCATATCTTATCTTAAAATGATCATCAAGTGAAATTAAAAATGGAAAGGGCAAAGCCAGTAAAATTTCCCTCACCACAATTCATTTTTGTATTAATTCAGCAACAAACCTATTAAGTAATCTCTATTACCAGATAGTCCCTCAGTACTCAGAATATAAAATAACACAAAGCAACTGCTCACTAAGATGTTTAATATAATAGGTCTCTGTACTTCAAAATCTGTTTTCCTGAAGTAATCATTTCTCTTCTATATCCCTTCTTTGCTATTAAATTAGTTAATGTAATATATTAAGAGAAGGAGCTTTGAAGTCTGCATTTGTAAGGACTCGATTCAAATCCTCTCTCATCAATGAACTGTGATGTGGAATAAGAATAATTTCTTTATCTATAAAATAAGGACAATAATATTTAATTCACAGAGGTTTTATTTTCAAAGTATTTCAAAGTTTTCAAAAATAAAATAAGGCAATGTGGAGGGCTCTACCTCCAGTATGACAGTGTGGAGAGCTCCGCGAACCTGCTTCCCAGCGAAACCAATAAAAAATGTTAAAAAAAAAAAAAAAAAACCAGCCATTTAAAGCCTCTGGAAATGGATCTAAGGGGATACAGTAAATGCAAAAGTATTCATTCAAGAAAATCTACTAAAACTTGGCAAGAGCAGCAAGAGTCAATGGTATCTGAACCAAGATCCACTCCCTTCTTTTCTCTCGAATCTTAGCAAGATAGAAATTCCACTCCAGACTTATATAACCAAGAACGCAAGACTCCCTCTCATTCTAGCTCCAAGTCAGAGGGTTATTTTCCTAGAAGGGGCAGAACAACAGCATTTCCCACCCTGCTCCTGGTTGTCTCTTGCTGAACCTAAGTTCTGAGCAAGTGTGACTGACAGGTGGGAGCTCCTTTCTTCTACTCAGCCCCCACTCATGGGACAGAGACTACCTCGGGTACAGCACCACTGAGAATACAGAAGCCTGTCCTTTTCCTTGCATGTAAGGTGGAGGTTCCACGATGAGAGAGGCAAGCTGAGAAAACCTGAGGCTACAGTTTGCACTCAGCACTGTGCTCCAAAGCTGTATGTCTTACCATTGTCCTCACACCTAGCACCAGAACCCTGGCTAATATATTTTGCCTGAAAGGAGAATCAGGCTCTATGTTAGAAAGCTCTGAATCTTTTCCCAAAAGAATGACTTCATTTGCAACAGAGTGTGGAAAAATTTGAACCTTGGGGAGTGCTCAAAACCAGCAGGGGTTGTGGGAACAAACATTTGATAAGAGATTGGTAGATTCATTGGGAATATACGCAGAAGTGTTGGCTAGCTCTTTGCCAGGGAGAGCTAGCTCTTTGCCAGGGAAAGAGACAGTTAGGAAGAGTACTCCTTGGGTCAGAGCAAATCTCAAACACTGATCTTAGGAGCTGCCCCTTCAAAGCAGCCTAAATTTCACTGGATTGGTCTGTTAAACAATTCATGCCCAGGACATTGTTGAAAACAATAAAGCAATTAGCTGGAAATTATTGCAGTTTAACAGGTAGGTGTAGGCAGGGAAAGAGACAAAGAATGTCCTGCCAGATCACTGTCATCTGAGGGTGATGTGGGCTATCCAAGGCTGTGTGTTTTGATGAACAGCATCAGAGACTTCATGGAGTTGTGGGTGGCAGTGAGATGGGTGATATACTTCACAAAAATAGTACAGTCAATAACAATAACAAGCCCTGGAGGGGAGGGAACAGTACTAGAATTGCTTCAATGTATTATCTATAATGTCATTTCCAGCAAAAAAATTATGCAAAGCAGCAAGAACATAGGATCCATACATTGGGAAAAAAACAGACTGTAAGTGACCAGATGTCAGATTTAATAGATAAATACTTCAAAGTAGCATTATAAATATGTTTAAGAAACTAAAAGGAAACTATGATTAAAGACATAGTGGAAGGTATAATGACAATGTTGCAACAAGTGGAGAGAATCAATAAGGAGCTATAAATGATAAAAGGAACTAAGTGGAAATTCTGGAGTTGAAAGTTTCAATAACTGAAATGAAAAATTCATTGGAGGGGATCAGCAGTAGACTTGAACAAGCAGAAAAAATAATTAGCAAAATTTAAAATAGATTGATAGAGATTGTACAATCTGAAGAGCAGAGAGAAAAAAAGAATGAAGAAAAATAAACAAACACTCAGAGAAATATGAGACAGTATAAGTACACCAACACACACGCAATATGAATACCAAGAAAGGAGACAGAGACAAGAGCAAAAAAATGTGTTTGAAGAAATAACTTGCCAAATATATTGGAAGACATTACACATCAAGGAAGCTCAACAAACTCATAGGATAAATGCAAAGAGATCCACAAATAGACAAGTCATAGTAAAAATGGTGAAAGCCAAAGGCATGGAGTAAATCTTGAAAGCAGAAAGAGGAAAATGACTCATTGCTTATAGGGAATCCCAAGAAAATAAACAGTAAATTCTCATCAGAAATAATGGAGGTCAGACAGCAGTGGGATAACATTTCCAATGTGCTCAAAAGTCAAAACTGTCAACCAAGAATCCTACATGCAGCAAAGCTATTGTCCAAAAATGAAAGTAGAAAAAAGACATTAAAAGGTAAACCAAAAGTGAAAGAAGGTATTATTCACAGACCCATCTTTGAAAAATACTGCAGGTAGTTTTTCAGGCTAAAAGCAAATGATCTCATTTTTTCAAATCCACACAAGAAAACAAAGAACACTGTAAAGGAAATTATGTAATTGTGAAAGAGAAGATAAATGTATATTTCTTATCTTTTCTTCTCTTAACTAATTTAAAAATCAATTATATAAGACAAAACAATATGTATATAGTGGATTGCTGAGCCTATGACTCATAGAAAAGTAATATACTTTCCATTAACAGCACAAAGGAGGTAGGTGGGAACACAGCTTAGCTGGGCTAAGGAAACGAATCCAGATGCTAACTTGAATCCACAGAAACAAATCAATACATCCAGAAATGGTAAATGATGAATATTCTTGGCGTTTCCCATAATTCCTCTTTGCTGAATGTGATACTGACTTTACATGCTCTGTTTCTTACCCTTTCCTGAAATCTCAAGTAGTTGCTGCACTGGTGTGCTTTTGCGATGCAAGAGGGAAAGGAAAGAGAGACAAGATCAAGAGGCAGGAGCCAAGGATCAACAAGGGGCCCCTCGCCGCATTTCTCAGGGGAGCTGAAGATGGGGAGTTAGGAGAAGTATGTGAGGAAAGAGGACTTAAAGAAGGATAGTTGTGGAATCCCATCAGGATGTTCAATCAATTTGTGTAAAAAAAAGGGAACCTATTTTGAAATTAACTTTTATTTGCTCATCTGCTCTTTTGATAGAAAGCTCTCCAAACTACACTAGGTCTTAGGAAAATAGTACCCACTACATTCTCTACTAGCTTCTGCTTCAAGTGTTTCATTAGTGATTTTTTTCATCTTATATCTTAGACATTTTGCCACTTGGCTTGAGTGATAGTTTGTATTTTTTACATCAATAATGTTAATTAATAATCATTTCATTATTTTATAAATAATATTAATCATTAACATTAATTATTAACATTTCCTAGACAAATAAGAAGCAGTTTGGGTAGTATAGTCATTTTCACAATGTTGATTCTTCCAATCCAAGAACATGGTATATCTCTCCATCTGTTTGTATCATCTTTAATTTCTTTCATCAGTGTCTTAAGTTTTCTGGACACAGGTCTTTTGTCTTCTTAGGTAGGTTTATACCTAGATATTTTATTCTTTTTGTTGCAGTGGTAAATGGGAGTGTTTCCTTAATTTCTCTTTCAGATTTTTCATCATAAGTGTATAGGAATGCAAGAGATTCCTGTGCATTAATTTTGTATCCTGCTACTTTACCAAATTCATTGATTAGCTCTAGTAGTTTTCTGGTAGCATCTTTAGGATCCTCTGCATATAGTACCACGTCACCTGCAAACAGTGACAGTTTTACTTCTTTTCCAATTTGGATTCCTTTTATTTCTTTTTTGTCTCTGATAGCTGTGGCTAAAACTTCCAAAACTATGTTGAATAATAGTAGTGAGAGTGCTATACTACCCAAAGTAATCTAAAGATTCAATGCAATCCCTATCAAACTGCCAATGGAATTTTTCACAGAATTAGAACAAAAAATTTCACAATTTGTATGGAAACACAAAAGACCCCAAATAACCAAAGCAAACTTGAGAAAGAAAAATGGAGCTGGAGGAATCAGGCTCCCTGACTTCAGACTATCCTACAAAGCTACAATAATCAAGACAGTATGGTACTGGCACAAAAACAGAAATATAGATCAATGGAACAGGATAGAAAGCCCAGAGATAAACCCAGGCACATATGGTCACCTTATCTTTGACAAAGGAGACAAGAATATACAATGGAGAAAAGACAGCCTCTTCAATAAGTGGTGCTGGGAAAACTGGACAGCTACATGTAAAAGAATGAAATTAGAACACTTCCTAATACCATACACAAAAATAAACTCAAAATGGATTAAAGACCTAAATGTAAGACCAGACACTATAACTCTTAGAGGAAAACATAGGAAGAACACTCTTTGACATAAATCACAGCAAGACCCTTTTTGACCCACCTCCTAGAGAAATGGAAATAAAAACAAAAATAAACAAATGGGACCTAATGAAACTTAAAACCTTTTGCACAGCAACAGAAAACATTAATAAGACGAAAAGACAACTCTCAGAATGGGAGAAAATATTTGCAAACAAAGCAATGGACAAAGGATTAATCTCCAAAATATACAAGCAGGTCAATATCAAAAAAACAAACAACCCAATCCAAAAATTGGCAGAAGATCTAAATAGACATTTCTCCAAAGCAGACATACAGATTGCCAACAAACACATGAGAGGATGCTCAACATCACTAATCATTAGAGAAATGCAAATCAAAACTACAATGAGGTATCACCTCACACCAGTCAGAATGGCCATCATCAAAAAATCTACCAACAATAAATGCTGGAGAGGGTGTGGAGAAAAGGGAACCTTCTTGCACTGTTGGTGGGAATGTAAGTTGATACAGCCACTACGGAGAACAATATGGAGGTTCCTTAAAAAACTAAAAATAGAGCTACCATACGACCCAGAAATCCCACTACTGGGCATATATCCTGAGAAAACCATAATTCAAAAAGAGACATGTACCACAATGTTCATTGCAACACTATTTCCAATAGCCAGGACCATTGCAACACTATTTCCAATAGCCAGGACATGGAAGCAACCTAAGTGTCTATTGACAGATGAATGGATAAAGAAGATGTGGCACATATATGCAATGGAATATTTCTCAGCCATAAAACGAAACGAAATTGAATTATTTGTAGTGAGGTGGATGGACCTAGAGTCTGTCATACACAGTGAAGTAAGTCAGAAAGAGAAAAATAAATACCGTATGCTAACACATATGTATGGAATCTAAAAAAAAAAAAAACGGTTCTTATGAACCTAAGGGTAGGACAAGAATTAAGACACAGACTTAGAGAATGGACTCGAGGACACAGGGTGGGGGAAGTGTAAGCTGGGACGAAGTAAGAGGGTAGCATTGACATATATACACTACCAAATGTAAAATAGATAGCTAGTGGGAAGCAGCTGAATGGCACAGGGAGATCAGCTCGGTGCTTTGTGACCACCTAGAGGGGTGGGATAGGGTGGGTGGGAGGGAGACGCAAGAGGGAGGGGATATGGGGATACATGTATACATATAGCTGATTCACTTTGTTATACAGTAGAAACTAACACACCATTGTAAAGCACTTATACACCAATAAAGATGTTAAAAAAAAAAGACAATGACAAACTTGATTCAGGATTTAAGAAGAAGTCAAAGTTGATAAATTTAAGATGGAGGCCAGAATAATAGTGATGTCGTTAATAAAGAAAGAGATGTTGGGAAAAGAATCAAATTTAGAGGGAGACAATCAGTTTTGATCACATAATCTTAAAGATGATGTCCATTAGAAAAGCGATGCACCTAATTCTCCTGATGTGAGAGAATCATTTATAAATAATTAATAAAGAGAATTGCAGTGTGGGGATGGTCAGGGTATGTTCATAGAAATTTGGAGTTTTGTAGTACCATGCTTTTAAGACCATGACAGGCAGAGTATAAAATGGGATTGTTCTGATCCAACATGATAATTCATAGACATTTTTAAAATTTTATAGCCACTGAAGTCTGAGAACTGTGTTATATATCTTAGATTCTCAGAGATTGTTCCTGGAACACAGTAGGTACTCATACTGTCTGATGATGATTAGATTATTAGAATTATGCAGATCTCTGAAGAGGCAAAGATACGTTTCAGGGTCATTTGAACGCTGATTCTGCTTTCTTCCTCTGGGTGGTATGTAGCCTTGCAGATGCTGGATTTGATACAAAAACAAGGAAAAGTCTAATTTATGTCAGCATTCACTTAAGTGGAAATGTATTGATTTTTTTTAGAAAACCCTCTATAGCTGCCACGGCTAGCACTCTACCCACATCTCCTCGGCTCTCTACCATTTCATATACACAAGGCTGCAGTCAGCTTTTATTTCTAACAGCCAGCACCTGTGTCTCTTGGTAGACGGATGCTCTCAGGCCTTCAGATTCCCCTTTCTTACCTGCACAGAGATCTCCAATGCCTGGGCGCTACTCCTCTTGCCTCACCACCATGGGCAATGTGTAAGCAATGTCTGGTCAGAGAGGAACTAATAACTCAGTCCTGTTGCCATCTGATCTAGGATGATGTTGAGAAATGACCCACACTGTCTCCAGAGCTCCCTTGTAGAATTGAGCCAAAGTCTTTCCTGGGACTTAGCTTGCTATGGTTTCCTTGCGTGGCCTCCTTTCCTTCCTGATTCCTCTTTCCTACTCCCGGAAACAATTTTTCCTGGGAACACTTCCTAATAAAACATTTTACATAAGTCCTCATTTCGGAGTCTAAAACCAACTTAACTGAGGTGTATTCGTTTTCCATTTGCTGCTGTAATAAATGACCACAAATTTGGTGACTTACGATAACACGAATTTATTATCCTATGGTTCTGTAGGTTAGAGGTCCAACAGGAGTTAAAGCCAAGTCACTGTTAAAACTAATGCCTGGACTAAAACCAAAGTGTTGCAGGGCTGCATTCCTTTTTCAAGGTTTAAGGGGGGAATGTGTTCCCTTGCCTTTTCCAGGTTTGAAAGGCCACCTATATTCTTTGGCTGATGACCCCCTCTCTCCATCTTTAAAGCCAGCAAAGGCTAATCGATTTCTTCTCACGTCACTCCAACTTCCTCTTCTGCTCCCTCTTCTGCTTTAAAGGACACTTGGGATTATGCTGGGCTCACTTGGATGACCCACCATAATCTCATGTTAACTTCAGCTGATTAGCTAACTTAATTACATTTGTGATCTTCATTCCCATTTTTCCAGGAAACTTAGCACAGTCTCAGGTTCTGGATGTGGGGGGCTTCATTATTCCACCTATACAGTTGTTAAACCCCGAGTATAAAAAAGGCTTGTGGTGAGAAAAATCAGACTGTTTTCTCAGATCAGGCATTATTCTACTCTGTTCAAAGTGTTATCAGTTTCTGCCTTTTTTGGGGGAACTGGAGGCCCAGGAAAAGTCACATCAAGATAAATTACGTCTGTTTCTAACTTGTTTGGTCCATCTTGCTTCTGTTAGTTATTTGTGTCCTTGGATAATTAAGTATGGAGTTTAATCTGTGTGTATCTGGGGAGGGTAGGGGCGTCTATTCTTGCTAATCCGCAACTAACACAAAAGACTGTAAGTTCAGCAATGATGATTGTAATGCAGTATTTTTTTCAGCTTGGACATAAAGAATAAAAAGTGTGAGCAATACTCCTTTGCAAGCAAATTCTCTTTCTATCTCAGTGTTCTAAAAGAGATTGAGTAGCAACTGCTGGAGGATAATGTAATAAGAATTCAAAGTTTGACACTTCAAACTAATATAATATTGTATGTTAATTATAACAATGAAAAAGAATTCAAAGTACGATGGGGGTTACATAAGATTGTGTCTGAGATATCTTCTATCATATGTTTTATTATTGTAATGATAGCAACACAATGAAGTTAATAATGATTTGGGAGCTGTCTTTACTTTACAGGATAACTCAAGTTGCCATCAGCAAAGCAGAAAGGAGACCGTATCTGCAGCCAAAATTGCCCACATTCTGACCAATGAAGTCATGGAAAACAAACTGGGAAAGGACAGAATTCTGCATCATGTTACCAAGGAAGCTTTTAGGTTTCCAGGGAAGTTTGGAAAACTCTCCTTGGGATACTCTTTTAAGGGACACCGAGCCATGAATTAGGTGCTCATGTGAAAGAGGACTTTTTGAAGCCAGAAGAAGATAGATGTTTAAATATGCTTATGATATTTTATTTGAAGCCAAGGAAGGAGACACTAGGAGCGTTTGTCATATATTAACTGTTGCTGAGAAACTAAGAAAGGTATTTCCAAAGTAAGATGACAGCTAACTCTGGAAACCCCTGGAGCTGCTTGCCACTGCAAACCCCATTTGTCACAGAGCCTGTGTAGAACAGAGCTGCTTCTAAATTTATCGTTTCCATTCGTTTTTGTCATAGAATTATAAACAACGTGAGGTTAGACACATGAAATTGCTATATGTGTTGCTTCTTTTAGCTCTGTCAGAAGCAGCTTTGTTTAATATCAACTGCACTGCTAAAGTCTATGAGGACTCAAATCCCACTAGATCCTAAAGTTTTAAAAGAATTAGGTATGGTTATCTTGTTCCTTTCTGTATGCTCTAAATTGCCCCAATGAATGAATGAAAGAAGAGAATGAATGAATTGTTGACTAAAAATCAGTGTAGAGGTGCTTCTTCAATGTTTTGTGAAATGTGATGTTGAGCAGATATGGTAAATAGAACCATGTGAAATTGTCTATATATTATTATTACTGATCAACACAAGTGGTGATTTCTTATGGTATCTGAGTAGATGACTAGTTAGCAGTTCACTTGTCTTTCCTCTCCCCAAAATATCTTATTCAGAATAAATCAGTTTATTAGGCCACTATTAAGGTCCAGATATTCAGATAAATGTTTTTCCATGTTACCTTATTTAACCCTTAAAACAACCCAAGTAGGCAGAATTCTAAAACAGCCTCTGAGATCCCTACCCCGGTGTACATTTTTGTACATTATCTCTGGGACTGTGAATCTTGTAGATTTTACTTACATAATTACATTAACTACATGTTAAGTAGCACCACTGACTTTAAGAAAGAGAGATTATCTGGGTGAGCCAGACCTAATCACATGAACCCCTTAAATAGCATGAGTCTAGAGATCAGACACAGAGGATTTGAAGCAAGAGAGGGATTTGATGTGAGGGAGATTCTTCTGTTGCTGGCTTTGCAGATGAAGGGAACATGTGGCAGGGAATGTGGCAGCTTCTAGGTATTAAGTGTGGTCCTACACCTACAGTAATAGGAAAACAAAAGACTCAGTTCAACAACAGCAAGGACATAAATTCTGCCAACAGCCCATGTGCTTTGAAGAGGAGCCTGAACCACAGATGAAAACCCATAGATATAGCTGACACCTGGGTTTTACTGGGTGAGACCCTGAATGGAGAACCCAGTCATGTGTGAGCTATAGAAAGGAAGAGATATTAACTTTATGTTGTGTTTAAGTTCCTAAGTTTGTAGTAGGTAACTGGTTACACAGCAGTAGAAAACGAATACAGATCCTTTAAGCCCTTTCATTTCATTTTATAAAAGAGGAATGGAGACCTAGTAGTAATGCCTAATTTTCTCAGAGACAAACAGAAAATATTTTAACACAAAGATTTTTGACTATGTGGTTAATATTTGTTTTTCTAATATGCCCTTTGTAAAGAAAAGAGGTTTGGAAGAAGTGAGAAGTAAAGTTCTGTCAAGTCAATGGTAAATTCTCTGTAGATGAGAGGTCACAAAAAAGTCATAGGGGGACTTCCCTGTGGCGCAGTGGTTAAGAATCCGCCTGCCAATGCAGGTGACACGGGTTCAAGTCCTAGTTCTGGAAGATCCCACATGCCGCAGAACAACTAAGTCCATGCGCCACAATTACTGAACCTGCTCTCTAGAGCCCATGAGCCACAACTACTGAGCCCATGTGCCACAACTTCTGAAGCCCTCACACCTAAAGCCCACGCTCCTCAACAAGAGAAGCCACCGCAATGGGAAGCACACGCACCACAGCGAAGAGTAGCCCCTGCTCGCTGCAACTAGAGAAAGCCCACACAAAGACCCAAAGCAGCCAAATAAATAAATAAATTTATTTATTTTTTTAAAAAAGTCATAGGGAAGATCCCTTACTTGTGGCTCCACTAGACCTTTTACATTTCTGTGTGTTTTAATCAGGACCACAAAGAGCCTCTGTGAACTCAATTTGAGTATGATCAAAAGTGTTTGGCAAGAAAGAATCACATGGTGTCAGATGAGCTTAAATATCTTTCTAAAGTGAGAGATGAATTTGCGGTTTGTGGCAACTTCCCAGAGTTCATGTGATTTCTCCTTATTTCTTCCTTTCTTGCTGAGAAAACAGCACACCAAACCCAACATGTGATGAACTATTTTCCTTATAAATCACATTATACTATTTCATCACATGTTGTTGTGTTTCCTGTGGATCTCCAGGACTAAGAAAAGCAGCATATAGCAAGATCGCCAAGAAAAATCCATATCTTATTACATTAAATGTTTTGCGTGTGTGTGTGTGTGTTTGTGTGTCTGTGTGTGTGTGTGAGAGAGAGAGAGAGGGAGAGATAGAGGGTGTGTGTGTGTGAGTGTGTGATATCATTCTGACTTCTAAAACTATGGCATGTGATGGTCATATTTTATATAAATCATGTAACTAAGAAAAATCCTAAGAAGATTATTTTTCAAGTTACTCATAATCTCAATACATAGAAATTTACTGGTTTTTAAAAATTAGCTTTATTCTAGACATAGAATATTTATTTGCAGATAAAATGATAGAACAAAAATTAATATACTATAATAACATTTTGAAATAAACAAAATAGAATTTTACTTGGAAGAAAAGAAATTAAAGCTATGCTGAACTTTAGATAATTAACTTCCTTACCCCATGACATGTTAGTTCTAGAAGAACCTCTGAAGCAGAAGTGGGAAAACTTTTTCTGTAGAGAGCCAGATAGTAAATATTTTAGGCTGTGGGCCACACACGTTCTCTCTCACGTATCCTTGTGTGTGTTTAGGGGAAGGGACATGTATTTTACAACACTTTACAAATTTAAAAACCACTCTTAGATCCAGGGCTGAACAAAAACAGGCCATAAGCCAGAACTGGCCCAAGTAAGAATAAAATATTATGACAAATATTCAAAGATTAATTTTTAGGCAAATTCTTTTATTAAAGCAAAATATACTAAGAAAATACACAAATCATGAGCACATAGCTCAAAACATTTTCATGAAGTGAACTCACTTGAGGAATAAACTGAACTGGAGTAAAGAAAAGGTACATTTTTAGCAGCTCTGAAGCTACCCTTCTGCCTGTGGCAGCCATGGAGGTGTTGCCCCCATCTATCTTCAAGAAAAGACTTGCTTCAGCTGCCTGGAGTGCAAAGAGTTGACTGCCCTGAGCTGCAGCTTTTTCAGCATTTGTGGCCCCTGAGGCTCAGTTCTTCTGGGGCAACCCCAGCCAATAGCTGAACATAGTGGGGTTATTAGAGCCTGACTATTTCTGGCCAATGTAGAACTCTTCTATTTGGCAGTCTTTTTGTGGAGCTTCTCATTGCATTGGCTGAGACTTTCTCAAATCTGCGTTATGCTCTGAAGCTTATCTCAATTCTGTTTTCTCGCACAGGTGTCAGAGCCGCACAGGGTATAGAGACTTTCACTTCTCAACTACACTACCACCTACTTATATTTTTCAAGTGTTACCTCTCAGAAACCTATTGCCATCCTAATCCATCTCAGCATCTGCTTCCTGGAGGGCTCAGACTGACACCTGTCCCCTTCCATCCTCTCCTCCATCGTATCAAGCATAACCACTACCCTCACTTTTAACTCCCTAGGTAGTTTCCTGGATTAAACAGAGTATCAATTGAATCATACACTATGTAGTAGTTTGTAACTGGCTTATTTTATTCAATATTTTGTTTGTGAGATTCATCTTTCTTATTATTATAGTTGTAGATTGTTCATTCTTTTTCATTAGTTTTCTATTGTATGAATATACCAATATTTAGTTATCCATCCTATGATAGATGGACATCAGGTTGTTTCAAGGTTGAGGTTATTATATAGAGAGTTGCCGTAAACATTGTTGTTATGTGTCTTTTGGTGAACATTTGATTCATACCTTTTGCTTGGGTTTATACCTAGGGGTGCAATTGCTAGGTAGGTATACTATATGTATATGCTCAGTTTCAGTCAATTTTGTCAAACAAATTTCCGAAGTTCTATTATGAATTTACACTCCCATCAGCAATGTATGATAGCTCCAGTTGCTCCATTAATTTTTTTTTTTTTTTAGCCGTTCTGGTGGGTGTAAATATATATCACATTATAGTTATAATTTGAGCTTTATTGAAAAATGAATGCAGTTTATATGTTTAGTGGCCATTTGGATGTTCTCTTTTGTAAAGTGTCTCCAGGCATTTTGCACACTTTTCCTTCTATTGTATTCATTTGTATGCGTTTTTCATATTGATTTTTTGATGTTCTGGAGAAGAACAAAGCTGTTATTTATATATATTCTGGATAGTAATCATTTGTTGAATATATATATAGTTCAAATATATTCTACTCTTTTTTACTCTTCTAATGATGTCTTTTCATGAAAAGACGTTCTTAATTATAATGTAGTCTAATTTATTATTTTTTCTCTATGGTTAATGTTTTTTTTTTATTTATTTGCCTACCGTAGGAGATAATGTCATGAAGATATTTTCCAGAGTCATGAAGATATTCTCCTATGATTTCTTCTAAAAAGCTTTATTGTTTTTTGTTTGTTTGTTTCTTTGTTTTGCGGTATGCGGGCCTCTCACTGTTGTGGTCTCTCCCATTGCAGAGCTCAGGCTCCGGGCGCACAGGCTCAGCGGCGATGGCTCACGGGCCCAGCCACTCCGCGGCATGTGGGATCCTCCCAGACCGGGCACGAACCCGTGTCCTCTGCATCGGCAGGCGGATCCTCAACCACTGTGCCACCAGGGAAGCCCCAAAGCTTTATTGTTTTAACGTTTACCTTTTGACTATATTTTTTGTGTATTAAGTGAGGTAGTGATCATGATTCACTTTTTAATATGAATATTCAATTTCCCCAGCACCATTTATTGAAAAACCATCTTTTTAGCGATGCATTAAATAGACATCGAGATCATAAAAGAAATGATGCTTTCTTTACCCTCAATTTTGTTTTATTGGTCTATTTCTACTTCTTTGCCTTATTACCCTATTTTCCTAATTATTACAGATTTATAATATATCTTGATATCTAACATTGTAACTTCCAGCTTTGTTCTTCTCCAAGAATGCCTTGGCTATTCTTGGGCCTTTACATTTCCATATAAATTTTATCATCAACTTGTCAATTTTCACTCAGTTCTATAAATTAAATCTATGGATCAACTGAATGACAATTGATATTTTTACAATACTAAATCTTCCAAACTGTGAACATGGTATAGACTTGTGTATATTAAATCTTCTTTAATTACTCTTACTATTATTGTGATTTCTTTTTTTGGTGTGTCAGTCTTGTACATATTTTACTATATCTATTTCTAGATATTTATTAGTTAAAATAATTTTTCTGTAGATTTTTTCAGACTTTCTATATAGCCAATCAAATTGACTCTGAATAATTACAGTTTTATTTCTTCCATTCCAATATTTGCAACTTGTATTTCTCTTCTTTTTTTTTTTTGTCCTTTTTATCAACACTTAAGGCTACCAGTGCAATGTCTAGCAGTACTAAAATGATGATAACAGGCATCCATATCTCATTCTCAACCTTAGGAGAAAAAGTTTCAGTAATTTATTATTAGGTAGAATATTTGGTAGATTTTTTTGTAGATAATCTTTCAAAGATAAAAAGAATTTTTTATTATTATATAAATGTTGAATTTTGTAAATGCTTTTTTGCATCTATTGAGATTATACCATGAATGTTCTCCTTTTGTTCATTTATTTTCTATTAAGCCAAATTTATATTCTGGAGTAAGCTCCTTTTCCTATATTGTTGTATTCAGTTTTCTAATAACTTGTTTAGAATTTCTGCATCTATTATTATGAAAAAGAATGGTCTGTGATATTTTTCCTTCGGTATCCTTGACAGCTTTTGTATAAAGATGACCTTGGACTCATACATGAGTGTTCCTTTTCTATAATTTCTGTAATAATTTTGATAAATTATTTTTCTTAAAATTGTGGAAAAATTCACTGGAGAAACCATCTGGATCTGGTGCTTTCTTTGTGATTTCAATTTCTTTGATAGATTTAGGATCATTAAACATTGGTGTCAACATTGGTAATTTGTTTTTCTAAGGAATTTATCTTAACTACAGAGTCAAATTTTTTGGTGTAAAGTTGTTTCATTGTAGTTTATCCCTAATTTTTTTTTATATCTAGAATCTGACTCTTGTTTATTCTTTCATCACTATTATTGGCAATTTGTGTTCTTTCCCTTTTGGGGGAGGACATCTTTCTAGGAGTTTATCAATTTAATTAATTTTTTCTAAGAACTGACTCATGGCTTTGTTGATATTTCTCTACTGTAGTTATTTTCTCTATTTCATTGATTTCTGCCTTTCTAATTTTATTTTATTTTTCCTTCTACCTCATTTGGGTTTGATTTACTACTCTCCTAGCTTCTTAAGGTGAAATAGTAGGTCATTGACTTACACTTTTCTTCTTTTCTAATATAAGCATTTAGAGTTATAAATTTTCATGACTTTAGCTATTTCCTAGAAATTCTGATATTTTCTAATTCGAATCTTTTCTAATTATCTATTTTCTTATTTCTTTTTTAATGTATGAGTTCTTTAGGAGTATGTTGTTTACAGGTATTTGCAGCTTTTCTAGGAATATTAGTTTTAGCCATTTCTATTTAATTCTGTGGTGTTCAGAAAACTTACTCTGAAATATTTGTTTTCTTGATATTTATTGAGAATTTTTTTCTTGGCCCAGCATATGTTTTAGTCTGATGAACATCCTTTGTGTACTGGAAAAGACAATATTTGTGCCACTTGTTAGGTTAAATGTTTATTAACATCAAGTAAAGTAAGGTGGTTGATAGTATTATTCAAATATTCTCTAACCTGTTTGATTTTTTTGACTACTTGGTCTATCAATTACTGACAGAATGGTATTAGAGCTTCCAGCTATGAAGCTGTGTTTTTCTATTTCTTCCTTTAGTTCTATCTGTTCTTCCTCCATGTAGTTTGAAGTTCTGTTATTAGGTGCATGTACATTGTGATTTTTATGTCTTCTCAATGGTTTGTTTCTTCTACCATGACATGTTCCCTTTATCTCTGGTAATACTCTTCAAAATCTATTTTTTTAATGTTAATATAGTCATGACAATAGCATGTGATATAGCATAATTTTCTTGTGTTTATGGTTTTCATGGTATATGTTTTCATATTTATTCCAGTTTCTGTCTTAAAATGAATAATTTATAGAAAGCATATACTAGTTGAATCTTACTTTTTTATAGTCTGACAATCTCTGATTTTTTTTCTTTTTTATTAAATGCAAGATTCTTTAAATTCTATAGTGTTTTACAAATTTCAAAAATTTTTACACATATGATTTCATATAATCTCATAATAACACTTTTCCCCCTACCCCTATATTGCCCCTCCCCCTGACAATCTCTGATTTTAAATGGAATCTTTGATCATTTTTTATAGAGTTCAATTATTTCATTTCATTGGATTTATATCTACCATTTTGCTATATGATTACTCTGAATGTCATTTTATGTGATTTTCTCTATTCTAACTGAAAAGTTTTTAATCACATAGGTTGTAATTTTTTGTTGTTGTTGCTTTCAGTGTGGCTTTTTTCTCTAAATGTATCTGTTTTTCTCTTACAATTTGTTTTTTTAAAAGCTTGCTGGTCCAATCTCATCTCTTGATTTTGTGTAATTTCATCTTTGAAAGTTTTGTAGTATTTGTTGGGTTTTTTTTCATATACAACAATGCCTATGAAGAACTATTTTTATGATTTTCTTTTCTGTTTCCGTAGGTATTTACTTTTGTGATATGTGTCTTTCATTTGCATTCACCCAATGTTCCAGTCCTTTATTTATCCCCTTCCCTACCTAACAGTTTCATGCTGATTTCATTTGTTATCACTATTATTATTTTTTATTGATGTATAGTTGATTTACAATATTATATTAGTTTCAGGTGTACAGTACGGTGATTCAATATTTTTATAGATTATACTCCATTTAAAGTTATTATAAAATACTGGCTATAGTCCCTGTGCTGTAAAATATATCTTTGTAGCCATTTATTTTATGCATAGTATTTCCCACTTTTTAATCCTCTACCTTTATGGTTCCCTTCCCTCCTTCCCTTTCCCCACTTGTAATCATTAGTTTGTTCTCTATATGTGTGAGTCTGTTTCTGTTTTCTTATATTCATTCATTTGTTTTACTTTTTAGATTGCACATGTAAGTAATAATATAGAGTATTTGTCTTTCTCTGACTTATTTCACTAAGCATAATACCCTCCAGGTCCATCCATGTTGCTGCAAATGGCAAAATTTCATTCTTTTTAATGGCTGAGTAGTATTACATTGTATATATATATTGGGTTGGCCAAAAAATTTGAGTAAAAATAAAAGACACATTTTTCATTTTCACCAAGAACTTTATTGAACAACATATTCACCCTTTTATTCCACTACCTTCTGCCATTTTTCAGGCAACTTCATAATTCCATCTTCCCAAAATTTTTTATCTTTTTGAGCAAAGAACTGTTCCAGGTGCCTTTTACAGTCTTCCAGGGAATTGAAATTTTTTCCATGAAAAGAATTTTGTAGACAGAAATAAATGAAATCTGAAGATGCAATGTCTGGTGAATATGGAAGATGAATCAGAACTTCCCAACCAAGCTCTAATAGTTTTTGCCTGGTCATCAAAGAAACATGAGGTCTTGCATTATCCTGATGGAAGATTATGCATTTTCTGTCAACTAATACTGGATGCTTTTTGTCAAGTGCTGCTTTCAGTCAGTCTAATTGGGAGCAATACTTGTTGGAATTAATCGTTTCGTTTTCCGGAAGGAGCTCACAATAGAGGACTCCCTTCCAATCCCACCATATATACATCGCCTTCTTTGGATGAAGACTGGCCTTTGGTGTGGTTGTTGGTGGTTCATTTTGCTTGCCCCATGATCTCTTTCTTCCATTCCATGTTATTGTACAGAATCCACTTTTCATCACCCATCACAACTTTTTTTAAAACGGAACATTTTCATTACGTTTAACTAGAGAATCGAATGAGGAAATATGGTCAAGAAGGTTTTTTTCACTTAATTTATGTGGAACCCAAACATCAAAGCAATTAACATAACCAAGCTGGTGCAAATGATTTTCAACACTTGATTTGGATATTTTGAATATGTCGGCTATCTCCCACAAGGTATAATGTTGATTGTTCTCAATTAATATCTCGATTTGTTCGCTATCAACTTCAACTGGTCTACCTGACCATGGAGCATCGTCCAGCAAGAAATCTCCAGCATGAAACTTTGCAAATTACTTTTGGTGAGTTTGATCAGTCACAGCACCTTCTCCATACACTGCACATACCTTTTTTGGCGTTTCAGTTGCATTTTTACCTTTCTTAAAATAATAAAACACAATATGCTAAAAATGTTGCTTTTTTCTTCCATCTTCAACATTAAAATGGCTACACAAAAATTCACCAATTTTAATGTCTTTTTTTAAATGCACACTGATATGACAGCTGTCACAATCTAACAAAACTGTTTCGAATGAAGTTAAAGACAACTAAGTGCTGCTAGAGCCATCTTATGGAAAAAAACGAACCTTTTGGTCAACCTAATATATTCACCACGTATTCTTTACCCATTCATCTGTTGGTGGACTCAGGTTGCTTCCATATCTAGGCTGTTGTAAATAATGCTGCTATGAACATCAGGGTGCAGTTATCTTTTTGAGTTAGTGTTCTCATTTTCTTCAGGAGTGGAATTGCTGGATCACATAGTAGTTCCAATTTTAGTTTTATGAGGACCCTCCATACTGTTTTCCATAGTGCCTGCACCAATTTACATTCCCACCAATGGTGTAGTAGAGTTCCCTTTTCTCCACATTCTTGTCAACTTCTGTTATTTGTAGACTTTTTGATGATAGCCATTCTGACTGGTGTGGGGTGATATCTCACTGTGGATTTGATTTGCATTTCTCTGATGATTAGCAATGATGAGCAACTTTTCTTGTGCCTGTTGGTCATCTGTATGCCTTCTTTGGAAGAATGTCTGTTCAGTCTGCCCATTTTTAAAATCAGGTTGTTTGTTTTTTTGATATTGAGTTGTATGAGCCATTTATATACTTTGATTATTAACCCCTTATCAGTCGTATCATTTGCAAATATTTTTCCCCTTCAGTAGGTTGTCTTTTATTTTTTATTTATGTATTTTTTTTGCTGTACGCGGGCCTCTCACCATCACGGCCTCTCCCACTGCGCGTCCGGAGCACAGGCTCCGGACGCGCAGGCTCAGCGGCCATGGCTCACGGGCCCAGCCACTCCGTGGCATGTGGGATCTTCCCGGACCAGGGCACAAACCCGTGTCCCCTGCATCGGCAGGTGGACTCTCAACCACTGCGCCACCAGAGAAGCCCCAGTAGGTTGTCTTTTCATTTTGATGATGATTTCCTTTGCTGTGCAGAATACTCTTCGATATAAATCGTAGCAATATGTTCTTGGATCTGTCTCCTAGGCAAAGGAAACATAAGCAAAAACAAACAAATGGGACTTAATTAAACTTGATAGCTTCTTTTATTATTATTTTGAATGAAGCTAATTATCTGTTTAAGAATCATGTGGGGAGAAATGGAGGTAGTGAAATAAGCCAGTCAGCTTCCTCATAGGATTACTGTCGCAAATATACTCAATAGAATTGTCATTTCCTTGCCCTAGGGACAACTTTCCTTTTGCTGTTATTGTTGTTGTTATTGTTTAAGAGGCTTATTGAGGAAGTCTTTGGGTCACAGCTCTCTGTGTTGCTACCAGACAAACAGTTTGTACTTTTTCTCCTTGATCCTATTTTACCTTCTAGTGGCTCCCTGGGCTACCATGATGTTCGTACAAATACGTGATCAGCACATTTTCTCCTTTTGCTACACCTCCCTTCACATTCCCTGGTCACACACAACATCTCTAACAGGGTCTTATCCATTTTTTCATGTGATACACACATGCCCCTAGTTCTCTTCTCTCTCAACAAGAGATATTTGTATAGATCACTTGAGATAATGCTTCTTAATTTAGGAAAAGTATTTAAAAAATTGGTCAAATTCATTTTTCTTCTGCATTTTGGTCCAGATTCTGAAGGATTTTGCAAGTGTGCTTTGAGTTTCACATTTTCTATATTTTAACTATTTATTATTTTTCATGAATTTTAAGAAAAAAAAAGAAATTAAAAAAAAGCTTTATTCTGCTATATTTAACTGAGTCCAGCCAGTACTTTTTGAAGTTTTCAGTTTATATTGCACCCTTCAGATAAAAGTAATAAAGATAGGGGCTTCCCTGGTGGCGCAGTGGTTGAGAGTCCGCCTGCCGATGCAGGGGACACGGGTTCGTGCCCCGGTCCGGGAAGATCCCACATGCCGTGGAGCGGCTGGGCCCGTGAGCCATGGCTGCTGAGTCTGTGTGTCCGGAGCCTGTGCTCCGCAACGGGAGAGGCCACAACAGTGAGAGGCCCGCATACCGCAAAAAAAAAAAAAAAAAAAAAGTAAAAAAAAAAAAAAAGTAATAAAGATAAAGTGATGTCAAAGATTTGAGATGCTTCCTTTGAGCATCACAGGTGTTTTAGGATTTCTTGAATCCTGGAGTACAAATTTTACTGCATCTTGAATAAAACCCTCAGCTCAAGCAGTATTTACTAAAGGAGATAGTGTAGTACAGAGGTTAATATTGTTTTGAAGTTACACAGGCCTGGGTTAAAGTGTGAGATCTAACACAGACCTGTTGTACAGTTATGAGAAAATTGCTTAATTTCCGTAACTCCCAATTTCTCTTTCTGTATGTTGGTGATGAAAATGCCCACCTCACAGAGATGTGGTAGGAATTAAATGAGATAACTCAGAAAGAACAATTGCTACATAATTGTTGCTAAATAAACAGTGGAATTATGATTATTATTCTACATAAAGATGTCTGATTGAATCAAATTGTGAAATTGTTATAAAGTTTTATTGCAGAATTCCACCTTTCATAATCCTTGGGTAGAGAGATATATGTAACTCTCCACATACAAGTAAAATCATTTTGCTGGAGAAACAGAAAACTGGTAAACAATAATTCCTATGTCCTAGGACATTCGTATATGAGGTTTGAGCTTACTGGGAGAAAAGTTTTTCTCATGGAAGTGTATGCCAGCTGGTGGTATGTTATCTTTGTCTTGTCTACACCCTGACCTTTCAGCTTTATAACTTCCAAATGTTTATATAATGAGAACTGCCCTTTTAAAATTGACCCAGTGATTAAAACTGAAAATGAGAGCTGAGACTGTTCTCTAATAAATAGGCTGGATCTGAGCATACATCTGTCCAGCAAAACTCTTCTAAGCAAGCAGGCACGCATTTCTTTGCTTGTATCTAAAAAGTGAACGTGGCATTTATACCGTTCAATAATTTTTCTCTCCGTTTATTCAATGGTGAGATCTAAGTTGGCAAATGCTACAGTCCCATTTATACTACTCCTAGGCTATCTTTCAAGTATTCAGCTTTCAGATGGATGCATCCAGAGCGTTGTTGGCACATACATTTCTTATAAATTTCAACTTATAAGAAAACACTCCTTCAAGAAGAGAACTGTAGTCAAAGCAGAACCCACTCTACTCTCTTGGCAGTTCATCTTGCCAATAGATCTCTCAGTTCCATCAAAGTTTCCCAGATCCTATAACAGGTTTTTTTAATGACTTTCCAATCATACATATAGCTTTCTTCATACCTGAATGGAGACGTGTTGCAATTATTCAAAACCATCTTTCTCAGTGACTAACAGATAAAAAAAATCCCCACAGCATAATAGAATACCCATAGTAACTTCAGCTTTATACTTTTCAAAGAGCATAAAGATTCATAGGAAAGATTAAGTAACAATACAATATTTTTATTCAAATCTAATTGAAATCAAGTCACAGATGTGAATTGGACACAGGGATTTTAATTTCTTCTTTTTCTTACCTTGCTTTCTTCTACCTAAATTCTAGTTACAGTGGCTTCTTATTTTTTAGAGCATGCTAAGTTAGATCCTTTTGACTAGTTTTTAGGACCTTTATCATTAGCTGATTCCTCTCCTTGGAATACTCATTCTCCATATTTTAATATGACTCTCAATTCAAAAGTCACCCCTTCAAGAGGCCTTTCCCGACCATCACTGTTTAACCCAATGCCCTGTTTTATTTGCTTCAGAGCACTTAAAATTATATAAAGTTTTTTTTTTTTTTTTTTTGCGGTACGTGGGCCTCTCACTGTTGTGGCCTCTCCCATTGTGGAGCACAGGCTCCGGATGCGCAGGCTCAGCGGCCATGGCTCACGGGCCCAGCCGCTCCGCGACAATGTGGGATCCTCCCGGACCAGGGCACGAACCCGTGTCCCCTGCATTGGCAGGCGGACTCTCAACCACTGCCCCACGAGGGAAGCCCTATATAAAGTTATTTTATTTGTTTTTTTCCTACAAAAACATTCTCCCTCCACTAGAATGTAAACTACATGACAGCAGGTATTTGTGTTTTTCACTATTTCCCTGTGTGTAGAAAAGGCTTGTAATATAGTAGGTGCTCAATAAATAGTTATTGACTAGATGAATGAATGAATAATATTTGCCAACCAGATTTCAGCTTTCTTCTAAGCTTCACTGAAATTTGATTCCAACACCTTTTGTTTTAAACTAGGACCTCAAGCTAATCACATTAAGCCATCGTGACCACACTTATTTCATGTGCTCTCTGCTTTTCAGGGAAATAGCAGGTGGTTTCTTTCATTTCAAAAGCCTGAATCTCCTACTTGTCCTTCCACTAAGTCCTGTATCTGAATTTGAGGGATGCATCTAAATTTTACTCATTTGTTAGGAAAAGACAATTGAAATCACTGGGTCAGATAAATGTGACTCGCTGTTCACTTTAAAGTAGTTCTGTCTCCCTCCTGTGGGAAACAAAATGTTCATGACATCTGAATATCCCTATTTAGAATATTTAATCATTTAAATATTCAAGTAATAATAATAAGTTTTTCTATCATTAAGTAATCTATAACAATCCTGAGAGGATAGTGAAGTCTCATCACTTTGTAAATGTACTTTACTATCGGAGCATGGCACCATTTTGTGTACTTTAAGAAATACTAATTGATAAAAGTTGAGGCATGTAAGGGATCTCAAAATTATCCAGTCCAACTACTCTTCCAGTTTCTGGATTCTCTGCATAAGATTTCTTCCAAGTGATTGTCTTGTGAGTCTGTGTCTAAACACCTCTCTTAACAGGATTGACATAATGACTTGAGACAGTAAATCCTATCTTTGGACAATTTTGATGGTTTACAGAAAATTTTCCCCTTATGCTAAATATTTTTCTGAGGTGTACTTCAATTGGTTCCATTTATACTCCATGGTACACACTGAACAACTTTATTTCCATTTACGAAAATAATTTTTCATTTGATATTCCAATTGTGAAATAACAAGGACTTACTCAAATAATATAAAAGTATATAAAATTAAAAGTATCTCTTCCTCACTCCATCTCCTAGCCCTAGTCTCCAGAAGTAGCCACTATCAAAATTTTCTTGGGGAGTCTTTGAGAAAATTCTCATCTAAAAACATATATACCTACTTATACAGATATAAATTATCCATATTTTTAAGTACAGATTGGAATGTAACATACACACTATGCTGCCTTATTTTTTATTGTACAGTGGATTCATATTTCCCTATGAAAATGTACAGACCTACTTCATTCCTTTCATTAGGTACAGAGTATTCCATTGGAAAAATCCTGATTGATATAAGTTTACATGCATTTATGAGTCTACGTGTAGGATAAATTTTCCAAAAAGTTTTGTTAGATTAATTTTTCTTTTATTTCTGAGCAAGAATTTTGCTCTTTTTAAAGATAATTAATTACTACTTTGTTCTAAAGTGACATAACACAATTACTTTTTTTTTCAATTTTCATAGCAAGTCTTCTCTTTGATAGGAAAAAGCATGAAATAAGTATATTGTGCCTGAGATTCAACCTTCTTTGATTTTTAGAAAAATGAGATGAAATTTTTAACATTGCTTTTGGTTAGTACCTTTAAACCTAGAGAATATATATATATATATATATATATATATATATATATATATACACACATTGGAAATAATAGCATGTTTTTACAGAAAAATTGTGAGAAATTAGTTGTTAAGGAAGTGACTGTTTTCTTTATTGGCCTTCAAAGATAAATGTCTAGAAATGTATCAACTTATTCTTCTATAATAAAACCATTTTATTTTGAAATAACTTTAAACTTATAGAAAAGTTGCAAATATATAGAACAGAGAGTTCACACATACCCTTCACTCAGATTCCCATAATGTTTATAATTTTCAAAACCATAGTACAATGGTCAAACCAGGAAATTAACATTAATATGCTCCTATTAGCTGAACTAAAGACTTATTCAAATTTCAGTTTCCCCCTTATATCCCTTTTCAGTTCCACAAACCAGTTAAGATCCCACATTACATATAGTTGTTGTGTCCTTTGTCTTCTCCAAGCTGTGACAGTTCCCGAGTCTTTCCATATCTTTTGATACTTGATAATTTTCATACTCATGGTCAGTTATTTTGTAACATCTGATGTTTTCTCATGATTAGAATGAGGTTATGCATTTTGGCAAGAAAACTACAGAAGTGATGTGCCCTTTTCACTGCATTATATCAAGGGGAAAATGATTTTTTTATGCATTATAACTAGTAGTGTAAACCTCAATCACAAGGCTAACATGGTGTTTGTTAGGTTTTTCCAGTGTAAATTTACTATTTTCCTTTGGCAATTGATAAATATCTTGGGAGAGTTATTTGAGGCTCTGCAAATATTCTATTTCTCCTCAAACTTTCATCCACTTCCTTTTTCATCCACTGGTGGATCTTGCTGGCAACCATTGTAACTAGGGTGTTTACCTAATGATAATTCTGTATTTCCCTGTCTTTCTACATTTATTAATTGGAACTCCTCTGTAAAAAGAGCTGCTACTTCCTTTATTTATTTACTCAATTACTTATTTATACCGATATAGACTCAAGTACATTTATTTTATTCTATAGGTTATAGTTAAATACTATCATTATCTTTTGTTCATATTGCTCCAAATTTGGCTATTGGGAGTGTAACAAAATACCACAGAGTGGGTAGTGGTACATATCTCACAATTCTGGAGGCTGGAAATCCATCAAAGTGTAGGCAGGTTTGATTTCTCCAAGACCTCTCTCCTAGGCTGAGAGATGTTTGTCTTCTCACTATGTGCCTTTTGTCTGTGAGGCACATCATTTGTGTCTCTCTTTTTATAAGGACACCAGTCCTAGGGCCCCACCCTTATATTCTCACTTAACTTTAATTACCTCCTTAAAGATCCTATCTCCAAATGTAGTCAGTTGGGAATTAGAACTTCAAGGTATGAATTCAATATGTAACTGCATTTATTTATCTTCAAGCGTTTAGCAGTCAAAGCTGGCTGCTGCCCCTTAGCCTCTCCTTCTACTCTGACAATCTGCTTCTGTTCAGGCTGCCTTGTTTCCTTGATTCCTCATTCTACCTTTTCTCTCCGATTCTCTAGGATGAAAAGGGCTATGATGAAGCTCTCACATTTTTTCACTCTTTGCATTCTTATTGCAGAGTCATTGTTTGAGCACTTCAGGCCTGGATGATTGATTATAAGGAGACTGCATAATGAAAAGATCGGTAGGTGTTGATGTCCTCTCAGAAACTTTTGTTAGTTTGCTACAAATTCTACCGGGTTTGGCAGCCTTCCATCATAGTACATGGCTTCTCTGTGCTTTCCCAATTCTACTGCAGATGGAGTTTTCCCCTCTGTTTTTCATTCTCTTTATTGTTTTTAGTTGGCTTTGAGAAGAGCGGTGTGAAATGCCTTTATTTGGTCATTATCATTAATTATGGATAAACTAAGTTAGTCATTGATATTATTAATATTATGGAAATTCTAAAGAGAGAACTGTGAATATTAATGGAGATTGCATACTGATAAATTTTAAAGCTTTCCTCAAAATATTTGTTGGTGATAAACATAATAATAATTAAAATAAGAGCCACCAACGTTTATTGAACTCTTACACTATGCCCAGTATTGTGCTAAGTATTCATAATGAAAATCTAATGAACTCTTATGACCACTCTAAGACAGAGATAATAGTGTTACATTTTACAAATGGGAATACTTGTTCAAGGTCACAAGTATGATAAATATTAGAGCTGGATATCAAATGCTTGTCTATCAAACTAAATAACATATTTTCAACCATGATCTTGTAGAGATTATCTTAAAAGAAACAAAAACAAAGAAATAAATACAAAAGAAACAACAACAAAACACCCCTCAATATCTTATAATACCATTTTCTTTGCTGAGTATTCTATTTCCAATAACTTCCCTACAATATATGTTAACTCATAAATGTACTCATAGAATAAAACAAACACATATATGTCATGGTCACTATTATGTGTAATTTTTCACTTACAAAAGCAACACATTGTCTCTACTCTGAGTAGCCTATCTGTTTCATAGTTATTTACTTCCTTATACACAAAATCTACACGGGAAATGAACCCTGGCTCTGGTTACTTTGTACTAATATAGCCAACACAGATTGATGCAGTTTTCTCTCCATGCCCAAATATCTATTAACATGGAGAAAATCTGGATTATCTGGTACTGAATGTGCAAAAATGAGTTTAGCGCTCTGTGCTGGATGATTGATTGAATCCTTGGATCAGCCTATCAAGGTTTAATTGAACTACAAATCCAATGATAATTGGAATAGAACTCTGGTCCAAAACAGGACACCAATAATCTAAGCTTTAGTTAATGAACAGAGGCAAATGGAGATTTCTGCTGTATTCATGGCATCCTTTTATTGTAACAGTCATTCAAAAACTATGGCATTGTAATATTTACAACAAAGAGTTATATAACAACAATTATGCAGTAGTCACTTTGTGCTCAGTAAATGAGTTTAGAAAAATAAGATATAACAATGGAATATTTAAAAATACCTTCATCTGTGTTTCAGCTTCCTCAAGGCTCTATGTTTCTTCATGCAGTATTAATGCAGCACTAGGTACATAGTAGTTGCTAAATTCATGTTTTATTTGTTTGTACGAATGGTTAGTCTTTGGAGGAAATAGATGAGTAGATGAGGTATAATAGAATCCATTCATGATAAAAGTTTTATCAGTTGATAAAAAGGTTTGCTTACTGAATAAGATGTACATCTAGTTAGTACTGTAGTTGCCACTGTCAGCATTTTCATCTGATATTTTGAGTGAGCTCATTGGTTTAGAATTACCAAAATTAGTTAAACTGCATGCAAATTCATCTAACATTGTCACTTTGTCAAGGTTTGAGAGCTGTGATGCTTATTTCTGAAATATTTTGGAAAGTGTTATTACTTAAAAAAATTCACATTTACAAATGTTCAAGAAACTGAAGATAAAAGTGATTGAATAAATCAAAATGACAAAGTTGTAGAGATGGAGAAAAGATTAGAGGTTAGGAGGGGTTAGATATGAGTGAGAAGAGGGAGAGGGTGTGACTATAGAGGGTAGCCTGAAGGAGATTGTTGTGGTGATGGAATAGTTCTGTATCATGAACGTGGTGGTAGTTGTAAGAATCTATACACGTAATCCACATGCTTTAAATGGCATGTGTAATAAAATGGCACAGATACATTGTATCAATATCAATTTTCTGGTCTTGATATTTTTCTATTGTTACATAAGATGTAATCATTGGGGGGACCTGGGTAAATGATACACAGGACCTCTCCACTAATTTTCTTACTTCTTGTGAATCTATAATTATTTCAAAGTAAAAGTATAAAAATGATTGGTCAGAGTTAATCTTGGCTTAGTATAATAGTTGTATGTTTCTTTTCCTTACCATTTACAGGTAAAAGTTTTCTACAATTCTAGTTTGAGTGATGCTATTTACAAGCTGTACATACTTGGACTTTTGACAAGAAGTTGCAGGTGGCATATCAACTCATCAGCTGCCTCATGGACTCTTGTTGCTAAGTGATAAATGCATGACATTCAATCTGATACTTTTCTTTAGATGGCAGAATATCTCAAGTGTTTGGGTCCAAACACTGTTGTGACACTTGCTGGTTTCTACCTTTATTGCAAATATGGTTTTATATATTTCACCAGTATAATAAATGTGAAATACTCTAGTTGTACTGATTTTATAGGTATCTCTGTGATGTCAAGTATACTTTGAAACAATACATCCATATTCTGTAATTCACTGATTCTTTCTTGTGTTTATATATAGATTACACTTACATGAATGGTGTAGATCTTCCTCATAATACATATATAATGCTGCACGAACACTGCTAGGATCTTAGTATATATGTATAAAAGTAGATGAGAAAGATATTAGAAATCTCTTTCCTTGCCTATCTCTGTCAATACTAGGAACCCCAAAAGCAAATATACTATCTCATTGTTTCAATTTGCAGTTCCTTAAAAACTAGTGAAACTGAGAAATAATATTTATTGGTAGGTGTTGTGTTTTTTCCTAGTTTATTGGTAGGTGTTGTGTTTCCTAGTAGGTTTGTGTTTCCTAGTTTATGAATTGCCTCTTTTGCCTATTTTTTTCTACTTAGATAATATTCTTTTCCCAAGTGATTTAAGGAGCTGCTCTGGTTAATTATATGGAGCTTTTTTTTTTTTTTTTTTTTTTTTTTTTGCGGTACGCGGGCCTCTCACTGTTGTGGCCTCTCCCATCGCGGAAAACAGGATCCGGATGCGCAGGCTCAGCCGCCACGGCTCACAGGCCCAGCCGCTTCGCGGCATGTGGGATCTTCCCGGACCAGGGCACGAACCTGCATCGGCAGGCGGACTCTCAACCACTGCGCCACCAGGGAAGCCCTACATGGAGCTTTTGTTGTATATGTTGAAAATATTCCTCAGTGTATCTTCAATGGGAGGAAGGTAAACATGGGTGTACTCAAGAAATTGATGAAAAAAGCAAACAAACAATCAAGCAAGCAAGCTTGCTGTGGCTGATGCACAGAGAGTGAAAGAAAGCAGGAGTGGAAAACTGTGACAAGTATAGAAACATGTAGGCTGTGTAAAGGATTTTAGTTTTTATCCTAAAGCAATGAGAAGCCACTGAAATGTTTTAAGTTCAGTGTGGGTAGGATGAAGTATGGAGATGATGGTGGTGGTGTAAATGAGGTTTATTATAAAATATCTTTAAAAATAGTTTATCTAAAACTTTTAGCAGGGCTTCCCTGGTGGTACAGTGGTTGAGAGTCCACCTGCCGATACAGGGGATGTGGGTTCATGCCCCGGTCCGGGAAGATCCCACATGCCATGGAGCAGCTAGGCCCGTGAGCCGTGGCCGCTGAGCCTGTGCGTCTGGAGCCTGTGCTCCACAACGGGAGAGGCCACAACAGTGAGAGGCCCGCGTACCAAAAAAAAAAAAAAAAAAAAAAAAAAAACTCTTAGCAAAGAATGGAACACAGGGGACTTCTCTGGTGGTCCAGTAGTTAAGACACCGTTCTTCCACTGCAGGGGGAATGGGTTCAATCCCTGGTTGGGGAACTAAGATGCCACATGCCACACAGTGTGGCTAAAATTTAGGAAAAATAAAAAAGAATGGAACATAGTAAATATTTAACAAATATCTGCTGTTCATTGTTAATATGAATGTAATGATTACTATTAACATTTCTGTCAGAAGGAGACTGAAGTCTGATGAGGCAAAATAATTATTCCAATGACACAGCTATAAAGAATCACACATAGATGTTTCTAGGCTAGATCTCATTCTCATTCTGATATCCAGAGTGTAAGAATGTCTACAGCGAGAAATTCATGAGCTCACAACCCAAATCTAGCCTGGGGAGTGATCCTGTTACAGCCTAAACATTAGGAGTATTAACAACAAAAATTAAACCATGCATTAGGTCACTCTCACAGGCGTCATACCAAGTGCATGTGATTAATGTATTGCAGGCCAAAAGACTCGGTTACAATAGTGTTTACACAGACTAGGTCTTGGGAAACAGTATTATCCTCATTGTAGAGTTGGTAGGCCAGGATTTACAAGTGCCACTTTTCAAAATGAAATAATCTACAAGCTTTGTCTTCACAAACACGCACATACTCTATGGGTCCTCAATAAATGTTAGCTGACTCACTGGCAGATAAACACCCCCATAAACAGATAAACACTTCTAAATGAAGTGTAGCCATATATTTAAAGAGGCAGTATCAGATCTACGTGTATAAACTAGAGATTAAATATATGAGAAACATAGCAAAAATACAATAGTGAGCTGCTTAAATAGCAAATGAAGATAAATTCCAGCAATTATTAAAGTATCCCAAGTGAAAGTTTTATAAAGTAACTCTACTCCACAAAATACATGCTCTTCAAAGATCATAAACAAATCCATTTTTGTAACTTTAAATCTTTACCCCGCCTATCAATTAACTTGCAAATAATGGAGACAGTGACCTTGTTAATATGTGTGGTATTTCTTGAGAAGGAGGTATAGCACAAGGAAACAGCAGAGACAAAACTAAATTCGAGAAGTGGACATTTGATTACACCCTCTCCTCTCAGTTTACAGTATGCTAAAGTCTTATTAATTATTCTTACCTAAATTAATGAGTAGATTCCTAATAATTGAAATGCAGCAACACAAACTAACACTCTTGAGTTTAATACTTAACTAGTTTAATGAGCTTAGGCCAGATTTAACCTTAACATTTTTTGCTCTCAATGGGAATAATTTAGTAAACTCTTTCTTTAAATGTTTCATTAAATATGTGTAATATCTGGTACAGTGCTGGATATTTAATGAGCATGAAATAAGTCTTCTTTGCTGATATTATTTACTAACTCATAGTGATGATGACAATTTCCCCCGTAACAAAGCTCTCCTGACAATGGGACTGTAGTGAGGAGTTCTGGTTGAGGGAGTTTAGCTCACAGGATGAGACAGTAGATTAGTCTCTGGAGGACAGGACAAGTCTGGTTACAAGGTGCTCTCCAGGCTGGCATAGGCTGGATGCTTGAAGTGTGTAAGTTACTGTGGCCAGACCCAAAGGAGAAACTGAAGACCACAAGCTCACCTTAAGGGGGAGGATAAAGGAAGTAAAGAACTTTTAAGTATGAGTTAAGAGGAAATCCAAACCCTGGAACGAAGACATGATCCAGCCTATTGCATTAAAGGGCCAAGAAGAGGGTTTTGTTGCTGTGGTCATTTGTATGTTTTGTTTTAAGAACTTGGAGGCCCCATTCCTTCAAGTTATATTGTGTATTGAGACTAACTGAACATTTTTCAACATCACAGTCACTGCTTCATTTTCTACAGAGGTTAGAGGTTCTTTGTAAGAAGCAGTGAAAAAATATAGTGACATATTTTAAAGGTTGATGCAAGTAGTAAAATTTGTGAATACCATATTAATAGAGTATTAATGAATACTATTATTGGGGTAGAAAGTGGCTCATAAATATCTAAAATTATGCTCTTTCTATATCCATTCCTTCACTTCCCTTCTTTTGCTAGAAGTGGGGCTAAGATTGAATGGAATGTACAGGCCTGTTGTGCTAAGCGTTAAATTTATCTTCTAAAATGAAATCAGATGTTTTCTTTGTAGAGTTCTTAATAATCCTGTAAGAAGTTATTTTTAGGCCAAATTTAGCTGAAAAAATTGATGTTAAGGGAACAAAACTAACAAGCCTAATATTAAATAACAAGTAAGAGATGGAATTTGAACTAAGAATGTTTAAAATTCAGAAAGACATACCATGTTTCTGGTTGGAAAGACAATATTACAAGGATGTAAAACAATCCCAATCTATATACACACAATAAAACTGCATCAGAATTCCAAAGCAGCTCATTTTAGCTGATCAAAATAATTTCAAGTCTGTTCTCTATGTCTGTGTCTTTATTCCTGCCCTACCACCTATCAGTACCTTTTTTTAGATTCCATATATGTGCATTAGCATACGGTATTTGTTTTTCTCTTTCTGACTTATTTCACTCTGTATGACAAACCCTAGGTCCAGTCACCTCATTACAAATAACTCATTTTTTTCCTTTTTATGGCTGAGTAATATTCCTTTGTATATATGTGCCACATCTTCTTCATCCATTTATCTGTTGATGGACATGTAGGTTGCTTACATGTCCTGGCTATTGCAAATAGTGCTGCAAAATAAAACAAAGTGAGAGAGTAGCATTGATATATATACAATGCCAAATGTAAAATGGATGGCTAGTGGGAAGCTGTTGCATAGCACAGGGAGATCAGCTCGATGCTTTCTGATTACCTAGAGGGGTGGGATAGGGAGAGTGGGAGGGAGGCTCAAGAGGGAGGGCATATGGGGATATATGTATACATATAGCTGATTTACTTTTCTGTACAGCAGAAACTAATGCAACATTGTAAAGCAGTTATACTCCAATAAAGATAAAAAAAGAATGAAATTTAAAAACATTATTACAAAATATATATGGAACAATAAGAGTGTAAGAATTGCCAAGAAATTTTGTAAAAGAATATAAGGGAAGAACTTCCCCTATCAGTTAATAAGACATTATAAAGCTGCAAACAGAGCAATATGACAGTGGAGCAGGAATAAGTGGATAAATGAATGGTTCTGGCCATAAACTAAAATTACATGAATAAATTTCCTAAGGACTACTTACCTCTACCTATCTCTATTTCTATATCTACTCCTAACCCTAATGCTATCATTACTCCTATTCCTACCCCACTCATATCTCTATCTCTTTATTCTACCAGGACCAGAACTTTCCCTCTCTCTTCTTAACTATCTATCCATGTCTATCTCCATCTATCTATCTATCTATCTATCTATCTATCTATCTATATCTACTTATCTAATATATTTATATCTATGCATAGATATGGAGCAGGGAAGAACACAAGGTAACACAGATGTATTGGAAAAGACTGAGAGGTTTGATTACAGAGAATATTTTCAATGTTTTTAGAGAAAATACATCAGCAGCAGAATCAAAAGATAGATAATATAATTTAAAATGTCTCCAACACATACGATAATGGGCTACTCCTAGTACACAAAGAGATTTTACTAATTAATAAGAAATAAATCAAGCAGCTCAATTGTAAAATGTATAAAGGAAATAAATAGGCACATCAAAATCTATATGGAATGTTATCTCTGCAACAATATCTCTTATTCATTAAGACACAATTAGAACCTCTGTCAAAAATTAGTCAGAATTCTGCCACCTCTATTCCTCACAATTTTCCTTTACGTTCTCCTCTTACCCTATGACCAGAGAATTCAGTACTCTATAAAATTGGCTCTTCCCTAAAATTCTTTCTTCTCCAAAATTTCTAGACCTTCTGATTAAAATCCCCAGTTGATTAGAGCTACTAATATCAGCTAGGTATTGATTTTTCAAAATACACACTAAGGTAAAAGAAGGCTTATGCCTTTTAAGGGATCTGCATTTGCACAAGTAAAAGACACAACTGTTTGATCCTGTTTTATAGTTTGAGGAGACAGAAGGCTTCTACTGATTGGTTTTACAAGATTCTGGAAAGGGCTACTTTTAATATTAGAATTAAAATTCGGGGATAATTATCTTCTAAAGAGGTTATTCCTTATCTTCAGAGATGTAAATACTCAACATAAAGTACTCAAGCTTATCTTTTAAAAACATGCAGCAATTATCAGAGAAGACCCAAACCCAGAGAGATTTGTGCTATATACATTGGATTGACTTTATACTGTGGCCCAAAGGAAAAATGCCACAGCAGTGATACCTGATATTGCAATAAAGTCAGAAGAACAGTAAAAAAGAACTATGCAGTCAGAAGCAGAAGTTGGATCACTTATGTACCTGGGCTAAAAGACGGCAAACGCCAGAAATCAATGCAGATAAACGTAGAATATTTAATCTTGAGAAGAAGCAGAGTGAATGTTCAAAAAAGTAAAATAAATAAAGAACAACAACAAAAACATTGCATCATATTGCCCGAAGAACAGATTTGAGAGTTTTGGAAAAATTCTCTAAAGTGGGCAATACATTGTATAGCTCTCCAAAGATGAAGGCAAAAAGATGGTGACACAGTTCCCCTTGAAATACAACATAAACCACAGGGAAAAGGGAAGGTTTTCAGATTCTCTCTAATGAAGTAACTAAACCTCTGGAGCACATGGCTGTTATTAGCCAGATCTATGGATGGAAAAGCCTGAGCGGTGAACACTCATCATAGACAATTTTAATAGCACCAAAAATTAGAATTTAACTTTCTTCCATATTTTTTGTCAAAATATTTCTATGAATTCCCCATAGGCAGTAAACCATGTATCATTTTAAGAGTTTGAATATGTCAATGACCTTGTTGTTAAAAAGAATAAATATTTTTACACAACACTAACCTTCTAACCCAATCATTCCTCTCAAAATATTGAATTGAAAGATGTACAAATTTTTTCTACTTTAGAAAAACATTATTTTGAAAATAATTTCTGTTGATAAATGCTTATTTCTTCTCTCCCTAACTCCTTCTTCTCTCCCCTCCCTAATTTTATCTTTTCTTCCCAATAGCAGTTGATAGAAATTTGTTTTCTTTTCCCTAATTTTCTACTGCTGCTATCTTTTGCTGTCCTTAGGAATATCCTAAAAACTTATTTACTAGTTTTTATTTCCTACTGTATTACATTCTTCGGTATCTTTGCCATAACAGATATGTGATTAACATTATTGGTGATTAGAGAATAAATTTTATAAGATCAATAACCAGTGAAAATCTTATAGAAATTTTTGCATGCTCACTGTGTGCCAGGCATTAAGGGCTTTATTTTTTTAATTTTTATCACAGTTTATGAGCTAAATCTTGAAATTACCCTACTTGCAAAGGAGAAAACTGAGGCTCAGAGAGATTAAGATTACAGGGCTAGTCACAGCTAGAGATGCAGTTCGTAAAGGCAGAGATGTCTGAGTCTAGAGTAGTACTTACACCCTACTGTACCACTGCGAGATAAGTCCTGGAAACAAGACTTTTAACTCTTGTGGGGACACCATATTCATTAATAGTTTCAAACAATTCAAGGCATTGAGAAATAACATTCCACTGTGCAGTCCAATGATAAGTGAGGAACTGTGCCAAGTCCTGGGAGAGAGAGGGTTTTCCATCTCTCTGCCTACTGCTTCTCATTTCTTTATACTTGTTTGTAAGATCAAATGCAAATGGATGAAATATTTAGTGAACAACTTGGCTTTATAGAGAAGACGTGCAGCCTGCTGGTTTCATAGATTTTCCAGACAATCATTCTTCAGATGTATTTACTTTTTGCTGTTTCAGTGGATAAAAGGGACCAAATTGAAACTCAGCCCTCATCTTCATCTCCTGGTTGGGACAAAGGTAAATATACCTTCAGGTTTGATTCAGTAGGAAAGGCACATCCAATCTCATTTCAATAAGCATCTGAGCAACTATCAAAGATCCATTACCTTTAGAAGGAGAGGGAAGAAATGAATGTCAGATTATTAAAGACATGACATCCTAATTAAAAGAGTCTGTGTAGAACGCCAGAGCGGGTATAGACAGAGCCAAAGTGACTGTGAAATCTTGTCTCTGCAGATGTCAATAGCCTAAGAGCAGATCCTTTAATTAGAATCTTCTTTTATTTTGTCTACGCTCTAGACATGAAAACTCATTGCAGTCACCCTGCCTAGAAGCTGAGTTGCTTAGAACAAAAAGGCCTGTCCTGGAAAAAGAAAATCACGGTCGTAACAGTCCCAGTAGATAAATACGTATATAGACTATCATTTTCTTGTAGCAAATGGTAAAAAGATATGCGGGTGACAGTGAGAGAGTCATGCGGAGGGCCTGCTTTATCACATACCTCTGACTATGTTTCCCAAGAAGCGCTCCTCACCTATCCCAGGCCCCTGGCCATCATTAGTCCTTGCACATGGAAGCAATGAAGGTGTCTCTTCAAGTAAATCATTTGAGGATTTTTATAATCTCAAAAAAATTTTTCTAATATTTTTTTCTAAGTTTTCCAGGTTTAAGGTTTTAACGTTTTTTTACAGGCTGCAGACGCGCAGGCCCAGCGGCCATGGCTCACGGGCCCAGCCGCTCCGTGGCATGTGGGATCTTCCCGGACCGGGGCACGAACCCATGTCCCCTGCATCGGCAGGCGGACTCTCAACCACTGCGCCACCAGGGAAGCCCTAATCTTTTATTATTTATTGAGCAGCAGTTTCGTAGAGCATGGTGAGAAACCCTGGGTAAATAGTTGGATGCAAAATCTGTGCCGTCCAATGCTCTATTAAAAACTAATGAGTTCTTTCTTTTTCATATTATCACTGTTCTATCCTCTGGTGCTTAAAAACTAATAACATGTGGGTTTATAAACCTTTGGCTGTTGATCAGTAAAACTGCTGATAAATATATTTTAGAGGTTGCACGGGAAAGTCTGCATATAAGTTTTTTCTTCAACCACTGGAAAGATCATAGGCACCTATTTCAACTGAACGTATTTTCCAGTGTTTTTTTTTATGATATCGGGATAAAGAAAATTACATATCAACATAACAAAATAAAATAAATCTATTTCAAACTGCAACTTTGAAAATTAATCAGAAAAGACGTAAATAAGACAAATGCTATGGAATAAAGTTAAATATTTCTCACTTCACTACTAATGAGGATCTGATAAAATATTTGCAAATCATTGCAAATAATGTCTTCTTGTTAGAATTAATGAGAATAAAATGAATAAGGAAGAAAGTACAGTGTTCTAACTTCCTTTTTGAAAGTCTTATGTCTGTATTTATTTCTGGTATCAAGTAGAATTGATTTGCATCTGCCTTTTAAGACTTAGAACTTAAAAGGTTCTGGTGGTTAGAAATTTATGAAACCTGAAAGGGTCTGACCCTTATCTAATGAAGAAAAAATAGAAAGCAGGCACACTGAGAATCAGTACAAAATATGAAGTCATAATAACTTTGACTATTGAATTATTATTCTTGTATTATCTATGCATTTGTAAGTCCAACATATATAGGAATAAGGGCAGGAAGAAAGAAAGAAAGGAAAGAAAAGGATGGAAAAAATGAAGAAGGGAAGAAGGAGGAAGGTGAATGACAAGTGGTATGTGATGAAAACTGAATCAAATATAAAAGGGCTTTAAGTCCTATGCTGCTTATTTAACACAATTCTAGCTGTATTTTTTCTCAGTTTTATAATGAAATATCACATCTATTCTTTCAAGATAAATATGATTCTTCCTTCTCTTAGACTATGATTTTGAAAAAACTTTAATTTTGGATTATGTATGCCATTTGGACCTTCAATTTATTTGTGGCAGCAAGCACTCTGATGAATGTACTGTTTGTCCTATAATTGCTGTCTTCCAGTGAGCATTTTGTTCCATTATGATCTCCTAGAACATTTTATTCTCAAAAAGATATGGCACAGACTGATTCTTCATTTTAAGGATGCTTCTTTAACTTCTCCAGGTTTTAAACTAGTTAAAATTATATTTTGAATAATAAAAAGTGGGGGAGAAAAGAATTATCAGGACTGGGACACATTTTAAAATTCATATTGAATATTTCTTTTTATTTTGGAAATGCAAATATATCATGGAATGTAGCCTAACACTTATAGACAACTCATTCATGACATGCATTATTAATATAAATATGTGGATGGAAACAAATTTTGTTGTAGAAATACAGAGTGTTTTTTAGCAAACTATGTTTTTTAAACCTTTCCTTATGCAAGCTTTGTCATGAATGCAGTAATGCTGATTTTAAAATAAAGGCTATCAGTGAAAGTATTGCTGGCTTTTTTGATAAGTAAAGAACAATGACTTTATGTGTTTTATGAATGTTACATTGTTTCTTACAAGCCATCTCTGTGATTTTTGAAAATGAAGAATGAGTGATTAGGAGAATGTGCATTCTATTTCAAGCATATTAAGTAATTTAATTCTCAGCAACATTGTATCAAGGCCCAAGTGAGACTATCTTGTAAGAATTTACTATAGAAATAAGTATTTTCAATGTATATATACTTGTAAAAAAATGATCTGTGGTGACACACAGCATAACAGGATGGTTGGAAATAAAGTTAGAGAGGTCAAAAAACATATTCTTCAACAAAATGTGGTTGACGAAAAAAATTACAACAGGCCCAATGATTTATATTTAAATATAGCTCTGGGCTTGCAGATTGCCAAGTCAAATAAGAGTATATTTCTCAATGTATGACAAAAGAAAACATACCAAATCTTCTGACAAGAAAGATGCAAACAATGTGGTAAATAATTCTGCAAGGAAGAGGCCAATTCTCAAGGCACAGGTTATAGATGGACTTATGCAAGTATTTAAATAGAAATTTCCTAGCTGTTTCAGGAGAAGGAGAGAATATTATTGCTTCCCATGACTTAATTTTTTATATCCAGCTAATTTTTTACATCCATTTACTAATGTATTATATAACAATGTTCTATACATTGGGGTGAGCAGCACCTTTCTCATTTGTAGTTAGTTCTCTGCCTGAAATGCTCTCCTTTCCCACTACATTTCAGTAACTTCTCACCCTTTAAGGCTCATCACAAACTTCATCTCTTAAAGGAATGTTTCTCTAGACATCCTGAAGCTTTCTCATAACACCCCAGTATGGTACTTTTCATTCTATATTGTTATAGTTGATTCACTTCTCCTCACTAAACTATAAACTTCCTGAAGGTATGGAATATCTTGGTTAATATTTTATTCCTAGTACTTAACATGTCTTTGACACCTAGTAGATGCTCAATAAATCTTTGGTGGATGGAGGAATGGATGAATGAGTGAATTTAGGGTTGCACTGAGGAGTCTTGTCATCAAGAAAAATCCTTGTCGTCAAGGGTTTGGGGCCAGGCAGTTGGGTGGGGAGAAGGAAAAGAGGGGGAAAGACAGCACTGTGTATGGAGAGGGGTGGGCTTATCTCAGCTTAGAGCTCAAATTTCACCTACTTTCTAGTAGCTTCCCATTCATTAAAAGCCAGCATGGATATTGATTCTTGTGAGTGGAATTAGGTGAGGGATGAGAAAAGGTTTTACTTAATCACAGTTCCAAAGCTCAAGCTGCTGTATATTTGGAGGCTGAAGGAGAGAATCAGAGAAAATCTTGATAAAATTCTATTCTAGAAAATAGATTTTTCGTGCATTTGTTTGTAAGTGTCTTTATCATAGTTGCCTTTGAGGAAGGCAATTTATATTTAGCAAGAACTGGTATTAATTAGTATTCACGTGCATGGCCTTTCTTTCTGTTTGTTCTGATGTTCCAAAATTGCAAGGAAAAAGTGCCTGCCATTTAATTATATTAAATCAGATATGTGAACAACAGAATTCTGGCGTCAAGGACTGTATTAGCAAATTGTGCCAATTAGAAACACACAGCAAGTACCATGCACTTTCCTTTTGCATTAGTGGCTTTTAAATCATATAGTGGCACAGTAACAAATACAGCTAGCATGGTATGACTGTCACATTTTCCACACGTTCATTTTTAGCTACTTTGCCTTTTAAAGAAAACATACAGTATGCTGTAGGCCTACACATAAAATGCTTCCCAAAATATGAGATAATTATATGCTTAAGGAGTAATATGCAAACACTCTTCTTCAGATAATTATGAACACTTATTTTTCCACATGGGAAGCTAGCCAAGAAGTAAAGACATACTGCACTTTGGGAAGTCATCCGTTTTTAATACACGAGACAGTGCCCTATCAAGTATCACAAAAAGAAAGTTAACAAATTTCTTGTAATCAAATGAAAAACCAAAAGTAAAACAAATTTTTAAATGACAATTAATATCCATCACACAGTGCCCCATTAAAAAACAATGCTATGAAGGGACAAAATCTGCTATAAGAATAAATTTTGTCAGCCATAAATAAACATTCGATTTTTTAACAGATTCTGAAGATATATATATCTTCCTCCAAGAATATTCTTTGAAAATTAATAGAAATTGAAAAGTAAGTTTGTGTAAGCCATACTTTTGGGTATCTGTTATTTACACTTAAGTAAATCTTGATTAATTATGGTAAAAGATGGTAATTATAGCATTGAAGGAAGAAGATGGATAATTGAAATATACAAGATGCTAACTTATATTTTTGTCCATTGTTTAAACATTCTAAAATCTAAACTTTTACCAGGTCTCCATTATGATTTTAAACTAATTAGAGTATTAGGAAACTTTAAATTCTACTGCTTTGGAAATTTTATTTATTTAAGGGTAAAATAAGCTGATGATTAATTTTAGTTTCTTTTAAGGTGTTTTTGTACATATTATTAATTTATTGTCTCTTGTTTTTAAAATTTGACTAATACTGTAATACTATCTGCTAAAGAAATTTTAAACATTCTTTTATTATTTTAGGTAAAGTTTACATAGAGTTAGATTCACAGCCAGTACTTTAATGAGTTTGACAAATTCACACAAATATATAACTAACACCCCAATCAAAGAACACTGCTATAACCCAGAAAGTTTCCTCATCCTCCATTGCATCAATCTCTCTCACCCACAGACACTCTTTTGTTTCTATCAACAAGAGTTTAGTACGTTCTTGAACTTCAGATAAATGGAACTACCCAGTATGTGTTTACTTATGCTATTTTTTGAGAGATTTTTGAGATTTATCTCTCTAGTTGCATGTATCAGTAGGTCATTCTTTTTTTATTACCTAATAGTACTACATTGCATTATATGCAGCAATTTATTTATCTTCCTTCCTTCTGGCACACTTTTGGATTGATTCCAGTTTGGAACAATTATTAATGAAGCTGCAATAAAAATACTTTTACAAGTTTTATGTGGACCTATGTTTTGATTTCCTTTAGGTAAATACTAGGAGTTGAAAGGCCAGGTCATATGAAAAGCATATATTTAACAAACTGACAAACAGTTCTCCAAGTTTGGGTCAGTTTATACACTCACCATCATTATATAAAAGGGATTCATTTGCTCCACACCCTTGTCAATATTTTGTGTTTTCAGTCTTTTCAGAAGTGTGTTGCTTACTTTTCAAATATTGGAGAATTTTCTAGATATCTTCCAGTTACTGACTTCTAGTTGAAATCCATTATGGTCTTAGAACATGTTTTGTGTGAATTATTTTCTTTTACATATGGTAAAGTTTGTTTAATAGCACAGAGTATTGCCTATCTTGATGAAGACTGAGTTTATGTTCCAACAATATTATACCCCCTCACATGTAGTAAGGACCTTATAACAGTGTATTCCTAATTCCTTCCCCTCATCCTTTGTTGTACTGTGTCATATATTTTAGCTTTTACATGTGCTATGAACAGCACTGTTATCTTTTGCTCCAGTTATCTCTAGAGCAGTAAAAGTTAAGAAAAACATAAATTTAATTTACTTAATTTATTCCTGTTTCAATGCTCTTCATATTTTGTGTAAATCTAAATTTCTTACATTCTTTCTGCCTGAATAACTTTCTTGAGTATTTATTTTCAAGATGGCCTGTTGGCAATAAATTCACTAATTTTTAAAAATTCACTAACTTTTTGCTTGTTTGAGAAAATATTTATTTCTCCTTAATTTTTGGATTATATTTTACTGGTATGGAATTCTAAATTGATAGTCTTTCTGTTTCTTCCAGTACTTGAAAGATATCACTCTATTGTATCTTTTCTTGCATGGTTTCTGATGAGAAGTCTACTGTAATTCTTAACATTATTTCTCTGTAGGTAATGTGTCTTCTTTCTCTGCAAGATTTTCTTTTCGTCTTTGGTTTTTAGCAATTTGAATATGATATGTATAGGTGTTCCCTTCCCCCTCCTAAACCAAATGCTTTTCTGAGATTCTTAAATCTGTGGTTTAGTGTCTTGTCATTAACTTTGGAGAATTCTCAGCCACTATTTTTTCAAGTAATACTTTGACACTGTTTGCTCTCTTCTTCTAGAATTCTAATTATACATGTATGTTAGACTGTTTGATATAGTCCCACAACTCATGGACACTCCCTCGGTTTTCACTTTTTTCTCTTTGTGTTTCAGATTGGGTAATTTTTATTGACTTATCTGTGAGTTCACTGATATTTTCCTTGTTTGAATAAAGTGTACTGATGAGTCCATTGAAGGCAGTCTTCATCTCTGTTTTTGTTTTATATTTCTAGCATTTCCATTTGATTTTTGTAGTTTTTATTTCTCCCATGAAAATATCTATCTGATCTTACATGTGGTATACCTTTTCATTAAGAGCCATTAACATGTTAATTATAGTTATTTTAAATTCTTTGTCTGATATTTCCAACATTAATGTCATATTTGACCCTGGTTCTGATGAAAAAAGTCTTTTCAAACTTTTTTCTTTTCTTTTTTTTTTTGCCTTTCCACATGCTTTGTAAATTTTTGTTAGAAGCTGGACATATTGTATACAAGAATAGATAATGAGATAAATACTCTTTTATACTTGGATATGTGTGTGCCTAGTCTTATGCTAGGCTTTTAGTGTGGAGGATTGTGTTAATATACTCAGGATTTGGGCTGGGTTTGCAGTTTGTTGCACAGGCTTCAAATCCCCTAGTTATAGGGTGTGGATGAGCTTTCCAGAACGTTTTTACTCAGTACATTCTCCCCAGAGAGAAAACAGCTCTCTAGCTACATCCCTTTGTTAAAATTACCAATGCTTGCTGGCAAGGTGATGGAAGGTGGAGGAGGGGGAAATGCTCTCTGCTGTTCTGATTAAGCCTCATTCTTAGGCAGGGTGAACCTGCATCTCAGTGTGGGGTGGCTTTCACAAGTGTTTTTTGCTCTTGCTCCAGTTAGAGTACATATAATTTTGCTTAGCACACATTCCTGCCCCTTCCACAGAGGTAGAACTTAACTTTTTCTCTGTTTCTTTTCTCTAGCTTTAATGGGTTCCCAACAGTGTCCTAAGCAAGAGTTTTGTGACTATTCTCCCTGCAGACCATCTCCCTCTAGGGGAGGTAGGGGAGATGGGTTTGGGTGGAGTTTTGACAGTGGCTGCAATTCCCCGCCCCCCCCCCCCCCCCCCCCCACCGACAAGTGTCATGAGGTAACTATTCTCAGGAATCTACACAATTTTCTCTGAGCATCTGGTGTGGTTCATGGAGAAAAAATTACGTTAGAGGGCACAGACTACCCTATAATTGCAGCCACAAATGACTTTATACTTTCCTATCAATAGATATTTGGCCTTTATTAGTTCATTTAAACATATTAACTGACTCTTTTTACAGCCTTATATGGCATCTGGTGGCATTTGACTCAACTATACAAATTCTGGGCTCTTTTTTATCCGTGAAATTTCTGCCCTGAAGTTAAAGCTTTCTGATAGATTCAAGAAAAAGTAATTAATTTGAAGTTTGAGATTTTTTTTTTTTTTTTTTTTGGTAATGGTGAGATCAATGTTCTTTACTGCTCTCTATATCTCTGAGATGAAACGAAGTTTATCTATGTTTTTAGTATATCTATTTTAATGGGGGTGAAGTGGTATCTCATTGTGTATTTTAGTTGAATTTTTGATGGCTAATGATATTGAGCAGCTTTTTATATGGTTATCAGCCGTCTGTATATCTGTAGTGTAGTTGAAAGAACTTTATGTGCAAGTTTTTTTACTTGGTTTAAAACTTAATTGGTTAATTGGTTTTTTGGTCTATTATTGATTTATAAGTGCTCATTACATATTTTGGATACAAGCCTTTGTCATATAGATGTATTGCAAATATTTTCTCCCTGGCTATGGCTTGCCTTTTTATTTTTTAATTATTGACGAAGAGAAGATTTTCATTTATATGAAATTCAATTTATCAGTTTTTATGGTTCTTGTTTCTTGTGTCCTTTTGAAAAAAATATAGCCTATTCCAATAACAAAAACATTCTCTTATTATTTTCTTGTAGGAGCTTCATGATTTTAGATGTTTAAGTCTATGATCCATTTCAAATTAATTTTTGTGTGTGGTACAATGTAGGAGTGAAGGTTCAATTTTCTTTTCCCTAAATATTTATGTACTTGTTTCTAAAAGCATTGGTTGAAAAGTGTTCCTTTTCTCTTGAATTATGTTGATACCTTTGTTGAGAAACAGTTGGCCACATATATGCGTGCCTATTGCTGTATTCCATATTCTTACCATTAATATACTTGTCTATCCTTAAGCTGATACCATACAAGTGTGATTACTCTAGCTTGATTGTTCTTCTTTGAGGGTGTACTGAAGTTGGATGGTGTTTTATGTTGTGGTGAGAGGGAACTGGAGTTAGATTCATAAGACTCAGAGTCTTGTGTCTGTTTCAATTTCATTAGTCGTGAAATGAAACCAAGACTTTTAAATCTTCTGAGCTCTTCTACCTTCTCTCCCACCCTCTTTTCTTTATTGACTTTCTTTTTTCCTTTTTATTTTACATACTAAAATATAATATCTACCTTGCCTACACATCATGTAAAAATGCTTTGAAACAGCATTGCTCCATATAGAGTTATAAAGGATTTTGTATTTGCGTTATGTGAAAGGTCACGTGTACCTCTTTAGAAGCTTCAGATTTTTTATTTCTGATTTTGACTTAAAGACAAGGAGAACCACGGACACAAAGCCATAGCAGAATGACTGTTGTATTTCAATTAAAACGGGGCCTCTTTTCTTCTCATCACCCAATACTTCTAGCTATAGTCAGGTAAAAACCCAATTAATTATTAATTAATGTGCATTAAAATACATTAACTCTTCATGTGAGGCCTGGGCTATAATTAACTGTCTTTCTTACCTTTTGTTCTGAAATCTCTAGGTAGAAGATCCCATCGCTAATAAGAAAGAGGGAGACAGTTTTGCCGCCAGTAGTTAGTCAGAAGCAAGGTCTTCAGAAGGCTGGGTGACTGAGTGCCCAATATCTGATCATAACCAAGCAGCATTGTCAAATCTCCCAAATCTATTTTCCTATATGAAGTTTATCTTTGACATATTTGAAAAGGAAAAAAGAGTAGTAATAGTTACAATGTTCTGTTCTCATGATATTTGCACATTAAATTACACTTTGTGTATGTCTTCAACCTAATAAAAATTTATATTCAAACTTAAGATCCAAAAAAAATACTCCCTGAATGTGCAGTTTCAAATAGATAGTTTTAAACTTATCAATTTTAAACTAAATGTATTGAAATCACTATATATTTTCTTAAAAGACACGTTACAAATGAGTGATAGACAAAATAAATTATCTCAGACTCAACAGAAGTAAGAATTTTCCTAAATAGCTTGCATTAGCTTCTCAGCATGACATTTGGACAGATTTACAGTCACAGCTATGTTGGAGCTTTGGTATCTGTAATCTACAAAAATAACCAAAAAAAAAAAAAACCCCCAAAAACCCCACTGTTATTCCCTATGATCTCAAGCTCCTTAAAAACTAATTATGCACAGACTTTAAGGGAAGATTTTAACCCATTTTACAGTGAATTCCATCCATGTGTATACTCAAAAGAAGGAAAATCATGTGAAATGAGAAAGAAATCTTAAAATTTATAAAATTTAGAGAAAATCATTAAGAATTTTCAGTCCTTCCATTTCTCCACTCTCTAAATTGGACAACTGGGGCCCCATGATTTAAATGACTTTTCCAAAACTATAATTCTGGTAAGTGCCAGAATTGTAGGACAAACCTGTTTTCTACCTGGTTCACAACTAGTTCTCTCCAGGACATAAAAAAATTAACTCTTAATTCATTCCTGAATCTAGAAAACTCTCACTCATTTTTATGTTAATCTGGAGACACTATAGACAGCTCAAGCTCCCAGAAGATAACAACTACGTGTGATGCTCATAGTTGATATTTATTTCAGTGCTATTATGTTCTAGGCTTTGTTCTAAGTATTTACATCTACTAAATAATTTAACCCTTAGATTAGTCCTGTGAGATAGGTCCTATTATTATTATCTCCATTTCACAGATGAAAACACTGGGGCTCACAGAAGCAACCTACTCAAAAAAAAAAAAAAAAAAAAAGTGAAGGTCCATGCTAAAAGCCTATGCTCCTAACCTCTGCATACGAACGTCTATATATAATAATGACCTACTGTGGTTAAGTATACATATGAGTCCAATTCCATAATATCAGCATTATGAGAAATTCCTCCAAACTTTTAACGAGATTTTCAAATAATTACCTATTGAACTACAAATTAGACAATATCCTCTTAGGTCTTGCTGCTTTAGATTCTCACTAGTGCTGAGGTGAGAAATGATTGAAGAACAGGGTTCTATTTCACTACTCATATATTTAAATATTGAGAAATTATTGAATAAGATATATTCTGATTCTTCTGGGTCTCTTTGCTGACTCTTCCTCCTCTCAATGTCAATTACCCAGAGCTAGGTCCTGGGTCCCTCTTCTCCTACATTCTCTCACTAGGTGTTTCCATTCAGTCACTGGGCTTTAAATCCATGTATATGTCCATGGCAACTAAACTTCTATCTCTAGCCATGACCACTGAGTTCCAAATTTAAATATTTGTTGATGTGCCATTTGACATCTCCACTTGAATTAATAAATATCTTAGATTTAATATAACCTAAATAGAATTCTGTAATCCCTTCTGTTCTTAAACACAGATCAGAGAACAAAAGCAAAACCAAAACTTATTCTTAGTTCAATATTTTCCATGTCAGTTAATATCACCCTTATCCATCCCCCAAATTAGAAGTCATTCTTAATCTCTGTCCCCTCATCTTCCACATTCAGACCTTTAGCACATGCTCTCAATTATTCTTCCAAACCATATTTCCTTTCTATTGTCTTTATTTCTTCTTTCTGCTATCATTCTAAGCCAAATCACTTACATCTCTCACCTGGATTACTTGGGAGCCTGATATTTGATGTCCTAGCTTCCACTCTTTCCCCCTTATAATAAATTCTCTATATACCAGCTAGAGGTACATCTTTAAAATGTAAATCTCAGTATGTTGCTCATGTCACTTCCCTGCTTAAAGACCTCCAATGGTTATCCATTGCACTTAGAATAAAAACGAGCTCTTCACTATCAGCTCCCATAATCTATAGGATCTCAGTCTCGCTTACATGTCTGATTTCATTGTCTGCCACTTCCCGCTCTACTAATTATGTTCCAACCACAAAATTTTGGTTTCAGTTGCTTGAAAAAGCCAAGCAGGTTTTACCTTGGTGCTTTGCCTCAAGACTATGTTACTAAAGATTGGGAGTTAAAAAAAAACAAAGTCACCAAGGTACTCTTGAAAAGGGAGTTCCTTCCCCCAGCCTCCAAGTCAAGTAGTTTCAGAAACCTCCTCAGAGTACTCGGTGTGGGGTGGGAGGGGATGAAGAATACAGAAGCTGCTGCCTGACTTTCATATGAAGATGTCTGAAGGCTAATAACCTGAGAGTGGAGTAGAGAATATTACAGAAAAAGGAAGTTGGGCTTCCACTGATGGAAGGATAGTGTGAATTTCCCAGTGGGGTTAGTCAGCCCTTGAAGGATAGGATTTGAAATTGAACCCTGTCTGGAGGGGCAAGGTATCCTCAACAGACTGTCTGTGTGGAATGGACTGCTGAAAGCCAGGGGTTGAAGGGCTATCATGAGCATTCAGCTGGAAAGAACATTTCCCATACCAGGAAATCCTTAGTGAAAGGTTAACAGCAACAGTAGTGCTATGGACTGAATTGTGTCCCCCTAAAATTCATCTATTGCAGCTCTAACTCTACCTGGAGGTGAGGCTTTGGTAGATGAGGTAGGTTCAGATGGGGTCCTGAAGGTGGGGCCCTCATGACAAGATTAGTGCCCTTATAATAGAGACATTATAAGAGAGACACTAGAAAGTGGTCTCTCTCTCTCTCTATCTCTCTGCAATGTGAAGACACAAAAAGAAGGAAGCCACTTACAAGCTAGGAAGCAAGCTCTCACCAGAAACCAACCATGCTGGCACCTTGGTCTTAGAATTCTAACCTCTGTAAATGTGAGAAAACAAATTTCAGTTCTTTGCCAGCAAACTATGAAATTTTGTTATGGCAGCCACAGTTAAATGGTTTTCATTTAAAGATAAAAATTTTCTATAAGTGAAAGAACACATTATTTATCATTTGCCAGACTCAAAGAGATAATGCCATCCTAAAGCTTGAAAGGCAGCTAAGATTTTACTCTTTTCATGTAATCCTACCTCCTTTGCTTGATCTGGCTGGGCTTGAAATGGCACCTAGTGAGTTGGGGAGGAGACAGTACATGGAAGAGGAAGAATCTGACCAAAATCCCCTGCTACTTCAAGGGGATTTTCTGAGTCTGAGTCATGCCTAAACTAGAGGAAAAGAGAATCTTTAAATTGGATAACAGATTAAAGTATTTTTTTTAATTAAATAACTTCAAGCTTTTCCACACATGAAAAAATATGAGAAAAATAATAAGATCCACCTAAGATTTGATCCAGAGTCAAGGAAGAACTATTAAATAAAATCAGCTTAAATGGATAGTGATAAAGTTGCTCTCTGTTTTTCTCTGCAAAATACAGATTATTGAATTAACCAGATATACAATTAAAATAATGCAATACCTACCAAAGAAAAGCATGGAAATGACCTATAGGAATACACAGATTATTGAATTAACCAGATACACAATTAAAATAATGCAATACCTACCAAAGAAAAGCATGGAAATGACCTATAGGAATACACAGAAGTGGTGGGAGGGGAGAGCTTGGAACAATTCATGTTGCCTGTTGGGTCAGTAAGGCTACAGAAGGAAAAGTGGCTTTGAGCTGGGCCTTTAAAAATGAATAGAACATTCTAAGATATAAAAGGGGGGAGGAAGATAAAGACATCCCAAGAGGGGTAAATAATGTAGCCAAAGGAAGAGAAATGTGAATGTCCCTCAGGGCTCATGGCATGGTGCTTAGTCAAGCAAGCCTAGAGAAGAAGGTGTTTGTGGCAGAGAAAGTTGGAACTGATTCTGCCAAGGTAGGCTGGGGCCACCTGTGCCTTGTTAAGTAATGTGAACTTGAACGATACATGTAATGGAGAGTCACTTAAGATTTTTTAACAGAGAAATAACCTTGAAAATTATGTGCATGTAGTAGTAAAGGAGATTACTAATGGAACACATACAGAGAGATTAAAGTGGGAGGACTGAGAATGGAACCTGGGGAAAACTCTCCTGTATAAGTTGAGCAGAGGAAGAGGATCCAGTGAAAAGTCAAGGAAGAGTCATAGAGGGAGAGAAAACCCAGAAATACAGGGTCATAGAAGCACAATGAGAAGAGTGAGTTTAAGAGGGAAGTGGACAATGTCAAATCCTGCAAAGAGATCACAAGAAAGATGACTGAGAAGAGACCACAGGTTCCAAACTTGTGTTTTAATTTCCATATTTAGAAAATAAAGACCATTTTTCAAGTATGGTGTTGCAAAACAAACAAAATGAAACCACACAAAACTAAACACTAAGTTCTAAGAAATCCAGATTTTTCAAAAGTAACTAATAGGGGCTTCTCTGGTGGCGCAGTGGTTGGGGGTCTGCCTGCCGATGCAGGGGACACGGGTTTGTGCCCCGGTCTGGGAAGATCCCACATGCCGCGGAGTGGCTGGGCCCGTGAGCCATGGCCGCTGAGCCTGCGCGTCCAGAGCCTGTGCTCCGCGACGGGAGAGGCCACAACAGTGAGAGGCCTGTGTACTGAAAAAAAAAAAAAAAAGTAACTAATAAAGATTTAAATTATTTTTTGCACCCTTAGAGAATCATAGAGTATGATGAGTATGCTGTGAATCATAAAGTATGCTGTGAAACTCAGAGTTTTTTTTGTTTTGTTTTGTATACATTGTTTTATGTTTCCTCCAATTTTAAAGAGTCATCCCAAGATTTGGTAACTGAATATATAATAAATTTTTTAAAAGTCGTGCAAAATTGTCATTTCACCAAAAGTTATATTAAAATAGTAGAAATAAAGTCCTTTCTTTATATGTAAATGTAACTGGGATTTTACAGCCAGGGGGACCTTCGTGTCATTTAGTACATCCTCCCCACCCAGAACCCCCAATTCTGTTTTGCAGATGAGGAAACTGAAGTTCAGAGAGGTCAAAGGACTTTCTCAATATTACTTGGATAGTTATTGACAGAAATGGGAATAGAAATCAAGTCTCATGATACCTTTTTAAGGGCATTTTTTCACTATATCACACTGGTGCTTCTTAAAAATTAGTGACTGGAAAGTAGAAAATGATCATTAGCAATGGGATGAAGCCCAAGCAGATGCTCTGATGAGGTAAAGCTTATGGCACGGAGCAGAGACACAATTAACAAATACTGTTGGATTTGCCATGGAAGAAGTGAGTTTTATGACTCATAACAAAACACCACAAAGAGGATTTTGGCAGTCTCAGGTCAACTTTCAGCAGCCCTTGCTTAAGACTTAGCTTGCTTAATGGGCTGAGCTACCCTAAGTCCTCCTGGGGCTCAATAGATAAATGACTATGGTCTTTAGACCTTGAGATTTGGAGCTGAAGCTGCTTGTGCTGGAAGAGGCAGATTAGCAATGACAGTTAATATAAAAGAGCAATAGATCAGTGGGATTTAAATTAGGGGAAGCAATGCCAGTTCTCTTCTGAGGGCATAGAGACATCATACAAGGAATGGGATGAAAGTATGTTCTCAACTATACCTTAATCACAGAAACTTGAATCAGCAAAGTCATGTATGAGCTATATCTTCTCATCTTTTTGCCCCTTCATTGTGGGTCACACCAATAAAAGTATTATTTTCTACCTATGCCAAGAGATAAACGTTGCATTAAAACAAAACATAAAGTAAAAATGGGGGAGTTATTTGTTTCTCTGAGTAACACAAAAAATGATGAAACGGCAACAAAATCTAACTCACAAATCTACAGGGCAGGTAACTCCTACATCATTAACTCAGGCAGCGCTTCTAATGGTTGTTACCAATTTAACATCCAAACCACAGAGCCTTAAATTTGTGTCTTTCTTCTCAAGACCTCTAGGGTTTCTGGAAAATTAAATAATATTTTTTTTAATGGGAAAAAAGTCTTCTTTAAAACATATGGATACATAAATAAATGAAGGCATCTTTCACCAGCCGCATGGTCTCAGAGCCTGGTAACTTGTGTCAATAAGATGTTCTAGCCCTGGGGGAGAGGAACTTGGTCTTGCTGTCTGTGTGGATGACCTTTCAGAGTTTAACCAGTTGAAAGAAATTTTGCTGAACTTCCTTCACAGTCAGTGACACCGGTGAGATTGGATGTGCTTGACTGCATTCTCTTTTACCCCTAGAAGGGTTTCTCCTCAAAGGGGGCTGCATTAGCTTATTTAGAAACATTGCAAAAGTGATGCTAATTCAAGTAAGAGTTCGTTTCTTGCAAAGCCCTCTGGGGAACTCAGATGGTTAGGTTTTCAGTTTTAGACTGAAGAAGAGAATTCGTGAAATAAGAAGATGGGGCTGAGCCTTGCTAGTCTTATAATAATAAGGACTAAGAAGTGTTCACTAAATCTGCTGACAACTGATGCATTTTAGTTATGAAAATCTCTGAACAAATAACGTACTGTCACAAGTTTGCTGCTTGTATTGAATTCTAACTTCCATTCTGTTGCGGAATTTTCACATTGGACTGGGTTTGATATTTCACTCTGCCAAGAATAATCGTTAAAGAAAGTGGTGCATACAGACCACTGTAATTCATTTAAAAATATTAATCCTACAGTCTCCTTCACTCAAGATTGTTTTTACAAACCCTGACAATATTATTTTCTCTTGAGTGATAGATCGATATCAGCAGTCTTGAACGGGGGAAAAAGCGCTATTGGGAGAAGTTTTGAAAATGTAAAGCTCAACAAAATCCTTAAAAACATAAATCTATTGTTATTCTTATTTCACTAATCCTAAATTTTCTAGCATTGCCTGTGATGTCTTCTTACTTTATTAAGCAGGAGGGAGCATGCCAGTTAGAACAGTAATTAGCAAAGTGATGAAGCCAACGTTTCTCATAAGTTGCTATCAAAATACACCTATTGAGACTTCCCTGGTGGTACAGTGGTTAAGAATCCACCTGCCAATGCAGGGGACACGGGTTCAAACCCTGGTCCAGCAAGATCCCACAATCCGTGGAGCAACTAAGCCCATGCACCACAACTACTGAGCCCGTGCTCTAGAGCCCGTGAGCCACAACTACTGAGCCCGTGTGCCACAACTACTGAAGCTCGCGTGCCTAGAGCCCGTGCCTAGAAGCCCCTGCAATGAGAAGCCCGCACACCGCAATGAAGAGTAGCTTCCGCTCGCCGCAACAAGAGAAAGCCCACGTGCAGCAACGAAAACCCAACGCAGCCAAAAAGAAATAAATAGATAAATAAACACACACACCTATTTTTCTTTGATTGCTTTCCTGCACTCTCCACTGTTTCTGAATCTGGAAGTTTGAGGCCAGCAGAGAGATCAGATGGATTTGGTGGCTGATGTGAAGGCACAGGACAGCAGCAGACACGCGCTTGCCATGGGTGGCCACACCGAGACCTCTGGACCAGTTGCTTCTGCTCTATACTCTGTGGCTGTCCAGCGGGATGACCACACCCTCTATTTCCCAATTACAGCTTGGTTGCTGTAAAAATGATGACTAATAATTGACTCATGTTGATTGTCCTTCATTTGTTTTGAGACACATTTTAAAGTATACTTTCCCAACTTGTAAGTTATATTCTATGAGAGGTAACCCCAGAAAGTCACCCTATTTGGAATGTACCATGGGAAGGAAGGAAAGGGAGGGAGGAAAAGTGGGTAGTGCATTCACTCCATGATTCTTCGAGAAATGAAATTGCTACCAACAGGTGTCACTCTGACAAATTCCTAAGCAAATTTTAGAGGTTCGGAGAGATGTTTAAGGGGCCTGCATTAGCCAGCAGCTGTGAAGATCACCAGTGAGACTGAATGATCCTCTGCATAAACTGGGCATAAGCCCAATGAACAGAAAGATGGGGAGTGGGGAAAGCAGGCATTTTTTTTCCATACTTCTATGATTCCTTAGAGATTACTGAGGTGCCCTGTGAAGACCGAGAAGGTGTGCAGGGCATATTACTCTAGTCATTACTATCTATAAGTGACGAACAGCCCCAAATGACAGTCTCTGTCTGAAGGAAAAAAGACAAATTTAGAAAGTGTCTTTTCAGCCCACTGAAGCAATGTCATCACCCAGCATTTAAAAGAGAAACAACCACAAGTAATAAATAGTGATTATTCCAAATATGCAGAACATAGAGACCGCACATTACTGCCTTGAAAGCAGAAAAGTTTTCTTCTTTTCTGAAATCAGTGACCCCCAAACTCTGTCATTAGTAAAAATAATTAAAAGGTGCTCTAAGAGGGAATGGATGGATGATTGCCACTAAGAGGCACATTCTCATTAATTTATTACTGATTTTAAACTTTGCTTCATTAGGACATGTCTGTTGAAGGCCATTTAGGACTCAAGGGATTTACCTGTACTTCACGTTGCCTCTATATTGGTTCCAGGGAAGGAGGATCATTTCAGTTTGTTGTACTCCATGGACCTATACGTACAGGGAGATGGAGGGAAATCTACTGCCTTGTAAATCTTCCAATCAAGGAAGTGGTCAACTTCTTTAGGATGTTCTTGGGACTGACTGGGCTTTTAGGAGTCAGTTCTGGGAAACAATCATCAGCTAAGCAAATTGTGAAGCAGTTCACATGTCATTTATGCTTCTGCCTCAGTGAGAAGTATGAATAAAATTCGACCCTGTCCCAGATAAATTAGGTAGATTAAAGTGCACTAGGCTTAAATTCCCTCAGTATCTTTAGCTCTGTCTGTGTGTCCAGCTGTCACATACTTCATGAAGATTGCCTCATGTGAGAGGGGGCGCTCCCCTAAATGTTTGATCTTAAGCCCACACAACAGGTGTCATCACACCTGACAGTAGAGGGTTCATCTGAGAAATAATCTCTAGATGAGTTCACAGAGCAGAGATCTTCTTTCTTTTTAAAATACTCTTGGCCAAGTAAATTATTCTAATCATGTCTCTGCCTTAGGGCTAAACATCTACATCTATGTCTCTTGGTTTCCCCGTGTATATCTCTTGTGATGGGGGTGTAAAGACGTAAATTGATCTGTCCCAGAGTTGGGCTACCACTAAGGAGACTGGAATTAGGCATTTGTTGGCTGTCTATGGCATAATTTGCTAGAGCTTGTCTTTGTCTCCTATAAAATAGCAAATGCCATACCAAATAGCCTTGAACTTTATTTGAAAGGATCAACTATTTAGGAGTCTCTAGAGTGAAATTTTCCCCATCGATATCATTGTTTTCATTTCCACAAAGCCTAACACAAAACCTGGTATAAAGTAGACCCTGAGTAAACGAATAATTGAATAAAGTGTTAGTTCATGTCATGGATGCAGTGGCCTTTTTTATTCTTTTCCACATGGTGTTAGGTATAGAGAATGAATCTAAGACCATCTGAAATAAATTCTTGAATAAAAACTGGAAATCATATTTGCTTTAGTCATGTAAATAAAGTATTGCTTTGTTTAATTTGGTGGAAGGCTTGGAAATCTGGATTATGCTTTTAGGTATTTTTTAAATGAACTTATTTATGACAAGAGAACATCCAAATTGCCATGGTAAAATAAATACACAAAATGAACCCATTATCTAATACTCATAGAGCACTGTTTGTCAATGGTTAACAAATCCAACTGATATTAAGAACTTAGCCCCCTCTAATGGAGCAGACCACAGGGAAATATCAAAGAAGTGGTAACAGCTGGCTTGTTAATATTCTCAGTCTTTTTTCTTTTACAAGAGAAAACAAATGGGAAAGCACAAAAGTAATTATACAGTAGTCCTCTTTAAGATAAACCATAAAAAGTAAAAGTACCGACTAGACTGAGAGCATTACCATATCCCAGATCATAAATTCTAACATTGGATATCAGGAATATAAAGTGTTGTTAGCTTAAGGAACACTAATAGATAAGGAATTGATTTTATTTGGTAGATACTTTACTATTAGAAAGACACAATCACAGATCCTAATGGACAGGAGCATTTATCTCATTAAGTCACTACTACACGCCATCTGTATCCAAGTCAAGCCCCTATGAAGGAGACTTTCGAATAGCAAAAAAGAGCATAGAGAATGCCAAATCTTACCTTGCCCTCGTGATTTTTAAAAATATCTCAGTTTATTTTGAACCATTATGAAAGTAGTTATTTGAAATGGTAAAAATGAAAGATAAATACAGAGCTAATCCTTTCAAGAAAAAGGTGCTACCCTGTATTTCGTATTCCCTCTGCCCTTCCTCCCTCCCTCCTGAACACACAAACTGGGTCAAAGTTCACTTGGTCAAAGAAGTCTTCCCTGACTCTTAGATATAAAAAGATCCCCGCTCATATAGAGTACATGTTGGCTAGATCATCATACTCATCATATGAGAGTTTGTTCCATTCTTTTTAGTTCCATTCTTTTTAGTACTCAGTAGAGTGCCTGGCACATGGTAGATATCCAATCTCTATTTGTTAAATGAAATGAATGAACAAGTGGATGAATGAAACACTTAAATGGTAAAGGTTCAACTGTCCCAGCAACACCCTAAACCAAGTAGAGATTTTTAGATAATATTTTATTAGTATTAACTGAAAAGATACATTTAAAAACACTTTTTAATCAGCAGAACTTTATGCTTATTAGGCCTGATATACATAAAGCAGAGAGGGCAGTTAGATCCCTCTATAGCCTCTGGCATTAAGACACTACTTAAATTCCTAAAAGATCATTTGTGGAAGATAATCTTTCTCTGAGTCATTGTAAGTGCCAGTTCTCAGTGACTTCTTGGATCACCTGAAATTTTTTTTTGGTTTTTCAGCAACTTTATTGGAGTATTATTTTCTACAATGGTGTGTTAGCTTCTGCTGTATAATAAAGTGAATCAGCCATACCTATACATATAACCACATATCCCCTCCCTCTTGCATCTCCCTCCCACCCCGTCTAACCCACCCCTCTAGGTGATCACAAACACCAAGCTGATCTATCTTTGCTATGTGGCTGCTTCCCACCAGCCATCCATTCTACATGTGGTAGTGTATATATGTCCATGCCACTCTTTCATCTCCTCCCAGCCCACCCCTCCCACGCCGCATCCTCATGTCCACGCTCCACATCTGTGTCTTTATTTCTGTCCTGCACCTATGTTCTTCCGAAATTTCTTTTTAAGATTCCATATATATCTCTTAGCATACATTATTTGTTTTTCTCTTTCTGACTTCCTTCACTCTGTATGACAGACTCTAGGTCCATCCACCTCACTACAAGTAACTCAATTTCGTTTCTTTTTATGGCTGAGTAATATTCCATTGTATATATGTGCCACATCTTCTTTATCCATTCTTCTGTCGATGGACACTTAGGTTGCTTCCATGCCCTGGCTATTGTAAATAGTGCTGCAATGAACATTCTGGTACATGACCCTTTTTGAATTATGGTTTTCTCAGGGTATATGCCCAGTAGTGGGATTGCTGGGTCATATGGTAGTTCTATCTTTAGTTTTTTAAGGAACCTCCATACTGTTCTCCATAGTGGCTGTATCAATTTACATTCCCACCAAGAGTGCAAGAGAGTTCCTTTTTCTCCACACCCTCTCCAGCATTTATTGTTTGTAGATGGTTTGATGATGGCCATTCTGACCTGTGTGAGGTGATACCTCATCATAGTTTGTATTCTAGATTTGCATTTCTCTAATGATTAGTGATGTTGAGTATCCTTTTGTGTGTTTGTGGACAATCTGTATGTCTTCTTTGGAGAAATGTCTATTTAGATCTTCTGCCCATTTTTGGACTGGGTTGTTTGTTTGTTTGATATTGAGCTGCATGAGCTGCTTGTATATTTTGGAGATTAATTCCTTGTCAGTTGCTTCATTTGCAAATATTTTCTCCCATTCTGTGGGTTGTTCTTTCATCTTCTTTATGGTTTCCTTTGCTGGGCAAAAGCTTTTAAGTTTCATTAAGTCCCATTTGTTTATTTTTGGTTTTATTTCCATTTCTCTAAGAGGTGGGTCAAAAAGGATCTTGCTGAGATTTATGTCATAGAGTGTTCTGCCTATGTTTTCCTTGAAGAGTTTTATAGTGTCTGGCCTTACATTGAGGTCTTTAATCCATTTTGAGTTTATTTTTGTGTATGGTATTAGGGAGTGTTCTAATTTCATTCTTTTACTTGTAGCTGTCCAGTTTTCCCAGCACCATTTATTGAAGGGCTGTCTTTTCTCTATTGTATATTCTTGCTTCCTTTGTCAAAGATAAGGTGACCATATGTGTGTGGGTTTATCTCTGGGCTTTCTATCCTGTTCCATTGATCTATATTTCTGTTTTTATGCCAGTACCATAATGTCTTGATGACTGTAGCTTTGTAGGATACTCTGAAATCAGGGAGGCTGATTCCTCCAGCTCCATTTCTCTTTCGCAAATTGCTTTGGCTATTCGGGTTCTTTTGTGTTTCCATACAAATTGTGAAATTTTTTGTCCTAGTTCTGTGAAAAATGCCAGTGGTATTTTGATAGGGATTGCATTGAATCTGCAGATTGCTTTGGGTAGTAGAGTTATTTTCACAATGTTGATTCTTCCAATCCAAGAACATGGTATAGCTCTCCATCTGTTTGTATCATCATTAATTTCTTTCATCAGTGTCTTATAGTTTCCTGCATACAGTTCTTTTATCTCCTTAGGTAGGTTTATTCCTAGGTATTTCATTTTTTTTATTGCAATGGTAAATGGGAGTGTTTCCTTAATTTCCCTTTCAGAATTTTCATCATTAGTGTATAGGAATGCAAGAGATCTCTGTGCATTAATTTTCTATTCTGCTACTTTACCAAATTCATTGATTAGCTCTAGTAGCTTTCTGGTAGAATCTTCAGCATTCTCTATGTATGGTAGCATGCCATCTGCAAACAGTGACAGTTTTATTTCTTCTTTTCCGATTTGGATTCCTTTTATTTCTTTTTCTTCTCTGATTGCTGTGGCTAAAACTTCCAAAACTATGTTGAATAAGAGTGGTGAGAGTGGGCAACCTTGTCTTGTTCCTGATCTTAGTGGAAATGCTTTCAGTTTTCCACCATTGAGAATGATGTTGGCTGTGGGTTTGTCATATATGACCTTTATTATGTTGAGATAGGTTCCCTCTATGCCTACTTTCTGGGGGGGTTTTATCATAAATGGGTGTTGAATTTTGTTGAAAGCTTTTTCTGCATCTATTGAGATGATCATATGGTTTTTATCCTTCAGTTTGTTATCAGATTGATTGATTTGCGTATATTGAAGATTCCTTGCATCCCTGGGATAAACCCCACTTGATCATCGTGTATGATACTTTCCATGTGCTGTTGGATTCTCTTTGCTAGTATTTTGTTGAGGATTTTTGCATCTATGTTCATCAGTGATATTGGCCTGTAGTTTTCTATTTTTGTGATATCTTTGTCTGGTTTTGGTATCATGGTAATGCCAAGGCCACAAGGGTGGCATTGTAGAATGAGTTTGGGAATGTTCCTTCTTCTGCTATATTTTGGAAGAGTTTGAGAAGGATAGATGTTAGCTCTTCTCAAAATGTTTGATAGAATTCACCTGTGAAGCCATCTGGTCCTGAGCTTTTGTTTGTTGGAAGATATTTAATCACAGTTTCAATTTCAGTGCTTGTGGTTGGTCTATTTATATTTTCTATTTCTTCCTGGTTCAGTCTCAGAAGGTTATGTTTTTCTAAGAATTTGTCCATTTCTTCCAGGTTGTTCATTTTATTGGCACATAGTTGCTTGTAGTAATCTCTCATGATCCTTTGTATTTCTGCAGTGTCAGTTGTTACTTCTCCTTTTTCATTTCTAATTCTATTTATTTGTGTCTTCTCCCTTGTTTTCCTGATGAGTCTGGCTAATGGTTTATCAATTTTGTTTATCTTCTAAAAGAAGCAGCTTTTAGTTTTACTGATCTTAGTTATCATTTCCTTCATTTCTTTTTCATTTATTTCTGATCTGATCTTTATGATTTTTTTCCTTCTGCTAACTTTGGGGGTCTTTTTTGTTATTCTTTCTCTAATTGCTTTAGGTGTAAGAATAGGTTGTTTATTTGAGATTTTTCTTGTTTCTTAAGGTAGGATTGTATTGCTATAACTTCCCACTTAGAACTGCTTTTGTTGCATCCCATAGGTTTTGGGTCATCGTGTCTCCATTGTCATTTAGTTCTAGGTATTTTGTTTTTTCCTCTTTGATTTCTTCAGTGATCTCTTGGTTATATGGTAGTGTATTGTTTAGCCTCCATGTGTATTTTTTACAGTTTTTGTCTTGTAATTGATATCTAGTCTCATAGTGTTGTGGTCAAAAAAGTTACTTGATACGATTACAATTTTCTTAAATTTACCAAAGCTTGACTTGTGACCCAAGATATGATCTATCCTGGTGAATGTTCTATGAACACTTGAGAAAAAAGTGTATTCTGTTGTTTTATTCTGTTATAAGATGGAATGTCCTATAAATATCAATGAAGTCTATCTTGTTTAATGTATCATTTAAAGCTTGTGTTTCCTTACTTATTTTCATTTTGGATGATATGTCCATTGGTGAAAATGGGGTGTTAAAGTCCCCTACTATGATTGTGTTCCTGTCAATTTCCCCTTTTATGGCTGTTAGTATTTGCCTTATGTATTGTGGTGCTCCTATGTTGGATGCATAAATATTTACAATTGTTATATCTTCTTCTTGGATTGATCCCTTGATCGTTATGTAGTGTTCTTCTTTGTCTCTTGTAATAGTCTATGTTTTAAAGTCTATTTTGTCTGATATGAAAATTTCTACTCCAGGTTTCTTTTGATTTCCATTTGCATGGAATATCTTTTTCCATTCCCTCACTTTCAGTCTGTATGTGTCCCTAGGTTTGAAGTGGGTCTCTTGTAGATTGCATATATATAGGTCTTATTTTTGTATCCATTCAGCCAGTCTATGTCTTTTGGTTGGAGCAGTTAATCCATTTACATTTAAGGTAATTATCGATATGTATGTTCCTATTACCATTTTCTTAATTGTTTTGAGTTTGTTATTGTAGATCTTTTCCTTCTCTTGCATATCCTGCCTAGAGAAGTTCCTTTAGCATTTGTTGTAAAGCTGGTTTAGTGGTGCTGAATTCTCTAAGCTTTTGCTTTTCTGTAAAGGTTTTAATTTCTCCGTCAAATCTGAGTGAGATCCTTGCTTGGTAGAGTAATCTTGGTTGTAGGTTTTTCCCTTTCGTCACTTTAAATATGTCCTGCCACACCCTTCTGGCTTGCAGAGTTTCTACTGAAAGATCAGATGTTAACCTTATAGGGGTTCCCTTGTATGTTATTTTTGTTTTTCCCTTGCTGCTTTTAATATTTTTTCTTTGTATTTAATTTTTGAAAGTTTGATTAATATGTGTCTTGGCGTGTTTCTCCTTGGATCTACCCTGTATGGGACTCTCTGCACCTCCTGGACTTGATTGACTATTTCCTTTCCCATGTTAGGGAAGTTTTCAACTATAATCTCTTCAAATATTTTCTCAAACCCTTTCTTTTTCTCTTCTTTTTCTGGGACCCCTATAATTCGATTGTTGGTGTTTTTAATGTTGTCACAGAGGTCTCTGGGACTGTCCTCAATTCTTTTCATTCTTTTTTCTTTATTCTGCTCTGTGGTAGTTATTTCCAATCTTTTATCTTCCAGGTCACTTATCCATTCTTCTGCCTCAGTTATTCTGCTATTGATTCCTTCTAAAGAATTTTTAATTTCATTTATTGTGTTGTTCATCTTTGTTTGTTTGCTCTTTAGTTCTTCTATGTCCTTGTTAAATGTTTCTTGTATTTTCTCCATTCTATTTCCAAGATTTGGGATCATCTTTACTATCATTACTCTGAATTCTTTTCAGGTAGACTACCTATTTCCTCTTTAGTTGTTTGGTCTGTTGAGTTTTTACCTTGCTCCTTCATCTTCTGTGTACTTCTCTATCTTCTCATTTTGCTTAACTTACTGTGTTTGAGGTCTCCTTTTTTGCAGGCTACAGGTTTGTAGTTCCCGTTTTTTTTTGTGCCTGCTCCAAGTGGGTAAGTTTGGTTCAGTGGGTTGTGTAGGCTTCCTGCTGGAGGTGACTGTGTTCTGCTGGATGAGGCTGGATTTTGTATTTTTGGTAGGCAGGGCCACATCTGGAGGTGTGCTTTGGGCTGTCTTTGAACTTAGTATGATTTTAGGCAGCTTCTCTGCTAGTGGGTGGGGTTGTGTCTTTGTCTTCCTAGTTGTTTGGCATGGGGTGTCCAGCACTGGAACTTGCTGGTTGTTGAGTGTAACTGGGTCTTAGTATTGAGACAGAGATCTCTGGGAGAGCTCTCACCATTTGATTTTACGTGGGTCTGGGAGCTCTGTTGTAGACCAATGTCCTGAATTCGGCTCTCCCACCTCAGAAGCTCAGGCCTGCCACTCAGACTGAGCACCAAGACCCTGTCAGCCACACGGCTCAGAAGAAAAGGCAGAAAAAAAAGAAAGAAAAAAATTAAATTAAATTAAAAAGTTATTAAAATAAAAATTAAAAAGTTATTAATATAAAAATTAAAAAGTTATTAATATAAAAATTAAAAAGTAATAAAAAAGAAGAAAGCAACCAAACTATTAAACAAATCCACCAATGATAATAAGTGCTAAAACTATACTTAAAAAAAAGGACAGACAGAACCCTAGTACAAATGGTAAAAGCAAAGCTATACAGACAAAATCCCACAAAAAAGCATACACATATACACTCACAAAAAGAGAAAAAGGAAAATATATATATATATATTAAGAAAAAAAGAAGAGATCAACCAAATAAACAAATCTACCAATGATAATAAGTACTAAATACTAAACTAAGATAAACATAAAACCAGGAACAAATTAGATGCAGAAAGCAAACCCCAAGTCTACTGTTGCTCCCAAAGTCCACCGCCTCAATTTTGGGATAATTTGTTGTCTATTCAGGTATTCCACAGATGCAGGATACATCAAGTTGATTGTGGAGATTTAATCTGCTGCTCTTGAGGCTGCTGGGAGAGATTTCCCTTTCTTTTCTTTGTTTGGACAGCTCCCGGGGTTCAGCTTTGGATTTGGCCCCACCTCTGTGTGTAGGTTGCCCTCTGGTGTCTGTTCTTCCCCCAGACAGGAGGGGGTTAAAGGAGCGGCTGATTCGGGGGCTCTGGCTCACTGAGGCTGGGGAGAGGGAGGGGTACGGTTGCGGGGCGAGCTTGCGGTGGCAGAAGCCGGCGTGACATTGCACCAGCCTGAGGTGCGTCGTGCGTTCTCCCGGGGAAGTTGTCCCTGGATCCTGGGACCCTGGCAGTGGCTGGTTGCACCGGCCCCCGGGAGGGGAGGTGTGGATAGTGACCTGTGCTTGCACACAGGCTTCTTGGTGGCTGCAGCAGCAGTCTTAGCATCTCATGCCTGTCTCTGGGGTCTGCGCTGATAGCCGCGGCTCTCGCCTCTCTGTGGATTTGTTTAGGTGGTGCTCCGAATTCCCTCTCCTCGCACACCCCGAAACAATGGTCTCTTGCCTCTTCAGCAGCTCCAGACTTTTTCCCAGACTCCCTATCGGCTAGCTATGATGCACTATCCCCCTTCAGGCTGTGTTCATGCAGCCAACCCCAGTCCTCTCCCTGGGACCCGACCTCCGAAGCCAGAGCCTCAGCTCTCAGCCCCCACCCATCCCAGCAGGTGAGCAGACAAGCGTCTCAGGCTGGTGAGTGCTGGTCGGCACCGATCCTCTGTGTGGGAATCTCTCCGCTTTGCCCTCTGCACCCCTGTTGCTGCACTCTCCTCCGTGGCTCTGAAGCTTCCCCCCTCTGCCACCCGCAGTCTCCACCAGTGAAGGAGCTTCCTAGTGTGTGGAAACCTTTCCTCCTTCACAGCTCCATCCCACTGGTGCAGGTCCTGTCCCTATTCTTTTGGCTCTTTTTGTTCTTTTTTCTTTTCCCCTACACAGGTACGTGGGGAGTTTCTTGCCTTTTGGGAAGTCTGAGGTCTCCTGCCAGCGTTTAGTAGGTGTTCTGTAGGAGTTGTTCCACATGTAGATTTTGTTTGTTTGTTTGTTTTTGGGTTTTCTTTGCAGTACACAGGCCTCTCACTGTTGTGGCCTCTCCCGCTGCGGAGCACAGGCTCCGGACACACAGGCTCAGCGGCCATGGCTCACGGGCCCAGCCACACTGTGGCATGTGGGATCTTCCCAGACCGGGGCACGAACCCGCGCTCTCTGCATCAGCAGGCGGACTCTCAACCACTGCACCACCAGGGAAGCCCTGTAGATGTATTTTTGATGTATTTGCGGGGAGGAAGGTGATCTCCATGTCTTACTCCTCCGTCATCTTGAAGGTCCTCCACACCCACCTGGAATTTTAGTTTCAGTTTTAAATCAGAAGAGAATCCAACTAGTTATTATTCATTTAGAACTCATTCCTTAGGCCCTCGTCTTCCAGCTCTTTGAAATAATAAACTTCCTAATCATATCAGAGTATTTCCCTGCACACAACAACTTACACTAGGTCTAGGGACCCATGCTGAAAGAATCTCGCTGTATGTGGAAACTATTTGAGGATAATTTAGTCCAGCAAATAAAATTTAAGGCAAGAGATTGGTAAAATCCAGTTCTGCTAAATGAGAAGCATTATGATTTATCACCTTATACTTTGTGTAGTAATCAAGCTCTTTCAGTTTAAGTATGTCTGAAACAAGTATATAAAAATGAAAATTAATGTTCACACACCTTCATGAATACTAAATGGCTTAGATGGTGAAATAAGACAAGGAAGGAAAGAAAGGTGTAAAATATCATTCACAATTGCTTCTATTTCACTCTTTGGTGGAAGAGGAATTCTTGGTGTAGGTTCCAGCTTTTAGTTGTGTTGGCTTTGAAAGATGGTGACAGCACAATGAATTAAGAAGCTGCTGTAAACAACTTGTTTTGAAATGAGCATCCACTCATATTTAATTGTACGTTTTTGAACTTGAAAATGGTTTGGGGTTTTTTTTGATAGTTATATTTATAATTTTTATATTAACAAAATGTTTTAGAAAGCTATTATGTGGCAATCTTTTACTAATCATCAGATCTGATTACTGTTTTCTTTTAAAAATTATTTTTATTGGAGCATTGTGGCTTTACATTTTTGTGTTAGTTTCTATGGTACAGCAAAATGAATCAGCCATACATATACATATATCCCCTCTTTTTTGGATTCCCTTCCCATTTAGGTCACCACAGTGCATTAAGTAGAGTTCCCTGTGCTATGACAGTATGTTCTCTTAGTTGTCTATTTTATGCATAGCATCAATAGTGTACATACGTCAATCCCCATCTCCCATTTCCTCCCATCCCCCCTTTCCACCTTGGTATCCATACATTTGTTCTCTACGTCTGTGTCTCTCTTTCTGCTTTGCATGTAAGATCATCTATGCCATTTTTCTAGATTCCACATATATGCGTTAATATACATTTGTGTTTTTCTTTTTCTGACTTACTTCACTCTGTATGACACTCTCTAGGTCCATCCACGTCTCTACAAATGACCCAATTTCATTCTTGAGTAATATTCCATTGTATATATGTACCACACCTTCTTTATCCATTCCTCTGTTGATGGACATTTAGGTTGCTTCCATGTCCTGGCTATTGTAAATAGAGCTGCAATGAACATTGTGGTGCATGACTCTTTTTGAATTATGATTTTCTCAGGGTATGTGCCCAGTAGTGGGATTGTTAGATCTTATGGTAGTTCTATTTTTAGCTTTTTAAGGAACCTCCATACTGTTCTCCATAGTGGCTGTATCAATTTACACTCCCACCAACAGTGTGTGTGGGTTCCCTTTTCTCCACACCCTCTCCAGCATTTATTGTTTCTAGATTTTTTGATGATGGCCATTCTGACCAGTGTGAGGTGATACCTCGTTGGAGTTTTGATTTGCACTTCTCTGATAATTAGTGATATTGAGCATCTTTTCATGTGTTTGTTGGTCATCTCTATGTCTTCTGTGGAGAAATGTCTATTTAGGTCTTCTGCCCATTTTTGGATTGGGTTGTTTGTTTTTTTGTTATTGAGCTGCATGAGCTGCTTGTATAAAAAATGGTTTAGGGTTTTTAAATTGCTCCTGAAGTTACTTTTATTTCATTCCAAGAAAAAGCCCTCAACTTTGCAAATATTTCTTTTCTGTTTTTATGTATATGTGTGTATGATAATTGTTCTTTGTTTCATCTTCACTTTTGTGTTTATGTTAAGTATATGTCTGTGCATATGATAATTGCTATTTTGTTTCATCTTCTTTCAGCCTCTTTTGTTCTTTTTGATTACAAAATAAGTAACCTTAATAAAAGATTACTGGAAATAAGCATTAATCTTAAACCTTTTAAAGGAAAATAATTAATGATGTCTTTTCCTTGTGTCTATTTTCAATGTATAAATATTAACATGGATTCAGCACTTAAAAGAATAGTGCTTCCAATTTATACGGTAGTGTGAGAAATTACTAAATACATAGATTCAAGCATCTATCCTACTCAAGCTAATATTCTTCATATTAAATACCTAATGATCCTTAAAGGAAAACTGCAATGTACCAGAGAGTTTTTGCACTTAACAACACTCTCCACTGGGAATGCAGCAATATATAATGTAGCTAATTTCAGTATGATTTAACTTTGCTCCTATAATTATAAGTGAAAGTTTTGCTATCCCAATATATATGACATCATGGTAATCTTTTTAATAAAATTTCAGAAGAATGGAGAAGGGAGGTTTATGCAGTGATATGGGTTGAGGGATCTTAGAGTGAGTACAGCAGAATAAAAAGAGGATGAGGCTGTCGAGAATGTTTATAAATACTGATAAAAGGCTGAAGTGTGTAGCTGATGAGAGAAGAAAGTAAATTCAGGTAGGGTTAATGAATGAGGAAAGTTGTCTTCATTAAGTCTAAGGCCTAATGAAATAGGAGTAATGGACTGAAAACTGGATGAATGAGAGTATTTTCAAAGTGGGATAATTAAGTTTTCAGAGGTGAAGGAAATCCCAGTAACGATTAGGCCAGGAAGCATCAAGAAAATGTACTGTGAAAATAGAGAAGGGATAACAGAACTTTGAGACTACTTGATTGAAAAAGCAATGACCAAAATAGCAGTAGCATTTGGGGCTGGAGGAAACCTGTGACCGAGATGCCACGGTTATCAGGGAATTTGCTAAGAGTCACTTGGAGGTAGGCAAAATCGCAGGGGGTAAGGCAATAGCAGGAGAGCCAGAGCTCAAAGAGGGACTTATCCCTGGGGTGTCAGAGCAATGGATGTATGATCTAGAAGCCACAGTGAAGAACTGTAGAAAGCTAGTTTTGTTGTAGACAGAGAAAAAGCAGGCTCTGTTGTGAGACCTGTAAGTGTGGGTTCTTTACCCATGGGCCAAGTTTCCATAATGGAAGTGAAGGAGCATCGTGTGAACAACATGAGACAGTACAGGATGCTAGCAGACACTGTGCTGGGATCCCACCCAGATCCCCTTTGATCCCTTCTATGGGTTCTGTGGGACCCGCTGCCTACATCCCCATCCCCATGCCGCCATCCCCACAGCCCTTAGGATGAAAGCCCTGCAAAATGACCTTCATAGAGTTTCCAGATTAACTAATAAAAATCCAGGATGGCCAATTAAACTTGAACTTCAGGTAAACAAAAAAATTTTTTTTTTAGTATAAGTTTGTTCCATGTAATATTTGAGACATACTAAAAAGAATTCGTTGTTTATTTGAAATTCAAATTTAATTGGGTGTCATCTTTTATCTGTCAACCCTCCGAGGGGACCAAACTTGCAGGTGTAATTTAAGCTGCAGAGCTCCTCTGAGGGACGAGGTGAGGCCAAATCTATGCCTGAAAAGAAAAGAGACCCTTTCCTGACTTCTTCCCTCTCCCTGCCCTGCTTCCCGGAATCTCTGACAGGTCTCTCCCGGTACCACAGTGGGTACCTTGTACACAATTCTTGTCTCAGGGTTTATTTCTCCAGGATCTGAATTAGAATGAGGAATTTACTTTGAGAGAAACTGAGTATAAAATTGAAAGAGTTTGCAGGGACCATGAGTCAGGAAGGAGCCAAAGGAGGGAAATTTGGCCCAGTTTTACGGATGAGGAAGTTTCTTAACTTGCCGGGCTAATAGAGATAAAAAGTGGCATTGCTGAGGTTCAAACATAGGTCGGTCTAGTGCCTGAGCCTTTGCATATGTTTCCACCTACACTCCCTCCCTAAGGCAGAGAAAGGAGCACGTAAGGGACTGGCTGAGCACAGGGCCTTGACAATAGACCACTGACTGCCATCCACACAGTGAACAATATGCTTATGTCAAAGGAAGGAGCCTGGTTTGTATTTTGTGTGGTGCCTCAGAGCAACAGAGATCAGAGCAATGGATGGAATGAACTCATTTCAAGGTCTGAGGCCTGAAAGGAACACTTTGGTAAAATTGTTAGAGTCCAGAGGTAGAATGCTTCCATATGCTTCCTGAGCACTGAAGCCATTGGTAGCATCTCCCTGTGGCACTGGGAGGACCAGAAGTGGAATGGAAATCAGCTTTCCAAATGCCCTTAGTAGAACATACACGTGCTCTCCGAAGACTTTCCAATATGAATCACTTCTGTGCTTATAGGCACATGTTTCTCCCTTATTAATTAAATTTTCATTATGAAACAAATTCCAGGTTAAAAATCAGAAAGATTTTTAGGTGAAAACATGAGGACATTATTTTTAAAGTAAAATGTATTTACTTAAGGTGCCTTAGTAATTTATGTAATGCTCTTTGTGATTTCTTTAGTATGACCTATTTTTTAAATTCTCAACACACATTCCTTAAATATGAAATATTAATGATACTTAATAAATAATATTAGTTATTGTTTTTCAATTGGAGGAGATTAAAAGTTTGGGGAATATGTGGCTAGGGGATGTGGAATACATCTTTGGCATTTGGACAGCTGTGGTTCCAAAATTTGGAGCTAAGAGACAAGCAAAGAATGTTTTATTGCCAGTATCTAAAACAAATTTTATTGGAAACATTTATGTTTGTAGCTTTGAGTAGTTTTTACAGTGAAGAGTTCTGAAAACTGCCATAAAATTTTGCCTTGGGGGTTATGATTACATTTGTATATTTCTCAAACTTAGATAAATAAAAAGGACAGTTTTTACTGTGAGAGCTTAAAAGGTTAGAGAGGTATTTGGTCTGTGATGAACTTTTATAGGTTTGATGTTATAGAAATTTATTTTTAAAATATCAATAAAAGTACAACTTTAGAGGTCTTGATAAAGAAATTTCAGGAAACTTGATATTGAAGTTTCCATTCAAATAGACTCACCAAGATGATTTAATTAACTTATTGTACTATGCAAACTATCTTTAATATTGGCTGATGCTACAATTTTATATGGTTGTGATATGTACTTTATAATGTTTTTGGTGGCTAGATAGTAACAGAAAGTAGAATTTTTCTTGCTAGAGCTGTTTAAACATCGGCTGGACTGCCACTTGGCTTGGAAATTATAGAGAAAATTGACATCTTAGAGGAGACCAGATGAACCCTAAGATCCCTTTCCAAACCAGACATTTGATTTTTCAGCTGTAAGGAGATAGTTTAAAAATAAGATGTGGAAATGTCCCCCTTTCTTCCTCTTCTTCACACCCGAGGTTTATCTTGAAAAACAGGTTCTATACCAAAAAGATAAGAGGAGGTAGAAGGAAGAAAGGGTGGGAGGGAGGGAAGAAAAAAGGGAGGGGGTTTTTACAGTATAAATCATGTATCACACGTGATCTAAAATAACTATGTAAAGAAGGAAATATATCCTCACTTTCTAAATAAGGTAAATGAGTTAGCATAGAGCTAGAATTCAAACTCGAGTCTCCTTGATACCCAGACCTGTACATTTCCCCATTATATCCGTTTTTAAACTTTACTACTTAGAGTGAAAGTTGAGATGGAAAGTAAGGAAGTGATTGTCAATTTATTATGCATAGTAATTAATATATAATAGAGAACATGGATTTGGGCTTCAAAGGCAATTGTCTGGAAACTTCTGGGTGAGTCAATCAATCAACAGATATCTACTGGGCACCTATTATGCATCAGACACTGTTCTAGGCATGGAAGACTCTGCAGTAAACAAAGTAAACAGAGTTCTTGACCTTAGAAAGTTTACCTTCTAGTGGGGAGGAGTCCAACAAACATAAACATAAGACAATTCCAGGCCTTGATAAATGCTTTGAAAAGAAAAAAACTGAGCAAAAAAAGTAAATTTGGTTTGGCTAAGAGTGTAAGGGAGTGAGGATGGCAGGAAAGGTTGAATGTAATTCACTGAGAGCATTGAAAGCTATGCTAAAGATTTGGGGCTTGATCTTGCAGGTAGTGGGGCATCCCATATGATTCTTTTTTCTGGAAAACTACATGATTAAATTTGTGTTTTAGACAATGGTCTCTACTGATAGTATACAGACTGGAATGGAAAGGCAAAACACAAAAGGAAAAAGCAGGAAGCTCTTCTGGTAATTCAGGAATGAATGATGAAATTACCAAGGCAATGAGGTTAGATTCATGGACTATTAATGAAGAATAAGGGCAGGTATTAATGACTGGGTATAGAGATGAGGGAGACGATGAGCTGCACAGGCTGAATTTGCTATTCTTGGATAGAAAGATAGCTCTCGTAGTCTTAGAAAGATGAAGGATATAGAAGGAGGCAGAGAGAAAAACAATAAGATGTGTTCCCAGAGATTATAAATTTGGTTCCAGACAGGTTGAATTTAAGGTATTTGTGGCATCATCCAAGTTGATTTTTTTCAGTGGTCATCTGGAAATATAGTATTCTGTTGAGAGCAGTTGGGTCTGTAGATAAAAATTAGGGAGTTAGCAACTTAGATGTATTAACTGAAGCTATGAGAATTGATTGAAGATAACATTACAAAATTTAGGAGAAATGGATATTACATATACATTAAGAAATGTTTGTGATCATCCTGCTTTTCTTTAGAAACTAATATAGTAAGAACCAAAGCTACTTGAAAAATATGCAACAAAGGAAGTTTCCCTGGAGTGTGCCCTCATCTTTTGCTGCCTTGTTACCAGATTTCTCATCCTCTCTTTCACTCTTACTTACTAATACTGTGCAACTTCTTCATTCAAGATAGTTCTCCCTCTCCTCTTTTCTCTTCAATCTCATTCTCTCCCTCCCCACATGCATACAACTTCTCACTTGGTTCTAATGGCATTTTATAAGATACTCAGCATTTTCATTTCCTTTGTGATAAAAAAAACTCCTAAAGAAAATTAAAGTTATAGGAAGAAGAATGCTCTTATATCAACCTTGTACAGATGAATAAGAAGGTTACCATGGTATACTGGAAAGATCAAGAAATATGCTATCAAAAAACCTGGGTTTCCAGTCCAGCATTCCTACTATGAGCTAGCTCATTTACATTAACCCCTTTGAATTCTGTATTCCTCTTAAGAATACACACTTCACAGGACTGTAAGAAGTATTAGGCAAAATGATATATTTAGATGTGTTCTATAGAGGGCTATACATATATTAGGTTTTCATCTACTGTCTGGTTTACTCAGTAAATGTTTGTTGAATGAATGATCACCTCTATTAAGGATTCTTGGATCTTCCATTTTAGATCTGTCACTCTCTACAAGATTGTTTCTTTAAGCCTTTATAACTACCAAGATTTCTGGCCTTAAGTATGTGTTTACCACCCTCCTGTATTTTTGGTTGCACCAGCTTTATCTTAAGTAGAAAAGGTATTAAATTATCATATAAAATGGGTATCATATAATTATTATTAAATTATGCTAGCAATAATACGAAATTTTTCTTTTTGGGTATGCCTTTGCAAATATCTTGATTTCTCTTTTTCTCTAAATCTTTTTCATTCAGTTCTCAACTATACACAAAGAACATAAAAATATTTTAAATACTTTATAAAACTAAACATAAAGGTATAGCAACCAGAGAAGACTATCATTTATTTAAGTTCTCATTCAGCGATGATTTTTATATTGCCTACTAAATCATATTTACCTGATAATATTTTTCTTTACTGTAAAATATTCAAAACTGACTTGGAGACTTGTATTAAAAACTTGAAAAAAAATGATTATTTCTTAGACCTCTTGATGGACCTCTCAGTATAATGATTTGACCTCAGAAGGGCATTGCACTCCGGTCTGCAGCTTGCTTTCTTTCCTATGAGATACCATGAAGCTCCATTCCATGTTATGCTAATAGATTTGGTTAGATCTAAATCGAGTACAAATGAACTGTAGAGACTAATGACGAGGAAAACATAAAACTAGGCTATAGGCTTCATGAAAACAAAGGCAATGCCAGATATCTTTAAAATATTTCAAGATCCAGCATAGAAATCATTCATAAAAGCTTATGTTGAACTAATAAATGTTGTGTGCAGCAAGTTTTAGATTATGATTTCACAAATATTATTTCATGCAATTTAGAGTTTCTTTCTCAATAATTAGAAAGCATGCACTTGCTGTCCATGGGCTTCTTGCTGTTCTGTCAATATACCCAGCTTGTTCTTATTTGGGGAACTTTGCCTTAAATATTCTTTCTGAATGGAATTATCTTCCTTCATAGACCTATATATAGTTTGGTCTCTCACTTTGTTCAGATCTCAAATGTCCTTTAGAGAGTCACTCTTTGACCACATTTAAATAGTGTTTCCCTTCCTTATCCCTAATTACCAGTCTCTGTCTCCTCGTTCTAAAAATTTTTATTTATAATTACCAGAAAGTAAACATTTACTTTACACTTTTATATTGTCTGTCTCCCCACAACCCAATAGACTATAAGGTTCACGCAGGCAGGGTTCTTGTCTGTGGAGATCACTGCCATATCTCCAAAGCTTAGGCGAATACCTGGCAAGTATTAGGCGCTCAATAAAAATTTGTTGAATTGATAAATGAATTCCTGATATTTATATTTAATTTATCTCCCAGGAATCCTGGAAGACCTTTGAGAGAAGAAATTAAATCCTATATCCTACCGATCCATAGAGCATCAAATTCACTGAGTAAATATTTAAATAGACCATTTATTGAGGACTTATAAGCCAGGCACTTGCATTTTCCCACTTAGTCCTTGAAACAACTTTCTGAGGTAATTATTATTATCCCATTTTTATAAGGAAACTGACACAAAAAATTAAATAATTGCCTCAGAATCATTCTGCTGTAAGTAGCAATGCTGGCGTACAAATCCCATTTAGTTTGACCCAAAACCCTATGTTGTCTATCACTAAGTTGTATTCCACTTCACATGGAAGCCTTTAGAAGCCTCCTGAATGGAAACACCACATTTGTTTCTATTCTACAATCCAACGGCAAAATTTTCCACAGTCTACCTAGAACTAAATCTTAAATTCAATCTTGAGTTCAACAGTCAGCCTGATGCCAATGCTTTCAAGATTGGAAACATGCTTTCCAGCCCCAAAAAACGATATGCAAAAACAGCTTCCCTGGACCTAAGGGTGCCCAAATTTTCTTCTATTATAATTCTTTCGTCCATAACATTTTACTACCACATTTTAGCACCTGGGTGAATGTTATCTGTTCCATATCCCTCCTTTGGGCATCATATAAGTACAACTTTATTAGAATCTGTGTTGTTACTAATACACTAGGTATAAAATGATTTGATGGACAGCAGAAGTTGTCAATTCATTACTGACAAAAATAAATACCAAATATTTCAATACAGAATTGGTCCCCAGGATATGAAATCAAGGAGAGAACTGTCAAAGAAAACTTGTATCAGACAAGTTAAACAGGCAAAGAAGACTTTACTTTTTACTTATATCTTAAGCAATTGAAATAATGTGCAATTCATTGCATACAATTTCTTGATATTTTCATTATGCATCATACTCCTAAGAGTTTCTCTAATTTATTATATATGCTTAGTTGTTTTGAGTAATTGGGAAAAGGTATAATTCTGTTTTTAATTCTAGTAGTGGCACCTTTTATAACAAATAATAATGTTAAAACATATTTCTTAATCTATCATCCTCGGAAATGAGGTAATATCTAGTGAATACCCACTGTGAAATAGGAATAAATTAACACTCTTACAGACACTTTTATCCCTTCCCTCTTTCTTCTGTTTCTCAAGTTTTGTTAATTTGCTCTGATTTTTTTCCTCCAATCTATTTTAGGAGACATATTATTATTATTTGTTACATGGACATGAGTGCCTCAATGACAGCCTTAGGTCCCTGTTTAAAGAGATTCATTCAATGATTCCTTCCACTCCTTTCATACCACACCTCATGGTTGGTTAATTTACACCCCCAAGGTAAACTGAGAACATAGTTTATTCTGTGCATCACATCAGAACTAGTGATTCAACAGTGGTTAGGGCAGTCTCTAAAACTATCCTACTTGACGGTAGCTTCCAGTGTAGTAAACAGAACTTCCAAATGAGGAAAGGAAAATTGCTTCACTTTTCTTATACTTTTAATAATGTTCATTAAAAAAAAAATCTTTCATTTCATTCCTTTACTTTTCCTTGAGATCTCACTTGATAGTAGGAACCTCTATGGACACTCCTGTCTCATCATTTCATTTGTGTTTCTAGGCATGCATACTTGACATTTTAAATCTCTATTCTGTTTAATTCTCATAGCTTCACAAGCAGCTCTTCAGTTTACCTCTGAGTAAGGAATTTTCCCTGTCTCGTCTGCTTCATTCACTCTCACATATTTGTTTTGAACATTTGGATTTGTGCTTGTTCAATGGTGTGTGAGTTTGAATTGCCAGGGCGGGGTGGGGGTGGGGTGGTGGTGGAAATAATTTGACAATGTAAAGTACTCAAAGTTTAAAAGCTTAATTATGTTTCAACTGTTCTACCACTTGTCAGAAGCCACTATGTTAAATCTCAGATGGTTATCAGGAAATTCCTGTGTCTTGAAAAGTATCCTGGGAATGAATTTTTAAAGCATTGTCTTAACTCATTTCCTTACAAATCTCTTTTCATTCACAAATCATTAACACTTCCTTACCAAATTTCTTGTGAGAAGGGAATCCCTGAGAGACTTAAAGAATCACACACACACAAAAAAACCAGAGCATCTAAATTGTCAAATGGAAGGAAATTCTAAAAGGTAGGAAACTGTTTTAATTCCACATCAGAAGTCCTTTAGCTGTCAGTGGTGGTCTATGAAATTATTTTACTAATTTATCCCTTTGTGAAATGAAGAGAGGAGAAGGAAAGCAGTTGCCCTTAAATCATTGTCTTGAAAACTTAAGAGGGTAGCATGGCCTGGGTAAGCCCACTTGCAAAGAGATTTGGAAAGAAGTGTCACCTAAGCTGCCTTTCAACAGAATACATTTTTCTTAAAAAAAAATCCATAATACAACTTTTTTCATAAAAACTCCATTTTATATTTCTGAAAGCTTCACAATGTGTATTAGTACATAAAATGTTCTATTATGTCTTGTGAAATATAATAAACATATTTAATTAATTAATTAATTTATTTATTTATTGATCAGCTCATCTTTTTCCCAATTTAATTCAGTTCATTCCTCCATGAAACATTGAATACCAGTTTGTTGTTGTTGTCCTAGGAAACATAGTTTGGGGAACCTTGCCTTATGGACATGCTTCTCACAAAGCCTATGGCTTTGAGATTTAAGTTAATGATTTACATTAACTTAAGGATGACAGAGACTCATTTTATTTTGCACTTGACTCTTGACTAACTGGAACACGCAAGTATACTTACGTCTGCATAGAAAGAATGCTACGTTGAAAAATTCTGTCTCTATACTTAGGCTCAATTCTAGAAATAGGATGAATATGTGGTTCTTTGTTCCCCAAATACTAACCTAACTCTTATCATTCCCAAATGCTAACACTTTTCTATATCATTTTAATGCATAAAAATGAAATCGTATTTAAGCTAATATTATTGGATGTATGTTCACTCTGAAGCATTATTAAGAAATACCTTAAGTCCAAAAGGATTCCTTAAATTCAGAGCTAGAATGGAACACAGAATTAGTGAGATCATGAGGGAAATGGACAACTTTGTTGGCACTTGAAAAGAAATTTCCTCAACATAGAGGTAGAGAGACTACTACAAAGATAAATTTTCCTGACTTGAAAATTTGGTCTACTACCTACTCTAGCTGTGTTACATAAAGTCACTCCTAAATGCACATTTATAAAGTGATTTTCCAAAAAGAATGTACCAATTGTTATTCAATGGTATTGTGTGGTAGATGTATCTCATTGTACTCTTGCCAGCATTATTATAATATTTTTTATCTTTGCCAGTTTTATGTAAAATAATCTCATTTCTTTGTTAGAAATTATTTGTGCTTAAATATTTTTAATTTTTCTGTGAACTATATTTCTATCTTCTCATGCAACGTGTATTGGCTATGTAGCAACTAATAATTTAATCTGAATAATTCTGTCCCCTTAATTCACTTTTGTTCTCTCAATTTTCCTGCTTTATGAACACACTCAGTGAGTATGAGGTGTAACCAAAACCAATCTGTTGTCTTATCTCAATAACCTTAGCGTGTGATTTGATGATTAAGTCACTCAAAACTGTCATGAGAATACAGTGGAAGATTGTGCATTCTACTTACCATGATGTTTTTAAGTTGGCTACTTTTGTCAATATTTTTAATTTTAGCCATTCTCTTGGATTTGTAGATTTTAATTTACATTTTCCAGAAGAATAATGATTTTGAGCATCTATTCATGTGTTTATTGGTCTTTCATAAATTTTCTTTGTGAAATATCTGTTGAAGTCTTTTGCCCATATTTTACTGTTTTTTATTCTTATTTTTGAGTTGTAAGAGTCATATATATATATAGTCAAATATATAAAATATAGTTTATATGTATTTTGTCAGATATGTTTATTACAAATATTTTCTCCCGAAGTGTGGTTTGCCTCATTCTTTTCTTGTTTATGTCTTTTGAAGAGCAAACATTATTAATTTAAATGAAATTCAAAAATTTCTAATTTATAAATTTGTTATATTATAAGTACTTTTTGTTTTCTGTCTAAGAAATCTTTACCTACCCTAATGTCACAAAGATTCTCTATTCTGCTTTCTTTTAGAATTTTTATGGTTTTAGAGTTCTCATTTAGGACTGTGACTAATTTCAAATTAATTTTTGTGTAGAGTATGAGATAGGGCCAAGGATTATATTTTGATCTAGTGTCATTTGTTTAAAAAGTTATCCTTCCCATTAAATTATTTTAGCACTTTTGTTTAAAATAAATTGACTGTACTGTGTGGGTCTCTTTCTGGAGTCTCTTTTTTGATCCATTAATCAACTTTACAATTTTTAGTCTATCGCACATTCTCATAATTATAACTTTATAGTATGTCTTAAAATCAAGTAGCATAGGCTCTCCAGTCTTCTTTAAAAATCTTTTGAAAAGTTATTTTAGCTATTCTAGCTTTCTTATTCCACTATTATTTTATATTTCAACTTTAGACATTATGTATTGATTACTTAATTCTCAAGAAGGGAGTTTAATTATCCTCCTTTCCCTAATGTAATTTTATCAAAAATTTTGGTTAAATCAATATTCAATTTATTGTTTAGCTGATATAGATGATTCATATGATGTATAACAATTTACATTCTCCTTCTTGTAAAGAAAAGTTTCTTGTATAATTTTTGTTTCCCTTTGCCTTGCCTTACATTTCCATTTGTTTAACCTTAGATATAGCTATCTTTAATTCTCCCCTAACTCTATATTAGGAATTCAAATCTCTGCAAAATGTTCAAATATATTATTAGTACTCCATCATCTTCCTGTTCTAGTAATAATATTTTCTCTCTAAACCTGATATAAAGTTCTCATCCCAGAATTTATCTCCATTACTCTGGGAATCCTTTTCATTTATCTCCTGTGTTATATTAGGAATTTCAGTTTCCTGCATCCTATATCTTCTTTTACTTAGTATGGAACACATCCTCCAGTGGCTAAGTAAGAAATGGTGGACAGCAGTTAAATTTTTTGAGAAATTGTGTTTGAATAGTCTTTGTTTTTCCCCAACTGACATTGTGAGTGGATGTAAAATTGTAGGTTAGAATTCATTTTTTCCCTTAGAATTTTTTTGGTATTACTTCTTTTTTTTTTTTTTTTTTTTTTTTTTTTAGTTTGCTATGTTTCTGCTGAGAGGTCTTCTGTTATAGTTTGGAGTCTAGATCCTTTTATGAGTGTGAGTGTATGTTTGGATGCTTTTAAATTCTTTTCATCCTCATTTATCTGAAATTTCATGCTAATATACCTTACTGCTGGTCTATTTTGTTTATTGCACTAGGTACTTTTGGCACTGTCAGTTTAGACACTCATGCTCTTCAGTTTGGGCATATTTTGTGGAATTTAAACTACAATTACCTGGTTTCAATTTCTCTTTTTTTTTTCTTTTGGAAAACCTGTTATTCAGGTATTGGATTGCTTGGCCAGGTTTTCAAATTTTTCTCATCTTTACTTTGCTATATTTTATATCTTGGTACTTTTATTTTAATTTCTGGATGTTTGCTCAGATTTATTTTCATATTCTTTTTTTTTTTCTTGAATTTTTTACTGTAGTAAAAAACACAACAAAAAATTTATCATCTTAACCATTTTTAACCATATAGTACAGTATTGTTAGCTATAGGCATATTGTTGTTCAAGAGATCTCCAGAAGCTATTCATCTTGCTGTGCTGACACTTTACATCAATTGAACAACTCAACATCAATTGAGACATTGGGCTATAGGAGTAGGGGGGGGTCTCACTTTTCATATGTAGACTTTCACATAACTATGTTTTCATTATAGCCTTTCTACCCTCAGCTGGGTGATATTATGGCCAGGGTCCTTTTGGTTCAGTAGAGAGTGAATTCTGGATATAAGATAAAATATTTAGAATGGATATAAGAATGGGAATGGGTGATAGTTACTTTGCTGTTGGTGGATGGACAGGGTCTGGGGTCTCCAGTAATATTCTTTATTGCCTTGAAATAAAGACTGAGTAAATGTTCACTGGTTGGTTGATCTTGTCTTTCAGCATTAGTGGACTGATTGCTGGCCTGAGGAGCAGATAATTTAGTCAAAAGAAGTACAAGTTCAAGAAAGAAAAATATTGATACTGTTGAAAATAAAAGTTATCAAAATTGTTAGATTCCTGAAATTCTAATGGTAACCCATTAGTGACTGTGAATATATGATTTCCTCACAAAGTCATTTTTTTGTTTGTTTGTTTGTTTTTTTGGCTGTATTGAGTCTTTTTGTTGCTGCTTGCGGGCTTTCTCTAGTTGTGGTGAGCAGGGGTTACTCTTTGTTGCAGTGTGCGAGCTTCTCATTGCAGTGGCTTCTCTTGTTGCAGAGCACGGGCTCTAGGGTGTGCGGGCTTTGGTAGCCATGATGCACAGGCTCAGTAGTTGTGGCTTGAAGGCTCTAGAGTGCAGGCTCAGTAGTTGTGGTGCATGGGCTCAGTAGTTGTGGCTCACAGGCTCTAGAGCGCAGGCTCAGTAGTTGTGGCGCATGGGCTTAGTTGCTCCGTGGCATGTGGGATCTTCCCAGATCAGGGCTTGAACCCATTTCCCCTGCATTGGCAGGAGTATTCTTAACCACTGCACCACCAAGGAAGTCTCCAAAGTCATTTTTTAAAGAAACAATATAGAATTTATATCTATAATATTTAAAACTCTGCTGACATAAGCAGAAATATTAGAATCTTAAATGGATAATCACTGAAGTGAACTCGCTTAGTTTTTGCATGTAGAATTCTAAATATCTCTGCCAATAAGATCAGAAATTTAAGAAATTCTTTAGGAGAACAATTTCATTTCCCTGAATATCTCATCATTTTTCTTCTGAGGTTTTTCATATAGGCTATTTAGGTGAATATTAAAAGTGTGAATGGAAATATTTTGTACCCATGATGTTACAGATTGGCATCTTCAAAAGACAAGAGATATTGCCAAGTCTATTGCTAGTCAAGTTTTATAATTTACAACCTGTGCAAACTGTGGGCTGAGAACCACAGCAGTTGTGCTGAGCATTTCTGGGAAGTTACCATCATTCCAGGACCAATTATTAAAACCTCTTACACATATTAAAGCTATAAAGATTAAAAATATAGCACATTTGTCATTAAATATGGATGACTTCATGTAATATGCATTATATACAAAAACAATGTCCTGCCACTTGAGCTTTATCACTACCCTACGGAAAATCCACAAACCCAGAGTCCCACATCAAAACTCATTTTGGCAAAGCCAAGGAACAACTTTGTCATGCAAAATAAACACAGATGTTCCACACTCAGGCAACTGGCTAAGAGGAGATGGTACATAAGCGGATGCATAGCTCTGTAAAAGATAATGCCTTCTTACACACCCTACAGCAATCTTCTGTGGAGGCTGCAAATGCTGTTTTAAAGGACTGATTCTTCCATTAAAAAAAAAAATGACTTTCTCGACTATAGCTGTTAACACACTGAACTAGTTCTCTCTGCATGCATGCGGAAGTATAAGCACACTGTCTGAGGTTGTAGGTTTGGCTGTTTTGGAGCTAAAGGAGAGCTAAATTTCACATGCATCTTAAGCAGTGCCTTTCTGGTCAGTGATTTATTGATTTCTGTCTGTAAGGTATAATATTAATAACCATATTAATTTTAAGAAGGTCTGAGGAAGGAAAAGTTTCTAGCCTCTTCCATTAACTGACAGTTAATGCTGGGTGGTTCCAAATGACCAGACAGCTATAATTGACTTCCTTTGTTCCTTTCATTCTCAGCTAATTGCAATAAAATATCTCTGCTAAATAAACATTTCTGGGACTCAAATGTATTTCCCCCAGGAACAAAAATAGAGTTGTAAAAGATGAAGAACGCATGTTTGGGATTTCTGATATGTGGCCTACAATTGCATTGACATTCAGTTATGGCCTATTTAAAATACCTGCTCAACATAGAGTTTTCCCTCTTTCCCCATATTGTCATGCAATTGAGGAGGAAAGGATAGGGTATGACTGGAAAGAGAAGGATAAGATTTGGGGTTATTGAGATTTTGGAACTATACAATTTTTGTGAACACCTCAATCTTGAAATAGTTTTAATCTGAAATAGACATGAATCTCATGGAGGAGGGGAGTGTTTGATGGCCAATAAAATCTCCCTCTGTTCTGCCAGCAATGTTGTCTTGGTTATAATGGGAAATCAATCCTACTAGTCATATTCTAGTTAGTAGGAAAATATATAAAAAGCATTTTAGGAAACAAGTAACCTCTTGTGAAGACCAGGAGTCTTGCCCATCATCTTCCATCATCTTATATTTTAAGTATCATGCCTTAGATGTGACAGGCAGAAAATTTCAGACTGTGTTCCATTTGCCTTTCATGCTGCAAGTATTTCTGTTCTCTTCTGCTCTCCTTATTGCAATGTCCTTTACACTTTTCTAACCATGTACCTTATCAATATTTTGAATACAGACGCCATATATATATTTGTTTATTGTTTTAATGACTTATAAGAATAATATATTATATACATTGTAAAGCATACTCAAAAATAAAAATCAAAAACAGAAGTGGCAAGGATAAAATTTTAAAGGGAATTTTAATTTTATTTCTTATTATTAGTTAAAAAACCCTCTAATATTGTAATTTTATTTTAGATCATAGAACCCAGAACCACGTAATCAATGTGACTATGTTTTACAAATCTAGCTTAACCCTCACAATACAGCAATTTAAGGATCTGGTTCTAAGTGCAGTTTACTTTGATACATGGTTATAATAACTGCCATAGTGAAAAGATACTTTGTGCAAATGTAATGAGCCAAATGGGACATTTTTGGCTGTCATTAATAAATCATGATACTCATTTAAAAACATCCCAATCCCCCAATTAAGAAAAAACATTTTTCTTAAAATTTGACTCATACATTTCCATCTTCCCTGATGTCAATCAGGTTTCTTTACAAACTAATAAATGGTTGTTATACTAATTTTAGCAAATTGCTTCAATCCACTGAAAATTTTATTTTTGAGTATTCAGCATGCACAGATTTGAAAATCTTATATAGATTTATTTATTTGGGGCTAAAAATATTAATTCCCATTAATAATGGGAACATTCCCAAATATTAGTTTTCAAGATGCCCTCTCCATAGCCAAGTTACTTTCTTACTTATTATTACAATGTTACCTTTACCTTGAAGGAACATGTTAATATTTTCCCCCAATTATCTATTTGGTAGCATACTCCTGTCAGCCACTTGTCATCGTGGAAAAGCTCAGTAAATTTGCAATACTTTACTTTTAATTAAAAAAAGAGTAACTCATATTTTAATTCAAACAACTGTTCATACTTTAACCACAATATAATCAGTGAATCTCTGTGAGCTAAAAAGGTTCATGATTTCTCCCTGTTTTATTACAAGATGATATGTGTATTCTATTATATTCGAAATATCTTATCCTTATACACTAACTATATTATGAAATACTCTAGTGTTTTTCTATTTCTCATTTCAACTTCTTTTCTACAATAGTTTTCTAAAAATGATATAATGAATAAAATTCATAAACATTGCTACCGATTAATGTAATCCCAGAATTCCTTTTTAAATTCCATTTGGAGCAACAGCTCAGAGTTTGGACTTCCAAAGTTGGACTTATACCAAATATTGTGCTTAGAAATATATTATTTTTATTTAAAAAGTCATTACTGTTAAAATATATCTCCTCTGATATAGCTTTTCTTAAGTGACTCATACAACAATAGTTATTTGTATATTTCAGTATTGAAGTAGAATCTGGAAAACAGCATAAGCTGAGACAACACCTATGGGCAGATGATTGTTGGAAAAGGTAACCTGAATGAAACTCCCTTTCCCTCTATTTCTGACTTCCAGCTCTTTTGTCTTTGGTCCTGGGACCGAGGGACCTCTGGGAATGAGTCTAAGGCTCTGTTGAGGTCCTTTCAGAAAGAATAGAAGAGCTGACAATGAGCTTCCCCCATCTTTCCTGCTGTGCCCCATCCATGGGTCCCTTTCAGGGGCCTCAGCAGGGGCTGACAGCCTACCAGATTCTACAATGCTGGTTCCTGGAGGTAGAGATTTTCTCTGATATTCATGCATTTAGGACACTTCAGAAAATAGAAATAAATCCCATTAATCCAAGGAAAAAAAATAACAAAGTCAGAGAGAGGAAAAGTCCGAATAATCAGTGGCAGGTCCAGTAAAACAGAACAGCTTGGGGACACAGAGAAATATATAAGTTTTAAAAATAAAATAAAAAACAAGTCAGGAGATTTGAGTGCCACACACACACACACACACACACACACACCAAGTTTCCTGAAGCTTAAAATAAAGTCTTAAACTGAAAATCCAGTAGATAACATGAAGGAGAAAATGGTCACTGTTGATATTTGTATGAATCATGTTGTTATCTACAAAGAAAATATCAACATATTTTAAAAAGTAGAAATTATAGAGGTTACTCTGATAATAAAATTTAAAAATAAAGTGAAAAGGGCTTCCCTGGTGGCGCAGTGGTTGAGAGTCCGCCTGCCAATGCAGGGGACACGGGTTCGTGCCCCGGTCTGGGAAGATCCCACATGCCGTGGAGCGGCTGGGCCCGTGAGCCATGGCCGCTAAGCCTGCGCATCCGGAGCCTGTGCTCCGCAACGGGAGAGGCCACAACAGTGAGAAGCCCATATACCGCAAAAAATAAATGAATAAATAAATAAAGTGAAAAAAAGCTTTACCTACATAGAAATTAAGAAGTATACTTACAGAGCAAGTAAAAAGAAAATTTAAATCCAGATTAAAGAAAATATTAATTTTAGAACATATGGTAATGGAAAAGTTATAGGAATATTTATACCTTTGTTATTAAAGGTGAATGGCCAAAAGAGAAAAAACTGAAGATATTAGAAGACATTAGAAATAAAACTGTAAAACGCATACCAAGAAACTAGAAAGATGGACTTATTAAAGATAAAAGTTGAAATTTAAATAGAAAATTTAAATTGAAAATCAAGAAATAGAAGGAAAAAATAAATTCAAAACACATTTCTTTGAAAAAGATTATGATAGAATTACCTCAAGGGGAAAAGTGAAAGAAAAACAGAAGAAAAAGCTATGAATTAGAAAAGAGACAAAATTATAGATGTAGAGATATTTTAGAAATTTTCATTTCCTTACAGCTTTGGGGATCAGATTTTATTATATTATCATAACTTCTGCCACATAATGTGGCTGGTGAAGAGATCACACTAAGAGTAAAAGTTGCCCATACTTGTATTCTAGAATACTTTTCTTATTCTTTTTTTTCTTTTTTTAACATCTTTATTGGGGTATAATTACTTTACAATGGTGTGTTAGTTTCTGCTTTATAACAAAGTGAATCAGTTATACATATACATATGTTCCCATATCTCTTCCCTCTTGCGTCTCCCTCCCTCCCAGCCTCCCTATCCCACCCCTCCAGGTGGTCACAAAGCACTGAGCCGATATCCCTGTGCCATGCGGCTGCTTCCCACTAGCTATCTACCTTACATTTGTTAGTGTATATATGTCCATGCCTCTCTCTCGCCCTGTCACAACTCACCATTCCCCTTCCCCATATCCTCAAGTCCATTCTCCAGTAGGTCTGTGTCTTTATTCCTGTCTTACCCCTAGGTTCTGCATGACATTTTTTTTCTTAAATTCCATATATATGTGTTAGCATACGGTATTTGTCTTTTTCTTTCTGACTTACTTCACTCTGTATGACAGACTCTAGGTCTATCCACCTCATTACAAATAGCACAATTTTGTTTCTTTTTATGGTTGAGTAATATTCCATTGTATATATGTGCCACATCTTCTTTATCCATTCATCCGATGATGGGCACTTAGGTTGCTTCCATCTCCGGGCTATTGTAAATAGAGCTGCAATGAACATTTTGGTACATGACTCTTTTTGAATTTTGGTTTTCTCAGGGTATATGCCCAGTAGTGGGATTGCTGGGTCATATGGTAGTTCTATTTTTAGTTTTTTGAGGAACCTCCATACTGTTCTCCATAGTGGCTGAACCAATTCACATTCCCACCAGTAGTGCAAGAGTGTTCCCTTTTCTCCACACCCTCTCCAGCATTTATTGTTTCTAGATTTTTTGATGATGGCCATTCTGACTGATGTGAGATGATATCTCATTGTAGTTTTGATTTGCATTTCTCTAATGATTAGTGATGTTGAGCATTCTTTCATGTGTTTGTTGGCAGTCTGTATATCTTCTTTGGAAAAATGTCTATTTAGGTCTTCTGCCCATTTTTGGATTGGGTTGTTTGTTTTTTTGATATTGAGCTGCATGAGCTGCTTGTAAATTTTGGAGATTAATCCTTTGTCAGTTGCTTCATTTGCAAATATTTTCTCCCATTCTGAGGGTTGTCTTTTGGTCTTGTTTATGGTTTCCTTTGCTGTGCAAAAGCTTTTAAGTTTCATTAGGTCCCGTTTGTTTATTTTTGTTTTTATTTCCATTTCTCTAGGAGGTGGGTCAGAAAGGATCTTGCTGTGATTTATGTCATAGAGTGTTCTGCCTATGTTTTCCTCTAAGAGTTTGATAGTGTCTGGCCTTACATTTAGGTCTTTAATCCATTTTGAGCTTATTTTTCTGTACGGTGTTAGGGAGTGATCTAATCTCATACTTTTACATGTAGCTGTCCAGTTTTCCCAGCACCACTTATTGAAGAGGCTGTCCTTTCTCCACTGTACATTCCTGCCTCCTTTATCAAAGATAAGGTGATCATATGTGCATGGGTTTATCTCTGAGCTTTCTATCCTGTTCCATTGATCTATCTTTCTGTTTTTGTGCCAGTACCATACTGTCTTGATTACTGTAGCTTTGTAGTATAGTCTGAAGTCAGGGAGCCTGATTCCTCCAGCTCCGTTTTTTGTTCTCAAGATTGCTTTGGCTATTCGGGGTCTTTTGTGTTTCCATACAAATTGTGAAATTTTTTGTTCTAGTTCTGGGAAAAATGCCAGTGGTAGTTTGATAGGGATTGCATTGAGTCTATAGATTGCTTTGGGTAGTAGAGTCATTTTCACAATGTTGATTCTTCCAATCCACAAACATGGTATATCTCTCCATCTATTTGTATCATCTTTAATTTCTTTCATCAGTGTCTTATAATTTTCTGCATACAGGTCTTTTGTCTCCTTAGGTAGGTTTATTCCTAGATATTTTATTCTTTTTGTTGCAATGGTAAATGGAAGTGTTTTCTTGATTTCACTCTCAAATTTTTCATCATTTCTTATTCTCTTCAAATCCTACTCCAACCAAGCTCTTGCCCCACCACATCATTGAAACTCCTCTAGTCAACATTACCACACCTTTGTGTTGCTAAATCTAATGTTCAGTTCTCAGTCTGCATCTTTTCTGGCCTTTTGGCAAGATTTGACACAGAATTACATCTTTATCCTTGAAACGTTTTTCTTCTCATGAGTTCCCAAGACCTCAAACTTTCCCCGCCTTCCTGTTACTTCACTGGTCATTCTTTCTCAGGTTTCTTTAATAAGTTCCTTATGATCTCCCTAAACCTCTTCCTGTTAAAATGTCTTTGATCCACTTGCCTTCACGACTTCATCCAGCTCATGGCTTTAACTACCACCCAATCTCCCAACCACTATTCACACACACACACACACACTCTTGCCCTACTCCATTTACCATCTTCCCCATTTCCATCCTTCCAGTTGTTCAGATAAAAACTGTTGGCACTGCCCTCAACTCCTGCCTTTCTCTAGCATCCTTGTCCACTTTGACAGGAAATCTTGTGGTTTTACTTTCAAATTATACCCAGGAACCGCTGGAAGACAGAACAATAGAAGTTACTCAATGTGAATAACAGAAAGAATATAAACTGGAAAAAAATGAACAGAACCTCAGGGCCTTGTGGGACTATAACAAAGGATCTAACATGCATGTCATCAGAGTCCTGGAAGGAAAGGAAAAAGAGAGCAGGGTGGGAAAAGTATATGAAGAAGTAATGACTGAAGACTTCTCAAATTGCCAAGACATGTAAGTCTACAGATTGAAAAGGCTGAGTGAAACTCAAACAGGATAAACTCAAAGAAATACACACCTAAACACATCATAACTAAAATTCTGAAATAAAGAGACAGAAAAAATCTTGAAGGCAGTGAGAGAGAAACGTCACCTTACCATTATGGTAAAAAAGATTAGAATTACAGGAGATTTTTTATCTGAAATAAGTATACAAGCAAATATCATATGATACAGCAGTTGTATTCCTGGGCATTTACCTCAGCTAAATGAAGACTTATGTTTACACAAAAACCTGTGCACAAATGTTTGTAGCATCTTTATTTGTAATGGACAAATTGTTGAAATAACTCAGATGTTACTCAATGGGTGAATGGTTAAACAAACTGTGGTACATCCATGCCCTGGAATACTATTTAGCAATAAAAAGAAATAAATTATTGATACATGCAACAATCTGGATAAATCTCCAGAGAATTGTGCTGAGTAAAAAATGCCAGCCCTAAAAGGTTACAAGCTGTGTGATTCCATTTATATAATATTCTTGAAATGATACAAGCATAGAGATGGGTAAGAGATTAGTGGTTGCCAGGGATTACAGAGAAAGCAAATTGGGAAGAGGTTGCCATAAAAGGGCAAAATGAGGTATCCTTTTGGTGATTGAAATATTCTGTATCTTAGCATATCAGTGTCAGTATCCTGGTTATGATATTGTACTATAGTGTTGCAAGATGTTACCATTGGGGAAAATGATTATTTCTTACAACCCTTAATTATAAAATACAAATTTGGAAAACAAGCAGAGTAAGCAAACAAACAAAACCGTGTATTCTTTCTAAAATGTATGATTTTCTTATTACAGTGCATAGTACGCATAGTCAGCTGGTAACAGAGCAGTCAGAACTGACCAATATCATAAACCCTAGCTGTGCCCATAATTAGCCATAGTTCATTAATTGTGTATGGTTCAAGACACAAAGTACTTTTCCCCCTGATCTTCTAATCAACTGATTTTTCCTCAGAAAGTAGAAAATAGTCATTGGAATAAGTATCAGACAGTTTAAATCAGAAATAATTAATTACTCTCAAATCTCTGTGCAAAAGATTCAATGCAAGTAATTTGGAGTCTTCAGGCCTTACTGAGTAGCATTTAATGATCTAGTTGTTTTTAGTTGAGACACAATTCCAAAGTAATTTGTTGTAGGTATGAGAAGCACTGATAAAGAAGGTCTTTCCTACTACAGTTGTGAGTATTCATAACTGGAAACTTTTAAGCCCTCTGAGGATTTGCTCAGAAGCTTTACATTGCAGAGCCAAGTTGTCTGGGAGTGTGTGGCCACTTCCTCCTGTCTTAGATCTAAGAACTGCTGTGGAGCCGTGTGCCACCATGTGAGCGCCAATGACACTATCGAAAGTTCAACTGTAGTGGGGCTCCTGCTTCTTCCTTTCGTCATTATGCAGCAAGCAATAGTACAGGTGCTATCTTTAGCTTCATTCATGTGTGGTCAAGTCTCACAAAGGTCCCTTCTTTATTAAACCTCAGGGAGGTAAACATTTAAACTATAATTAACCCCCTGGAACAATTATTTTTTCTATTAGCCATTTCATGACTGAGTTGGACTAAGCCTGAAACATCTGCACCTTACACTTTGTCCCCAAATGCACCAGATCATCAGCACCTTGTTGGGAGGCACTGACTCTTAGCAAATATTGTGTCCTCATCACTTGTCATAGTAACTCCTGAGAGTAAGAGCTGAATAAACACTGCTGGAATGCAAACTTCACTGTTGTCTTATTTTAAGAAACTGCCACAGCCATCCCAACCTTCAGCAACCCTGAAGTCAGCAGCCATCAACACAGAGTCAAAAGCATCCACCAGCAAAGACATTATGACTCACTGAAGGCTCAGAAGATAGTTAGCAGTTTTCAGCGATAAAGTATTTTTATTTAAGGTATGTACTTTGCTTTTTTTAGATATAATGCTATTGCACATTTAACAGACTATAGTATAGTGTAAACATGCTACATTTATGTGCACTGGAAAACCAAAAAATCTGTGTGACTTGCTTTATTGCAATATTCATTTTATTGAGGTTGTCTGAAACTGAGCCCACACTATCTCTGAGGTATGCCTGTAATCAATTTAGTGATCTTTTTTATTATGGTTAGTACTTTTTTAATTTAAGAAATTCCTCTCTAATCCAAATATATGCTTCAACATTGTCTTCTAAAGTTTTAAAGTTTTACTTTTCACACTTAAGTGTTTATCTGTAACTAATTATTATGTACAGTATGAGGTAGGCATTCAATCAGATTTTTTTCATATGGTTATTGATTGCTCCAGCACCAGTTATTCAATAGTCCCTGCTAGCTACGCTGATCTGCAATGCTTCTTCTAATCCTTATCAATCACAGGTCTATGTCTTTATGGCTTCCTTGTAGGCTTTCCATTTTTTTTCATTGGTTATTTTGTCTTATTTCCATTGGTCAAACTGTCTTAATTTCTAGATCTTTATCTAAATCTTGACATCTTGTAGGGTAATCTCTCACCGTGATTTTCCTTTTCAGAAATATTATGGCTCTTCTTGCCCAGTCGTTGCTTTAGCTTGTCACATTTCATGAAAAACTCTTTGAGAGCTTCACTGTAATTACATTGAATCTGTACATTAATTTGGGGAAAATTGACATCTTTGTGATCTGAAGTTTTCCTAACATGAAATTTGGGGTATCTACTCACTTATTTTTTTGTATCTTTTAATATCATCCAGAAAAGTTTTATAATTTTCTGCATACAGGTCTCATGCATTTTTGTTAGATTTTCTCCTCCAAGCACCTTAAACATTTTATTCTATTGTAAATGCTTTCTTTCTCCCTACATTTTCTGTTTGTTGCTGGTGTATATGCCAGTCACAATAATAACTCCTCTTATTTCTAAAAATTTGTCTAAAAATTTGTGTTTAGATTCTTTGGATTTTTCTATATAACAATATCATCTGAGAATAAAACATAAATGTCTTTCTATCTAATCCTTATATCTTAAATTTATTCTTTGTCTTTACTGTATTAAATAAAACCTCAAGAGATATTGAATACTACTGGTGACAGTGGTCATTCTTATCGTTTCCTTATTCTGAAGGTAGTGCTTCTAATACTTTCTCAATATTGAATAACATTTACTTTAGATTTATATTGTATGTAGACAATGGAATATAGGGCATAACTTTGGAGATTAAATTGTGGTGATATTATTTATTAACATCAGAAATATAGGGAAATGAGCAAATGTGAGTAGGAGTAGAGGGCAGAAGTTCAACTAGCGAATGGTAACATACAAGTCCAAAACTGAACTCTTCATCTCTACTCAATGTGCAAGTATGTTCATCCTTCAAGCCCCTTGTATAACATTCTTTGATTCTTTCAGGAAATCTTAGACACATCTTTCCCTATATGTTCATTAAACTAGGTGCACAACAGCTTTGCAGCATTTATAGCACTGCATCGAAATAGTGTGTTTACATGTTTAGTGGCCAAAATCCTATCTGCTATTCTTTTCCATTTTTTCCAATCCACAACAAATCTCTCAGTTGAAAATTCCTGTCAATTTGTCACTTTATCTATGAAGCACACTTTGAATCCATTTGATTTCATCCTCACCTTTACCTCTTTAGTCTAAGCCACTATTACTGCTCACCTGGGCTGGTATGGTCTCCTGTTGTCCCTGCCCCATTCTTTTTTTTTTTTAATTTTTATTTATTTTATTTTTGGCTGCGTTGAGTCTTCATTGCTGCCCACGGACTTTCTCTAGTTGCGGCGAGCAGGGGCTACTCTTCGTTGCGGTGTGCGGGCTTCCCATTGTGGTGGCTTCTCTTGTTGTGGAGCACGGGCTCTAGGTCCGTGGGCTTCAGTAGTTGTGGCACGTGGGCTCTAGAGCGCAGGCTCAGTAGCTGTGGCACACGGGCTTAGTTTCTCTGCAGCATGTGGGATCTTCCCGGACCAGGGCTCGAACCTGTGTCCCCTGCACTGGCAGGTGGATTCTTAACCACCGTGCCACCAGGGAAGCCCCCTGCCCCATTCTTGTTCCACCCCAGTCTGTACTCCATAGCGCTGTACTGATCAATTGAAATTATAAATTAAATCAAACCACTTCTTTGCCAATGGCTTCCCATATGCTAGGAATAAAATTCAGATTTCTTACCTGGGTTTAAAAAGTCCTGTGTTATTTGACCTCTTTTTACTGCATCCCAGAATTAGTGGCCTTCCTTTAGTTGCTTGAGCAAACCCAACTCAACCAATCACTACCTCAGAGAGACCTTCACTAGTAGAAGAAATAAGACAAATAATATATATACTTGTGTATATAAGTAGATAAATAATAACACAAATAAATAATAACCTAGTAGAAGAAATAACACAAAAAATAAATCCCAGGAATAGAGAACAGCTACATAAAAACAATGTAAGAAATAACAACAATGTAAGAAAATTCTCCAGAGAATATAAACTTAAAGCTTAGGCCAAGTTAATAAAGTGCAATGTTATTGAATTTTGACTCAGTAGTTCTGGGGGGTGGTCTGGGTTTTTAAATTTTTAATTAGTTAATTTAAATTAATTTTAATTTTAATATTGGTTTACTATTGGTTACCATCTATGGACAACACTTTGAGAAATATCACTTTAGGAGTTCAAAGGAGGAAGACAACCTGGAATGAAGGGAGTTAGGAAATGCTTCATGATAGAGAATGGTTATAATCTGGGCTTCATAGGGGTGTTTGATTTGACATGGGGAAGTATGAAGAAAAAGCAATATCATTCA